>NC_134137.1:234801666-235440833 GCF_033958435.1 Carettochelys insculpta | reverse complement strand
ATAAGGCAATGGGAACACTGTAACTCAACGTGGATAAACAGAGGGTCAAATTTACAGAAGTTTTGTGGACACTTAAATTCGAATTCATAAGAACAAGATTAAAAATTGAATTTATTAAAAGTTGAATTTATCTCATAGTGTAGATGTAGCCCGAGGGAAGTACTTTGTCTGCATTGCGGCTTTGTTTTATACACAAAAAATATAATAGGAAGGAGCCATGGGGCAAAGAAGAGTCCAGCTAACTATGTTTATTAACTATTTATAACACACAAGGCCAGTTACATATACCCATTCCTGCTCTTGTGGATTCTGAAGCTTAAAACGTGGTAAACACCACCAGAAGTCTAAAACTCCATCCACACAAAAAAGTGGAGCCAATTACAACTACTCCATAACTCGCAGAACGCCGCCTCTGGGTAAAACCATGGCATCAATACACGTGACATGGAAACTACCTGAACATCATCAATTTATCAAGATGGCCCTTAACTAGAGATAAATTATTTATTCTCTCCAAGGGACTGAACTTTTGCCCCATCTCAGAACTTGATGCCATACTAACACATGGAGATACCATATCCACCTCAAAGAATTCCTTTTTGACAGCGATGAAATTACTCATAATTACCATGTTCCCACCAACAGGCATAAGAAAAAAGAATAATCTAACTGGATAAAATCATACTTTTGATCATGACATTGATTGCTCCAGGGAAAAATGACTGAAGTACTTAACAATGTACATCTGCTGCAATGTTTCCACCATTAAGAGGACAGCTATACAGTATCTGAAGTCTAACCACAAGATGGTGGCTGAAAATCCCTTCTATGTGCTTACAAAGATAAACAAATCTGTATGAATGTGACGCAGATCCATTATATCTGGCCAAGGTGCTCCTAGGCTTCAGCTACACTACAGAGGCATTTTGAAATAACTTATTTCAAAATAACAGAGCCACACACAAAATGTATTTCAAAAGAGCACCCAGCTACTTCAAAATAGCATTTCTGCACACATAGTTCTGTTCTGAAATAATGCCACTAGGCACCATTATGGCTTCCTTTGAAATAGCGCTATCTTGTGTCTTAATATCTGTTTTGAGCTACACATTATTCCTCCTGTAAGGAGGGTTACTGTTTTTGAAATAATGCACCCGCTATTTTGAATTTATTTCCAAATAGCGTGTGCATAGTGTAGACACTAGCAAAGCTATTGTCTCAAAATAATTCTGTAGTGTAGACGTAGCCTTACTGATGGAATATCCGGACTTAACAGAAACTATCCTCAAACCACTTACCACAGAAAGGGCCACCTTCCTCCAGGACATAGCCAACTTCCTCCAGAAAGCCTGCAGCATTAATACCATCCCTCAGAATACCATACTTGCCACCGTGGACGTCAAGTCCCTACATACCAGCATGCCCCACAATGACAGCATGGCAGCCTACCTCAAATATTTACAAGAAAGTGGGTTCTGCTCAGAGATCCACCCCCAAACACAAATCCAAAGTCATCCACCTCATTCTCATTCAGTAATTTTACATCCAACAACACTGTCCAAACCAAGCAAATAGCCATAGGTACTAGGATGGTCATGCAATAGGCCAGCCACTTTGCGAGAGAACTTGAAGAAGAATTTTTGACAATGAACCACACAGACAATGATATGCCTGAGATACATTGATAGTATTTTCATCCTCTGAACAAACAGCTTAAACACTCTCATAAACTTCCACTGCAACTTCATTAACTACCCACTGTTCATTCAAGTTTCTATCAAATAATTCCACAACAGCATCGACTTCCCGGACACCATGATCAGCTTCAACAATGGCATCTTACACACAAGTCTATATGTAAAAAAAAATCACATAGCTCCACATCAGCCTTCATAAGTCCAACTGCTACCACAAAAACACCAAGAAATTTATTATGTACAGCTGGGTTCTCAGATACCACAGAATATGCTTTGAGAAGGAAGGCCAGGATATGCACCTTAGCACAATCAAAATCACCTTCACCAAACAAAGACTGTCCACCAGAGAAGAAGATTAAATCATGGAATTCCTCTCTATTTGGTATTGGTCACATATGGAGTATTGCACCCAGTTTTGGGCTCCCCACTATAAAAAGGTGTGCATTGGCAAGAGTCCAGTGGAGGGCAGCAAAAATGTTTAGGGAACTGAGGCACATGACTTATGAGGAGAGACTGAGGGATTTAGATTTATTTAGTCTTCAGAAGAGAAGAATGAGTGGGGATTTGACAGAAGACTTCAGCTACCTGAAGGGAGTTCCAGAGAGGATGGACCAAGACAGTTCTCAGTGGTCACAGATGACAGCAATGGTTTCAAGTTGCAGTGGGTGGGGAAGGGGGAGTCTACATTGGATATTAGGAAAAACTATTTCACTAGAAAGATGGTGAAGCACTGGAATGGGCTGCCCAGGCACACTGTGGAATCTCCATCCTTAAAGGTTTTCAAGGCCAAGCTGGGATGATTTGGTTTGAGTTAGTCCTGCTTTGAGCAGGGGGCTAGAGTAGATGGTTTCCTGAGGGTCTCTTCTGAACCTAATCTTCTATTATTCTAGGAATCCAAATATACTAGGAGAATCTGCTTCAGTACAGAATCAAACACCCTCTTACCACACTGCCTAATTTTCACCGACCATCAGACACTGGTACATCGATAAAACAAAAACAATGGTATTTGGAGATAAGGAAATAGGAAGGAAGATCAGTGTAGGTGGGATTGAACTAGAGAATTTAGAGAAGTTCACGTATCTGGGGTGCAACATAATGTATGATCTAGACTGTAAGAAGGAAATAGTGACTAGAATAGGGAAAGCAAGAGCGAGTTTAAAGGCGAAGGACAAGATCTGGAAAAGCAAAGTGATTAGCTTAGGAACAAAGCTGAATGTATTGAAAATGTATATTCAGCAGCATATTGTATGGATGTGAAACATGGGCGCTAATGAAAGATTTGAAGAGAAGAATATTGGCGTTCAAGAGGAGTTGTTACAGGAAGGTCCTGAGAATAGGGTGGATGCAGAAAGTCACCAATGAGGAGTTATATAGGAAGATACAGCCGAAAGAGAACCTACTGCAGAAGGTTATACAGTGGAAGTTACAGCTATTCGGGCATATTTGCAGAATTAACAACGAATGAAAAATCAAGATCCCGCTATTTGGCAAAATGGATGGTTCAAATAGGAGAGGCAGACCCCACAGACAATGGGTAGATGATGTAGTAGGTTGGTGCAGAGCTCGTCTACAGAAACTGAGCCACTCAGCACTGGACTGGGAAAGATGGACAGAAATAGTGAGAGCGGCATCAGACACCAACAGGTGCTGAGGTAGTGGTTGTTGATGACGATAATGATAGTCACAGTCACACACGGAGGTATCATCAGACTACAACCTGTATGCTCACAGGACTCCTTGCTTAAAGAAATCTTTTGTGAACCCTCGCTTATGGCCTTTGAATAACTCTTCTGCTTCTCCAAGTTCATAATCAGAAGGAAGTTCCCCACAGACCAGGACACAACAACGCAAAGCACCACCAGACCTTGCCAGAATAAGAGATGCAAAACCTGCAGACACATATCCATTGCTACAATGATCAATATCCCCCCTCACAACACATCTTTCAAGATCCATGGGTCCTACATGCGCTTATCATGCCACATGTGGTGTATCTCACTGAGTGCCCGAAATGCTCTTTCAATAGCTATGTGGGTCAAACCAGACAATCCCTAGGCTCTCAAATTAATTCACACAGGAAAATGTAAGAAAAGCTTGTGGGAGACACTGTTTGCAAAGCAAATACTCCTTTCAGTCCTCATCCTCAAAGGAAAACTGCGTAACACTTTTTCCAAAGATGAGCCTGGGAGTGTAAATTCATAACATAGACAGGACAAATAATTGACTTAATAAAGATATGGATTGATGGTTTATTACAGCAATTCATAACCTGCTAGCCCCTCTTTTTGTTTGATGACTTGAGGGGTGCTAGCAGGCCATTTCGTATTAAATGGTCCCTTGGAATATATGCTGACTACTTCTGCTAAACTATCTGTTCAACCTTGTACGGAGCTGTGACACAGCATGCCTTTTCCAGACCTGAAAAAGACCACTGTGTAAATTTGAAAGCTGGTCTCTCCTTAACAGAAGTTGGTCCAGTAAGAGATATCACCTCACCCCTCTTGTCTCTTCTAAGCTCTGTAACGGAATACTCTACTCCTATGCACTCCGTGCCCTGAAACCGGCTCTCAATCTGTTGGCTGCATGCCAGACTCAGTGCTCCTGAAGGCCGATCTCCCTCTGATGCCTCCTTTTTCTCACTGAACCCATTCTTCTGATGTCAGAGAGTCTGGGGGGGCTGATGCCCTCGCACACCCATACCCTCTATCAGAACTTGATAACCCAGTGCTGGGTTGTCTGTGACTGAAGAGCTAATCTCCCCCCAGACACTAAACACAGCACTTCATACAGCTACTAACCCGTCCTTTTACTCCTCACAGTCATTCCCTTGCCTGTTCCTCAACCGATTGCTAGTGCAGCACCAAGCCCCGAAAAGGAAAAGACAAAACCACGGACGCATTTTCCAGAGACCTGGATCTGGGATCTGGTCCCCGTTGGGTAAGTGGCCCCTGACAGATCCCCCAGGAAGAAAATCACTGGTGGTCTCTGAGCGTTAAACTCTCTGCCATCTCCGGAGAGTGCTGTGCCTCACTTTGTAATGCTTTATGATGTGATTCAAATACTCCCCCAGCACAGGAGCTAAGGGGAAGCCTTTGCTGCAAAAACTCTGCCTCGTGATTTATATGTCCTGCTTTAGGGAATGGAACCTTCTATCTATCCCCAGTAAGTCTTCCATGTTTCCCAAGCAATTTGTCATAATCATATGTACACAACAGGCACACAAAATTTGACTGAAACGTTTAGACCCTCTAGTAGTCTTCAAAATGGGGGAAACAAGTCACATCCTCCACAGTGTCTGCTCCTTGTCTTTTATTTTGGGGCTTATGAAGAGATTTATATGAAATACTTTTCTTTAAAAAAAAACATGGTGCCCTAGAGATGAAAGGTTTTGTATTCCATAGTCCTAGCCCCCAAATCAGGCAATGTCCCAACCAACACTGGTTGGAAACCACGCTCCATGCCTCATTCCCCAGAGCACTGGCTGAAATTCTGTGCTGATGCTGAAAGATTTCCTGCCTCTGTTCACATTGTAGTGAAGAGGGGACGACATCTCTGCAGGCCACTGCTCCTGACACCATCACAGAGTGGCAAGCCAACATGTTCTGTGTTGCGGATAGTGGTTTTGGACTCTCTCAGACGACCAAGTTCAGGGTCTTCCAGCCCTTCTTTGTGGATGTGACACTGCCCTACTCTGTGGTCCGGGAAGAGACCTTCACCCTAAAGGCCACCGTCTTCAACTATCTGAAGGACTGTATTCAGGTGAGTGCTCACCATCCCCCTCATGTCACCCCCCATGTGCCCTGGCAAGGATGTACTCAAGTACCCTTGTTCCAGGGACTGAGTATACCAGACTCTGAAGTGCCCTGGTCATGCACATCTAGTCCACGTTGTGCAGACTGATATAGTACCAGAGGTGTGTCTCCTTTGGACAGCTGCCAGGTGCTCAGTGTGTTTGTTCCCCTCCTGTTCAGGTGCACACCAGCCTGGCTGAGTCTCCGGAGCTCCAGGTGGAACCTTGCTCAGGTTGCCAATACACCAGCTGCCTCTGCAGCAGTGAAGCCAAGACCTTCTCCTGGAATGTGACTGCCACCAAACTGGGTGAGGCAGCTGAGAGTGAAGCAGGGGACAGCGGAGAATCTGAATGTCCATCTGTCTGCCCGTGTGTGTGTCTCTCCCCTTCTCCTCTCCAGTCTGTGCTCTGATCCCTCAGCGATGCTTTTTTGTCACCTCCCTAGGAAAGGTGAATGTCTCCGTAAGCACGGAGGCACAAGAGACACATGAGCTGTGCGGCAATCAGATTGCTGTGACGCCTCCCCGAGGACAGACAGACACGGTGATACGAACCCTGCGTGTCAAGGTCAGTCAGGCTTCAAAGCCAACAGGTAGGCCTTGCCCTGGGACGCCAGGGTCAGGGAGGGGTGTGGGGCTGCAGTGGAACATCAGGTCCTCAAGCACAAATAGGCCAGCACGGGAACAGCAGGGTCTAGGAGCAAAAACAAGGTGTCGGGGAGAGATTAGTTCCCCTTGGGCACAGATATAGTGGCACTCAGGATGCAAGGTTAGGGAGGAGAATGAGTCAGTAGTCCCCCTTCAGGCACAGACAGGCCAACACTGGAACAGCCATCTGCCTTTGTGTCATCGCCTTTCAGACTCCCACTCTCTTTCCATCCACAGGCCGGTGGTGTCCTTAAAGAGGAGACTCACAACATCTTCCTGTGTGCTACAGGTATGGATGGGTTAGCCCCACGATTGCTCTGGCTTGTAATGGAGGCTTCCGTGTTGTTTCAGGGCCCCAAAGAGTGAAAGCAACTGTTTGGACAGAAAACACTGAAAGCACTGGCCCTTTCTGAGGCAGAGGCACCGCAGGCCACAAGTGCCGTGCCCATGTTGCCGTTATGCTCTGTCCTGTGATGGCAGCTCCCTGGGGGGACACGCGTATGCCATTCATGCGCACAGTGCATGCTAACAGGGCAGGACAAGACCCTCAGTATCATGTCTGAGCTCATACTTCTTCAAATGCTCTGAGTGGTGCCTCCCCCTGCTGTGCTGAGTCCGTGGTTCTAGCTTTCACCAATCTCCCACACTGTTAATTCTTGGGTCTTGTCTCTTGCAGAGGATCCAGTTACTCAAGAAGTTTCCCTGAAGCTGCCAGAAGTAGTCTTGGAAGGATCAGGCCGAGCCTCTGTCTCTGTCATTGGTGAAGTCCCTTTCCCCATTCCCTTGCCCCCGGGGGAAAGAGCTCATGCAGCATCTAGCGCTAATGCTGCACCAGTCAGCCTCAGTCAGACATGGCTGATGCTTATGGCTTCATCAGGAACCTTTTCTGGAGCCATTGCCTTCCAGAGGAACTCCATAGAATGAAACGGACCCCTGACGGTTGGACTTGGAGAGGCAGTTTCTGGGGAAGACCATGCCACAGATCTCAACGTTAGGGAAGATTTCTGGAAAGCAAGCCTGAGAACTCCACCCTTGGTTCACATTTTATCGTGGTTTCAGTCTCTGGCAACCCCTGTCATAAACGAATCCTCTCTCTCCTCATCATTGCCACCCTGCAAATAACTGAGAGGGTTCTTATCTCCCCACTCCCCTTGCTTAGCCAAAGAAAAGAGACCGTTATTTAAGTATGTCCTTATAAATAATCCCTAAGAGCCCCATAGTCAGTGTACTTCTTTATCCAGGGGCAAGTGAGGGCTCATGAGTTCAACTGCACTCACAAAAATTGTGAAAAGTAGGGTGCAGAAACAGGGGAGCCCACTTCTCCTTGCCTGGGTCAGTGGCGGCCGGGGCTGGCATGTGGTTTGCGCAGTGACTCACCCTGCAACGGTAGCTCCTGTTCCACGAGGCGTGGCCTGCTCCTAGATCCTAACGCCCAGAGCAGAGGACCGGGACCGGTCCCACAGAACAGAAGTTGCTGCTGCAGGGTGAGGGCAGGCCTGGCTTGTGCTCCAGCCCACCTCCCTCCTGAGACCTTCCTTCTGCATGAGGCCGGGATTAGGGCTGGGGTGCCCGGGAGGCCTGTGCAGCCGTGGTGCTCAGTGCCTCTCAGCAGGTTAGTTTAGTGTACCCAGTGAGTCAGGAATCCTCCCTGCTTCTCACGCAATTCACCACAGACCACTGGTCTGTTACTAGGGCTGTGGGCCGAGAGCTCCAAATGTATTTAGGCCCCTAACTGGCATCAAAAGCAGTGGCAGTTGGGGGCCCTTATATTTCTCCAGGCCGTGGTGTCCACAGCTACCTCAGAAATTGGGCTTATTTCAGGCTTAATTGGCTTGTTTGAGCTAGCTTGCAGCTCCTTGCTTGGCTGGGCTTGCTGCTGCTGCTTCTTTCTTTCTTCTTCTTTTCATTTGTTTCTAGCAAGCAGGGCAAGGGGATAAACAGGAGTGCACAGTGCCCTACCGCAGACCCAAACTGCACACTGGGGGGACCTAGTCACATGGAGCGGTGGGGTTCTTTTAGGGATTGGCTTGTTTTGAAAGGAGACTGGCTTGATTTTTGGTGCTTATTTATGTTGCGTGAAAGTCAGCAACCAGCTCCGGCTCCATACGGAGAGAGATTATCAGCTCCCTGTCCTGGGGTGTTATGTCCGGGCACATCCAGATTTCTTGTGTGGTTTAGAAGCAGGAGGAGAAATACTGGGGGAGAGAGCTGATCTCACATGTTTTCTCTCTATCCTCAATCCTCAGGGGATATTATGGGCACAGCCTTACACAATTTACACCAGCTACTCCGTTTGCCCATTGGCTGTGGTGAACAGAACATGGTCATGTTTGCTCCAAACACCTTTGTACTCAAGTACTTGGAGAACACAAATCAGCTTACCCCAGCCATCAGAGACAAGGCAGCGGAGTTCATGAAGACTGGTAAGCAATGCTATAGATGCTGGGACCAGGAGAACATTTCCATTTTAAACTGGTTTCCATTATATGCTGGGTTCACAGTGTGACTCAATGGCTCTCAGCATCCCTGCTATACAAATTCTTCCAGCATCCCCCTTCTTCTCTTCTGTTATAAGGATGATTCCCTACATCACAGCTGAGGGGCACTGGCAGAGCTGTGCAGGGAGCCCAGGGCTGGAATAGCAGGGGGCTGCAGGGCAGGGCTGAGGGGCACTGGCAGAGCTGTGAGGGGAGCCCAGGGCTGGAATAGCAGAGGGGCTGCAGGGCAGGGCTGAAGGGCACTGGCAGAGCTGTGCAGGGAGCCCAGGGCTGGAATAGCAGAGGGGCTGCAGGACAGAGCTGAGGGACACTGGCAGAGCTGTGAGGGGAGCCCAGGGCTGGAATAGCAGAGGGGCTGCAGGGCAGGGCTGAGGGGCACTGGCAGGGCTATGTGGGGAATCCCAGGGTACAAATAGCAGGACAGGTTTGAGTGGCATTAGGAGAGCCTTAGGGAAGGAAAGACTTTTTAACAAGCAATTCTTGTAGCAGAATGACAACTTCAGTAGCTGAGATTAAGGCCAGATTGCTGCTTAAAGCTTGACTGTTTCAAGTGCTCTAAAATCCATAGAGATAGACAGATTGCTTTGAAACCCAATGAACCCTATGGGGATTTGGTGTGATCTAAATTTGGGACCTTGTGTCTAAGGCGTTCCTGAGGTACAGCCATCAGAATAAAAAATTGGCTTTTCTGAATGTTGCCACGTTCTGGCAACACTTTTTGCTCACAGCTAGAAATCAAACAAGAGCTTAGCTCATTTCACCGGGTCTCCCACACTCAAGGGTTACTTCAGCAAGCCCTTTGGGGAAAATCAGATTTAAACACCTTCAGAGAGGTGCACTAAGGCTCACACGTCCATTCCATCGGTGTACTTAATGACTTGTGCTGAACGTTTGCGAACAGAGGTTTCTCACCCACTCTGGCTGGATAGCACAGGTTGAACCTCTCTAATCCAGAGCTCTCTCAGCTGGCAAACTCCGTAATCTGGCGTGATTTTAGTTGGCCAGATGACCACTTATCATGGATGTGGCCAAGTTTCCCGTGGTCCCATAAAGTTTGCTTACAGCCACCAGTCCTGGCTCTCAGTGTTCTGTCCTGTTATTTAACTGTAATTTACCCCTAAATGTCTTTCAAGAGTCAAGTAAGCAGTGGAAATGTTGGTAATGTGTCAGACAATATTGGCCTCCTGTCGTCTGGTGAATGCTCTCATTCAGCACTGGTCAGGTCCCAAGGGTGCTGGATGAGAGAGGGTCAACCTGTAGCCTTCAAAGCTGCCCCAGCCGGCTCCTTAGTTTGAGTCCAACCTCATCACAGGATTCCGTCTAAGGGCTCCTGTATTACTGCCACTTTACTGAGCTGTAACTTCTTTATTCAGGGGTGTGAAACCCCCGGCTCCGAGCAGCAAGTTACAGTGCTTTAAGGCACCAGCGTAAGTCGGCTGTCAGTGCTGTTAGCTACTCCCCTCATGGAGGTGATTTACATAAAGAAAGAAGTGCGCTGATCATGGTGCCATGAGCGCACAGAGATATTCGAGCACTGCTGTGGCAGCACTTTAATCCTAGAAGTGCAGACAAGCCCTTTACCTGTTATTTCTCCCCACTGCTGGATCTTCTCATGTTACAGTCACAGCGCTGTGACGCTCCTCAAACTCATCTCCATCCCCGCTCACAAACACACCTCGGCCAACTGGCTCCAGCATCCAATATAGCCACAACTCACGTAGGTGGGAAGGGTGCAAAATGAAGCCCACACACTGTTCTCTGATCCCACCTCACTGCTGACCGTTCCCATGGCAAGCCCCCACCCTCTTCAGTGCCTTGCTATTACCGAGACAACCTACACCATGCTGCAGTAGCTCCCCTTACTCATACAAAGGCTTGGGCACGAACCCACGTTTCCTCATGTCATACTCTTAGCTCCGTCATGCTTCTCAAACTAATGTTCCATCTCCTCAGAGCAGCTCTTTCACCTGCATGTGCCGTGTCCGGCATTGCAGCCAGCTCAGCCTTCATGTCCTGCTCCGCCGAACAGCTTTGGGCCTCCTGCTCTCCAGCTGCGGGAGCAGAGAGAGGCCTGTTGGAGAAAGAGAGGAGTTGCCCAGGAGCCAGCAGTTGATTGTAGATAGAGGAGGGGTTGGGAGGGAGCAGAGTGGAGCCAGGCCACTTTCACAAGGCAGGAGGCAACAGTAGAAAAAAAGGATAGCAATTTGTATCTGAGAACTTGACACATGCTTCCTTTCTAATACATCTAGTAGAAGGGAAATTAAGCGCTGTGCTGGACCAGGAATAGAAGGGGTTTGAACACATCACCTCCAATGTATCTCCACTTGCTGTAACTAGAGCCCATTCTTCTCATGCAGCTCAGAGTGCTAATTAGGGATTCCTTAGGGAAGAGTCCTACAGAATGGACTCAGTGGACATGAAACCCATCAGGCCCACAGAAATACCTCTGAAAATCAATGGAGTCAGATGCCGGGGTATGCTCCAGCTTATTGTACTGCTCTGGTGCTGCAAAGCAGCTCTCAGACACCCCTCCAGCAGTGCCCAGCAGCTGTATGCTCTCTCTGGAGTGGCGCAGACCATCCAGATCATGCCAGGATAGGATCAGGTAGGGAACAAGCTGCATTCGGTAGGTATGGAGCTGTCCTGTGGAATTCCACACCTGGGCTATCATTCAGGAGTGCGGCAAGTCCTCAGGCTTGAGAGTCCATTCCATTCCTCCTGTCTCCCTAGGTTACCAGCGCCAGCTGCTCTACAAACACGACAATGGTTCCTACAGCGCCTTTGGGAAGCGTGATGCAGAGGGCAACACCTGGTGAGCAAGCAGAACTGTTGCTGTCCAGCCCCACTGGGGGCCAGGAGTCTCAGGGGCATGAGCCTTCCAGATTCTGAGGCCAACGGTACAAAGATCCTCTCTCCTTTGCTCTCGGTCCACAGGCTGACAGCTTTTGTGGCTCGGTCCTTCGGCCAGGCCAGCTCCTACATATACATTGACAAGCAGCACGTGCAGGATGCTATCCACTGGCTGGGGCAGAACCAGCTGCCCAGCGGCTGCTTCCAGAGTGTGGGGAAGCTCTTCAACAATGCCCTGAAGGTATGGACACTGGAGAAATTATAGTGGTGGAGAAGGAGCTGGCAGTTCCCACAGAACAGCTGTCTGCACCCTCTCACCACCTTGCAAGCTACAGTGAACTGACATTGACGTGAGTGACTTATAATGTCAGTATCCTCTCCCGTGCTGCTTTGCGGATTGCCTGTGAAGAATGACTAGCAGAATGGCGTTGCTATTTCGGGGAAAGCTAGCTCAAACGGGCTCTGTTTACAAATGTACTTTTTTCTAACTCCTGCTCCAGAAAGCCCAACCTAGGCTTGGAGACTCGGGCCTCTTTCCTTCACTCACATCATCACTGACCATAAAGGTTCTTCAGGGCACATCACATTCTCCCGGACACCTTCAAAGCTTATTGTCATTACGTTTGTATGGTTGTGAAGGATGGACACTCCGAAAAGCATGCTGCCGGTAACGCACAGGCCAGAATAGAATCCAGCTCTCATTGGGCTGTGCTAGTCCCACGGGGCTAGCAGAAAAAGGCAACAAGGCCAGCAGCTGGTCAAAGGAGGAGCCATTTTTCGGAGTAGAACTGCATTTGTAGTAGAACTGGCTGCGCATTGGTGGAATGAAGCAGCACATCGGCCTTGTGCTAAGCCAGCTTTACCTTGCCGAGGCTGTTTCCTGAGCTGCAGAGCTGGGTTTTACACCAGGTTACTCCCACGTGAGTGTGAATCCCGGCATTGATGTCAGTGAAGTCAGTTACTGCAGATTCATGCCAATCTCACTGGGAGCAGTAGCTGGCCTTCACTGTGCATGGCTTATAACAAAATGTGCACAATTGTTTCAGCAGTTTGGGTTCCAGGCCAGTTTTCTGTGAAAAAAGTTGTTGAGTTGAGCTCCACTCTCCCTCTCTGAGTACTGTGGAGCTGTGACTGCCACTTTCCCTGGCTTCCTGAATGCCAGACTGGGTCTGCAGGCTCAGCCCTGACTTGTTCCTTGACCCTGGGGAGACCTGAGCAGGAAGTTTGCTGCCTGCTCTCGGGTGGTTCAGGTAGGCCTGCTGCACGCAGCCACAAAGAGCTCTATGTCTCCAATCTCCTTTCCCCATAGACCCCAGGGGAAGCAAAACTCCTGTAAGGCATAAATTGCTGGGATACTTCCCAGGGATTCCAGGGTCATGAAACACCTTGGTACTACCTGCCCTTGGCATGAGTCCGCTCCCAACTCCACTGGCAATGCGGGGCTCACTTTGGCCCTTCAGGCTTCACAGGGCTCACAGTCACTCTTTAGGTTAGTGATAGGAACACACCTGTCCACAGCACATACCCCTGGAGTAACCGGCCCCTGTTCCACTGGGCACATGCAGAATTCAGAGGTAGACTTTTCCTAAAGAAACAGTCCACCCCAGCTTATCAGCTCCACCTCAGCTCTCCACACCACTTAACACAGAACACTTAGATATGTTTACAAAGAAAACTAGGGAAAGCATATTTGAGGATGAGAAAAGCCTGGACTGACAGCAAGCAGAAGTACTGCAAACACAAGGTTACGTCTACCACAGCTGCTCTCACACTGTGGAAGGGGACCCCAAAGTGGGTCGTGACTCTGTTTTAATGCAGTCGCAGGGCTAGCATTAGACTTACGGAGACCTGGGGCTCGAGCCCCACTATACATGGGTTACTGGCACCCAGAAAAGCATCCACCCCTTATCTATGTGTACGGAGGTTTTTCAGTGGAATTTTGACTGAGGAGACGTCCTATGATAAAGGCAAAATGGGCCTGATCTGCCAGGTTTTATCGAACTTTTACAACCTTCCCACCCTGGTAAGGAAATCAGACCAACTCCATCAAACCCTTCAGCAGAGCTTTAGCTTCTTCACTCATCCTAATTGGCATAGACAGCGCCAGGCACATACAGAGGAGGAAATCCTTTCAGCTCTGCTGCCAGGGAGAGGGAGCTGAGGAGGCTAAAGTAGATGGAGACAGAAGGTTTAAACCTCAGCTCCATTGTTTATGAGACTAGCAAGTCTCCAAGCTGCAGTGGATGGAGCATTTGAATCTTTGGAGCCAAATCCTTTCTGGCACCCCCAAGACCAATGCAGGGAGATCAAGGCCTGATATTGAGACGTGTCCTCTGAATGCCTGCCATTAACCTCTCAAAGTAACAATTTCTGTAGCCCAATTTGCAGAGAATGAACATTTGGCCACAGTGTAGGCCGCTTTTCATTGTTCTCTCTGCACCACCATTAATCTGATAGAACTCTCCCTGTCTCTCATACTGTGGGATGCCTGCAAGTATTTTCCACGTGGCGAGGGAGCGATGCATGCCCTCTTTGCTCCTGTTTTGCCTCTTTCTCTTGCCTCTCTGTGCGCCCCATAGGGTGGTGTGGATGACGAGATCTCACTGACGGCTTACATCACTGCTGCGCTGCTGGAGCTCCACGCAGAGAAGAATGTGAGTAGCTCCTGAACATTCACAGAGTTTGAGGGAACCCTCTACCTACCCTCCTTCCACAGCCCAAGGGTGCAGGGACTGGTTGGCCCAGGTGAGGGAAATCCACTCCCACTTCACTTTCTTATTTGTACATCACCGTCCTGGAAAAAGCAACGGGCTGGTGATTCAGAAGAGAAGAGCAGCATCTCTTTGTAGAAGCTGCCAATCCCATGCGTCATGAATTTAGCGTGAAAGTCAAAGTCCCGGGTTCTCATTTCCCCACAAAGCTGCTGACTGTCCCCATGGGACTGTGAAGACCAAGACAATTTGATCTTCTTTTGCCTGGGTCACTTGACTGAAATATCCTTTTATAGTGATAACACGTTGTATATCTCAAAGCATCTCAAGCACCTGTCTACACAGTCTCAGGAACCATAGCTCAATCAGGCAACTACAAGCTGCTTTATATAGATGGCAAATTAGCACAGAGAGAAAGGATGTGACTTGCCCAAGATTGTACAACAAGTTACCTGCAAAGGAAATGATTCCAGTGGCCCATCTCACAGTCCCGTGCTTTCGCCATAAGAAATCCCCTGATCCGTATTAAACAGCAGGGTCCTCATGAGAAATAAGACTCTGTGTGGGAGTCAGACGTCCTTGGGAAATAACATACAAATGGCATCTCACCTACCCAGTGCGAGCTGTAATATCTGACCCACACTTCTGGGGGAAATACCTGAATTAAATATGGGAACTGTTGTTATCCTACATTACTGGGAGTCTGGAATTAATAGGCTGTGGGCCAGATTGTTGAGCACTGGCCTTCATTCCTGCACCTGTAAATTATGGTGTAAATAATCAGAGGCATAGTTTTGCACCTGTGGTTCTGTGGAGTGCCCTTTCAGCTGTAACTGAAACATCTAATGTCTGGTTTTGTAGGTGCAATCAGGTTCTTAGATATGCAACTGGCTTCAAGTGTGCCTGCAGGACTGCAGATACAAAACCAGGAACTCTTTTAATGTTGGCTTGGAAGTCTGTCCCTGTGACTCAGTATTGAAGAGACAGCCAGCAGAACTTCCAAACCTAGGGGATAAAAGTCCGGGTGCTCAATAAAAAGGGTCCATTTTCCAACCTGCAGCACTCCCATCACTCTCAATGATTTCCAAGGGAAGAGTGAGTGCTCAGTGCCTGTAAAAATCAGGTCATTTCTATTTAGGAACTTCATCTTATTCTAGTAGTGTTACTGTGTATAGCCCCCTGATGTGAATGCTGTACCCAAGTGATGACTCATGGCCTGAGTCTTGTACCAGTGTTTCTTGAGAAAAACCCAGGGTAATTCTTTGTCTTTCATGTCTCTTGATATGTCTACAGTGGAGTTGGGGGTGGCTCCCAGCTCAGGCAGACATACCTGGCTCCAATTAAGTTAGTGTACTAAAAATAGACATGTTCCCATTGTGACCTGGGCCACACTGTGTGTATGTTCCACATATGATCTTATCTGAAACGCTAGATAAGGAGTTGGGGACCGGTCATGCCCCGAGGCTACACGGCTATTTTTGGTGGGCTAGCTCAATGAGAGAGTGAAAGCATGTGTTCTATCGAAATGGGAGATTCCACCTTCAAGAGAGAGATGCTCTAGTTCATTGGTTTCTGAGCTCTATTTAGGGTCACGAGAGGAGAACCTTCCAGGGCATTAGAACAACTGAGAGACTGAGAACAGCTGCTGAAAGCTGTAAGTGTCCTAACCACCTTCATGTTCCTTTCTAAGGGTAGCCTGGTGGATGACGCTTTACTCTGCCTCAAGAAGGCATCACACAATGTCAACAGCACATATGCCCAGGCCTTGATGGCTTATGTCTTCACACTGGCCAAGGACATGGAGACAAGGCAGCAGCTCCTGGAGAAGATAGACCAAGAGGCCAGCAAATCTGGTATGGTGGCTTCTTTTGGTAGCTACTTGTTGCCAGAGAAAATGACTCTGTCTGTTGGTAAAACCTCATCCTGACAAGTTCTGAGCCCTGGCAAATTCCTTTGGTATCCTGGGCCTGACCCTGAGGTCCTTACTCAGTTTGTTCTGCTATTAGTCAGGCAACGCCTTCGCCACCATTGAAGTGAAGTCAGTGGGAATTCAGCCTGAGTAAGAACTAGAAACTGGAAAATTTCAGTTAGGCTTCTGTATTCCTAATTAGGCGCTTTTGAAAATCCCACCTGGTAAGAACTGAATAAAGACTTCAGGATGTGGCATGCTTCTATATACTGTATAGGTAAAGAGTGATGGGTGCATTCAGCTTCATTTGCTATTAGGTGAACTGTGCAGATCTCCACCGAGAACAATGAGTTACACCAGAGTAAAACAGATGTGAGAGGAGAAATCCACAGCTCTCTGGGTGCTGCCTGTTCCATCCAACCTTTTCAGTGCTTCTGCCACTACCCTGGCTAATTTGTAGAGACCTTACACTACATTTGAGAGATGTAACAACTGCTGTCCTAAAACAAAACCCTTTTCCTCTTCCTATCTGGATTTCACTCTCTGGTGGTTTCTGTTATCTTAATTAAAATTATTACAGTTGGCACTCAAGCAGCTGAAGTCAAAGCCTCTTACTGAAAGACCTCACTGAAAACTGTGAGTCGTACAGAGGTGTTTTAGCTTCAAAAAATCCTCTGCTACTTCTTGGAAAGATTGTTTGGCTTGCGTCACGTTGGGAATAAATAGTCACAAATCTTTCCTGCAAGAACATTATTGGTTTCCATCAGCAGCACTGGTAGCTGCTCCAGGGCCTGTGGCAAGGCGGAAGGAGGGTGGCTCCCTGCTTCAAGAAGGGGCAGGGTCATGGGTGTAAGGGGAGGAGTTTAGGGCAGTGAGTCTCCCACCCCACACACAGAGCCTCAACACAGCACTGCACGATGTTACAAAGGGGCCTTGAGCTCAGGCCACCTCTACTGCTATTGCAGCAGTGGCTAGAGCTCCAGGCTCATTTGAAATGCTGGGTCTGGGGGCAATTCCATCTTTGCCCCCACCACCTCCCCTGTCAGCAGGCTAGGTTGCCTTGGTAAATATTCCATATAAATATAAATAAACAAATTACAGTACCTAGAGTTGGGGGGGCCACGACCTATTGTCTTTACTTAGTTTTACCTACTCATCGCTCAGGTAAATTCTCAGTGAAGCCAGTGAGAGCTTTGTCTGAATGCAAATGTCAGGATCTGAAGGTGGAGGTTAGAAGGTAGAAAGGCCCCTCAATGTCCATCAGTGTGGATGGCGACCAGGTACTCTGCGCATCGCAGGGTCAGCTCCTTAGCATTCTGCAATCCGCCTGAGCAAAGGCCACATGAAAATCAGATTGGAGATGTGTTTCTACAAGGACCTATAGGCTGATTAAAATCTCTGGTGGGTTCTGTTTGTTTGTAATCAAATTCCATGTCTTGGCTGATGTGTGACTATAGCTACTGACCCCAAAGACCCTGCAGTTAATCATGTCTAAAACCAGGTGTTACCAGATTCCATATATTCTCATTTTACCCACATGAAATTCTTGAAGTGTTCCTTAGAAGCCAGGGAGAGCTGGGCTTTGGGTGACTGGGCTTTCCTTTGAAACAGCCAGCCTGAGCGATAGGACCCCACAAGGTGAGAGGACCTCAGAGCCTGGGCTCCAGCCCAAGCCCAAACATTTACACCACAGTATTATAGCCCCAAGAGCTTGAGTCAGCTGACCCAAGCAAGCCATGCATGTTTAATTGTGGTTCAGATGTACCCTGAAGCCACAATGTAGCCCAGAGAGCTACCAGCTTCTGCAATTTTTATGCTTTCAGGTTTGCTGTAGTGAGGTCTGCACAGCTTTCACCTAAATGGGTCACTGTAAAAGCTTTTTTCTTGTTTTGTCTCTCTTAGAGTGCATGGCCTGCTCTCAACAGTTACTGTACGGTTTACATTTTAGGTTACGATGTCTTTCTCGCCATGACTAAGCGTTACTATGTATTCAAAGTTTTTGTTTCAACTGGCTAGCCCTGTGGAGACCCTTGAGGCTCTGAGAGTCAAGCAGGGCTCTTTCCTTCTCCCACCTTGCCATCTGCTATGATGATCCAGTGAGACAAATTGTGCCTTCACTGACACCAAGACAGCTCCTTAGTCTTCTGTGTGTTTGTGTCCCTCAGCAATTCCGACGATGCACAAGAAGGGCTGGAGTACTGATTTCTCCTTCTGAGCCATAGAGGCTCTGCAGGGCTGATGGAGGGAGGGAGTAAAAAAACATTATTGTTACTGCTAGTGTGGGAAGGGGCCATTTTCACTTTGTCACTGTTCAGAGGAGAACTGCGTCTGACATACAGACAACCCTCTGTTGAGAGGCCACTATCACCGGGAATTGGTTGTGGATTTGGGACTGCGATAGCTACCTGCATGTCCCTGGAGAGGAAGGGATTGGTGCTCTCAAGGGAGAAGTGAAACCAGGCCCAGCAATGTGCAATATAATAAAAAAAGGATTCAGGAGGAGTTATAGTCCCTGCAGTGGTAAGTGCTCCACAGCCGGAGAGGTGACTCTCACAGGGCAAAGAGTCCTCATGGCTCCAGAACGTAGTGAGTTTCTCCGTAGTGAGCTGCTGTTCTGACGGAAGTACAGGCTGCTCCGTTGCTCTTCTCCCCTCTCAGGAGGGTACTTGTACCTGGCAGGACATGAGATCTCCTCTGAAAAGGAAAGGGAATCTTCTCTAGCAGCAGTTGAGACAGCGGCCTATGTCCTCCTAGCTCACATTTCCAAACCACACGTGTCAGCTGCAGAAACTGCATCCGCCTCCCAGATTGTGCGCTGGCTCACTAGTCAACGGAACGCCTACGGGGGTTTTGCCTCCACTCAGGTACCACCCCGGTCCCTCGGTAATGGAGAGAGACACAGAGTGCTGGGGGAATGAGGGTCCGTAAGCCTGACCTGGCAATAAAGCCCAAAAGGGTAGGATACCAGTAGCCCACAGGACGTGGAGGACTGGCACATCAGTCCCCATGCTGGCGACCCATGGTGAGGATCATGTTGTGAAGAGGGCTGGGGGAGGAATCCAGCAGCTGGTAGCCTGGGTGTTGTAGGAGTTGTTTGCCTGGGCACTGGGTGTGGGAACCTTAGGATGCAAACTCACTGCATTGCACACTAGAGCATGCATGCTTCTGCGCATGCCCCCGCAGCGCACAGACCCCCTTGGTCCAAAGCGTTGACTCCTGATTGCAAAGAGGGGAGGCACAGAGTGGAGCGTCTGTCTCTCTTCCCAGGACACAGTCATCGGCCTTCAGGCCTTGGCCAGGTATGCAGCCCTGACATACCGCGAGGCAGAAGGGGTGAAGGTGACCGTGAAGCACAAGCAGGGCTCCCAGCTGGAATTCCACGTGGATAAGAAGAACCAGCTGGTGCTGCAGCAGGCATCGCTACGTCAAGTCCCAGGGGAGTACGTGGTGCAAGCCATCGGGAACGGCTGTGTGTATGTGCAGGTGAGTGATGGCCCTTTGGAGTCAATAGGAGTTTTGCCATTAACTTCCAGAGGAGCAGGATTTGGTCTAACTCACTCTGTGTATCTGTCTGCCTTTAGTCTGAGTCTGGATCTGCCTTTGTCCCAATCTATAGCAGAAGATGAGCCTTGGGGGGGCTTTGGTCTGCTCACTGGAGATTGCTGCAGTGAACACCTGGCATGAGCGCCTCCATACAACAGCATTTCCTACAGGAGCATGTGTCAACCCTGTCAGCCCCTCCATGGCTATCATGTAGTGCAGGGGTACATACAGGGAGTTCTTTGCTCTTCAAGTCTATGCAGCTGTGATAAACCTCCTGCAGAACACAGACCACACAGTTTCACCCAGGGGTTCTTGCATCAAGTCCCAGTAGTCCTTGTAACAGCTGCTGGGGCTGACAACATCTGTGTGGCCCTGTCATCCCATAGAGAGAGGGGGAAGGGAGGAGAGCTGTCTAATCCTGAGATGCTCAGAGATGGTAGTATCTTTTGTTGTGCAGCAACCTCCACAACTCACCTTTCAAGACCCCTAGATCTTAGGTACGGTTATCACAGCATGTGCTGTACCTCATCCAGAGCACTAAAAGCCCCAGTAGCAATTATGCAGGCGAACCCAGACAATCAGCAGGCTTTCAGATGAACTCTCAAACAGAATGATACAAGGCAAGACACACTCTCTTCTGTGGGACACACTTTCCACAAAGGCTGCATCTACACGAGCAAGTTCTTTCAAAGGATTTTTCAAAAGGTGGGGGCTGTTTCGAAAGATCTCATGGAGCATCACACAAAAAGTGTTCTTTTGAGAGTTAATTGAAAGAGTGCGATGCTCCTTTTGAAATCACTCTTCTTTTCCCATTTCAGGAAGAGAGCCCCCTTTTGAAAGTTTCTTTCAAAAGAAAATGTATGTAGATGCTCCGCAGGCCCTTTTTTTTTGAAAGAGCAGTTCTCATGGGTCCTGATTTTTCAGTCCCTGGCCCGGTCTTTTGAAAGAGCAGGAGCTGTGTGGACGCTGTTTTTTGAAATAGATCACTGTTTTGATCTGCCTTTTCATGTGTGGACACACTCTTTTGAAAGAAGTTCCTTCGGAAGAGCTCTTCAGGAAGCGTTTCTTTCAGAAGATCTCTGTAGTGTAGACGTAGACAAAGTGATCACTCTATATCAGACCAGCCCTTGCCCTCACTTGTACAACACTTTCAGAACATGATCAAGGGAATTTAAATTCATAACTTTGCTAGATGATAAAAACAAACATTGAATTAAAATACTGGGTTTAGGGCTTATTACAACCATTTATAACACACTAATCCCTCCCACTTTTTTTTTTCCTTTCCTGTACCTGACGGCTGAGGTGTCAACAGGCTGCTTCACATGGAATGGTCCTGTGAAATACGTTTTAGCGACTCATGCTAAACTATTTGCTCCTCCTTGTATTTAGCTGACATTCTGAGGGCTTGTCTACACTTAAAGCACTACAACAGCACTGCTGTAGCATGTCAGTGGAGTTGCTACCTACGCAGACAGGAAAGGTTTTCCCGTCAGCCTAGGTAATTCTTCTCCCCTAAGATTCAGTGCCAATATCAACAAGAGAATTCTCCCATCCAGGTAGGACTGTCTAAACCAGGGGATAAATCAGTTTACCTGCCTCGCTCCTGGGGTGTGAATTTTTCATACTCCTGATCGGTATAAGTATTCCAGTCTAATTTCCTAATGTAGAACAGGACCAGGTATCTTTCTCTGACTCGCTCTTACTAACAGAAGTTGATCTGGCAACAGATATTAACTCAGGTTTCAGAGGTGCTATGTTAGTTTGTTTCACTAAAAACAACAAGGACTCCAGTGGCGCCTAAAAGACTAAAAATGTTATCATGGCATAAGCTAACCCATCTTGTCTCAAATATCCTGGGACCAATATGGCTGCAACAATACCTGGTACACCATCATCTCAGCACCCAGCTACTGCCTGACAGCTGTGCAAAGCTGGGCTTATGAGCCGCTTCACCACAGGGTTATCCTGGGTGTAGCTATTGAAGTCAAAGGTCTTGTGCCAGGGACGTGTTTGGACCCATATGTTGACCATGTTGTGTATGGACACAAACTCTTGTGTGAGGCAGCCTGGTACCAGCTGGCGACAAACTGGTTAGATGCATGTGAGGCAGATGGGTCTGTTTACATAGCAAGCCCCTTGGGCACTACATAGACAAATTCTTTCCCCCAGACCACTCTGCGCTATAATATCCCTCCCCCAGAGAGCAAAGCAACCTTTCTCCTGGATGTGAAGACGGTACCTGAGGAGTGCAGCCAAGATGCCAGAAAAAGGTTTGACCTCCACGTGCAAGTCAGGTATGGGACTCCTGCCTGCTCTGCTTCCTGAGGCTCTCTCCCTGGCTCCCTTCCCTGCCACAGTGCTGGGGCCAGCATGCTGGCAACCCCCCAGAAGCTACCAATGGACCTCTATGGCAGTGGGGTCTGACAGGCATGGTCTGACCTTCTCCTCTTCACCTCCTTTCCCATGTCACATCACCAGCCCTTGTAACGTGTCCAGAACTGGAAGATGAGGAGGGAACTAGGGGACAACAGCTGAAGACTTCCTTTTACTCAGGAGGAGGGGCAGCTTGCGTCTTGCCCAGGTTCTCAAGTAATCTCCCAGAGATTTCAGTCAGCACAAAGCAGCTCATGGGGCCATGAGCAATGAGCCTCATACTTGTAATGGGTCACTTTGAGCAGGGGATGTAGCAGCCCAGAGTGTACAGGCAGGTCACTGCTGTCCAGGCATGGAGGGAGGGAGAGGGAAGTCCAGATCACCCCACCTGCAAAAAGCTGGATAAGGCATATTCTGGTCCATATGTCCATGCTCCTGAGACCACTGGCTGCAGATGGCATAGCAAGCCTCTCTCACACTGACCAGGCAGGATAGAGAGCAGGAGGGTGGGTTTTCTTGCTCTTTCTTCCATTGCCTGGAAGGGATGAGGTGGCTCTCATGCAGGGTGGAACCAGTCTGTGTTTGGTGCAAGGTTTCCATTTTTCACCTACTATGGAACTGGGAGATAGAGAGAACATAAGAACAGCCAGAATGGGTCAGATCAAACGTCCTTCTAGCCATGTATCCTGTCTTCTGACTCTGGCCAACGCCAGATGCCCCAGAGGGAGTGATCAGAACAAGGTATCGACAAGTAATCTCTCTCTGGTCATCCATTTCCATCCTCTGAAGAACAGAGGCTAGAGATACCATTCCTACCCATCCTAGCTAATAGCTATTGATGGACCATGAATTTATCCAGTTCTTTTTGAATCCCGTTAAAGTCTTGGTCTTCACAACCTCCACTGGCAAGGAGTTCCGCAGGCCGACAGTGCAGTGCATGAAGAAAAACTTCCTTTTGTTAGTTTTAAACCTGCTACCCATTACTTTCATTTGGTGATCCCTAGCTCTAACTTCTCCTTATTCACTTTTTCCACACCAGTCATGATTTTATAGATCTCCCACTCATCATTCACTCCCAGCACTGCTGCAGAGACACGTCCTCCCCCCGACACTCATTGCATCTCCTCTTCCATCTTCCTTTAGCTATGTTGGCAATCGGGAAACCAGCAACATGGCCCTGATAGAGGTTAAGATGCTTTCAGGATTCATCCCCATAAAGAAGTCTGTGAAAAAGGTAAGATGTCCCAATTCCACCTGCCCTTCTCTCAGTATATGGGGACCCTATGTTCCATGCATGGCTCCCACCATCAGCCTTTCAGAACTGTTTGTGGAGAGAGTGCCACCCATGGTACAAAGGAGCGTAGGCATATATCTCAAGAAGTCAGCCTTGTCATGCAGTATGTCACAATGTCTAGTGAAACATCCGAAGGCAAACCTGAGTCCCAGGGAGTCACTAGAGGACATTCCATGCTACTCCAGGAGGAAACCAGGAACCTCTCTTGCATGTTCCTGCTGGAATAGATCAAACTGGGATGCATTTTTATGGGGGTATGTTCCAAGCCTGACAGAGGCACATGCCTTGTAGCCTATGTTCTCCTTGTAAATCCAGTACTGTCATAATAAGGGAAGCCACATTTTAACTCTCATGTACTGGAAAGCCTGCTCTCCCATCCATAAGGCAGAATTTGTTTATTTAGTAGAGCAAAGAAATACAGTGAAGTACACTCATAGGAGGCCAGGCGGGGGGTGGGGTGGGGCTGCATCTCTCAAGTGCGACACCCTCCATGGACCTAGTCAATGAGACTCATTGGGCGTGGGCGTGATGTCACTCCCTGCAGTTTTGCATGGATATACCACCATGGACAACTCATTCGCACTGGCGTGTGAGTTCACAATACAGTGAAGCCCAATGAGCTCATGTTAAACTACACTCCTCTCTCCTGCTCCCTGGCAGCTGGAGAAGATACCCGTGGTAAAGAAGACGGAGATCCAACCTGATCAGGTCAACATCTATGTGGAGGAGGTGAGTGCTGTGTAGGGCTCTATCAGTCTGAGAAGGAACAGGCAGGTTCACGGGAGACGACCAGGGTGCACGGAGGGAGGGGGAGAGATGGGCTAAGGGCTACAGCTTACAGCTGGGGCTAAGGATGTGCAGGAATGACAGAATGGGAGACATAAGACTGAGGAGATGGGGGAATTTCAGGGTGGGAAGGGATGTGATATGATCTCAAATGATCTTATCAATAAAGTAAGCAAATACAACTTAGATGGGCCACTATAAGGTGGGTGTGTAACTGGCTGAATAACTGTTCTGCGAGAGTAGTCATTAATGGTTTGCAGTCACGCTGGAAGGGCGTAACAAGTAAGGTTCCACAGGGATCTGGTTTGGGACCAGTTCTATTCAATATCTTCATCAACCGTTTAGACATTGGCATACAGAGAACATTTATTAAGTTTGCAGATGATACCAAGCTGGGAGGGGTTGCAACTGCTTTGGAGGATAGGGTCATAATTCAAAATGATCTGGATAAATTGGAGAAATGGTCGGAGGTAAACAGGATGACGTTTAATAAGGACAAATGCATAGTGCTCCACTTGGGAAGAAGCAATCAGCTTCATACATGTAGAATGGGAAGCAACTGTCTAGGAAGGAGCACTGCAGAAAGGGACTTTGGAGGTCATAGTGGACCACAAGCTAAATATGAGTCAACAGTGTGATGCTGTTGCCAAAAAAGCAAACGTGATTCTGGGATGCATTGACAGGTGTGTTGTGAGCAAGACACAAGAAGTCATTCTTCCACTCTACTCAGAGCTCATTAGGCCTCAGTTGGAGTACTGTGTCCAGTTCTGGGCACCACATTTCAAGAAAGATGTGGAGAAATTGGAGAAGGTCCAGAGAAGAGCAACAAGAATGATTAAAGGTCTAGAGAACATGAGCTATGAGGGAAGACTGAAAGAACTGGGCTTGTTTAGGTTAGAAAAGAGAAGACTTTGAGGGGACATGATAACAGTTTTCAAGTACCTCAAAATGGGTTACAAGGAGGAGGGAGAAAAATTGTTCTCCTTGGCCTCTGAAGATAGGACAAAGAGCAACGGGCTTAAACTGCAGCAAGGGAGGTTTAGATTAGACATTAGGAAAAACTTCCTAACAGTCAGGGTGGTTAAACACTGGAATAAATTATGTAGGGAGGTTGTGGAATCTCCATCTCTGGAGATGTTTAAGAGGAAGTTAGATAGACACTTACAGGGAATGGTTTAGATGGTGTTTGGTCCTGCAGGGGACTGGACTCGATGACCTCTTGAGGTCCCTTCCAGTTCTAGTGTTCCGTGATTCCATACCATGGGGAATGCTTTGAGCATGATCATAATCTTCCCCATTCTCTTCGCTGTCCTTCTCTAGCTGGACAAGTCTCCACTCAGCTTCATCATCTCAGTGAAACAAGAGACTGAAGTGCAAAACCTGAAGCCAGCAACAGTGATGGTCTATGATTATTATCAGCCAGGTAGGATCTCACTGTCAGACGGAAAAGTCACCAACCTCTCCTCTTCTCCCTCTCCCACAGCTCTGCCCCTTCCCCTCAGGCTGGCCTTGTGACCCATTGCTATTCCAGACCTCAAGACCCCACACAGAGTCTCCCAGACTTGACTTGCATAATGCCTTGATCAGGTTGGTTTTGTGATGTGGGGAAAACCACATAATGCATCTGTGGGCTGCTTTGACTCTCAGCTCGGGACTCTAT
Organism: Carettochelys insculpta; assembly: GCF_033958435.1. Classification (NCBI taxonomy): domain Eukaryota; kingdom Metazoa; phylum Chordata; order Testudines; family Carettochelyidae; genus Carettochelys; species Carettochelys insculpta. The sequence goes on along the minus strand of NC_134137.1, from coordinate 235,415,069 downwards.
ACAAATGGAGCATATTTGTTAATCTGCTCTATTATCTGCAGCTCCTCAGGTCTCCTGGCAATATTAGGCTCTTGTTTAATGAGATTGGTATGGAACTTTACCCCAGCTATATATTTAAAAGGACTTTTAACCCCACAAACCCTGACCAATCAGGACGCAGAATTTAAGTTTATGCGTCTCATGTCTAGTCACCCCAGTGCCCATTGCTTACTCTCCTTTCCCAAGAGATGCTGGAAAGATGCTTGCCCGGCCATCTAGGCACTGAAGAGAACAAGGTAAGAAACTGAAGTCACTAGGGATTGCTGCCCTAATAGGAAGCCAATTTGTGGTCTTGTGCACTCCTGCATTTCTCAGTGAATTCTCTCTCACACAGGTGACGGTGCCATTACAGAGTACAACACCCCCTGCAGCTCAGGTATGTGTGGCATGGATACACCCTTGTGGGGGTAGTATATTGAGGGTTCCAGCTGGGGACCAGCATCTACTATGTTGGGGTTCTGGACACAGCTGAGGGAACCAGCCCAGGGTATATTGCTCACAGCTGGGCCGCTTACAGCCCAGGCTGGGATTTCCTTCTCACTAAGGCAAATCAAATCAGCCACAAAAGTACCTCTGCCAGCTCCACTGGCCGGCCAGAAGCCACACAAGCAAACCCACAGATTCTTCAGCTGCTTCAAAATGCCCAGTTCAACACCCACCTATTCTCAGGTAGGAGGTTATAAAATCTATATCATTAACTCCATACAGATTCTTCCAGGCCCCAAAGGGTCCAGCCATATTCCCAGGGACTTGGATCTTACCCAAAACAGCACATGGTGCAAATCCTTTAGAATCTAAAACCTGAAGGTTTATTAAAAAAGGAAGGAAGAATAGCGTGAGAGAAAAATTGTGAAAGTGATACATCATATACATCAATTACAGCTATTGATGCAGGCCAGCGGTGTTATATGCTGATTTCTTGAAAGTCTCTGAAAAAAGACCCCAATGTGTGTGTGGAGGGGGTGAGGGGTTGGGATCCCAGGTCACATAGACTTAGTTCGTGGAGACTGGGGACAGGAGAACTGGAACACTGGAAACAAGATCATCACTCCTAGGGCCATCTTACAGGGTGTTTTTTTTTTATGAAGAAGGGGAAAAAAGTTCTTTCTTATTCCCATAGGCACTGGAGGGTCAGGGTCATCTGACCCAGGTGTGCCATTTTGGCAAACTGCCATTGGACGCTGGTTCCACCAGCACATCCCAGTCCGTTTACATGGCATGTGGAATGGACGTCCGGGCATCTGATCTCAATCCCATTGCTCAGCCCAGGTCACCTGACTAGGTGGGCTGCATTCCAGAGGACAAGTCCCAAATTCCTGAGATGTGTGTTCAATGCCTGAGCCTTTGTTTAGCCCGTCATCCTGACTGGGGAGGTGATCATCCCTCCTGTTGTAAAACTCATCACTAAAACATTTCTAACACAGCTATAGAGACAATATCTATAACTTGACATACAAACACGGCACAGACATACCAGTAGCATAAACAGACTCAAGGCATTACCAGCTTTCATTAGACACCTCACTTCAGCTGCCTGGTGCAAAAATAGGTGCCACCGTATACAATGGTGACAGAAATGGCTTCCCTATTCAGTTTAAACATCCAATAACGTCACACAGCAGTACAGCAAGCGTGTACTATTCTTTGCTCCGCCACTGAACTATTGGGGGACAATGGACACAACACTGCACCTCCTGTTGCTCGATCTTCCCATGTGATGTTTACCCTGGTGGTGAAAAGTAGCACATCTCATTCCTGCCTGCTTTAGCCATTCAGTCCTCTCTGAGGTAGTCCTGAGTTTCAGCCAGTGATGGAGAGATTATGGGACCTGCATCCAAGCCCCTGAGACCTTGCTATTGGATTAGTCTGAACATGCCACCTAGAGATGAAAAACTATTCCTCATTTTCAACCCCCCTTTAAATGCAGTCCCACACCATCCCAGTTTAGGACCCCCCACCCCCACAACAGGTATTAGTATAGACAGAGTATCTCATTCCCTGAGCCCTTTAATTCAGCATCTTGGATGTTCTTATTCTTTGTTCTTCAGATATCAAGGCAGATTCCCAGTAGAACCCCCTGGCTCTGGGTCCTGTTTTCCTCAACCTGAGCATTACCGCCGACAGAAGAACTTCCCAGCCTTTCCTGCAAGGCTCATTTCTGTTCCCCCTCAGTTTCTCCTTCACGTGATCTGCATCCATCTTCTCAGGGGGAAACCGGGCTTGAGGTGCAAAAGTGTGGAACTGGACTGTAACCCAGGAGAGCCAAAGTAATGGGTCAGGATAGAGAAAGAGGAGAGCAAAGCTCTTGGGGGTCACATCCAGGTGGGATCCATCGGCTAGAAGAAAGGTGGTAAGAAGGAGGAAGAACTGGAGAAAATGGTCACCTCAAGATGCAGAGGGAGCTCTGTAATCTCTTCCTTGCCTTGGTTTCTTCCTCTGGGCCAAATTTTTTAGAAGTCAAGGAGAGGCCTGACCTGCAGAGTTCAGATGCCAACCCTGACTGGCCCAGAACCCCGGGGAGTTTGTTTCCATGGTTTTGGTTCAATCCCTACTGTTTTAAAAGAAAAATAAATGAATTGTACGAAGAAGGCTTGTGTGCTGTGCACCTATAGAACAGGTGTCTCCTGGTTCTTGTCTCAGCATCTCTTCTCTTCCTCATGCAAATCAAAAGTCACAGAATCATAGGGCTGGAAGGGACCTCAGGAGGTCATCTAGTCCAGCCCCCTGCTTCAAGCAGGATCAACCCCTCCTAAATCATCCCAGCCAGGACCTTGTCCAGCTGGGACTTAAAAACCTCAAGGGATGGAGAATCCACCACCTCTCTAGGCAACTCATTCCAGTGCTTCACCACCTGCCTGGTGAAGTAGTTTTTCCTAATATCTAACCTACACCTCTCCCTCTTCAACTTCTGACCATTGGTCCTTGTTCTGCCATCTGACAAAGTCTGTATCCTCCAGGTTCTAGTTTTGTTTTAAAGCATAGCACCAGCAAAAGCTGCCAGATTCACAGCCTGGGCTACTAATGGTTTCTTTTTAATGCCGTATCAGGTAGATCAAGTACACTTGCAGGGCCAGCTTCCTACAACTTCCTGGGTCACCAGCACATCTTAGTCTGCTCTGAGGGAACTCCTCTGGAATGACAGGCAGTTCAGTGGCCACAGTCTATCCATCATTGCTGGGAAGAGTCAGTAAACAAAGGCTAATCTCCCGTTGGTGGTTTGGGGGCGGGGGTACCTGTCCCGTTATGTATTGCTCTATCGAAAGCCAGAAAATTGCAATTTGTTCTAATGACAGTTTTCTCTACAAAGCTGGGCTACCCTAACACACCCAGCTAACATCAGAAGCTGATGCAGGGCAGGACTGGGGGCACTGGCAGAGCTGTGAGGGGAGCCCAGGGCTGGAATAGCAGAGGGGCTGCAGGGCAGGACTGAGGGGCACTGGCAGAGCTGTGTGGGGAGCCCAGGGCTGGAATAGCAGAGGGGCTGCAGGGCAGGGCTGAGGGGCAGTGGCAGAGCTGTGAGGGGAGCCCAGGGCTGGAATAGCAGAGGGGCTGCAGGGCAGGGCTGAGGGGCAGTGGCAGAGCTGTGAGGAGAGCCCAGGGCTAGAACAGCAGGGGAGGGGATCAGGATCCAGGGGCACAGGCAGTCAGCTTTATCTGGCCTTTGGGGACCACCTGGTATGGTCACATCATCAAGAGCCTCTCCTTGGCTTCCGCCATACAGCGAGGAGCTTCTGTTCCAGCAGCGTTTTACTGCAATAGCCTTTTCCTCCTCATGACACCAGGTCCGAAAGGGAAACTAAACCACACCTAATAGCTGTCTGTACCTGTTGTCATGCAGCATGTTTAGCTATTGGTCTGTCTCTAGCTTCTCTCCTGCTTGGGTCTCACCTCCCTTAGGTTGTATGCAATTATGCTACCCCTTTGCACCTGGATTTCTCCAGCCCTGGAGGGAGATGTCTCCTCCTCCTTCTGTAGACACTGCCACCTCAGTCACCTTATCCTGGGATCCACAGTAGGGGCTGCTGCTCCACCACTGCAGACTTCCTAGCATAGCTGCCAACGCCTAGAATTTCATGGCCATTGACACAGTTTTGGCCCCAGCCAGAGCCTGTCACAGACTGACTCAAGTTTCCAGCTTTTGTGTATTTCAAACCCTGCCTGGGGAAATCCCTGACTGGCTGCCTCCCCCACTTGCCCACCTCCCGTGGAAGAGCAGCCAATTAGAGCTGCTGGTGGTGTCCAATAGACCTGTCTTGCCTCCACTGAAGAGCCGGAGGAGTTCGAGGTTAAGAAAGAGGGTGAGAGTGTAGCTGGCACTGTCCTCACAGAAGCGGGTGGGGGCAAAAAGAACAGTTCCGGGCGCCCCTGCTCCTGCTTCTTGTGAACAATGGGTCGGTTTGCTCTCTGCTTCTCCCATCTGTGTCCCCATTAAAAGATGGGTTTTAGGGGCAGTAGTCCCTGCAGTCCACTCATGCTGGGACCCTGGGCTGTCGCTACTAAAGCCACTAGGCTTTGGGCCAGCCCTTCCTGGGGGATTGTGTGTGTGTGTTGAGGGGTGAGGCTGCTCTGCACGCTGCCACTCCTTACCCGCCAACCCCCTGCAGGCTGGAGTCACATCTCTGGGAGCGCCAAGAAGCTCTGTCCCAACACAACCCTTGCCCGGAGCTGCAGCCAAGTAAGTGCGCCGCACCCCAGCCCTGAGCCCCCCTCCTGCACCCTAACTCCTGCAGCCATTAGGCACATGGGCGGGTTCTGGCTGGTCCAAGCTGCTTTTGTGCCCCTCCCCTACAGCTTCCATTGGGTGTGGCTCCTGACCAATAGGAGCTGTGGAACTGGTACTTAGGGTGGGAGCAGCACATGGAGCCCTGGAGCTGCAGGGACCTGGAAGCCACATTCCAGGAGCGGCACAGAGCCAGGGCAGGCAAAGAGCTTCCCCTAGGGCTGGCCCCTGCTGCAACATGACCAGACCTTTAATCTCCCTATCAGCGCTCTGTTTTGATCAGGCAGCTCCAGTCGAAAACCAGACACCTGGCAACCCTAGCGACGGCATGAGCTGCAGAAGGGTTTAAGCAGCAAGGGGAGGCAACTGTCATCCTGAGCCTCCTAGGAGCAGACCTCACTGGGGCAAGAGCTCTGCATGGGGTGGCCTCTTCAGTCCATGGGAGCAGAACTTGGGAATGGCAATAAGAGAAGGAAAGGGACCTGACACTGTTTGTGGGCATGGAACTGGTCACTGCTCAGCAATAGCCCTGCCCTTTTAGAGTGGCAGGAAAATCACCCTGCAAATAGTGCCAGTGTGACCAGCCATGCCCTGGAGGAATGACAGCTGAGACAGTCCTGAGACAGGAGGTCTCCAGGGCAGCTGGAAGGAGCTGGAAGGTGGGGGTCTAGCTGGAGTGTGTAAGTGGGGGAGACTTTGTGGAGGGAGTCAGGCCTGTGTTCACCTGTATACATGAATGTGCAAACCTTTGGAAAGGGTTGGTTGATGCTAGCCTGAGGATGCAGTGGAACATCAACCCTTGGGACTCAAAGTCAAGTATGTCCCAAGGGCAGGCAGAGGCCATGGAGCAACATATGCCACCAGCCTGCAGGTCTGACTGAGCAGACAGCAGGCAGCTACCTCACCAGGCTAGTGTATTCAGCTGTGCACCCTTGGGGCCCAGAGGTGGGGTAAAGGTTTTAGGCACCTCCAGAGGTGGGGGCAGGGCTTGGACTACTGTTTCACTGCAGCAGTGAATTCCCTCATCCCCTGTCAATTGGTTGGGAGCCCCCTAATGACAATTTATAAGTTCTGACCTGGGACACTACATGTCAATATAGAATGGCCTATAGTCACATTGGCTAAAAATGTGGTGACTCTTGATGGCATTACTACAGGAGGTCACTTGTGTTGATAATCATAGAATCATAGAACACTAGGACTGGAAGGGACCTCAAGAGGCCATCGAGTCCAGCCCCCTGGCCCAATGGCAGGACCAAGTACTATCTAAACCATCCCTAATAGACATCTATCTAACCTGTTCTTAAATATCTCCAGCGATGGAGATTCCACAATCTCCCTTGGCAATTTATTCCACTGTTTGACCACCCTGACAGTTAGGAACTTTTTCCTAACGTTCAACCTAAACCTCCCTTGCTGCAGTTTAAGTCCATTGCCTCTTGTTCTCTCCTCAGAGGCCAAGAAGAACAAGTTTTCTCCTTCCTCCTTATGACACCCTTTTAGATACCTGAAAACCTCTATCATGTCTCCCCTCAATCTTCTCTTTTCCAAACTAAACAAGCCCAATTCTTTCAGCCTTTCTTCGCAGGTCACATTCTCTAGACCTTTAATCATTCTTGTCGCTCTTTCCTGGACCCTCTCTTGTTTCTCCACATCTTTTTTGAACTGTGGTGCCCAGAACTGGACACAATACTCCAGCTGAGGCCTAACCAGCGCAGAGTAGAGTGGAAGAATGACTTCTCTTGTCATGTTCACAACACACCTGTTAATGCATCCCAGAATCATGATTGCCTCTTTTGCAACAGCATCACAGTGTTGACTCATGTTTAGCTTTTGGTCCACTATAATCCCTAGATCCCTTTCTGCTGTAGTCGTTCCTAGACAGTCTCTCCTCATTCTGTATGTGTGAAACTGATTGTTCCTTCCCATGTGGAGCACTTTGCATTTGTCCTAATTAAACTTCATCATGTTTACCTCAGACCATTTCTCCAATTTATCCAGATCATTTTGAATTATGACCCGATCCGCCAAAGCAGTTGCAACCCCTCCCAACTTGGTATCATCTGCAAACTTCATAAGCGTAATTTCTATGCCAATATCTAAATCATTGATGAAGACATGGAACAGAACCGGTCCTAACACAGACCCCTGCGGAACCCCACTTGTTATACTTTTCCAGCAGGATTGAGAACCATTAAGAACTACTCTCTGGGTACGGTTATCCAGCCAGTTATGCACCCACCTTATAGTAGCCTCATCTAAATTGTATTTGCCTAGTTTTTTGATAAGAATATCATGAGAGACCGTAACAAATGCTTTACTAAAGTCTAGGTATACCACATCTACTGCTTCTCCCCTATCCACAAGGCTCGTTATCCTATCAAAGAAAGCTATCAGATTAGATTGACAAGATTTATTCTTTACAAACCCATGCTGGCTGTTTCCTATTACCTTACCACCTTCAAAGTGCTTGCAGATGATTTCTTTAATTACTTGCCCCATTATCTTTCCTGGCACTGAAGTTAAGCTGACTGGCCTGTAGTTTCCTGGGTTATTCTTATTCCATTTTTTTATAGATGGGCACTATATTTGCCCTTTTCCAGTCTTCTGGAATCTCTCCTGTCTCCCAGGATTTTCCAAAGATGATAGCTAAAGGCTCAGATACCTCCTCTATCAGCTCCTTGAGTATTCTAGGATGCATTTCATCAGGCCCTGGTGACTTGCAGACATCTAATTTTCCTAAGTGTTTTTTAACTTGCTCTTTTTTTATTTCAACTTCTAACCCTACCCCTTTCCCACTAGCATACACTATGTTGGGCACTCTTTCATCAGACTTCTCAGTGAAGACCAAAACAAAGAAGTCATTAAGCATCTCTGCCATTTCCAAGTGCCCTGTTACTGTTTCTCCCTCCTCACTGAGCAATGGCCCTACCCTGTCCCTGGTCTTCCTCTTGTTTCTAATAAGTTTATAAAAAGCCTTCTTGTTTCCCTTTATGCCTGGAGCTAGTTTGGAACCTCTTTCCACTTCCATGTTTCAAGCTTCACAAAGGTTGCACCATGGTACGTGGAAACCCAGAACAAACCAGCTCCTCGTCTATATGGGAGTGTAAGTTCCAGGGAAGGTGGATTTTGGTTTTTTTTTTTTTTTGATTTTGTATCTATTTTTTTAAATTTTCCCCATGATTAAAAATCCAAACAAAGCTTGGGCTGGTTGATCAACAGGCACTTGCTGGGTGTGTTGTGTCAGATAAGGTGGGAATGCCATGTGTTTGGACCACACCACAGCGCACAGGGTCTTTGCTGAGGAGAAACTGATATTAAAAGAAAATCTGATACCCTCCTGCCATGTCTAGGACTCGCAGAAGGAAATCTTTCTCAGGGAAACTTTAGGTTTTCAAGGTATTTGTGAGTTGGAAATATCCCTTAACAGGACTGATGATATTTATGCGGTGGATACAGCAGTGGTTTGATTGACATGGTACCTGGGTTGCTTCTTTTGTAGATGAACTTGTCTTACTGAGTGCAACACAGCCTGTAGCCAGACTTCTCATCCTGAAAGTAGCTTACAAACCTGCATCAGGTGCCATTATTTATGAATGATCCTCTACATATACCTGGAAATGGTACCGCTCTTGTGGGGATCTTTCCTCGCATATACATGATCCCAGTGGAACTGGCTAGCACACAGATTTGAGTCTCTACTCCCAGAGGTGACACGTGGGAGAGGTATGGGGGGGGGTCACATGCACCCCCCAGTGTTGCCCACTCCCAGCGCACATTCAGCATCAACGCTGCTTCTGAGAAGTGTGGAGGTGCTCCTCCCTCTCCCCAGCAGTGGCACCGCCCACGAGCAGCACAAGCTTTCAGCTCACACTGCTGTTGGACCACTCTGGAGGAGGGGAGGGGACTGCCCCTCCACTCGGCAAATGTGGTGCAGTGCTTCCATCAGAAGGTGAGAGTGGGAGTGGAGCAGATGAGGGGGCAGAATAAGAGCAGGGAGAGAGTGGGGGCTGGGCAGGGCAGGAGTGGGAGGGGGACAGGCATGGGTGGATTGGGGTGGGAAGGGTGGGACAAGGGCAGGAAGGGGATGAATCAGGGTGGGGAGGGGCCAGGGCAGGTGGTGCCCCGTGGGAATCTCTGCACAAGTCAGCTCTGCCTGCTCCCATCACTTTTACCCAGAGGCCTCCCTGACCCGGAGGGCTCCTCTTCCACTCTCTTGTGTGGCAGTCTTCATAACATCAGCGAGACCTGGCTCAGGATTCATAGAGTCATAGAATCCTAGGGCTGGAAGAGGCCTCAGGAGGTCATCTAGTCCAGCCCCCTGTCTAAAACAGGACCAATCTTAACTAACTTATCCCAGCCAGGACTTTGTCAAGCTGGGACTTAATAACCTCGAGGGATGGAGAATCCACCACCTCTCTAGGAAGCACATTCCAGTGCTTCACCACCCTCCTGGTGAAATAGTCCTTTCCGAATATCCAACCTACACCTTCCCCACTGCAACTTGAGATCATTGCTTCTTCTGCCATCTGTCACCACTGAGAACAGCCTCTCTCCATCCTCTCTGGAACTCCCCTTCAGGTAGTTGAAGGCTGCTAGCAAACCCCTCTTCACTCCTCTAAAGACTAAAAAAGACCATATCCCTCAAGGGCTCCTCGTAAGTCATGTGCTCCAGTCACCTAATCATTTTTTCATTGCCCTCTGCTGGGTGTGTGGGTCTCTCTCCCTGCCAGAGTGGGCACCGGAATGAAGGGGCTGCAGCAGCCTCTGCACAGTGCCTGGCCCACGCAACTGGCACAAAGGCAGCCTGCACGTCCTTGCTGGGGCTCCTGGTTGTTTACCCATGTCCCTCCTGATAGAACAAGGTCAGGTGCTGTGGGCCAGGGCCCTGCAGCGAGTCAATGCCTCAGTTGTAAATATGCGCCTGGCTGCTCGGTCACTTGGCTCAAATCCATTGTATTCCCCAGAACTCCTGTTGTAACAAAGTCACATCATGAAGTGATGAACCAGCAAAGTCTGTCCCGCTTTCCAAATCCTCTCTGATCTGCTTTCCTGTCTTCTGTACGCCCACTCTGTCAATGTGCTCGGTAAATAGGAGCGGCCCACCTGGACCAGCCAGCGATTGGTTAGAGCTGGTGTCATTCTCCTATGGAACATTTCTCTTGTGAGGGATCTGCTAAGCAGAGGGCTGTGATTCCCATCATCCACCTCCACACTGCACTTCCCTTTCTTCTGGCCAGGTGCAGGAGAAGGACCTGACATGAGGAGTGGCCAGGATCTGTTTGGGAAGTGGCAGCGGCTGGGCTAGCCAGAAGCTATAGAGAGATGGAGGCAGCGGGGTGTCCGCAGGAACAGTACAAAGAGCTGAATGAGGAACAGACTTGACTGCTGGAGGTTACAGCTGGGTGCAGGTCTGTGAGAAGTTTATGGGAGCGCAACAATGGCCAGGCTGGGAGCCAGTGCACAATGGCTGTAATGAGAGACACTAAGTGAACCTGGCCTGGAAACTGCCGGATCCTATATCCTTCTGTAAAGATTGGACTGGAGAGGGCACCCAGGCACTGGGCCTGCAGAGTCCTGATTCTCAACTGGCATACCTCAGATACCTGACCATTTATCAGTATTGCTCACTGTGAACGTTAACTGTTAAGTCAAAGGTGCCTGTGGCATCTGCAGCCTTCCCCTTTCCTGCCACTGCTATGCATAGAGTTTGTCCCATACCACATGTCTAAGTGGTCTGGGGACCCCACCAGGGCTAGCATGCACAAGCCTAGCTGCTGAAGCACCTGTATGGGTTGCCTTGGCATTGAGGTACAGCTGGTGGCACCCCAATGCTTAGTACCAATTAAAAAAGTTGGGGCCCCATACACTAGGGTAATTAGAGGCCACCCACCCCCTAACCTGTGCTCGAACCAGACACAGCAACCTGTAAATGTGATCACATCTTCATTCATCATCATCATTATTATTTCTAGGTCATTCTCAGCAAAAAATACAAAAGCACCAGTGACTGTCCCTATGCTACTGTGAGAAGCCCTGTATTCTAAGCACTGGAAAGCATTCATACTGAATTTGAATAAAAGAATCAAAGTTGTGTCTAGCCTCACTGAGTGAGAACAAGTGTATGGAGCTGCACATTTCATGAACCAGGAGAAAACATGTATGTTTAATATATTTTAAAAAGTTTTGGTGGTTGGGATTTTTTTTTGGTTAACAGTATAAGCACGGCAGAGTGCGCTTTGTCACACTTTTCCCCACAAATATTATTTTTATAGGTGTAGCTTCAGAACACACACACGTGTACCTCAATCAGTTGGTTTATTGCATTCTCATATAATTAAATTCAAGCAATGTAAATAGCAGGGCGGGTGACTCAGGCAGGAGCATTCTCCGTCTGAGCACTGATCTCTGACCCATGCAAGGGGGTGCTGTGCTGTGGCTTTTGCAATAAGAAAGTGCAGAGTCAGTGTCCTGGGCCTTCCTGGGCACTGAGGATTCTGAGATGGCTCTGGACAGCTCCCACATGGTGCCCATTTGCCATCAGTGCAGGGAACTGGCTCACGTCCTGCCCTAAAATGGGCAGTGCTGCTGTGCCCTGTCAGACAACCTCTGGGTCTTGTGCCCAGACTCTGCTGCATGTCGGGGAGTGGGTGAGTGAGTGAATGGCCCCCTGCCCCATGGCTACCAGCTCTCTGGGCCCTGCTGCTTCCCTGCCAGCTGGTGGTGCCCTGGGACCCCGTCCCCACCAGAGCGCACAGGGCCAGGAGGGAGCTCTCACCGCAGCCGCTCTCTGTTGCAGGCTGACGGCCTTCGTCCTCAAGTCCTGCGCGCGGGCCCGATCCCACATCTTCATTGAGGAGAGGCACGTCCAGGATGCTCTGACCTGGCTCGCTGGCAAGCAGAAGGAAAACGGCTGCTTCTGCAGCTCTGGGACACTCTGAACAATTCCATGAAGGTGACGTATCCACCCAGCTGGCTCCCCTGGGCCTCATGGGACCCCTACGGGCCTCCTTGGTACCAAGAACGCCTGTCACTCCGCCTGGGCGCAGCTCAGCCACTTCAGCACAGGGGGCTGGGCAGGGGGTTGGCAATGGGGCAGGTGGGACTTAGTGGTGGGGAAGTATCACACCCGGCATGGAGTAACCCTGCGCCGGGGAAGGGAGAAGAGGGCAGGTACAGGGAAGGCACCAGCGTGAGGGGAGAAGGGGGCAGCAATACGCCCTGGCAGGAGGGGCAAGGGAGGGGTTCAGGGTTAATGTCTCTCTCGCTGCTTCCCTGCAGGGCGGGGTGGATGATGAGGTCACTCTCTCGGCCTACATCACCATCGCACTGCTGGAGATCGCTCTGCCCATCACTGTACGTACCTGCAGCCCCGCAAGGCACAGCCATGCCTGGGGCCCCTAGTTGGCAGACTCCCATCTTAGGAGAGAGGCCTTTAAACCTGGGGAAGTCCAGTCAGAAAAGACTTTATCCTGAGGTCCAAGTCCAGAATTAGAATTTCCCAGCAGCTGCCGTTCCAGGCCAGGAGACCGGCTCTGTCTTGCTGGGAATCCTTTTGTAGGATCTTTATGTAAAACTTTGGGGTTTGATCCTCTCTTGCAGGCCTACAGCCCAGAATTGTGCATGTATTTAATACCTGGGCAAATGAGACTTAGCCCCTGGGCACCCACCAGATGGGTCCCAGTCAAGGACCTATTTCTGTCCTCCGGCAGCTAGACCTGGCCCTGCCCAGCAGTCATGCTGGTGAAAGTTCTGTCACCAGTGAGCAGCCAAAAAAGCTGTTTTAGTGCAGGGGGTTGACACAAGGCCACTTGTGCCAGTGCCTTGTGTTCAGTTAGAGTTAGGCCAGAGGGGCAGAAGCGGGGTGCACTGAGGGCAGACGTCCCTGTGCCCTCTGTGCCGCTTTTAGCTGCACCTGCTTGCGGGGAATTGTGCAGCACGGCTTTCGCTGTGCTGGTGGGAAAGGTTCCCGCCACACGGGGAGAAGGTGTGGAGCAGCAGGAAGAGCTGTGGCTGCCGAGCACGTGCTCAGGCAGTTTCCCATCACTGGGGCTTTGGTTTAAAACTGCAGCCAGACCGCCCCTGTCCCCCTCGTCTCTCCCACACAGCACCCTGTGGTCCGTAATGCTCTGTTCTGTCTGGAGACGGCCACGGAGCAGGGAGGACACCACGTGTACACCAGGGCGCTGCTGGCCTACGTCTTCGCCCTGGCGGGGAAGGAGGGGAAGCGCAGGGCCCTGCTGGACTCGCTTGACAAGGATGCTGTGAAAGAGGGTGAGATTTCCTGATGGGCCCTTCCCTGAATCCCAGTCCACTGGTCTGACAGGTGACCATGTGGTTGGAATTAGACACAGGTACTTGGCGGGGAACCACAGCCAGGGAGATGAGCAGGGACCAGGACCTGGCGTGACAGTGTTATTTATTTGCCATGATGAGCTAAGACTGAGAGGCAGCCGGGCTTATTTCTCATCTCACAGCAGGTCCTGTCCGCACCCTTCTACACTGGGCATTGAGTGCATCCTTCAGCATCCAACTCACCTCCCTTGTGTTTGTCCTTCCCCTGTGCCGGCCTTCCCGCCATTTGCCCCTCCCTGTGCTCCAGAGCTTAGTCGCTTGTCCTCTGTCCCCTTCCGTCCACGTGTCCCTTCTCTGTACCGTGAGATAACTGGCCTGCCCTTTCTTTTCCGCCTCCTCTCGTCCTTCTTCCCCAGGTCTCCCGAGCGCTCTCCTGCCTCCCACACCAAAAGCCCTCACGCACTCCTTTCTTCCCGGCTGTGATGGGATTCACTCACTGCTGCGGCGCCTCCTGCTGGCTGCCCCGAGGGTTAGCTCTGCTTGCCAATGCCCCGTTCGGTGGTGGCGCCTTCGCTTTCATTTCGGGACCCACACCACTCCCAGGACCGTGGTGCTCTCTTCAGTGGCATTGCCCCACAGCTGTGCCATGCTCTGTGTGCTGCCCTTCCGGGGGACCAGCAACTCCCTCCAGCCCCTCGCTCCGTGGCAGCTGCAGTCTGTTGTCCCTGGAATGCTTCCCATGAGGCTCCAGAGCCCTGTTCTGCCCTCATCTCAGGGCCTCACCCTGCAGGCCCTCGCAGCCAGCCAGCAGCTCTCTCCAGCTTCCCCATTCCCTGCTTGCAGCGCTGCTTTGTCCCAGGTGCTCCAGATCTCTCTCTCGCCTCCCACACCAGAAGTTCTGTCATACTCCTTTCTCCCCTGCCCACAAAAGCACAGGCATTCTGTCCTGCTGGCTTGCCGCCTCAGATCTCTCTCCCCACGCACACACTGCAGCCTGCCCCAGGCACGAGCTAATGCACAAGCACACATATTGTTCTCTCAGGATCCACTCACATACAGAAGCACCTCTTCCTGCAAGGCCCTCCCTTCCATCCATCCCTAGACCCAGTGCACATTTGACTTGTTATTCAGTGTCCCAGTACACACACATTCCTAGTTCTTTTCCCATCACAGCAGAAACCTGGGTTCTCTATCCTCCACTGGTAGCCCCACACCCATAGCCCTCCTGCGAGTGAGGTGTTAGAAAAAGCATTAATTCACAGGCTGTTAAAGATGAGTCATTGTCTTGGTCTTTCCCTTGTGTCCATTCACTGAGGCAGTGTTGTCTAGTGTTGTGACCTTCTCTTTCATGTTTTCATGTCGGCGTGAAAGGAGGGCAACATCATCAGCAAAATCAATGCGCTCTAGCTTTTTGAACAGTGTCCACTGAATGCCTCATTGGTGGTCATTTGTTGTCCTATTCATAAGCCAGTCGATTGTCAACCTATAGATATTCATAAAAAGGTGCCTGAGGTATAATCCTCCACATCAAATGGTAAGACTGTCACAAAAGAGGAGCTTTGGAACAGAGCAGGAGAAGAACCAACTGATGCTGAAGTCAAGAGAAGAAAGTGGAGATGGCCAGGCCACACACTCAGAATACCATCATCCAGCATAGTCCATCAAGCTCTCACATGGAACTCGCAAGGAAAATGCAAAAGAGGAAGACCTCAGACAATGTGGAGAAAGTCTACTGAGACTGAAAGACAACAACTGGGGTACGCCTGGAGTCAGCTAGAAGTTTTGTCCCAAGACAGAGTGAAGAGGAGGAGACCTGGAGGCAGGGGGGAAAAAAGCAGCTGGTCGTGGCTGCCTGTGGCTCACCTGAGGTCTCCCCATGACCTAATTTCACAAACAGCAAATGCATGTATAAGCCCTTCAGTCCCTGCCTGTGCTGGCTGCCATGTCACCTTTACCCGAGTGCTGTTTAATGCATTTTTTTTCTCACACAGATCATTTGCCTGTGTCGATGAACCCAAATGCCTTGTCTACACACAAGTCGTACTACTGTAGCTGAACCGATATAGTTAAAGTTGTGCGACTCTTCCCGTGTAGACACAGTTATAGCCGTGTGAAGGTGTTTATCCCAGCAGAACTGTTCCCATGGGGTTTTACCAGTACAGGCCTCCTTTATGCCGGTATAACTATGCCCAGACTAGAGGTACCAGTAGGAAAATCACAGCCCTAACCAAACCAGGGCTACGTCTACACGTGAAGCCAACATCGAAATAGGCTATTTCGATGAATAACGTCTACACGTCCTCCAGGGCTGGCAACGTCGACGTTCAACTTCGACGTTGCGCGGCACCACATCGAAATAGGCGCTGCGAGGGTACGTCTACACGCCAAAGTAGCACACATCGAAATAAGGGTGCCAGGAACAGCTGCAGACAGGATCACAGGGCGGACTCAACAGCAAGCCGCTCCCTTAAAGGGCCCCTCCCAGACACAGTTGCACTAAACAACACAAGATACACAGAGCCTACAACTGGTTGCAGACCCTGTGCCTGCAGCATGGATCCCCAGCTGCCGCAGCAGCAGCCAGAAGCCCTGGGCTAAGGGCTGCTGCCCACGGTGACCATAGAGCCCCGCAGGGGCTGGAGAGAGAGCATCTCTCAACCCCCCAGCTGACGGCCGCCATGGAGGACCTGGCAATTTCGACGTTGCGGGACGCAGATCGTCTACATGGTCCCTACTTCGACGTTGAACGTCGAAGTAGGGCGCTATTCCGATCCCCTCATGAGGTTAGCGACTTCGACGTCTCACCGCCTAACATCGAAGTTAACTTCAAAATAGCGCCCGACGCGTGTAGCCGCGACGGGTGCTATTTCGAAGTTAGTGCCGCTACTTCGAAGTAGCGTGCACGTGTAGACACAGCTCAGAGGTAGTGGCACAAAATTGGTGTGTTGGCTGGGTCTCAGAGGTGTCTTTCCGCCCTCTCACCCTCTTTTAGTCTCCCCCCACCCGGGTGTGCAGATTCTCTTCCTCCCAGTCTGCTCCTCCTCACTAGGATCTCTCATCTGTGCCTTTTCTTTTCTTATCCCTGGTTTCTCCTGCCCTCTCCCTCCTCCCCAGGCCCTCTCCCTTTCCAGGCTGCTTTGGCTCCAGGCTCTCTCTTCACTCCTCTCCCCCTTTGCCTGGAAGAAATTTCTGGTCCCATTTCTGCCCTCCCATGCCCTGACTTTGTCGCTTGTTTCAAGGAGGAAGCCTGTTGCAGGGGGAGGAGGCAGCTCAGTGGCAGGTAGCTTCTTCCATCCCCTTGCAGGCTCTGCTGGCTGCAGCAATGCTGGAGTGGGTCTGGGAGGAGCTCAGGCAGTGGCAGAAGAGGCAGAGGGTGGTTTGGTCCAAGGGGCATTACATGGAGAGAAGCATCAATGGGGCCCACTTTCGGATGCTGGGAGATCCCTTACAGCTCCGCAAGCAGAGGGGGGCATCACCGGACAGGAGTGTTTGGCCTGGGTCCCCTTCCCCTAAGGCTGGTTTGATGTCAGCTTTTTATAATGCCATGAGCATAGGGCTGGGGATGGGCTCTGTTCTCACACCTACACCAGGAGCAGATCAATAAACCCTTTGTAAATGGCATTAATTAAGCATCTGCATTTCCTTCTGTCCTGCTGTCCCACTGCAGACAGCTCCATTCACTGGCAGAGGCCTGGGAAGCAGCCGGAGGTGGATCTCCCCTTCTATCGCCCCCGTGCTCCCTCTGCCGAAGTGGAGATGACGTCTTACGTGCTCCTCGCTTACCTCACCACGCACCCGGCACTGTGCCAGAGCGACCTGCCAGCTGCAGCACAGATTGCAAAGTGGATCATCAAGCAGTGGAATCCCAGTGGGGGCTTCTCCTTCACCCAGGTGAGCTGCTCCCTGCCCTAACCACAGGCACCAAGGGTGGGGATGGGAGGCAGACAGGGCAGGAAGCAGACAAGTAACCTGCGGGGAGGAAAAGGATGCCCTGGGGGGTCCCCTCATTGTACAGTTTAGAATAGATCATGGGATAGTCACAGCATGGAGCATAGTTACATCTGGTCCCCACAGGCCCTGGGGGTGTTAATGAAGATGGAGACTGGATGAATGATGCTTCTGTGTATGGAGGGCAGATGTGTCCCCCTGAGCCCCACAAGTGCTATACCAACCCCCATCTCCCCCAGCACTGACCCCATCCAGCCTGGCCAATCCAGCTCAGGAGCTGAGGCTCTCCAGAGAAGCACCAGCAGCATAGCTGTTCATACTTGGAAGGAGGTAGCACCACCCTGAGTGACAACCAAACATTGGGGCTGCCTCCACCTTGGAGCAGATGCTGGCCATGCTGGGGCTTGGAGGCTGGAATTTTTGGGAGTGACCTGTTTAGACAGGACTAATCATCGCCCCATGTTCCACCACTATCCCAGTTAGCTTGGTACCCAAAGATTCATAAGACTTTCTCATACTCAATTGTTAAACCTCCTGGCTGCCTCGCCAAAAGCCTCTGTGAGCCACAGGTTAGTTTCAAATGGACTGCCCCAGCGGTCCGTCCTGGGACCATTTTCTTTTCAATGTCTTCATTGATGATCTATATGATGGCTTGGTTTGTATCATTAGCAAGTTTGCAGATGACATTAGAGGGAGAGGTAAATAAGCTGAAGGAGAGGAATGGGGTCCGGAATGACTTACACAAATTGGAGGATTGGACCAAAAGATATTTGATGAGTTTCAAAAGGGACAACATCAGATTCCTACACTTAGGATGGAAGAATCCCATGCGCTGCTACTAGCAGAGGACTGACCGGATAGGCAGCAGCTGTATGGAAAAGGACCTGGGGATTACTGTAGATGAGAATCTGAATATGAGTCAACAGTGTGCTCTTGTTGTCAAGAAGGCTGACGGCATATTGGGCTGCATTAATGGACCATTCACAGCAGATGGAGGCAAGTGATTACTCCCCTCTGTTGAGCACTGGTGTGGCATCTGAAGTACTGTGTCCAGTTTTGGCTCCCCTGCCACAGAAAGGCTGTGGACAGATTCAAGAGAGTCCACTGGAGGACAACAAAACTGATTAGGGAGCTGAGGGAACTGGATTTATTTAGTCTTCAGAAGCGAAGGATGAAAGGGGATTTGATAGCAGCCTCCAGCTACCTGAAGGAGAGTTCCAAAGAGGATGGAGCGAGGCTGTTCTCAGTGGCGGCAGAGAGGAGAACAAGAAGCAATGGTCTGAAGTTGCAGTGGAGGGAGGTCTAGATTGGATATTAGTAAAAACTACTTATATAAAAACTAAAGCACTGGAGTGGGTTGAGAGGTGGTGGAATCTCCAGCCCCAGAAATTTGTAAGATGAGGCTTGACAAAGCCATGGCTGGAATGATTTAGTTGGTGTAGGTCCTGCTCTGAGCAAGGAGTTGGACTAGATGTCCTCCTAAAGTCTCTTCCAGCCCTAATCTTCTATGATTTAGATCCCTGGATGCTTTCAGTGGGTGATAGGTACCTAAATGCCTTGGGGGAGCTGGGCCCAAGGGAATAGGGAGCATGGCCTGCGCTAATCACAGGGAGATATCGGGTGAAAATGGGAAAAGCTATCTTTGTATGTGCCTTCCGCACCAGAGCAGGACACTGTTGTGTGGAAGGAAATGGTAGGATAGTGACTCCAGGCCCATGGAAATGGCTAACTCATCCCCTTGGGTGCCTGGGCCCATCTCTTCTCTGGCAGGACACGGTGGTGGCACTCCAGGCCCTGTCACTGTCCCTGTATGGAGCCTGTACCTACGCCAAGAGCGGAGGAGCCTCCACAGTGACCCTGCAATCCACAAGCAAGTTCCAGGCCCAGTTCCAGGTGGATCACACAAACCGTATTCTGCTCCAGTGCGTGGCACTGCCAGAGGTGCCAGGGGATTACAGCATGGAGGTGACAAGAGAAGGGTGTGTCTACGTGCAGGTGAGGGGCACTGGGACAGGGGGAGAGGCTGCTGCTGGGGGGAGACCATCTCTTTCCATGGAGATGCCAGGGTGGGGTGGCTTGGGAAGGGGAGATGAAGGAGTGAAAGGGAAAATAAGAAAGAGGGGTGTGGAGTTGGAAAGAGAGAGAGACGAGATAAAAGAAAGAATGGAACAGAGCAGAGTGAAGGAGACAGGAGAAAAGCAGAGCAGAGATGAGCACAGACACACGCAGAACTCTGCATTCTCTTTCAGACCAGCCCGAGATACAACGTGCTCCCCATAATAGATAAAGAGCCATTTGCACTGGAGGCGCACGTTCCCCCAGATGTGTGACAGCCCTAAGCCTTACAGGACCTTTGACATTGCCAATAAGCATCAGGTAAATCCCCTTGCAGGGCCAGGCCTTTGCAAACAGCCCTACGGCTGGGATGAATAACTCTAGGAATTCCCAGAGACGAGGGGAGCCACTGAAAAAGTGGACACAAATCAGCATTTTTCCAAAAATTAAAACTGGCTTTTTACTTTAAATTGTGGTATTTTCTTAATTGCAATTGTTCTTTTCAATGTCAATCAAATTTTGCTTTTCTGTGATAACAATTCTTTATTTTTTCTCCTATAAATGGTCAGAGTGATTGTGCTTGTTTTTCTAAGGCAGAAGAGGACAAGTCAATGCTTCAATAGTGTGAAAGCAACACAGACTCAGGCACAAAAGTACCAGACCTGCAACCCATCATTCATCTACAACCATCACCACTCTCCCACAGAGCAAACTGGCAACAACCAAAGCAGCTGAATGCTTTGACCCAGCCATCCTCTTTCACCAGGATTTGCAGTCTGAGTTCAACCAAACTCGTGCTCCTACATTAATTTGGTGCTTTCACAAAACTCACCGTTAAATGCCAAAATATGGGTTTAGGAGCCTAACTTTAAGGTCCTATTCTGTGAAAGTGTGTATATAAAAGAGCTCAATAGCTGGGCTAGTGCATTGAAATAACTTTCCAATGCTAACGCTAAAGCAGTTTGGATCTGAAGTGACAGATATTGCAGCCCAATAGAACAGATTTATTTTTTTAATAAAAATATAGTTTTTCACCTGGATGCTGCAAAGACTTCTGTGCGTGCAGCACGTTCCTCACCTGGCCCTCTGTTCTTTGTGACTGGAACTATGCACCTGCTAAAAAGTTTATAGCAACAGCACTTTGCCTATGTCTACACTAGAAGCATCTGTCTACAGAAGTTACTGTCGGAAGAAATGTGCCGACAAAACATCTGTTGACAAATTGCATCCATACATAAAAAATCTTTTGATCTGCTCTGTTGACCAAAGGGCCCCCTGGAGTGTCTACAAAGCTTTTTTGTTGATGGTTTCTGTCGACAAAACACATTTTCTGTGCAGACGCTCAGTCAGTTTTGTAGACAAAACTTTCTAGTGAAGATGTAGCCTTTCACGTCCAGTATTCTGTTTTTTTTCCCCAGAAGTTCTGTAAAATTCAAATAAGACCCCCTAGTAGTAATATCATGTAGAAACACCACCTCTTCTAAGTTAGTTCAGTATGCTCTTTTAATGTAAAGTTTTAACGGCACAGACCTTACACTTGTTTTCAAAACCTCAACCACATATTATATTTAATTAAGGGTGCGTCTACACTAGCTGGCTACTTCGAAGTAGCTGGCACAATGTCAAAATAGTACGCGTCGCGTCTACATGTGCCATGCGCTATTTCGATGTTGAAATAGGCGGCGAGACGTCGAAATCGCTATTCCTATCCGAAGACGGGAATAGCACCCTACAACGACGTTCAACATTGAAGTAGGGCGCGTGTAGACGATCCGCGTCCCACTACATCAAAATAGTGGGGTCCTCCATGGTGGCCATCAGCTGAGGGCTTGAGAGACGCTCTATCCAGCCCCTGCGGGGCTCTATGGTTGCTGCGTGCAGCAGCCCTTAGCCCAGGGCTTCTGGTCGCTGCTGCTGCTGCAGCTGGGGGTCCATGCTGTGTGCACGGGGTCTGCAACCGGTTGTCGGCTCTGTGGATCTCATGCTGTGCAGGGCAAATATGTCTGGGAGGGGCCCTTTAAGGGAGCAGCTTGGGGCTTTGCTGGCCCCTTATTTCGACAGGGAATGCTTGTGTGTGTGGACGCTACGCATTTCCTTCCGGGGCGGCTCCTTTCGACATTCTCTGTCACTACTTCGATGTTGAACGTCGATGGCACCAGCCCTGGAGGATGTGTAGACGATACACGTCGAAGTAGCCTATTTCGATGTTCTTATGTTGAAATAGGATATTTCGAGGTAGTGTGCTAGTTTAGACGTAGCCTAAATGGATTGTACTTTTTAAAAAATCAAACTTTTAAACCTTTATTTAATTTGCTTCCCTTCCTGCCCCCCACCTCCTGAAGGGCATATTTTAAATAAACTAGTTAGTGGCTGGGAAGCCTTGTTTTGAGGCACTTTTAGCCAATTTACACTGCTCCAGAGGCAGGACTGAAGGGCACTGGCAAAGCTGTGTGGAGAGCCCAGGACTGGAATAGCAGAGGGGCTGCAGGGCAAGAATTAAAAGTAGTGGCAGAGAGGGAGCCAGAACAGAACTGGACAAGCCTGAGCCAGGCCAGGTGGGAGGTGCTGCAGATCAGGGTTGAGGTGCATCAGCTCTATGCTCAGATGTATTAAACTTTGTTTCCCACATGGTCTCCCAGTTACACAGGGAAATGCTCTGTGTCCAAAATGGTCATTGTCGATGTTAAGATGCTGTCAGGATTCATCCCTGTGAGGCCATCAGTGAGGAAGGTTACAACCTATTCTGTGTATGGCCCCAGCCTCAGAGCTCCTTGTCTTCAGTCCTCCAAGGAGAGGGATGTCTGTCCCTCAATCAGCTCCAAACTCCAATCCTTCATTGTACTGGCCCCTCCCTCATCACCTCTTCAGTATCCAGCCCCTCAGTTGCCTCCCGTCTCTCTCATCCTATCTCCTCCTTCTGACTCTCCTGATTCCCCACTCCTTCCCCAGCCCAGCCCAGCCCTTGTCCTCGAGCACCCCCTCGGTGACTTCCTGATAAACTGTCATGCACAGGGGTGGGGGCCTGGCTGGAGGCATCTCACAGTGTCCTCAGCCAGGGGCAGGCCTCCTCTCAGGGGAAGTCAGGCTGGGCTTTTGGGGTGCTGGGGAGAGCGAGTGAGGAGCCCCCTTCTCCCCGTGCTCCTCTCTGCTCCCCCAGGTATAACATCCCCCACTTACTGCAACTCCCACCCCCACCTGGGCCTCTCATTTCTTTAGGGAAACCTAGACAATGGGAGCTGGGAGGTGCCCCTTCTGGAGCCCTGGGCTGCGTCTACACGTGCACGCTACTTCGAAGTAGCGGCAGTAACTTCGAAATAGCGCACGTCACGTCTACACGTGTTGGGCGCTATTTCGAAGTTGAAATCGACGTTAGGCGGCGAGACGTCGAAGTCGCTAACCCCATGAGCGGATGGGAATAGCGCCCTACTTCGAAGTTCAACATCGAAGTAGGGACGTGTAGACGATCCGCGTCCCGCAACATCGAAATAGCGGGGTCCTCCATGGCGGCCATCAGCTGGGGGGTTGAGAGATACTCTCTCTCCAGCCCTTGCGGGGCTCTGTGGTCACCGTGGGCAGCAGCCCTTAGCCCAGGGCTTCTGGCTGCTGCTGCTGCAGCTGGGGGTCCGTGCTGCATATACAGGGTCTGCAACTAGTTGTTGGCTCTGTGTATCTTGCACTGTTTAATGAAAGTGTGTCTGGGAGGGGCCCTTTAAGGGAGCGACTTGCTGTTGAGTCCGCCCCGTGACCCTGTCTGCAGCTGTGCCTGGCTCCCTTATTTCGATGTGTGCTACTTTGGCGTGTAGACGTTCCCTTGCTGTGCCTATTTCGATGTTGGGCTGAGCAACGTCGAAGTTGAACATCGACGTTGCCAGCCCTGGAGGACGTGTAGACGTTATTCATCGAAATAGCCTATTTCGATGTCGCAACATCGAAATAAGCTATTTCGAAGTTGGGTGCACGTGTAGACGTAGCCCTGGTGTGGGATCCCAGCAGATTAATGAAGTCTGTAAAAAGCAAAGATGCAGTGCCCAGAGCCCCACCCCCAGCTCCAGTCAACCCCTCAGGGGACAAGTCAGACTTAATAAAATCCCAGCTCCACAGGTCTCAAATTGGGGCACTTCCCATCTCAAGCCACTAAGCGTGTGGGGCCATAGTATGGATTCTGCCTCTTCCCTTGAAGCACCAGCAACGAGTTACAGAGGTGCAGGACTGAGAAAGACCTGAAGAGGTCATCACGTCCAGCCCTCTGTGCAGAAGCAGGACCATGTCAACCTGGTCCATCCCTGATAGATGTCTGTCTAAATTGTACTTACAAGCCTCCAGTGGTGGGAATGCCACAGCCTCCCTCGGAAGCCTGTTAAGCAAATTAAGCCCATTCCTTTGTCTGGAGATTAGAGAAGAACTGATGACCATGATCTTCATAACTTCCCTTAAGAGTGCTCAGCTATGTATCAGGCCCCTCTCAGTCTTCTTTTCTCAAGACTAAATATGCCCAGTGTTTTAATCTTTTCTTGTAGTGCAAGTCTTCTAAGCCCTCTGTCATTTTAGTTGCTGTTGGCTAGACTATCTCCAATTTATCCACATATTTTTCATAAAATGTGGTGCCCAGATGTGGACACAGTACTCCAGCTGAACCCTTCTGTGACAAGTAGAGCTATACAATTACATACGACGCTTCTGGTCTTACAATCCAGGATGATATTAGTCTTTTTTTTGCAAATGCATCACATAGTGGGCATATTACTTTTGTGATTCTCTGCGACCCTAAGATTCTTGTCAGTGGTATTATCCCCTAGACAGTTCCTTCGGGTGGCAAATGCAGGACACCAGTCTCCATGGAGGGGGGGCTGCTGTCCCATGTTAGGGCTTGGTGATGGGGGCCACTGTCCCATGGTAAGGAACTGGAGATCGAGGCTCCACAGCCTTCCAGTAAGAGAGGGTGGAAGACTGGGGGTTCCGCAAGCACCTGGTGGGGTATGTGTGCTGAAAACAGGGGCTCTGAGCCTCTTGGCAGGGGGAGGCCAGGAATGTGGCAGTTGCCCCACAGAGGAGCTTCCCTACAGCAGGAGCTGCCTCCCCAAGGCACAGGATGATGGGAAATGAGGCAGCCACCTTGTGGTGGAGCTCGCTGGCAGAGGGGGCTGCTGCTGTGGTGTGTCATGGAAAGGGGCAGCTGCCCCATAGAGGAGCTCCCCTGCAGCAGCATCTGCTGCCCCAAGGTGTGGGGCAACAGGGAAATGGGCAGCTGCCTGCAGCAGAGGCTGCTGCCCTGAGATACCCTGTGCGGGGGAACAGGAGCCTGGTAAAATAGGGAACAATTAACCCATTTTTTCCTTAAAAAAGTTGGGACACCTGTGAGACAGTTTAAATTAGGGACTCTCCTGGTAAAACTGGGACTGATGATTACCCTACCCTTCCCCCAACTTTGTAGCTGTGCATTAATTTTTCCTTCCCATGTGCAGTACTTTGTACTTGTCTATATCGAATATCATCTTGTTGTTTTCAGACCAGTTCTCTAATTTTAGCAATTTTGGTTTGAATTCTAATCCTCTTCAATGTTTTCAGAGCCCTTCACAGTTTGGTGTCATCCACTGATTTTATAAACATGCTCTGTACCTTATTATCCATGTGAAATAGTCACATTGAATAGTACCAGACCCTAGACTAACAACAGTGGTACCCATCTGTATCCATCCTTCCAATGTAGAAGCAAACCACTGATGATGACCCTTTGTGTGTGATCTTTCCATCACTTGTACATCCACCTGACAGTGACTTCATCCAGATCACGTATCCCTGATTTTCTTATGAGAATCTGGGTCTGTGTCAGAAGCCTATTAAAGTCAAGATATATGATAACTGCTGCTTCCCCACATCCACTAGTCCAGTAAACCTCTCGGAGAAGAACATGAGGTTTGTTTGGCCTCGTTGGTTCTTGACAAATCCATACTGATTACACCTCTTAATCCTGTTAGATTCCAAGTCCTGACAGGTTGACTGTTTAATAAATTCTTCTGCTACCATTCCAAGTATGAATGTTAACCTGACTGGTCTCTGAATTCCTGAGTCCACTTTGTTCCTCTGTTTAAGGATAGGTTCTGCGTTTGCCTTCTTCAGTCCCTGGGGACAATCCCCATCCTCGAGGAGATCCCCAAGTTAATTGTGAACAGTAATGGGATTGCTTCAGCATTCCATTCCTTAGGACTCTAGGGTTGTTTGAAGGATAGATTGGTAACATTCTGCTTCTCTCTTGGCCTATGGCAGCTGGAAGGACATAACTCGATCCACTGCACAGAACTGAGTGCCAACCACATGCTGGTCTACATGGAACAGGTGAGTGGCCACCTGGGGCTGGGGTGGGGTGGGGAGAGTCACCCCCTGACAGACCTTTAATAGAGGCACTAAGGTGAGGGGATTGGCCAGGCCAGGGATAAACAAACCCAGGTATCCCCCTCATATGCTGCTGACCCCCAGCATTTCTGTGGAGCACTAATAGCTCCCTGCAACATATACAGCCATGGCTCTGTTCCTCCCCGAGCCTATGGATCCCAAGGCAGTGGGTGGGCAGGGCTTCTCCATCCTCCCTGAGGGACTGACCTCTGCCAAGCCCTACAGCCAAAGGGGCAGACACTCGGGCTGTGGGGTGAGGAATGGGGAGATGGGGGAGGATGGGGAGAGGTAGCTGAGAGTTACCTTCTGAGTCTTGTCTGTTTCCCCTCCAGGTGAGCAACACTACCCAGAGCTTCTTCTTTGCCGTGGAGCAGGACTCACTGTCCAGAGCCTGAAGTCGGCACTGGTGAAGGTCTACGATTACTATGAGACGGGTGTGTGTGGGGGCAGGGCTGGGGACATTAGCCCCCATTGGCCTGTCGCTGTGAGGAGAACAGTCTCATTGAGTGCCACAGTGAGCCCACTGGCATATGGAAATAAGCATCTCCCTCCTCCCCAGTGAGAATGTGGGGGACACAGGGATTGTGGGCAACGGCTCATCCTTCTCTGGCCTCATGTTCATGACATGGCAGTGCCTGAGGTTCCAGACCATCCCACGCTGTAGAGGGAAGGTGCCAACTGAAGTACATTAGTGCCAAAGGGATCTGGGAGGTTCCTGTGTTCTGATCGTGCCCTGAGCTCCCAGCTCTGTGTGTGACTTGGGGCAGGTACATTCACTCCTCCACCTCCCCAGCTAGGAAACTGTGGGGACAAACCCAGAGCCCAGCAGCAGCCGTGCTGGCCGTGTGTCAGATGAGCTGTGCAATCAGCCATAGGTCACCTGGCCCACACCCGCTGGAGGTGCCTGCTGCACTGAAGCCTTGGGCTAACCTTTGTCCTCCTCCCACGGAGCCCAGCTGAGGTTCCCCCAATGCCCCTGGAGATGGGGGTCCCCCCCACCACCTGAGTTCTCTGGCACGGAGCCAGGTCTCTGCAGAGGGCCTGGTGGAAGTGCAAAGAGTTCTGATCACATCTCCCTTTCCTTGTGGCTTCCAGGTGAATTTGCCATTGCAGAGTACAGCACCCCCTGCAGCAAAGGTAGGGTGTGAAGAACCATTTCTTCCTCTCTTCCTGCTCACATCATCCCAAGACTTGCTCCCCACACTGGGAGAGCTCATCTCCAGCCAGTGCATCCCCTGTGCAGTCCAGGATGGTGCCTTCTTCCCACTGCTCCATGGTTTCTCACCTGCACTGTTGGCCTTTTGCTGGGGACAGATGTCCTATGTTCATTCCTCACTTTGCACATCACCCTCCTCTGCCTCTGCTTTGTGAGTCCTACTGAAACAGGGTCACTGCAGGGGTTTGAGAGAGGCCCTTCCAGAGCAGGCTGAGGGCTCCAGCCCAGCCTGCCCCAACAAGATCCCGTCATCGCACTGGGCCTCATGTTTCTGTGAACTTTTCAGAGACGGGCTGTCTGGGCTTGTATCAGATAAGAACCCAAGGCCGCTTAGCCTGTCCTAAAAGCTTAGGTTCTCTACACCTTCTTTCCCCAGCAGCTGGGCCTGAGCTTCCTGCTTCTGGCTAGGCCTGGAGATGCCACATGTGCTTGAAAGTGGGGGTTAGAGAGTGAATGAGAGAAACAAAGGTCAGGAGAGCCAGAGGGACAGAGTGGAGGGTCTCCCAGCAGCAGGTGCTCCACAAGGTCTAAGCCAGTGGAGGGTAACCTAATGCCCAGGGCTTCCCTGCCCAGCGTCCACCTTGCTGTGGGGTGGGGAGCCCTGAGCCTCATGAGCTGGACTCAGGCAAGCTGGGGTCACACCTGGCCCATGGACTCTGCCTGCCAAGAGAAGTGGCTCTGTGTGCTGCCACTGCCACTGTCATGCCCCCTCCTCACAGCCGAGGAAACGGCAGTGCTGCCTGGAGGCTTTTTCCCCACCCCTCTGATTGGTTGGAATTGTGGCCAATAGGAGCAGCGGTTGCTGGTGATTGGGAGTGGTGGAGGATATGCAGCCATGTGTACCCCCATTACCCAGATCCCATATCCCCAGACCACTTCCTGCACCACCCTCCTGCCTAGCCCTCCCTCAGGTGCTGAACCAATGGTAGCTGCTCAGTCCCAGTGCAGGGAGCTCCCTTCACTTTCCTGGGCACTGACAGCTCTTGTGTACGTGGATTCACCCCACCTTGCACTGGGTCCCATAGGAACAAAGGGGCAGGGAGAGAACCTGCTCCCCAGATCAGCCCCTACCTCTCAAAGCAAATGGCTGAGCTGAGCCTCAGCATGTCTATGGCACTGAGTAGCCAGCGGCCAAAAGGTCCTTCCCAGCTGGGCTGTCTCCTGCTCTGCAGAGTCAGACGTGGCAGCCGGCCCGTAGGCTGGCACAGCCTGTGCTGGATTCTGTGCTGGGACTCCCCAGGCTGGGACGCTCTGTGTGGGTGGCAGAAGAGGCAGGGCCCTGCCCCTGTGGGGGAGAGCTCAGGGCCGTGGAATCTCCTGCCTGGGGCTCTGGCAGTGAGATGCTCCATTCCCAGCCCTGGGTGTGTTGCTGGCACTGGGCCCAAGCCTGGGGGAGGAGCACCAATCCTCTCCTCCACCCCCACTCCATTCTCTCTCCTTTTCTCCTCTCAGGGGCAGTTGAGCAGAGCAACATGTGAGGGATGGAGTTGTGTGCTGAGCCTCCTGCATCCCACAAGCTTGACCCCTGCACAGGCTGAGGTGGCTGGACGGCCCCACAGAGAGAAAACAGCAGCAAGGGAAGAGAAACATTCATTACAAATAAACCAATTTGCCAACCTGACCAACAGCTCCTGATGCCTCTGTTCCCAACTCCTTCATCCCTGTTCAGCCCCAGATCACAGACTTCTCAGGCCTACCAATGTGTGTCCCATCCAGCTAGGGCTCTCCTTGCACAGCCAGCCAGGGGTGAGGTCTGCTCAGCCCCGTTGTGCCTGACAGCCCTCGTCTTTCCAGTTAGCGACTAGTGCAGGATAGTTCTTTACTTGTAAACCAGAACTGTGGGAGAGTAGATGCTCTGTGCCCACTACGGGATGGAAACAGAAACACTCAGCTTTGCCAAGTACTGCTAACTTGAAATGGGGTCTGCTTTGGGTTGAGTGGCCCAGGCCAGTAGTCCCTCTAATTTTTCCCTATGTGTGTGAATGAAATTGGTTGTCTGCACTAGTAAGGAGGTGGGACACATTATCTCATCTCCATATTGATGCATATAACAAAATTCCCATGCAGGGCTGGGACTGAGGGGTTCAATGTGTCAGAGGGGGCTCAGGGTTGGAGCAGAGGCTTTGGGTCAGGGGTGTGAGGGCTCTGTCTGGAAGTGCGAACTCTGGGGTGGAGCTGGGAATGAGCAGTACAGGGTGCAGGCTGCCCCGGGCCTGCAGTGGGAAAGAGGACTCCCTGCAGCTCTCTTGCCCCCTAAAGAAGTACCTGGGCTGAGTACGGGAAAGACATTTCTCTCCACTGTGGAAGTTCTAGGGCTGAGGCCACAGGATAGGCACCTTTCCTCAGCAGGTCCAGGATGGGCTTGCTTAGGGATGGCAGAGGGCATGGTCACACAGCCTCTGCTGGTCCACCAGGGCTGGGTACCCTGAGCGCTGCTGAGTGACCACATGGCTGTGCAACATACCGGGAGCTTAGGTCAAGGCCTGTAAGTTCCATCCCTGCTGCTTCTGTGAAGTGCCAGCTGCTGAGAGTGTGTAGCACTGGGATAAGTTGTTTCTCCTAGAACTGGATGTCATGTTTCAGGAATATATATATAATACTAGCTTTAAGTGTCTTGGCTAATGGGGAGCTACTCTACAGTTTGGAGGCTCCATTACAGTTGAGAAATGTTCCTTGAAACACTTCACTTTTCCTCATTTCAGCCCTTTTAATCCTAATTTATTTGGTTTGAGTTTCCTGAAGAATTGCACCTCTGCTTGGGTATTCACCACATTTCAATGCATGTAGCCAATTATTGTGTTTTCTGTTTAGTTCAACTATGCATATTAGTTCTTCCAAAATTTCTCCATAAATTGCTTTATTCAGCCCTTTCACAGTGTGTCTGCCCCTGGAGTATTCCTTTTGAACAAAGAAACCCTGCATCTAGTTTTCTTGCTTTCCATCTTAGTTCACATCTTTGAGTATGACTGGTTCTACACTAGTAGTTTAGGTCAAACTTAGTTGATTTTCTAAGCTGTCACTCCCCACTCCATGGTCCATTCTACAGATTTTAAGGGCTCCTAAGGTCAATTTTGGTACTCCTGTATTTCAGTAAGGAGTAACAACACAGCATACCTTGACAGCACACATCAGCAGCACATCTGGACATAGAGTCCCAAGGTCATAGATGAGCACAGGTGACCTTCT
Organism: Carettochelys insculpta; assembly: GCF_033958435.1. Lineage (NCBI taxonomy): Eukaryota > Metazoa > Chordata > Testudines > Carettochelyidae > Carettochelys > Carettochelys insculpta. The sequence goes on along the minus strand of NC_134137.1, from coordinate 235,385,220 downwards.
TCCTGCCCAGACCCACAACCCCAAGCCTGCTTCTGCAGCCTCTACCCGCCATCTCCAGTCCCCTCCTGCACTCCCTCCCACTCAGACACTCACCCTCAGCCACTCCTGCATCCACCTTCCACCTAAATCCCCTCACCCCCAACCTGGTCCTGCATCCCACTCCATCCAGGTTACCCACCTACAGCCCACTTCTTCACCATACCACCCTCCCAGATAACCAATTCTCAGTCCACTCCTGCACCCTTCCTTCTGCCCAGCTTCCGCACCCTAAGCCCACTTCTTGGAGCCCCTTCCTACAATGAATCTCTCATACTTGGCCTCACCCCAGAGCCTAAGGGAGGCCACAAAGTCTACTAACGCTAGCCCACCTAGGCTCTGGGGCTGGTGTGTGAGGGGACTGAAGAGACTTTTTTTTTTTCTGTTTTTGAGTCAGGGGCCATGTCAGTGAGGTGTGGCCCTGATTTTTTTCTGAGTCAGTGGCCCCAGCCCAAAGATAGTTCCCCACCCCTTTATTACACTAATAATGCACAACTGTTTTTGTCAGCAAATTCTGAAACTGCCTGTGTATTCCTCTGGGATGACACATGGCTGTGAAATGTCTTCAGCACCACTTTTTGGCTCTTTCTTGGGTTCAGTGTTATGCTAATAGGTCTGGCAAGCAGGGTGGTTTTTCACTTTTTTGTTCCTAGACCCAGTCTGAAGAAAGCCTTAACAGGTGACAATCGCCTGCTTTGGGAGCCTGCAGGAGCAGTCAGAATAGGGATAAGAGGGAAGCAGTTGAGCACCAAGATCCAGAGCTGGCATAACCTCCCATTTTGAACAGTAACAGAGAGATAGCCATGTTAGTCTATATTCTGCCAAAACAGAAAGGCAGCCCAGCAGCACTTTAAAGACTAACAAAATAATTCATTAGGCAGTGAGCTTTTGTGGGACAGTCCCACTTCTTCAGACCGCAGCCATACCCCAACAGACTCAATATTTAAGGCACAGAGAACCAAAAATTGTTAACCTTTAAATATTGGGTCTGTTCTGGTGTGGCTATGATCTGAAGAAGTGGGTCTGTCTCACGAGAGCTCATCACCTCATAAATTATTTTATTAATATTTCAAGTGCTACATGAGGGCGGGTTTGTTTGGGCAGAATACAGGCTAACGCGGCTCCCTGTCCCTATTCAGCCCGCAGCAGCACACCTCCCCGCCTTGGGCTGCTGGCCTCACATGAATGCCCCCACAACAGGGCTTTGAATGTGTGGCTTTCGCTCCGGCTGAGGCTGTAACACGGGCTTCCCCCTAGCGCTCACCCCCCATGACACTGTTCAGCTCTCTCCCCGTGGCGCGCACAAGAGGTAAGGCGAGACACTTCCCAAAGGGACAGTGGGACGCTGTGCGGGCAGCCCTGACCACGCCCCCGCCCCCCGTGCAGCAGACGGCGCACGGGCCGGGCACCCAGCACTCCCCCTTTCCCTTCCCCCAAACGCTGTTCCTTCCACACTGCCGGGGACGGGCGCGTGCCGGGCTGACAGGCAGCTGTCAGAGCCAACGGAACCAACGCTCGGCCCGGCGTGGGCGGGGCGTTACTCTGCCCCCGACGGCTGCCCATTCTGAGGCGGGTACCAGCCGTTGAGAGCTCTGGCGGACAGCCAATGGCGAGGGTCCGTCTGCGTGTGGGGGCGGGGCTCAGCTCGGCCTAGACGGGACTGCTAGGAGCGGACCGCTAGGTGTAAGCCCCGCCCGGCCCCAGCACGAACGCTCCTCCCCCACTCCACGTCGGGCCCGCCTCAGCCTGGGCTCTCGTTTCCATGGATACAGCGAGCGGCCGGACTGGAGGGGGAGGGTCACATGTCCCGGAAGTGGCCCCGTGCGGCGGGAAGTGACGACGCAGAACAGACAGCCCCGGGAGGCCAAAAGAAAGGAAAAAAAAAAAAACGGGGGAAAAAAAAAAGAGGCGCCCCAAACTCGGCGGGCGGCGGAGGCGGGGCCGCCCGGGCCCGAGCTGCGGCACCCCCGGTAGACCGGCCGCCGAGAGCCCTGCCCGGGGGCGGCCGCTGCCCATGAGAGCGGAGCGCCGCTGGGCGGGTATCGAGGTAACAGCCCCGCGGTGCCTCTCCGTGCGCGGCTCCCGCCCCGTTGTGTCTCCGGCCCCGACTCGCCAGAGCCGTGGCACCGACACACGGGCCCGGCGGTGAGCGTTGGCCCCCGAGAGCCACGGGGGTTCGGGGTCCCGGGTCCCACTGTCTTGCCAGGGAAGGGCCCCTCGGCCGGCCAGGCTGGGGCACGGCCGGCACTGAGGGGGGCGGTAACCCCGACGATACAGCACGGCTGAGATCGCTTGTTTTAAATCCCCTGGAAGCAGTTTGCTCTTGCCCTGTGAGAGAGTCCCTGGGTCTGTGCGGAGGTTTGCTCAGGTCAGATGCGATTGCGGGTTCCAGCGCTGAAGGTTGTACCCCTGCAAACACACGGGGTTTACCGGCGTGAGGGGTCTCTGCACGTAGAGTTACAAACATATAGTTTATGCTCTTGAATAGGTTTTCAAGGTAGAGTCACTGTCAGTGGATGTTTGTGAGAACAGGGTGGACATATGCCTGTCAGTTCCACAGCCGAGCTACAGTCTGCAAAATGATCCATTGATATTTATGGGACGTGGATCAGAGATGTGCAGGTGTGAAGCAGAGAGAGATGTAGATTTCAGGGCTCTAGACAGAAAATGTGTATCACCATCCAGTCCATGATCTGCAAAAAATGATCTGTGGATATGAAGTGGACATTCTTGGGATTTGCAGAGCTCTGCCTGTCAGGGATGGACTAGGTTTACTTGGCTTACCGATAAAGATATCAGTTCAAATATATATATGGGTATGCTTAGAAGTCAGTGAGAGTTGTGTACATGAATTACAGGATCTCAGCTTTTGACTCTTTTTAAACCCAACTGTTAAAATTTCCAAAAGAGGCTACTAATGATAGCCTCTTGTCTGCCATTGGCCAAGTTTGATTTACCTGTTGCTGTGAATTGATTCTGATCACATGCTAATGTTTTAGCTTTGCTGTCCCACTCTTAGGTAGCACCAGATTTTTGTGTAAATTTCCTTCCTGCATTGCTGTCTTTGGTTTTAAATATTTGTGTAATCTTACTTACTTTCCCCATTGTCTACCTCCAGCATACTTCAGTTAATTTTCCCTCACTTATCTTTCTCTGCTTTGGGGCTGTACTCAGTTGTTCTCTCTGGGTGGCCATGGGAGTGCGACTCTGACTTGGTCTACACTAGGAGATTAGGTTGAATTTAGGTGACTTAGGTTGATTTTCCTAAGCAATCGGTCCGCATTACAGGGTCCATTTCACTGACATTAAGGGCTTGTAAGGTCGACTTTTGTACTCCTGCTTTTCACGAGAAGTAACACTGAAATCAAGCTTGCATGGTTGACTTTAGGGTACTGCTGATAGAACGTTGTCAAATTTGACATCCTTGGCCTCCTGGAGGTGTCCCATGGTGCCCTGATATGACCACTCTGGCCACCACTTTCAGGTCTGCTGCTCTCAAGGTGTTCAGGAAATGTCCTGTGAAAGTTTGAATTCCTTTTCCTGTTTGGCCAGCCTGGTGAGTGGAACAGATAGCTCACCTCTGCAGCATGTTTGGCCATTAAGTCACAGGATCACAGACGAGCTCTAGCATGGACCGTGCAGGAGACCCAGGACCTTACTGTTGTGTGAGGGGACAAAGCTGTGCTTGCAGAACTATGAAGCAGCAAAAGAAATGCAGAAATCTATGCCAAGATCTCACAGAGCATGGTGGAAAAAGCATACACCAGGGATGCCCAGCAGTGTAACATGAAAATAAAGGAACTCAGGAGGGCGTACTGAAGATATAGGAAGCAAACTGACATTTTGGATAATTACCATAGACATGCAGCTTCTGTGAGCAGCTACATGGGATTCTAGGGGGGGACCAACCACTGTCTCTAAACAGTCCACTGATACCCCTCAAGAGATTTCTCAGGCAGCCTGTGGCAACAGAAGGGAAGGCATGGTGGATCAAGAAGAAGAGGAGGATGACAGTCAGCAGACAAGTAGAGCAGCTGATCTCACTGACAGCCAGGAACTTTTTTAAACTTTGAATTTCATCCCTTTTCCCTGGACGTTTTGCAGCAGGACCTTAACGGCTGGGAGGGCACCACTGGTGAGATCTCTTTTTTTAATCATGATACAATTGGGTTAAGGGGATTGGGTGTGATTTGTGATGGGCACTGTAGCTATACATCCCAACCCCTACCCTGAATAGATTGTTAACATGTTAGGGGACAGGGTGATGATCCTTTCTGCAAGTCTCCATAAATATCTCAGAAAGGTACTCTTTAATTGTTTTCATGAGGCTTTTGAGGAGGCCTGCCTTATTCTGACCTCCCCGAAAGGACACCTTTCCTTGTCAAGCAACCACAGAGCAGTGCAGCATACCTACCAGGTTCTGTCCACATTCAATCCGCATCCATTCCTTATCGTTGTTTGTTATTCTAAGCAAGCTGATATATCTCTTTGCAAGCTAGAAAAAGCAGGGGATGGAGCATAAAGCTATTTTTGTAGTATGGGCTGCTCTGCCATGTCTAGAGCACCCCCTCCCTTCCCTTTTCTGGGCTCCTGGAGGATGGGAAACTTTCACTGTCACAGAGGTGGTGGGGGAGCATGCGGTGACCGTGAGAGCCCCACAAGGAGTCACAAGGAGGAAAGCACAAGCTGCACTGCCATGCTCTGTCTCCCATCCCACCTGCCTCAGAAGTATAACCTTCACTGTCCCAGCAGAACAGGGAGGAGGAACAGGTGGCAACTGTGAGAGCCACTCAAGCTGGATAGCACAAGCTACAGCACCATGCCTTGCCCCCACAGTCCCTGGGCTCCTCGGGGAAAGGAAGCTTTCACTGTTGAAGCAGAGTAGGGAGGAAAATTCCTCAGCAACTGGAAGAGCCCCACAGTCCTGATCAAACAAGCTACGCTATGATGCCTCTTCCCTTCCCCGCTCCCCCTATGCTTCCCAGAATCTTTCCTTCCTTTTCCTGGGCCACTGGGGGGAAGGAAAAGGCTCAGTGCCCCAGCAAAGTGGGGAGGGCATACATGTGATGACAGTCACTGCCACAGTCCCTGGGCTGTGGCCCTCCTTCCCCCCAGCTGTTTGCTGCATGCACAGCTGCAGAAACTGCTTTCAGACTCTCAGGTTTGAAAGCTTGCCCCAATCTGTGTTCCTCCCCCACCCCCAGCTGTTTGTAGCATGCACAGCTGCAGAAGCTGCTTTCAGAATCACAGGTTTGAAAGCATGCCCCCATCTGTGCTTTACCATGACTGGAAGCAAACCAAGTCACTCAGGCTCCCTAAGATCTCTGTGTAGTACCTGCAGTATAGAAGACTTATAAAAGCCAAAATTTGTATAAAAGCCAAAATTTGTCCTTGCACTTGTCCATCCATATTGTGTTCCACAGATGTTCCTTCATGAAATTCTTTTGCGTGTTGTAAAACTTACCTACAGTAAACGTGTCTCCCTAATGTCTGGCCTTCACTTATGTTTTGTTACAGAGTTCTTAACAGTGGGCTTGTTGACCAGCACTCCAGCCACCCCTCCATCTGTTAGACTGGCACAAATCCGAGGGGGGAAAATGAATGTGGGAAGATATGTTCTTAGAACACATACAAACCGCCTGCATGGACCGGGCACAATTCAGTAAATGGAGGAGAACCATACTGGAGGAGAGGAGGGTGGATCCGGAAGCATTGGGGAGTGTTCAGAGAAGGTGAAGTCCAGAACCAGAATGAGATGTTGAAACCAGTGAGGCAGCAAACCAAGCTCTTGAGGTGTCTGGTACAAGAGCAGAGAGGTCTACTGCAGCCCATGGTGAATTACATGAAATCTCACCATGTTCCCTATCCTGGCCCGTCGACACTCCAGAATTCAGGGGGAAGTCAAGGGCAACCTAGTTTTGCGCTCCCAGGAGCGACTCCAAGAGCAGAAGGCTGACATTCTCCCACCTCTGATGGCAGAATGTCTCTTGCCTTGCTTACCCACCCCTCCAAAGCCCGTGCCATGAACTCCTTTACTATCCCATGAATAAAAACAATTAAGCTCACAAAAAGTTTCTTTATTGCTTGTGCTGCATAGGAGAGTGAGGGGGATTTACAGACCAGCACACATCATGGGGGGGGCACTTCCTTAAGACTAAGAGACATAACGGTCATGTTGCTGTCTAGACATTCATAAAGCTGTTTTACAAAGCCTCCCTGATTAGCAATTCCTCTTGCTCTGCTCTCCTTATTGCCCTAGTGGTTAGGTGATCTGTCTTTGTCCTCCAGCCTGGTATGAAATTTTCCCCCTTGCTCTCTCATAACTTGTGGAGCACACAGCAGGCTGCCACCATGAGGGAAATATTGTTTTTGTTGAGGTGTAACTGGGTCAGGGGTCTTCTGAACCAGGCTTTTCAATGGCCAGATGCACATTCTACTACCATTCTGCACTTTCTTATCCTGTAGTTGAACCGTTCCTTACTGCAGTCCAGGCTGCCTGCATATGACTTCATGAGCCAAGGGAGCAAGGGGTAGCCTGGATCTCCCATGATCAGTATTGGCATCTCCTTGTCTACAGTGGTGATTTTCTTGTCTGGGCAGAAAGTTCCATTCCACAGCTTTCTGAACAAATGAGAGTTCCTAAAGATGTGCATGTCCTGCACCTTTCCGAACCATCCCAATTGGATGTCAGTGAAATGGCTCTTATGATCCCTCCAGAACCTGCAACACCATGGAGAAGTAACCATTGATGTTTATGTACCCTGGCATCATGGTCTTCTGCCAAGATAGGGATGCGTGTTTCATCTATCGCTCTGCTGCAGTTAGGGAAGACCATTGTGGCAAAACCATCCAACATGTCCTGCACATTGCCCAGAGCCACTGTCTTTCATAGCAAAAGGGTAATGATTGCCTTAGTTACCTGGATGACAGCAGCCCCCACTGTAGGTTTGATCACTCCAAATTGATTGCTCACTGATGGGTATCTGTCTGGTGTTGCAAGCTTCCACAGGCCTGTTGCCACTCGTTTTTGAACTGTCAGAGCAGGTCTCATTCTGGTGTTTCTGCACCCCAGGGCTGGGGGAAAAGCAATTTGCAGTTGTTTCATGTGGAAGTTTTGTAGCCACTTTTGATGGTCTCAGACCTACAGAACAGTGTTCCACTAGCCTGAGCTTATTTCATGGCACATGATCTGGCATTTCACTGTGTACAAAGCATCAAGTGCAGCCAACATCTCCCCATTCCTCCTCTCCAGTGTCTCACATTTGTGTATATCTGTGTCCTCCTCAGATTCTTCATTGCTCTGAAAGCTGCTTAGATTCTGCACATACCACAGCACAATGTGTGAGGTGCTCATAATACTCACTCCAACAGTTTGGCACTGGACAGGGTCTGTGCTAGCCTTGCAGTGGCATGTGCACAGGTACCCCATTAAAAATGGTGTAAACTCTTTGCTGTTGCTTTCCAAGAGGATGGGGAGGGGATAAGTGCACTGTGGGAGGCTGATGACACACCTGGAACCACCCACTGCACGTTTCCCCCCGCCCCCCTTTCAGGCTATGGGAGCTTTACCCACAATGCAAGGGGCAGCAGGAACTGTGGGACAGTTAACCACAGTACATTGCTAACAAAGTCAAAGCTGCCAACTCTAATGGGGATGCACTCCATCAACTTCATGTGCAGGGTGGAAATGCACCTTCAAGTTTACAAAATCAGGTGCTACAAAACTGGACCTTAACAAATTCAACCTAATTTCCTAGTGCAGACATACCCACAGAATCAGAATTGTTTTATGGTTTGCCGGAGACCTCAGATGGCTAACACTCAATAAAGATTTTCTTTTAGTTGCTGTGGGTTCCTTCTTTGAGAGCAATTATATTCCTGCTTTTGTTTTGATGCTCTAGATTACCCTGATGTGCAACATAGTGACATCCATGACATCCTAGGTTTTCTTAGTTTTGTGCCAAACATATATTGTGTGGCAAAACTTCTATTGACATCAGTGGGAGCAGAGTTGAGTCTTATGGAATAAATTCAACCAAGTGTAAGCAATTTAATAGCTGAGTGAGAACTGAAGGGATTGGCCTATGGAATTCAGAGAGTCAAATGATCTTAGACTGGATTATGTTCTTTTCCACTCTGTCCATGCAGACTTATTCTCTACAACAGGGGTGTCCAGGCCATGGCTCTTAAGCCCCTTGCGGCTCTCTGAGCCATTAAATGCATCTCCTCCTCAGAGTGGTGTGCTGGGAGTGTCATCCACTGAGCTGCACAGAGTTAGAATGGGGGTGTGGGGTGTGCCTGGTTTTCGGGGAGGGAGAAGGCAGTAGGTTAGAGTGGGGGGCAGAGGAGGACTGGAGGTGTCTCGCTCTGGGGGAGGGCAATGAGCCCCATATTATATATTTATTTTTATCTAGCTAGCTATATAGCTATATATTATATCTGGAGAGATAAAAATAAATATATAACATATGGCTCTTTGCACTCTATCTGCATGGCTCTTCAGCCCTAACTGGTTGGCCATCCCTGCCCTAAAATATACTCCTCAAATGTTGTGCAAGCGGTGAAGTAAAAGGAAAAAAAATACAGGTTTTGTTGTATAGTAAACCCTCTCCTGCGTGACAGCATGGGAGCACAGAGAACCGTTATCTGTTTCTCAGACCTACTGCACAGTGATCCAGGGCTCCCAGTTTTGTGGTTTCAGTAGGATTTGATTGGGAAGGCCCTGTCTGCTTGGCACAGATATTAAAGTCTTCCTGGCACTTTTTAGCAGTGATGATTTGCCTACATGGCCCACTTCCCTTAACCAGAAACAGTTCTCCTGATGTAATGAATAAGCAGAAGTTGGTCTAGCAAAAGATGTTACCTTACCACTTATCTCTCTAATATCCTGAGGCCAACACGGCCACAACAACACTGCCTACAACAGTGACTAAACAGAGATTTTTGTGGCGCCCCCTCAACTTTGTTTTTATCCTCTACTGTAGTACATATATTGAGAATCTTAATTTTTGCCATTTTGATTGTTAGACAATTGTGAATGGCATATTTATTTACTAGATTAACTTTTTTACTCATTTGTGTCAAGCCCTATTTAGATGGCAATTGGAATTCCATTTAAATGCTCAATTACAATTTTTAAATTTATTTTATGTAACAAAAACAATCTACAATGTGTTGGATATATAAAAAGCAAAGTTTATCACAACATGTTTTTCATTTAAAATTGATTATTAAGTAAAAGAAGTACTGCATACCATCCATGGTTAAAGCTCCTGGGTGCTGTAAATAAAATAAGTTGGTAATTTCTGGTCCTTGTGTCTTTCAGGATTTTACAACTAGCAGATCTCATTCTCTCACATCAAATTTAAATTCATATATTGGAAGAGGAAGGGCAAGCTTTTGTGTTTTTTCAACTCCTAGGCCATGTCTACACTAGCCTCTAACTTCGAAATGGCCATGTAAATGGCCATTTCGAAGTTTACTAATGAAGCGCTGAAATACATATTCAGCGCCTCATTAGCAAGCGGGCGGCCGCAGCAATTCGAAATTGACGCAGCTCGCTGCCGCGTGGCTCGTCCCAACGGGGCTCCTTTTTGAAAGGACCCTGCCTACTTCGATGTCCCCTTATTCCTAGGAGCAGATGGGAATAAGGGGACTTCGAAGTAGGTGGGGTCCTTTCAAAAAGAAGCCCCGTCGGGACAAGCTGCGCGGCAGCGAGCTGCATCAATTTGGAAGTGCCGTGGCCGCCCGCATGCTAATGAGGCACTGAATATGTATTTCAGCGCTTCATTAGTAAACTTCGAAATGGTTGCATGGCCATTTTGAAGTTTGGGGCTAGTGTAGGCATAGCCCTAGTCACTTTGATATCTTTTAGTGAACTAGTCATTGAACTGAACTAATTGAATCAAAATTATAACTGGATTTAAAAAGCATTAGGTTCATGGGGCATAGGCCCATCAGTAGTTAAGTGGGATTGTTAGGGGATGAAATCCCATACTCTGGGCATCTCTAAACCTCTACTGGAAGCTGGGACTGGATGATGGAATCGGTAACTTTTCATTCCCTTGAATCAAGAAACATTGGATGCTGTCAGAAAAATGGGACATTGGTCTGAATGGACCATTGGTTTGAGGAAAAACTGGCTTACAGTTCAACAAATTCTTCTTTCAGATGTTTAGCCAGTGACTTCCACCAGTTGTACTTATTGAACTTCTTTAAAATTTAATCAGCAGATGTGTACTACAGGTTGAACTGCTCTAGTCTGGCACTCTCTCATCTGGCAACATCTGTAACCTGGCATGATTTTAGTTAGCTGGACAACCCTTATCATGGGTGTGGCCAAGTTTCATCTGGTCCCATAAAGTTTGTTTCCAGCCACTAGTCCTGGCTCTCCATGTTCTGTGCTGTTATTTAGCTGTAATTTACCCCTAAATGGCTATGTCCACACTACCCCAAACTTCAAAATGGCCATGCAAATGGCCATTTCGAAGTTTACTAATGAAGCGCTGAAATACATATTCAGTGCCTCATTAGCATGCGGGTGGCTGCGGCACTTCCAAATTGACGTGGGTTGCCGCCGCGCAGCTCGTCCAGACGGGGCTCCTTTTCAAAAGGACCCTGCCTACTTCGAAGTACCCTTATTCCCATCTGCTCATAGGAATAAGGGGACTTCGAAGTAGGTGGGGTCCTTTCGAAAAGGAGCCCTGTCTGGACGAGCTGCGCGGCAGCGAGCTGCGTCAATTTTGAAGTGCCATGGCCACCCGTATGCTAATGAGGCGCTGATATGTATTTCAGCGTTTCATTAGTAAACTTCGAAATGGCCATTTACATGGCCATTTTGAAGTTTGAGGCTAGTGTAGACATGGCCAATGTCTTCTATGAGCCCAGTAAGCAGTGGAAGTGTTGGTAATGCTGCTAGATGATACTGACCTCCCATGGTGTGGCAAATTCTCTTGTCTGGCCCTGGTCGGGTCCCAAGGGTGCCAGAAGAGAGAGGTTCAGCCTGCACTTATAATTTAAATAAATGCTAATTTATTGTAGTAGGTTTAGCTCTTAACATAAGTTGTCATAATTTCACATTTACTTGTAAATACATTTTCTTTTAAAAATAAATCTATTTGATTTAAATCATCAGTTTTTATATCCTCCCTGGATAGAGCTTAAGTGACTGCTGCATGTACAGTGTCATTTGGTTCTGAACTGTGGGCCTAGCCACTGGCGCTGTGTCTACACTAAGATAAACTTCACAACGGCCATGCTAATGGCCTTTCGAAGATTACTAATTGAATATTCAGCGCCTCATTAGCATGAGGACGCTTCCGGCCATGGTGCTTTGAAAGCACCGCTTTTGAACATGCATAGCTCGGTGCGGCTACATGGGGGTCCTTTTTGAAAGGACCCTACACATTTCGAAATCCCCTTATTCCCCTCAACTGAGAGCCCCCGGGTAGCTGCGCTGAGCTGTGCGCATTTGAAAGCAGCGCTTTCAAAGCGTCCTAATGCTAATGAGGCACTGAATATTCAATTCAGTGACTCATTAGTGATCTTCAAAATGGCCATTTGCATGGGATTTCCATGGCCATTTTGAAGTTTTGGTCAAGTGTGGCCACAGCCTGGGTGAATTGAGACTCTCTTCTCTCAGTGCTCCAGGGCAGGAATGAGAGGCATCAACAGAGTTGAACTGGGGCTGAGGACTAGCGTAGCAGGGGACTGATGGAGAAAATTGAAGGGAACTCAGTACTGGCATATTCAAGTTAAAAAGCCATTAGTAATGCAATAGAATACAACTTTGGTTCTTTCCTTAGTCTGACTTGGTTTCTAATTATTTTGATTTAGGTCTTGAATCGGTCTCTTCAGTTTGAGATCCCTGGGACTTGTCACCATGGAAACTGAAAGTGAACAGAACTCCAACTCCACCAATGGGAGTACAGGCTCTGGAGGAAGCACTCGCCCTCAGATATCTCAGATGTCTCTGTACGAGCGACAGGCAGTGCAGGTGAGGTGCTAACTGTTGCGAGTTAGCTGGGTGAACAAGAAGGTGCAGAGAGAACGGTGCTGCTGCATCACTCGTTCTTTGTGCGCCTGTGGCGGAAGGGTGATCAGAGGAGTTGGTATGTTTCAGGCTGAGGAAGATAAAGGTTGCCAAGACTGGCCAGAAATGTAGTCCATGCAGTCCAGTACATGCTTCCACTTGTACTGGAACAACCTTTTCTGTACAGCATGGAGCCTTTACTCTATTAAATCACATTATTGCACAACTCTAATCTCAGCACAGGTCACTGGTTCATTTAGTTCAGTGTCCCAGCTCCTTTGGCTATACTAGAACAATCATAGTACTTTTCTGCCTGGTACTCTGGTGGTACTGGGTTAGAGCATTAGTCCACCTCGTCTAGTATGCTAACTTCCAACTTCCTGGCATTTATCATGTCTAGAATATGAACTGGAGTACATATGTAGTCCACTGAATTATGTATCCCACTTTGGCTGTACCATCTACCTACTGTAGTGTCCTACATCCTGCTCACAGAGTAAACCCTGTGCTTGATGGCTCCACTGCATCCTCGGGTCTTGGGATAATCTTTTCTCCCTTGTTGCAGTTCTTAGATTCTCATGTCTCTCTCTCTAACTGCACTCCATCGGCACATTTTGTGTGGCAATGTCGGGTTTTTAGAGTTTGTTTTCTTTTCTTTTTTTTTTGACTCTAGGCCCTTCAGGCACTGCAGAGACAGCCCAATGCAGCCCAGTATTTCCATCAGTTCATGCTCCAGCAGCAGCTCAACAGCGCCCAGCTCCACAGTCTGGCAGCTGTCCAACAGGTGAGTTGTCATGGGACAGGAGGGAAGGAATCTGATGATACTTGAATTGTAAGCCTTAAGGAGACTTTTTGTTCTGTTTGTACAACACCTCGCACAGTGATGTCTTGGCCCATGACTACAGTATCTAAGCATTATTGTAATACAAATAATTAGAAACTGGGAGCTCTGGAGAGAGATGGAATTAATTTTCAGATAAAATGAGAACTTGGATAGGTCCTCCAGGTCTCCATAGGAAACACTGCTGGGAGCCACCTCACCAGCCCCTCATTCCCTTTAAATACGAATTAGGTTATTGTGGAAACGGTGGACATGGGTGCGTTCTGAAATGGGCTCAAAATGGGCAGCAGCTTGCAGGTTTTTTATGAGCATGTAGATGGCCCTTTCAGTGTGAAATTTCGGAGTCAGGTTTTTTATCCTTTGCATTTTCTCTGTAATATTTGCTTGGTTTCTTTTCAATCATTTTTTTAATAGGAAAGGTTAGCAATCTGTTTCTGGCTAAAATCAATCCATAACAATCCAACTTTTCTTTGACTGATCTTTTGTAAAAACCAGCATCTGTCCGCACACAGTTTAGTAGTGAGATGTATCTTGAGAAAATCTGGTGCAGTTAGGAGTATATTCTTTTTTAATGGATGTTTATTTCTTTTGCTGTTGGACACACAATATTCTCTGCTGGCAGCTACATTTTTCTGTCAGGGTTTTCCAAACTGACAAATCATTGTGTGTGTGGTGGCTGACAGGCTACTGCACTTACTGACAGATAAATTCTCCCTCAATTGCAGTAGAACTATGAGGACCCCTGCTTCCTAGCCTTGATAAAGTGGGGAGGAGAACTTAGAAAGTGGATGGGTATACACACACATTAGTTGTGCACCTAAGCTGCTATCCACAAAACATTCAACCCAAAACCACAAAGGCAAAGAAATGAGAAGTGCAGTCACCCAAACAGAACATTCTACCTTTTCCTCCATCACCAGGCACACAGTTTAGCAGCATAATAATTGCCAAATACTGCAGAACCACAGCTTGAACTCTGCTCTCCACAGAAGCCAGTCTCAACTCCCCCGTGTACTAAACTCTGACACAGACATCCACAGCTAATACTGGTGGGGCCGGGCGGGATAAAAGAGGGTGGTCAGAAGAGTGGGTTGAAGGGGTAGAGTTTGGGTTGCAGTGTGTGGTATGGTGTTCCAGCTCTCTGGATTGGGGAAGGAGTCGTCATAGGATGGAAGGGAAGGAATCTGCAGATACTTATAAGTGTTGGGAATGGGAATTCTTTTTTGGCAAAAAAAGTATTGGATTAAAAGCTTTATTTCATTCATTCCCTCTTTATTTTTCTTACAGGCTACAATTGCAGCCAGCAGGCAGGCAAGCTCCCCCAACACCAGCACACCTCAACAGACCACCACCACCCAAGCCTCAGTAAGTAACTTCTCTTTTCCCTACTTGCCTCTCCTCTTCCCTTCAGAACTGAGGCAAGCCAGAGCACACAGACACTGGGGATGCCAGGAAACCACGGGCTATGACATAAAACTGTCAGTAGTGCATGTTTGGGGCACGCATCATGTAGATCCATTGGTGGGGAAGGTAGTCTCACCTGGAAAGGTAAAACGTGATCTCTTGTGATGGTGATGGTGGAAATCAAGTTTATTAAGATGAAGAAGGGATCATACTTCACTGATGAAGAGAAGAGGAGGTGGGGTGAGCAGGAGGCAGGTGGATGAATGCCTGGTAGGGAAGAGGGAGAGTGGTGTTTGGGAGTAAGTCAGGAGTTGGCGTGGGATCAAAAAGCAGAGATAATTGGAGGGGTAGAAATGGGGTGGCTAGCAGAAGACTGGGGGAAACTAGTCAGAGGCTGGCAGTGTCTGGAGCAAGGCCCCAATTCCTTTGTTAGACTTTGTATCCCATTAGAAGCAGTGTGTATGTCTGCCAATATGCGAGTTTCATGGTACCTGGATGAGGCCACATACAGGTGGTTTAGTGTCCAACACTGCAGCTGGCTTAGGATTCCAGAGCCTCTTGGAAAAAGGACTTTACTGTGAGCTTCTGAGGACATACTGCAGTGGGGTCCAAAACCAATTGCTTCCCCTCTCTTCTCCCCTCCCTCATAATACTGCTGCTCAAAGGGAGGGGATAATGGTGCCAAAAGTCAGTTTCTGTCATGCTGTCTCTGATGTGTACAGTTCTGTTGCTGGAAACAGGGATAGGCCAGGCTTTAAAATGCCAGTTTCTTCTCCTTTGTGTGTGGGTATATATGTGTGCAGAGGGGAGTGGGCTGGGATTCATTTCTTTTATCCCTGTCTCTTCCTGTGTGATTTGGGGGTTTTCTCTGTTTTAAGATCAATCTGGCCACTACATCAGCCGCCCAGCTAATCAGCCGCTCACAGAGTGTGAGCTCCCCCAGCGCCACCACGCTTACCCAGTCTGTGCTCCTGGGGAACACCACCTCACCGCCTCTCAATCAATCGCAGGCCCAGATGTATCTCCGGGTAAGAGATATGTGCACACCATACCCCCACTTACTCAATCCAGTGCTCAGTCATGTGGCCACCAAAATAAATCCCGGTCTCTGGACCAGTCACAGTCACTGATATAGCAGGATAGGGAATGGTCTGATATATTTTAAACTTCACGTTGGAAGGACCTACGTTTGGGTCCACAGGTTTGATTCTGATCAGCGTTGATTCAGTGTTCCAAGGTAGGTGTGTTGAGTTCAGTGTATTCTGTCGTTTAGGGGAGAGCCCGTGTATGAGACCTTTAAGAGCCAGTCTATCTGTGCTTTGCATGGATGTTGAAGATCCCATGGCACTTCTTATTAGAGTAGTGTACATATGTGAAAAATAACTGCCTTCCTCTCAGCAAATCTCAGGATCAGATGCAAAAATAAAGGTCTTCCTCTTGACCAGTTGTGGAACAGATATTTAACTGACAAATGAATCTCTTCAGCCACTGCCCAGTTCAGGTTCATAATTCAGAATTAATGATTGCCTTTCTCTTCAATTCTGAGTACAGAGATGGGTCTGAAAAAATGTTCTCTAACCCAGTCCTCAGGGGGGCTAGATGTGAAAAATTAAACCCCCTTCTTAGGGACTCTGGAGTTCAGTAATATAGCTAAAAAATAACTCTCCCTCCTTTCAACCAGTCTAGGATTCATATTATAATTCCCTTCTTTTCAACCACTCTTGGTCTTGGATGTATATTTGAAAGAGATGCCTAACTCTCAGGCAATCCTAAACATATGTGCAAAAGTGAAATTCTGGGCACTTAGCCAGCCCTGGACAGCCCTTTGGTAATCAGTCCAGCTGTGCATGTGGTGGAAGAGAGCTCCTTAAGGAAGCAGTTTCTGGTTTCCAAGTTCCAGAGGCTGCCGTCTTGATCATGGTGCTGGGAGGGTAGGGGATTTTGCAGTCTGTGACATCCCAGCCCAATGTTGCTTGTAATATGTTTGCTTGTGGTTCGCTTTCTTTCTCTTCCCCACTCCACTCCTTCCTCCTTCACATCACCCAACCCATCCCCACAGCCGCAGCTGGGGAACCTTTTGCAGGTGAACCGGACCTTGGGCCGCAATGTGCCTCTTACTTCCCAGCTCATCCTGATGCCTAACGGGGCCGTGGCCGCTGTGCAGCAGGAGGTGCCACCAGCTCAGTCTCCCGGGGTCCACACAGACACAGACCAGGTCAGTGATGTTCCGCTCCTGGGGTTCCCACTCCCAACCCCTCCTACACATGCATGCTTACTCCACTCTTGGATCTCTCTCTCCAGTTCAAGCTCTTTCTTTGTAGGCGGCTATCAGTGCACTGCCTGCCTTTCTGTATTCGTGAGCCCACTGTGGACAGTCGGGGCCTGCAGGCTCCATTCTCTCTCTCCTGCATGCTGGTGTACTCATTTGTCACCTCTAGAGACCAGATTCATTTCTTGCTTAGTTTTCTGGGTGACCCACTAGTTGGGTCATTTCCATCTTCATGATTACTTACCACAAGTGAAACAAATAGGTGGGTTCATAGTCCAGTTCCTAAGGAGGCAAAAGCTCTACAAGAAAGAGTTTTTACCAATATTATGGCGTGTCCTATTTATTAGTCATCTTAAAAAGGCCAAGGACTGACTGGTCCACAGAGACTGGGCTTGCCCATAAAATGATTCAGTCAGGACATGCAGCAAGGGTTCTGCCTTTCAGTTGTCTTGCCTGCCCCAGCTGCTCTTGGTATATCCAGAGGCTTTTTGTGATCCCCTGAGTTCCGGACCCAGTGCAGCTGTTTCACATCTGTCTTATCTACTGCATCTTTGGAGTAAAGCCTATCATGATCACGCTGCAGATAACATTGCAATTAGTGGGGGACTAAATACAAAGAATTGGCAGCGGCAAAGTGCAAAGAAAACTGGAGAGCTCAGAGAGGGCTGCAGGAGTGAGAGATGATTTGGATCTCCTGGGGGAGTGCCCTGGGAGAGAAGATAGAAAATCTCTTGTTTTTATGCTGCCTGAACTCTGAAAGGGATCCCAACATGCTATATACACTACTGAGGTGGATCTCCACAGCTTGGAGGCAGCGCAGATGCATATGGAGGCTGTCCGATGCCTTTCATGCAGCTAGGACCTGCTATTCTGAGACAATGGTACTATTTTCAAGTTCTGTTCAGAAAGTGCCATGAGATCTTTAACTTCCACCAGAGCTGTGGCAGAAGGGAGTTCAGATTAATGTCTCCTATGAAGAGATGACTCTTCTAATAATGCACCACCTTCAGTATTACTCTGAAGTATGAGCCAATTCCCATTACTCTGAAGTATGAGCCAATTCCCAATGCAAGAGGCTAGAGCCTATGGACGTGACTAATGGAGCCAAAGTGGAGCTTTTATGGTGTTTACAGGCTCCATGCTTTCCTCTGTCAAATGAAAGGGAAATAAATGTGTGTTATGGTAATCTAAACAAATGGGTTGTTTTATATGTGTGTGTTTCTAGGTGCAGAACTTGGCTGTGAGGAGCCAGCAGACTTCGGTCACGAATGCCCAACTCCAAAACTCTGCTCAGAAAGCAGCCCTGCCAGGAAACTCCCAGGCTTCGGGCCTGCCACAAGCCACAAATGCCAGCCAGACCTTGGCAGTGGCACAGGCCTCTTCTGGCAACACAAGCCAGTCTCTGAACCTGAGCCAAGGGTCAACAGGAAGTAATGGTGTGTCTGGGGGTGTGGCAGCAGGCAGTGGGAGCCAGGCTACTACAGGGGTTGCCCAGGCAACCTCGGCTGGCCCTGGGGGTAGCTGCCAGAGGAAAGGCACGGGGGTGGTGCAGCCATTACCAGTAGCAGCTGCCCAGGCAGTGACAGTGAGCCAGGGGAGTCAGACTGAGATAGAGAATGCAGCGGCAACAAAGAAGGCTGAAACAGACAGTGGACAGCAAACCGTTGGCATGAATCTGACCAGGACAGCTACGCCAGCGCCCAGCCAGACCTTGATCAGTTCAGGTCAGTGATGATCCAGCTTTTACCTCTACTTCCTCCTTTTTTCCCTCTGCTGTTGCTGTTTAGCACCCTAACTCAGTTTTGTCACGAGGGCTGACTTCTGAAAGCCCAGCAGTAAGAGCTTCCCACGCAAGTACCTTTCCTCCACCACACACTCCTCCAAGGAAGTCCTTCCCCACCCAGGTCCCAGGCAGTCTTTCTCACCCTTTTCAGTCCCTGGGTTCTCTGCTGAAACTACCAAAAGCAGGGCTAGTTGTAGTGGCTTGTAGAACAGTGGGTTGGAACGAGCACTCTAGATTGACATGATCTGTATCCCACATGTCCAACTACCTTTGCTCTCTGCTGTACCTTCATTGTTAATGCTGTGCACTCTCCTCCTCTTCTCCCTAGCTACGTACACACAGATCCAGCCTCACTCGCTGATCCAGCAGCAGCAGCAGATTCACTTGCAGAAGCAGGTGGTGATTCAGCAGCAGATTGCCATTCATCACCAGCAGCAGTTCCAGCACCGCCAGTCCCAGCTCCTCCACACTGCCACCCACCTCCAGCTAGCCCAGCAACAGCAACAGCAAGCTTCTCCTCTGGCACAGCAGCAGCAGCAGCAGCAAGCTGCACCACCCCAGCAGCAGCCTTCGCCACCGCAAAATCAGCAGCAGGCTCAGACCCTTGTGGTCCAACCCATGCTGCAGTCACAGCCTCAGCCCCTACAGCTCCAGCCGGACAGCCCCTGTCAGCCAGCCACCAAGTCACCGGTTCCCATTCAGTCCAAGCCACCATCAGCCCCCATCAAAGCACCACAGCTTGGTGCTGCGAAAATGTCAGCTGCACAGCAGCCCCCACCGCACATCCCAGTGCAGGTGGTGGGGAGCCGGCAGCAGGGCTCCGCTCAAGCCCAGGCATTGGGCTTAGCTCAGATTACCCCTGCAGCGTCTGCCCCTCGGGGCATGCCGGCAATGGTCCAGCCTGTTTCCCAAGCCCACGCCATTTCTCCATCATCCCACACTCCTTCTTCCACAGCTTCTCCTCAGGAAGCCCCTTCACTTACTACTGGGGTCAGCTTGGCACAAGTTCAAGGCACAGCTCATGTGGTGAAGAACACAGCCTCGTCCCCAGTCATGGCTCAGGTGCCAGCAGCTTTCTACATGCAGCCTGTCCAGTTACCTGTAAGTGATGCCTGTGGGCAGATGACTAGGATGGGAGTTCTTTACATTCACTTTTAGGGCACCATTTTCACTCTGACCCCATGCCAGTGCGATGAGTTGGGGAATGGAATATGCAACCTTTGCCTTCTAGAGCACTGATTCCAATCCAGCCAAGGAGTTAGTGACCTTGGCTGGTCATTCTCTCTCTGAGAGGCCAGTCACTGGCCTTTATGAAATGAGTTGGCAGGTCTTAGTCCTCCCCAAATGGGGCGTGTGCCTGTCATGAATAGCAGTAAGTGGCCTTCTTGTTGTCAGTCTTGGCAGAGTCCAGGGGAGCATGGGCCAGAGAAACAGCTCCCATCACTAAATGTGGGTCTCTCCAGATCAGAGACCCTTTGGTATATTGTATTAACCTCTGAGAGAAAGCCAGCTGTGGGCTTCGAGGATTCCCTTGTGACAGGGAACTTCTGTATTTAGAGCAGCCCCACAAAGAAAGCAGTATGAGTATCTTTCGCTATCTTAATAAGGTTGCGTGGGTCCTGTCTCAGTGTTCACAGGGACTTCACTCATAGCTCTTGTTTTGAGCCCTACTGTAGTGCCACTGATTTCCTCTGGGTTTCACCAAGGTAGCTAAAGATGGACTTGGATCCTGTTGTTTCTAAACTCTGTCTGCTTCTCTACTGTTAAGGCAGTGAGCTGCCATGATAGCTCCTACACGCTGGAGTCCTTTGTTCCTTCCCAAGGCAGTCCCCACCGCTGTATCCGTCCTTGTTCACTGATGGAAGCAGACTCCGGCCAGTAACCAACCTGATTGGAAACCGGCAGAAGGTTGCTATTCCTCCTCCTCCTCCTCAGGGGGCCCATCACTACAACTGGGATGTTGTGAGCTCTGTGCCGTGGTGGTGCTAAACTAATGTGGTTGATGTAGGAGGGAGCGGTGTAGAGCGCACCAAGATGGTGCTGTTAGCAATGGAGATGTCAGTGTTGCAACATTTTTGTTCCCTAAAAGGAATGCCTGACAGCCTAGATCCAAGTGGGGAGGGTGACCATGAAGGATTGACCATGGGAGGGAACCAGGCTGGAGCTGGAGGGTTGAGGAGATGCTGGCCGTATTCTTTCTGAGTTTTGATATGTGTTCTCCTTCCCCTGTGCTTTGGGTTGCATCTCTCTCCTTACGTGTTCTTGTTCCCCTTGCACAGAACAAGCCCCAGACCTTGGCGGTGAAGCGCAAAGCAGAGTCAGAGGAGGAGAAGGAGGAGTCACCCAGTGCTACTGCACTCCTGCCTGCCAAGTCATCCCCTGTGGCAGAAAGCCCCAAAACCATGGAGGAGAAGAGCGGCCTTGGAGGTGAGTGGATAGAGAAGGTCTCTCATTGCTCTCAGTGGTGGCCTGATGTGGTAAAGCAGAGGGGTGTGGTGGTGGACAGGACACCAGGCTAGATGGGTCAGTAATGTGAAGTGGGATGCTGGACTGGGGGGGCCAAAGGTGTGGACTGGTATAGGATAGCTGGGAGGATGGACTAGTGATCTGATCCACTACGGTGAGTCCCATCTTCCTTATATTGTTTTCTTCTTCCAGAGAAGTCTGAGCCTGTCCCCAGCACAACTCCAAATGCCCCCACAAGTGAAGCAGCCTGCATCACTACCACATCTTCCCCTTCCCCTACCTTGGCAATGGTGTCGCGACAGACTGGAGACTCCAAACCCCCACAGGCCATCGTCAAACCCCAGATCCTCACACACATCATCGAAGGCTTTGTCATCCAGGAAGGGGCAGAGCCATTCCCGGTAAGAGCCAGAGGGGAAAGAATCAGAGCTGTCCTAAGGAGAAACTGCTGTCTGTGGGTCTGGTATTCTTCCACTACTGGAGAAGTTTTCTTCTTACTCCTCTCTCTTTTGCCTTCCGGAGGCAGTGACAGAAGAGCGGGAGGGGAAGGATCTATAGTGTGATTATCAGGGAAGGAGGCAGAGGGATTAGAGGTGAATAGATAGGAGGAAGGATGGAAGTCAAAGATGAACAGGTGGATTATTCCCCGGGTGTGTCTGAAACAATGAAGGGGGCAGGGAACGTAAGGGGAGCCTTCTCTATGCTGACCTCATAGTACAGGGAAGAGGGGGACTGCTGTTAGTAAAGTGCTGTAAATTTAAACCAGGATAAATACTGCTTCATGTGGTATGTCACTGCCCTTTGGAACTCACTGCTGCAACTTATTCAAGGTGAGTGGCTTAGCAAAATTAAAGACCAAGAAGAGCTTCCACAGTGATGCTGCCAGGATATAAATGATCAGGATATTTGGCTTCTGAGCAAGCACTGGACCCAGGCAGGCTGGGGTGGAAAGGAGTGGCCACTGTGTAGTTCAATGTCTCCCCTTCTGGGTGTGTGTGGAGACTCATCTTGGGCACTGAGAAGGATTGGAGCTGAGGGCAAGGAGGCTCATTCCCCAACTACCAGTTCCCTTCTCCCTTTGCAGGTTGGCTGCTGTCAGCTGCTGAAAGAGTCTGAAAAGTCACTGCAAGGAAGTGCCACCTCAGGACAGAGTGAAAACCAGTCCAGCAACTCCCCAGGAGAGGACAGCGCAACCCTGGGTGAGGGCCAGCTCCAGGAAGCCTATATGTCAGGAAAACAGCTTTTCAGCCTTCTCTTCTTTCTGTTTTCCCATACTTCACAGCTGGTGATTACTGCTGCTCTCTCTTTTGTGGAGAGCCGATAGAAGCATGAAGCTCAAACTCGTGGATCCAGGGTCATCTACTCCTGAGTTTTGAGTGGGGTGGGGGAGTGGGGAGAGAGAGAGGAGAGTACTTACACACTAACTAGAGAGCTCTGCTCGGCCCTAACATGGACAATCTGGAGCCTTTCTGCTGGAAGTGTGAAGGTTCCAGTGCAGTGCAGCACCAGCGGGGAGGAGTGAATTGAGGGAATCCCTGTCTTGGTGTGGCGGAGAGGTGTGTTTGTGTGGCGGAGAGGTGTGTTTGTGCTTGGGAAGAGGGAGCCTCTAAGAAGCATTATTAGAGGAGTGAACCTCCCTGTTTTGCTTGTGTCTTTGTCCAGTCCTTGTTCTCCATAGCTCAGCTAGTGGGATTTCCATCTCATCCCTCAGGGAGACTCTTGCACAGCTTAAAAGCTCAGTAGACTTTCCTGAGAGAAATGGCTGTAGTTGCTTAGTGATAATTGGATGGGGACGTGAGAGAGAGAGAGAGAGAGAGAGTTTGAGTGATTTTCTTTGGTTGTAACAAAGGATCTTGCTCTAGAGCTGGACAAGAAGACAAACCTGCTGAAGTGCGAGTACTGTGGGAAATATGCCCCAGCCAGTCAGTTCCGGGGCTCCAAGAGGTTTTGCTCCATGACCTGTGCTAAAAGGTAACAGCCAGACATTATCCTCCTCCACTGATGGTTACTTTGTCCACAGCTGGGCATGTTCCTTTCTCTTAGTTACATACAATACTCACTCCTTCTGGCCACTGAATTGGCCGTGTTGGGAGCTCTGTGTGCCGCGTGCTGTAACGTGGCTAGTAATTGCTGAGTATTTTTCCACCACTAATTCTCTGGGGAGGTGGGTCAAGGCATCAAACAGAGTTCTCTTGACTCCCCCAGGAAGAATGGTGAGAGTATTGTTCCTAGACGCTGAAAGAACCCTCTCACCATTGGTCAGATCCACTTAAAAGCCTGTTAATAGCACTCTGCTGGCTTGTCTTGGTCCCAGGAGCTCTGGAACCCCAGAGCTGGAGTGTGTGTTTGGGGGTGGAGAGAGCAGTGAGGTGAGGGACATGAGAAAATCAGGCCCAGAGCTGCTGCCACCTGATAAGACACAATCCAGCACGTTGCTTTGTCCTCATGGAGAGAGAGGTTGAGTTGGTCCATCGGCTGCTGAGTTAATCCAGGATGCTGTGGCCTTAAAATGTTGCTTGTGCCAAAGTCAACACTGCTTGCTTTCTAGGGGTGGGGGGGCTAGAAGATGGGGAACAGGCTTTGGAAGCTGTTGACAAAGAGGAGTCAGTATCCCTGGTCTTGGGCATGTGTTTGCTGTGCCACCTCCTGTCCCTCTCTAGGGGAGGGAGGAGAGGAATGAGCAGAACTGTTTCCTCATGGCTCATCAACTCCTCTTCGTCTCAGGTACAATGTGAGCTGCAGCCATCAGTTTCGGATGCAAAGGAAGAAGATGAAGGAATTCCAGGAAGCTAACTATGCCCGTGTGCGTCGACGTGGACCACGACGCAGCAGCTCAGAGATTGCCCGAGCCAAGATCCAGGGCAAGCGGCATCGGGTGAGGAAACAGTCCTTTTGCCTTTGTCCTGCCAGATCTTGAGCCTGGCATAACAGGGCATTGCGTTGCAGGAATGGTTGTCTTTTGTACCATGGATGTACTCAGTCCCTGTCACAGTGTTGTAGTTATCTTTGCTGCTGGTTGAGATAAAATCCAAAGTCTTGGCTGCTTCTGGGTCTTAGGCAAAGATCCAATGACACTTTGGATCAGAACCAGGTGTTCTGTCCCAACCCAACTTTACTCTGTCTACTCCTCCTCAGAATTTGAGTACTTCTCTCCCATGACAATGGTGTGACGCTGCCTATTTGAATAACTGTGTATTTTATCTCAGAGGTAACTGCATTGGGATGAGTTATCCTTGTTTACAAAGCAAGTGGAGAATGAACTGGGTGAGAGAAATTGCTGTTAAGACTTGCTTGGGCTGCTTGTTCTGTCAAGTTGCTCAGATTTCTCCAGGCTTCTCATGGATTTCTTTTAACCATCTTTTTTCCCTCTTCTACCCCTCTCTGTGATATCTGTAGGGTCAGGAAGACTCCAGTCGAGGCTCTGACAATTCTAGCTATGATGAGGCTCTGTCCCCCACATCCCCAGGGCCCCTATCAGTGAGGACCAGTCACGGAGAACGAGACCTGGCCAACTCCAATATGGCCCCACCTACCCCAGACCTACATGGCATCAATCCAGACTTCCTGTCCAGCAACCCTAGCCGTTGGAGTGTAGAGGAGGTGTATGAGTTCATTGCATCCCTGCAAGGTGAGGACAAGCCCATTGCCATCTCCTCCCCTCCAAGTATGACACACCGGGGCACAAAGAGCCACCAGTAGCCTCTCTGACAACCACGGGTGCAGGATGTGGAGAGCAGAATAACCATCTCATTCTCCTTGCTTCATTTCTGGGGGTTCTGATTGAAGCAGACTCTGAGGTGAGGCAGGTAGTGCAGTCTGACCCTTTGTACTCCGCAGCCTGCCAGGAGAGTAAGGCCAGGGTGCATGAGTGGGATGGTGGCCTGGGAAACTGGGAGCAGGAGCTTATTTTTAATAGAGTGCCAGTATGTGGGTCAGAGAGAGACCTGTCTGACATGGCCTTCTGTCTTGGTCCCCCAATGGCAGGGTGCCAAGAGATCGCAGAGGAGTTCCGCTCACAGGAGATTGATGGCCAGGCTCTGCTGCTGCTGAAGGAGGAGCACCTCATGAGTGCCATGAACATCAAGCTGGGACCTGCCCTCAAGATCTGTGCCAAGATCAACATCCTCAAGGAGACCTAATGACTCTGGCACCAGAAGTCTCCCTTCTTCCTCCAACCTCCTGTAGAACCACCTGCCTTGGAGGCATGTGTTTGGGATTTCCCATGGTCTTGCTTAAAGAAAAGAATGTTCAAAAGAGCGAAACTGTCACTCAGAAGCCTGCGTCTTCGTCTCTTAATGGTGCTATGTGGGGGAGAAAACTCCCACCTGGGGCCTTGAAATTTTTCTTTCCTTCCTCAAGTGCATCTCACTTTCTTTTAAACTATTGCCCCCCTGGAGAACCAGAGAAGATGCAACTCTGAGAAGGGGGATAAAAAGATGACTTCCTTCCACCTCTGAGGCTCCTAGGAGTGACAAGACTTGAGGTGGGGAGCCACAATGGGGCTGTTAGATCCTCAGTTATTTCTTTCTTTTGAGTTTTTTACCATACCAGAATTTGATGCATGGAGTGGAACTGCCAGTACTGATGCTGGGAGCTTGCCTTGCTTATCTGTGTTGCTGGGAGAGGAAAACTAGTGAATTTCAAATGTTAGGAGAGATGGACAGCTAAGGATTAGCTCTAAAAGTGCTACCTCCCATTCCACTTAATGCTCGTAAACTGTGGTTCTGAGTTGGGTTTAATAGCCATCCTTACAGGTACCAAGCCCTGGAGGCTCAGGGCAGAAGCAGTTGCTTTGCTTTACTGTCTCCTTTAGTAGTACAACTTGAATGCTGTAAACATTGTGATGGCCACTCACTCCAGATCCACCCCTATTGGACTAGTAGATGGGGGTTTAATTAGAGCACTTCAGTTGAGGAGTTTGGAGAATGAGGTGAAGTATTCATTGTGGGAGCCCTGAAGTCTCTCTCCCCAGGACTGGGACATTACGTATGGACCCAGCACAGGAGTTTTCGAGAATGCTAAGGATCCAGCCCATGCTAAGAGACTTTTTTTTTTAGTTTTCTGTTTTCAGTTGCTATTTTGTATTTCTTCTCCACTCTCCTCAGGAGGGTGTGAGGGACAAAGTTTCAATGGGCAGGATTGTATCACACCTGCCCCAGGCCTATTTTTGATTGTAAAACATTTCATTTCCTCATAAAAAGAATGCTTCAAAACTGTTTGTGTTTCTTAAAGAAAAGCATAAAGGGATCTGAGGAAAACCTAAGCTTTTCTCCCCTTTTAATTAGAATTTGACCCTTTCTGCCTTCCCCTGTGCAGAGTGGGCAGGTAAGATGCAGTACTTTAAAGTCAAACAAGTTTGCAGAGGTTGCAGAGTGCTAATAGCTCTGGCAGAATTCCACTTAAGTTTCTGCTTTAAAAAAAAATCACACCACTATCAAGGAAACCAGAAAACGTAAGAGGTAAGTAAGTTGCTATCAAGTAGTTGCCAGTTGCTGTAGAGCAGTAGGATGAGAATTTCAGGTGTCCACCACTGGCCTAACTTTGCTGCGGTGGTTAAAACTTTTGGAACGCCCATCCTCCCCTTAGCTGCTCAGCAGCAAGTAAATTCTATGGTGGGGATTTGCTCTGTGCTGTCTTTCTCAGGCTCACTTTCTACTCCCACCATTAGTGTACTGAAATGTAAGTCTGTTCTGTACAGATGAACAGGATTGGCATGGTGCTCCAGGTCTGTCCTATTAAAAAGTTCTCCCAGTTTCCTAACTGAATGTTGGATTATACTAAGGAGGTCTGTTAGAATGGGGCTTTAAAATCAATCTGATGGCTAGAAAGAACATTCTTTAGCTATAATCACTAGTAGGCAATTGCACATGTTACAGGAGAGCTGTTGGACTGGCAGAATGTAATGAAGCTACAAGATGCTCGAGTGAAAGGGCTGAGTATTGCTCTTGTACCAAGTCGTGGTTTGTGAGAATGTGGTAGAGAACATGAATCTGATTTGCATTAGAAAAGGACAGAGCAGCTACAGGGATGGGGTTTAGAGGAGGGAGGGCAAGAAATGAGGGTGAGTGCAGGAACCCTAACTTGCTTACAGTGAGATACTGAGTTGGAATTTTATAGTTAAAATTCTTACTTGTTTGGTAGGGAGTTTCTGTAGGCCCACAGAAGCTCGTTACAGGACTGCTTGTTTGCTGTAGGCTTTATTTACTCGATCAGGAAGCCAGCACTACTTAGCTGCGTCTACACGTGCACGCTACTTCGAAGTAGCGGCAGTAACTTCGAAATAGCGCCTGTCACGTCTACACGTGTTGGGCGCTATTTCGAAGTTGAAATCGACGTTAGGTGGCGAGACGTCGAAGTCGCTAACCCCATGAGGGGATGGGAATAGCGCCCTACTTCGACGTTCAACATCGAAGTAGGGACGTGTAGACGATCCGCGTCCCGCAACGTCGAAATTGCTGGGTCCTCCATGGCGGCCATCAGCTGGGGGGTTGAGAGATACTCTCTCTCCAGCCCTTGCGGGGCTCTGTGGTCACCGTGGGCAGCAGCCCTTAGCCCAGGGCTTCTGGCTGCTGCTGCTGCAGCTGGGGGTCCGTGCTGCATATACAGGGTCTGCAACTAGTTGTTGGCTCTGTGTATCTTGCACTGTTTAATGAAAGTGTCTGGGAGGGGCCCTTTAAGGGAGCGACTTGCTGTTGAGTCCGCCCCGTGACCCTGTCTGCAGCTGTGCCTGGCTCCCTTATTTCGATGTGTGCTACTTTGGCGTGTAGATGTTCCCTCGCTGTGCCTATTTCGATGTTGGGCTGAGCAACGTCGAAGGTGAACATCGACGTTGCCAGCCCTGGAGGACGTGTAGACGTTATTCATCGAAATAGCCTATTTCGATGTCGCAACATCGAAATAAGCTATTTCGAAGTTGGGTGCACGTGTAGACGTAGCCCTTGTGACCCAAAACACTACAAACACTTGATAGCAAACACATGGTCCATATTTTGAATATTCAGAGGTTAAAAGCTGTGCATAGACTCCAGCTTGAAATCAGAAGGGACCATCATTTAGTTGGGGCCACAGAACCTCACCCACCCATTCCTGTAATAGATCTTTAACCTATAGTTGAGTTATGCTTGGCATCAAATCATACCTTGTCAATAGCTTGCCCACAGGTTCCCATGGCAGCCACTGAATGGGGTAAGGTGGTGGTGGGTAAGGCCATGATTGCCCTTACCTTGGTTGTATAGGTCCAGGATGCATGGTCTTGGTTCTGTTAGTTTTCTGGGAGGCCTCCTCTGCACTGGGGAGGAGAATCCCACTCAAGATCAGCCAAGCTCCTATTACCATAATCATCTCGCCTAGCTTAGCATAGTATTTCTTGACACTTTGCAGCAAGAATCTAGCTGTATCATATGCTCCCTCATGAAAGAATCGGTGGATTTTTTTCTTGCTTCTGTTCAGATCCTCTTCTGCCTGAGATCCACATCCTGTATCTTATCTTTTGTCAGACAACACATTTTTCTAGCCCTAGTAACAGGCTGCTCTGCTTTAGCAGAAGGTCACCAGTTATGGAGACCTACCAGTTCCTGATGCTGATGCAATTATCTGGCCTTTCTTCTGTCCCTTCTGGCTGCAAGTCCTCTTGTCTTTTATTCTTCCTTGTAATCTTCTCCATGTCATCCCATATTTTCTGCGCTCTGAGTATTTTCATTTGCTCTTCTTCCTTTCCCTCCCTCCTTCAGTCACAGGCTGTTGTTCCCTTTCATTATCCAACTCAGGAAGCCTGCTCCTGAGTCCTGTTTCTCCATCACTAGGCAGTCTTCTCCTCTGCCTGGTTCCTGTAGTCACATGCTTTGAATAACCACTTTCCTCAACTAAACAGTCTCCCCACTGAGTTCTTCAGTTTAGCTGGCTTCTGCTAGTTTTAACTTCCCCTGTCTATCTCCCCTTGCCCTCATCTGCTCAAATTCTTTGAAACTCAACTATATAGTTTCTACCTACACTGCCAAGCCCTGTATTTTTTCTTCCATCTGCTCTATCAGGAGGCATTTCATAAAGTTCTTTTCAGGTCTTCCAGGATTATGAACATCCCCAGCTTCCACATCCAGTCATCTTCATTTTCGATTCCATTGCTTGAGTTACTACCACTGCTGCCTCTGTCATAGCCTTCCAGCCAGCCTAAGGACACATGAAAGAAGGAACAGCAAACACCAAAACCAGAATGTCTGCCCTAAAGTCCCACACTCTCTCCTAGTAAGCTCTCTGTTTACAGGCTTCTATGTCACTGACTAATTGGTATTAAAAGCAAAATAAGACAGCACTTAGCAAGTTATAAATTTGTGATTAAAACCATCAACTGATGGTGACAAAGGCCCATCTTATCCTGTTGCTTCTCTTCCCTGCTAAACATGGGTTTCTTCTAACCTTTTCTACATGGAGCTCATCAGAAGAGCCACCTTGTCCAGGGTGGAAAGCAAAAGCCCTTAGTAAGGTTCAGCCGCACACTTATGTTCTGCTGTGCTCCACTTGTTTGAGTAGGACGTACTCATTTTTTTCTCCTTCCCCTCGAGAACTCGCCTACATTAGTATCAATAGGGAGCTATGATACAGAATCCTCCCTCTTTTCTGTTTTAAGAAAAAATGACATTCTTCCTCGAGTGTCCCCGTGGGTGCTCCACGATAGGTGTCGGGCTCGCCCCGGTGCCGCAGGTTGGATCTTTTCAGCAGTTTCTGCCGGACCGCGCATACGCTGGCACGCGCCGCTCCCTTGCGCGCTCCCGGCTGCATGCGCGATCCAGTCCCCGCCAGTTCCTCTTTAACCACCATCGGCTGCAGACGGAATCCGCTCAGGCTACGGCCAGAGTTAGGTATTTAATGTTTTTAAAGTGTTTAGAGCTTCTTTTTCAGTCTTTAGCTTAGCTTAGCTTGTTATTGTTTTCAAAACAAAAAAAAAAGAAAAGAGTAAAAAGTAAAGTTTTACAGCCTTAGTAGCGAGCGGAGCAGCGGGGGCCCGGGGACGTAAGGCCATTAGGCCTCCTGCCACGGCAGGCTGAGTCCGAGAGGGGAACAGGCACAGAGAAGGTGCTAAGTACCCTATTAACAACTCAAAGACTCACCACAATGTCCTCTTCAGGATTCAAAGTGTGAGTCATGCCGCAAAGCGATGCCGGCCTCCGATGGGCACAGAAATTCTCCTTCTGCGCAAAGCTCACAGCCAGAGCAAGGAAGGACAGAGAGATGCGGCAGAAAATGCTGCTCTTTGACAAGGTCCTCCAGCCAGACGCGCCGGAGCAGCCTCAGCAGGAGGGACCCGCAGGGTCCCATAAAAGGAAAGCTGCTTCCCTAACCCCATCAGCGCAACAACGGAGGAAGCTTTCACCAACCTGATCCCTGCCAGCAGCCACAGTGAGCGGGACGGGTGGAATGCATAGCCCCCAGCCGCAGTCGCAGCAGCGCGGAGACGCACGTGGCAGAGGCTGAGCCTCTGATAATCAAACAGCCGCCCCGCACCGTGGGCAGGGCGGCGGCTGGGCAAGCGCCAGAACCAGCGGCACCGCAGCTAGGGGCACCGACCTCCGGGGAACCGGCGGTGCAGAGCTTGCAGGCATGCGGCCTGCAGGCACCGGGGGAGACCACCCGCGCGGCACCGCAGCGGAGCGTGCCGAGCGCGGCGCAGGCAGCGGGGCCGAGATCCCCGATGCGGAAAGGGGCAGAGCCAGCCCCACAGGAAAGGGGAAAGGCAGCAGAGAAAACCCAGCACCGCAGCCCTTCTCTAGACAGGGCTGCGGGGCTATTCGCTCTAAGCCCTCCACTTATGCTGCAGACTCCAACGAGGCGGCAGGGGTCACCTCCAGTATACCCTGAGCCCCCATCCCTGTTCCTACAGCCAGCACCACCATGGCTTGGACCACCATCGCCCTTCCTGGGCTTTGAACCCCTGGAGTACTGCCACAAATCAGTCTCTCCATTATCTCAATCACCCAGACGATCTCGCTCCCCCAGACGCAGGGGGTATGCACCTCCAGAGTGGTCCAGGTCTCCATCTCCGGAACAGCGCCCGTGTTGCCATGGTCACCCCTATCACGCGGGGCATAGACACCATAGGCATACTCCTAGGGACAGATCCCCCCAGACGTTTCAATATCCCCGAGGGCAATCGCGGATGGGGAAGGAAACGCAGATATCTGAGGGGGAGTTGATTCTGGAACCCCGAGATTTTTCCCTCGCAAGTATCTAGCGAGAGGATGTATCACCGTCAACAGGACCCAGAGGGGTCCAGAGAGGCTTACCCTAGTGGTTCCTCGCTATCTTCCCCTGACGAGGCCATGGCCCCAGGGGACGTCTATCCTCCGGATGATCTCAAACAGTTCCAAGAGCTGTTTAAAAGGGTGGCCTTCACGCAAGGCATCCAAACAGCAGAGGTGCAGGAGAAACACCATAAGCTCCTTAAAAACCTGAGACCTCTGGCCTCTTCCAAAATAGCTATTCCACTGATGAAGCAATCATGGAGTCCGCCACCACAATATGGCAGACCCCTGCGTCTACTCCGCCTATAAAAAAGAGAGCGGATAAGAAGTACTTCGTCCCGACGAAGGGCATGAAGTTCCTGTTCAGCCACCTGCAACCAAATTCTCTGGTGGTGGAATCGTCTCAACAGAGGTCGAAAACTTCTCAGTACAAGACGGGGAACGGACAAGATGCCAAGAAACTAGAGTTGTTTGGCAGAAAGGTCTACTGCTCCTCTACCCTACTGTTGAGAATGGCGAATTACGCAGCGCATCTAGCGAACCATAATTTTGACATCTACTCCAGGCTGACTTCCCTCATGGACTCGCTTCCAGAGGACAAGAAGCCGGTGCTCAAGGCCATCGTGCAGGAAGGCTATGCAGCCTCGAGGACAGGAGTTCAGATCGCCCTAGTCGTAGCGGATACGGCAGCACGCTCAACAGCTATGGCAGTGGTCATGAGCAGGGAGTCCTGGCTCCAGACATTGGGTATCCCGAGGGATCTGCAGGCGAAGATCATTGATCTCCCCTTTGACACGCAGAAGCTGTTTGCAGTATCAACCACAGCGTCCCCAGTACCCCAGGGGCTACAAGCAAGGGCGACATCAACAGCACCAACAGTACAGAACTCCCAGGCGACGTTCTCAACAGAGCCGTGCGTCCTCGGGGCAGGGCCAAAGGCCACAAGTTTGACACACACATCGAGGGCTGCACTATTACTACCATCGCGCAATGTCATCCGAAGCTACTGTTCCACCATCGCCTCCGACCATTCTACGACCAGTGGCAAAAGATCACCACAGACAAATGGGTACTGGAGATCATAGCCACGGGTTACGTGATTCCCTTCCAGTCGCTCCCACTGCCACGACCTCCACCCAGACCCCACCTAAAGGATGCCTCCCACGAAGCGAGACTCAAGCAGGAGGTAGGCCATCTTATGCTTATAGGGGCAGTGGAAAGAGTGCCGGAGCAACTCCGAGGGAAAGGGTTCTACTCAAGATACTTCCTCACAGAGAATAAGACAGGAGGCTGGAGGCCCAGCCTGGATCTTCGAGGCCTCAACCGGTACTTGCGCAAGCAACGGTTTCGGATGATCACAGTCGCCTCTATACTTACGGCACTGGACGATGGAGATTGGTTCGCGGCCCTCGACTTACAAGACGTGTATTCCCACATAACTATTCACTCGGCTCACAGGCGTTTTCTCCGGGTTATGGTAGGCAAAGAACATTTTCAGTACAAGGTTCTGCCGTTCGGCCTCTCCTTGGCCCCCAGAGTCTTCACCAAGACCTTGGCAGTGGTGTCAGCCTACCTGCACAGACAGGGGGTGTTTATATTCCCATATCTGGAAAAAAAACAAAACAAAACTGCCTACTGAAAGGGGCCTCGAAGGAGGAGGTACTTCGCATGATACGCATCACAGCAGACACGTTCTCTTCGCTGGGCCTGGTCATCAATTTGGCAAAATCAAAGATAGACCCCGCACAGGACATAGAGTTCATAGGGGCACGTATAAATTCCATCACAGCAAGGGTTTATCTACCAGATGCCCGCTTTCGCGCCATTGGTTCCCTTGTGCAAGTCATCACCTTCAGCCCTCCGGTGCTGGTTCTGACGTGCTTACAGCTGCTGGGCCACATGGCAGCAGCAACGTTTGTGGTACAGAATGCCCGATTGCATAGGCGCAGCACGCAGCACTGGCTGGCGAGCGTCTACAAACTGGCAGCACACACTGTCCACAGGGTGGTGTCGCCCACGACAGAGGTGCGCAGATCCCTGCAATGGTGGGTGAACCCCAAGAACATGCTAACGGGTGCCCTTTCACCAACCACAAATATCTGTTTTTCTCACTACCGACGCCTCCCACATAGGGTGGGGAGCACACATGGGCGAAAAGGTGACACAAAGACTGTGGTCCTCCACGGAGCAGTCACTGCACATAAATATACTGGAGCTCAGAGCAGTGTTCAATGCCTGCAAACACTTTCGAGACCATATACAAGGGAAAGTAGTCGGGATCAGTACAGACAATACCTCCACCATGTTTTATATAAATCGGCAAGGAGGAGCTCGGTCCTGTGCCTTATGTGCGGAAGCAGTCCGATTGTGGAACTGGTGCATCGCCAACAATATAACCTTGAAAGCCTCGTATTTACCAGGCGCTCACAACGTGCAGGCAGACCAGCTGAGCGGGCGCTTCACACTCACACACGAGTGGCAGATCTGTTCCGATCTGCTACGACCAATTTTTCACGCATGGGGATTTCCCCAGGTAGACCTGTTTGCCACTCAGCACAACAAGAAGTGCCCACAATACTGCTCCAGGGCAGGACTGGGACGGGGGTCCCTGGGGGACGCATTCGCGATCTCGTGGAGGGGCCCCCTGCTCTACGCCTTTACTCCCACAGTGCTTATCCACAAAGTCTTGCAGAAAGCCAGGAGAGAGAGAGCCCGAATGATCCTAGTAGTCCCAATGTGGGATCGACAGCAATGATTCCTCTTACTCCTGTGCATGTCGGACCGTCCACCGATGCCCCTCCCTGTGGCGCCGGATCTGCTCACGCAAGCCCAGGGGTCCATAGTGCATCCACACCCCCGAGGCCTGTGACTGCAAGCATGGTTAATCCATGGCTCAGCTCCCTAGAGAGCACACGTACGGAGGGAGTGCAACAAGTCCTAGAAAGTAGCGGGAGGACTTCCACCATGAAGCCCTATAAGCAAAAATGGACTCGATTCACTGCATGGTGTTCTACCAAGCAATTAGCCCTCCTTCCTACGCATATACCTGTAATACTAGAGTATTTACTGGACCTCAAGAGAGGCGGACTCTCCCTATCCTCGTTGAAGGTCCACCTTGCCGCTATATCGGCTTTCCGACATGAAGAGGAAGGGCACACGGTGTTTGCCCATCCCATGGTTACCAGGTTCCTCAAAGGGCTGGTAAACCTATACCCCCCTCGGAAACCGCTTCCACCTTCGTGGAGCTTGGACCTGGTGCTTAATGCGCTAATGGGACCACCGTTTGAACCCTTAACCACGGTTTCGCTCTGTCTCCTTACGATAAAGACGACCTTCCTTCTTGCAATCACGTCAGCTCGCAGGGTGAGCGAGCTTGCGGCAGTTATGGCAACGCCACCCTGCACAGTAATTTCCAAGGAGGCGGTAACCTTACGGCTGCATCCAGCCTTTGTTCCCAAAGTTTCTTCAGAGTTTCATATTAACGAACCTATAGTTTTACCCTTGTTTATCCAAAGCCTCATAACTCCAACAAAGAGGTGCGCCTACACCTCCTGGACTTGAGGAGGGCGCTGGCTTTCTATATAGACAGGACTAAGTCCTTCCGGAAAATGGGTAGACTCCTAGTCTCTCTTGCTCCCAAATCAAAAGAAGGTCTCTCTTCGCAGAGAATCTCGAAGCACATCGTATCCTGCATAAAAATGTGCTACGAACTTAGACTCCTTTACTGGCCCTGCCTAGGGCTCACTCCACTAGGGCGGTGGTGGCATCAACAGCCTTTTTCAAGGGCATTGCGCTAAAAGACATTTGCAAAGCGGCGACCTGGTCATCCTATGACACCTTCGCCAAGCATTATGCCCTTCACAGGGTATTCCAAGAGGATACCCGTCTCTCGACAGCGGTCCTCTCGGGGACAACCTGCACATAAACCGATTACCCACCTCCTATCTTGGGTTACTGCTGGGTAGTCACCTATTGTGGAGCACCCATGGGGACACTCGAGGAAGAAAGAGAATTTACTCACCGTAGTAACGATGGTTCTTCGAGATGTGTCCCCGTGGGTGCTCCACCACCCGCCCATCCTCCCCGCTTCGGATCTCTGTTTAGTATTTTTCAGGAGCATCCGAGGCGGTTGGTCAAGGAACTGGCGGGGACCTGATCGCGCACGCGGCCGGGAGCGCGCAAGGGAGCGGTGTGCGCCGGCGCATGTGCGGTCCGGCAGAAACTGCTGAAAAGATCCGACCTGCGGCGCCGGGGCGAGCCCGACACCTATCGTGGAGCACCCACGGGGACACATCTCGAAGAACCACAGTTACTACGGTGAGTAACTTCTCTTTTTCCCTATCATGGGGGCCAAAAGTCAACACCTTACTGGTAAGAGAAGGCTATTTCCCCACTTTCAAGCTACTGCTCCAGGCTCTCTGCAACCTGAAGCATGCAATGTGGTAGTTCTTAAACATTCACATTTTGCTTTTGACGGCTTAGAGTCTGGAACACAGGGCAAAGATGAGAGATGCCCAGATCCTGCATGGCATGCACATCCGTCCCATTCAAGCTGTGAGGGGTCTGTTTAGTGTGACAAGCCACTCCAGATGGCCTTCCTTTCTCTGCTTAGGAGCAAGGGCCACAACATGCTTGAAACACTTTTATCAAGGGGCAGTATGAAAAGTGGGAAATAGCCCAGTCTGTTACCCCTGCAGGCATGGTGAGGACAGTTTGATCTCTTCTGCCCTCCGCTGCACCCCATGATTGCTTGTGGGAGGGAGGAAGGGTTTGAAACTCAGTACCCTTCTCTCTCTGCACTTGCCTCAGAGGTCTCTTCCCTTTGGGGTGTTGGTGACTTCTGTTACTCAGCCCTTCTGCTCCTCCTGCAGAGACTGACTGGAGGGAGAGCTTTTGAACAGCATGAGTGGAGTGGAGTCTTGAGTGGTCCCTGGTGTCTGCAGTAGTCTAATGGCCCCAAGCAAATCTTTGCAAATTAATTGGAATCAGGTGCCCACATTATCATATGTCTTAGCTGATTGTTTGGTAGGTTAACTGGTGGGAGGTGTCTTGCTTAGCCTTTGTTCAGCTACCCCAGGGACAGTGACCAGCTCAACCTGGGGTTGTTGTATTTGCCCTTCACTGTTTTTATACCTACCATAGTTGACCCCTGCCTGTGACACTTGACCCTTCCAGGGCATGAAGGAGACTTAAGCACACATCTGTTTTGAGTGTGCTAGGTTACAGACCCTCTTTTGGCTCCTCTTCTTGAAGTCATGGTTGTCCTTCTCTCCTTGCTTATTGATTTATGCACAACTCTATCCATGGCCCCACAAAGTCCATGGGCCTACTTGTCAACCTCACATCACAGCTCATAGAGCTTGAAGGAACCTTGGGAGGTCACTGAGTCCAATCCCCTGCCCTCTTGGAAGGACCAAGCACCATCCCCCCCTATTTCTTTTGCCCCAGATGGCCCCCCTCAAGGATTGAGTTCTCAACCCTGGGGTTTAGCAGACCAGTCCTCAGACCACTAAGCTGTCCCTCCCCCCAAGGAGGCCATTTATAAGACCAGGGAGCAGTGACTGAGGGATGGTCATGCAACTGTGTGGCCTATTTCTGTTACTCTATACGTTCACACATGGGCACAGTTATTCCAGGCAACATCTGCTGGCTGCTTCTGGGGAGGAGTGGGCACTGCTCAGTACACTCCCTTCAGTGTCCTCCATGGGTTCTCTTGTTTGAGCCCTGTGACCTTCACACCTGCTCATTTTTCTTTTTTTCACCTTCAATTATTTGGCTTCCTGGATTCAGTGAATCCTCCCTATAAGCTGGGAAAGGGTCCTTTTAGCCATGGGTGGCCTTCCACACTAACTTCCTGAATTCTAACAGGACTACTCTTTTATACCCTTCTGGTCAAATCCATCACATTAGGCATAACTAGGAGCATAGGATTCTGGCAGCCATGGGTCCCAATTAAGGGGAAGGTGTCTGATCTGAGCAGCTTGGGTTTCGCTGAAACCAGAGACCTGAGTAAGTGATTCCCTTGTCAGAAAGTTGCTCTGGAATTAACAGAAGATCCCTATGCTAATCGTCATCTTGTAGCACCCACTACTGGCAATGAGAGTCTAGGATCCTGAGGAACCAAGAAAACGTAATTTCCAAGACCTGCTTGCACACCTGAATAGTCAAGTTTAATCTCTTCCCAGCTCTTCTATAGAGAAGTAGCTGAACAATTAGGCCTATGCTGGAAAGTTTAAATTGAGCATTTATAACGTGTTTAAGTTCTGTAATAGTAACACAGTCTCCCTAACCTTAAATGTACAACTCTAGAGGAGAGGGGTTGATTTTGCCCTCATAGTGAAAGGGACGTCAAAGACCTGGCACTGAACAACATTTCTCCATCCACTCACATGCTACTCCCACTGTACTGCTGTCATTTCAAAAACACCAATAAAGCACTGAGGGGTATTTTTGGGTCATTTTATTTTAAAGTTGTGTTTTGTACAAAAAAATGTGCATTTAATTTAAACATTACCATGAAAACCAGTAACAGAACAAGTTCAGTGATTTCCTATTTCCCCATCTTATGAAAAAGATTTAGTGAAAGGAACAAAAGCCAAAAAAGTAGGACCTATATTTGCCTGCGTCAAGCCCTGCCAAAAGAAAAAAAACCCACACCCACCAAACAAAACACTTTCCGCCCCTCAAACTCCACCTTCCCGGCTCTCTAATGGGGCAGATCTCCCTTCCAGAGAAAAGGGAACACAACTCTCAGACTGCTTGTTGCAGTCTTATTTCAGTCTACAAAAATATACCCGCTTTTCTCCAGTGGTTCAACTGTGTCCTGTAGGGATAACTCTACCAACTAGTCCAATGGGGAAGACACTGGCTCATTCCCTGGCAGAGATTGCCCTTCCCAACCCCATCAAAATCAAGGTCCTTCATGAGTCCTATAATGGTCACCTGTAGCTGCTGTCTTCTAATGGGAGCAGCTCCAAAGCCATAGAAAACTGCGGCTCTGACTTCCCAGCCAGCAGGGGGCACAGAAGCACCATCGTACAACTGAGCAGGGATGGAAATAACCCACAGGCAGAGATGACCTGTCCCATCGCTACAGCTCTGAGAGAATCTACACTCACCCACTAGAGGGCAGTGCCACATCCAACCCAGTCCACCAGCTCACTGGAACAGCAGAAGAGCTTGGCCTTGACCCTCATTACGTTGCTTTTTAATGTAACTGCCGGAGAGTTACCTCGGCATCAGCATTGGGTACGGCACTGCTCCTGTAAATGTGTTCCCTTTTTAAAAACGAAATCTAGACTCTTTCACAGCAATTACTGCATTACCACCCCAGCCTTTCCTAGGAGGACATAGTCAGGATCACTATTTTAAAAATTTCCTAACTGCTTCCTATTTAAAG
Source organism: Carettochelys insculpta (assembly GCF_033958435.1). Classification (NCBI taxonomy): domain Eukaryota; kingdom Metazoa; phylum Chordata; order Testudines; family Carettochelyidae; genus Carettochelys; species Carettochelys insculpta. Next base: position 235,346,756 of record NC_134137.1, on the reverse strand, counting down.
GAAGCTTGTAACAGAAATCAAGTGACTGTTGTCTTTAAGTACCTGCCTTTGACCTGGAAGTCAGTTTCATGTTCAGGTTCTTGCTCAGCAGCATGTCATTGTATTTGGCTTGCCAGCAACAAAGAGGAAGGTGTAAAGAGACTGTTTTTCCTTGACCCTTTTCAGTAGGAAAAAGTCATTAAATCTTCCCAACCCCTGTGAGTTCTTTGGCACCATCACCCCTTTCCTGTTTGATGAAACCAAGGTTATTTGGTGATGGCCCTTTGTGTTTGCTAAAAAAAAAAAAAATTGTCCTGCACTGTTCAATCCAGGCTGTTCTCAGGAAAAGAAAAGCTTGTCAGCTGGCTGTTGCCTGCTCCAGTCCTGCTAAGGGCCTGGCCAGAACGGAGAGATCCCTGTGGTGATTACACTGAGCAGAGGGAGAAGGTGGGCAGTGAATGCTTTGCTTGTGTCACAGCACAGAAGCGAAGAAAGCAAAAAGTTCATTTAAATAATTAAAAATAAATCCAGTGTCTCTCAGACTGAATAAACTTTACAGAGAACACACAGTAATGCTCTCCCTAACTCCAGCTGTTTCAAGCCTCGCGATTTGCCCCCACGTGGATTTTCTCACTGAGGGGATGCCCTGGCCTGCCAGGCACTGCATGCTGGATAAGCTCTTCTGCCACCTCATAGCCATACAGAATTCTAGGTAAATACCATTCTTCTCAGCTGCACAGCACTCTGCATAAGCTCATCACAGCATTACATTCAGAGAATGTGGCCCTTGGGCCAGTGCAGCTCTGAAAGAGAAGATTCTGGATAGCAGGGGTATGATACACCAGCTGTGGAAAAAGCAAGTAGTTTAAAAAAAACCAAAGGAGGAATATGAAAGGAAGAGCGGGTTAGGTAACACTTGGTTAAGTGAGAAGCAGGGGGGAAAGACAAGACACTGATGTCTAAAGCCCAATCACATTGGTAGCAAATGGTCATCCCGTTCTTCTGATTCCTCCCCCAGCTGGTCATCACCCACACCACGGTATGCAGCTGGAGTATTCTGGGGCTTAGACCGGCAGACGAAATCACAACCGTCCTGCAGAAACAAGTTATTGTACTGGGATCAGACCACATGCAACTAGAGCTGCCAACTTTCTAATCACACAAAACTCATGTGCCTGGCCCCTTCTCCAAGCCTTCTCTACCCTCCCCACAAGCTCACTCCATGGCTTGCTCTCCTTCACTTTTATTGGACTAGGATGGAAGAGTTAGGGCTCTAGCTGGGGTTGCAGGCGAGGGCTCAGGACTGGAGTAGTGGGGATCAAACGTGTGTGGAGGTGTGAGCTCTGCGAAGGAGTTTGGGTGAAGGAGAGGACTCGGCTGGAATAAGGGCTTGAAGTGTGAGGTCCCTGTGGTATTTGCTGTGGTTCCTAACAAGTGGCTGCCAGGTGCCTGTAGCCCTGAGGCATAAGGGGGCTCCTTATGCTGCCCTTGTGTCTGCAGCCACTGCCCCCACAGCTCTTACCGGTCACAGTTCCCAGCCAATGGGAGCTACAGAGTCAGAACAGAGATGGGGCGGGGGGGGGCGTGCACCCTCCCTTTGTCTCTGGGCCACTTCTGGAAGCCATGATGAGAGAAGGCTGGTAGAGATCCTGCCTTAGTCATAGTTACCTGCTGCACCACCGACTGGACTTTTAACAGCCTGATAGGCACTGCCAACCACAGCCACCAGGGTCCCTTTTTAACTGGATGTTCCGGTTGAAAGCTGGACACCTGGCAACCTTACATGCCACAGACGATGCTAAATAATAGCAGGCCCTCATGTTTCTCCTGTTCTGTTCCTCTACTGTACCCACCACTTTTTGAGAGATCCTGGAACTTTTCACAAAGGGCTCATACACATTGCCTGTAATCCTGAATCTACCCACCTCTGAGGTGGGACACGGTAGCTGACTAAATAGCACCAGACAACATTAGAGCAGGTCAGGAGGTGAAGAATAACATCTCTGACTAGAGCTGCTGGGAGAGAATTTAGGGGAGGTAAAGTAGAACTTTAATGGAATGGGGCCAGGACACCAGTTACTCTCTCCCCATGGCTGTGTCTACACTTACAAAAAACTTCGACATGGCCAAATCGAAGAACACTAATGAGGAGGTGAAATGAATATTCAGCGCCTCACTAGCATGGGGGCCAGCCGTAGCACTGAAATCCCCTTATTCCTATAGGGATAAGGGGATTTCGATGTTGGCAGGGTCCTTTCAAAAAGGACCCGCATGCAGACAAGCCATAGCCAGCGGCATGCTAATGAGGCGCTGAATGGGAAGCATGAAGCAGAGTTTTGAAAAGCTTGGGATTGGAAAGGGGGAGAGGGAAACGAGGGGCACATCACCCTCTGGTTTACGAAGCAACTGTAGAAGGGTACCCTCCCCAGTATTAGCACCATGGTGGTGTATGGAGGCCAGCAATGACTCAAAGGGGAGAGTTCTCCTTCAAATGAGTCATCTGCTTCCTCTTTCGGAGGTCTCGCATCTAAGAACAGAGCCACCCTAAGCGGAAAGTCTATGAAATCTGACAAAAATCAAAGGCCCTGAGAGCAGGGCAGCTGCCCCTTCCTTGCGCTTTATAGCAGGGCTGGCCTGGAGATCTGCATGGATTTTCACTTACCGCCATCAAGTTGCCCAGATCTTGCCAGAAAGTAAAATGGGGGAACTGCTCCATGCCCTTTGCTCCCACCACCAGGCGCTGGTAGAGGAATCCCCCAATTATATAAACTGCGACCAGCGACGCAAACCTGGAGAAGAATGTTGAAACACGAGTGTGAGAGGAAACTGGAGGCAACCTCTTCTCAGCTAACTGTCTGCCTCCTATTGGGATTGGAGCCAACAGCTCAGTCTGATTCAGAAAACGGGCCATAAATAGCAGCATCTGCCAAAAAGAGAACAGGGATGTTGAGCAACATGAATAAACCCAACCCCAGCACAGCCTCGGGGAAGTAATGCCACGTAGCACATAGGACTGGAACTTAGGACTCCTGGGTTCTACTCCCAGGCCTGCTACCGATTTGCCATGTGATCTCGGGCAAGCCTCTTCCCTCTGTGCACCTCCTTCTTCATTTGTAGAAAAGGGTAATGTGTCCCTCTCTCATGGGAGTCTTGTGAGGCTTAATGCTTGTCAAGTCTTGGTTGAAAAGTCTTACTGAAGGGCAGGGTAACATCCAGCTTTGGCTACTGATATGTCACGTGCTATGTTCCTAACAAGTAATGGAGGCCTGGCACTGGAGCGCTAGAACCAACAGGTTCCTGCAGTAACTCACGTGATGAGCAGGATGGACCCAATGCTGAGGTGAGAGTCCTCAGGTGGACAGGCCAAGCTGCTGTCCATCTCAAAGAGGTACAAACAATCCTGCTCCTTTTCCCGTTCTTCTGATAGCAAGGTAAAGCCATCCTGGATTGGAGGAGGGGTGGGGAAGAGAAAACATATGCCAAGCTAAACACACAAATAGGTCTCCCTACTTGCACAGATGCTCCCAGTTCTACAAAAAAGTCCAGTCTGCCTACTCTTGAATTCTTACACACACTCATGCTTCCAGTTAACCCCAGATCGCTCCTTCAGAACACCTCCCCCAAACTCTTCCTTTTCAGCTACTTTTAAAATAAACAAGATATAATCTCCTATTGGCTGTCTGCTAAGCCAGTCAAAAGGCAGCACAAAACCATTACTGTGCAGAGATCCAACACATACTAGACAGAATAAGTAAAACCCTCTGGGCTGTTCCCCAGCCTCAGTGACCCTTTCCTCCAATCTTTGTTGTATTCATTCCTGACCAGCGATCTCATTAAGCTGAGCATGCGGGCAGCCACGTGGCTGATTAGCAAAGTGCCCAGAGACACCAACACATGTTTCTAATGGTGGTGTGCACCTGCACGTGCCTCAGTGCACATAAAATTTATTCTGCCCATGGGTGGGAAAAAATACAGGGAACACTATTCCTGATTCACAGCCACAGTACCTGACCCTGCAGCCCCCCCTCCTCCAGGCCACTCACTGCTATAGTCTTCCGGTTACAAGAGATCATTATCATGGCCTTCCTTTTTTCACCACGGCAGTGGCTGCCATACGAATCCCCCCCTTTATAAATCAGCATGATCCAATCACCTGCCAAGAGAAAAACAAAGAGGGCTGCAAGTCAAGAGCATCATGGACTGGCAGAGCTTGACAAGAGGGTTGAAGGGAGTCTTACTTCCATTGAAGACCTGTGTCTCATTGATTCTTCCCACCACTGTTTGCTTTTGGTCCTTTAAGTTAATCTGTATCAAGCCTGATTGCGACATAGAACTGTCGACCTCTCTGCACACCTTGAACTTGTAAGTATATTGCTCCGCTGCGTTTGAGGTCACATTCTTCTCAAAGCTGCACAGCGGGGACAAAAACCAGACAGATGCTTATTGAATCCCATGTGGGTTATTAAATTTTTAACGTTCAAAAATGCCTTACACTTTATCCACTTCTCAAGTCCACTCACAGCTTAAGAAGTCAGCGGTATAGGCCTGGCCTTTTGGGTAAGTTCACTTGCTTCTGAACACTGAGCTCCTTTGTTGACCCCAGAGAAGGCAGAGCATGGACAGCAGCAACGCAAGCTCCTCCCTTACCATCTCGGTCTTGTGGCCAGAGGGGCACAGGGAAAAGGAAATCCTGTCACGGTGGCCCATTCAGCCTTTAGTGTGACAGATGAGCCCCATTAGGGCTGACTGTGGTGGTGATTCATTGATATGGGCTCCTTTTTAGCAAGAAACAGAATGGGACCCATCAACATTGTCCAACCCAGGCTAGTTAGAACCAGCGTACTATTATTCTTCAGGGCACCCATTTCCTTTCCTGATCTGGGACTGACTGGACAGTATCCAGATCCTGGTCCCTGCAGTAAGCCAGAGAGTTGCATGCACTTACCTTATGGTGCTCAGGGGTTCTAGCTTCTTCAGCAAGGCCTGCTCTCTTTTTGACTCAGTGGCTTGGTCTCCTACCAGGTCACAATGCTTCTCTTCCTGATCTGCCACTGCAACAACAGCCAGGACCACAAGGACTAGCAGCGTAGCAGAGGTATAAGTGTGACACGGGAACATTCTGCATCTGTGCCATTGCAGAGAGTAAGACACCAGAATAATTAACCTTAAACAACTCATTCCCACCTTAACACATGTATGAAGATCAAAAGCACAGTGCATGGCCACTTCTTCATTCATGGCTGCAAAGGGGACAAGCTGAGGCCCAGGAACACCTGCGAGATCTTCCTCCAAAGACTCCAAAGCCCATCCTTTGGCACTCACTGGCCCAATCTGCTATTCTTCCATGACTTGACATTGAGGTAGTAAGATCTTGCTGCCAAATGCACCAACTGGTGTTCACTTGGCTAGAACAGAACCCAGCATGCTTTAGGCTGGCCAGCTATGGAAGTGAGGACCAGTTTCAGACATAAGCCACTATTTATTGCACCCCAAAGTGGCATCTCTCATCAGAGGCAGACTTGACATTCTAATCAATTGTCTTTGAAGTTCTTGTGTAAAGAGCTTGTGGGGGTCAGGGCTAGCATTAATCAGGCTTTGTCTATTTCAAGCTCCTTAATCCTAATAATTGTATTAATTTATGTTGCCCTTCCCTAGCTCCTTCCTGCTGAGTATCTGAAAGTATTTTACAGGTACTGAGCTTCACAAGGTTAGGACTGGCATTCCTGATTTACGCATGGGGAAGCTGAGGCGTAGGGTTGATGTGTGTAAAGTCATATAAGTCAACAGAAGCCTAGGATCCCACTCCTGTGTCCAAACTATAAAATTTCCTTTGATCTTTGAGCTAACTGCTCAGAGAAATAGATGAAGACCTAGACATTCAATAACAGTCACATGGTTGATTTGCATTCCTAACCACAACTCTGAGGAAGAACTTGATACTGACAAGCCAAATAATACATTGACCCAAAATTTTGCAAAGATCACCCTAGAGCAGGGTTCTGTAACCAAACAGCAAGAAGAGTCATTTTTTCCAGTTCAGCAAAATGCTCAATAATTCAAAAGCCGCAATGCATGTGAATACAAGACAGTCCTTAATAACCAACATTAAACCATACATTTGTAACTGCTATTTTAAGACCAGCGCACATAATGATTTGTAATGTGATACATGTTTACTGCAGGAGGTTCACAAACTTTTTACGTATTCTATTTCCTCAGACTTTACGTGAGTGTTTGTACCACTGTCTTCTTGACTTTCACTCCCGAACCATTGCTCTCTGGAGGATGAGGGGGAATTATCCAACATTTCGGAATCACGTCATTTGCTCTTTAGATATGAGTTGTTCATTTTGGGGCTTTTGTATGTTCACTGTTTATTGAAAACATCAGGAGGATTTTTTTTTCAAACTTTGCAATTATAGCATCAGGAGCCACAAAGATATCTTTGAACAGCCACATACAGTTCCGGAGCCACAGGTTGCAGACCCCTGGGCTAGGACTACAAAAACAAAGAAGTTAACTGCAGGAAGGTCCAGCCTATTGACTAGTGGAGTTACAGGAGAATCACAGTGAAAGCTGCACTGAAGAATTCAATCACAAAGTCTGCAATTAAGGGACTGTCTGTGCTAGAAGTAAATTCCAGCTTGAGTAGACAGATGTGCTAGTTCTAACTGGGCTAGTGCACTAAAAATAGAGCCTAGCTTTGGAATGCTACTGAGAGCAAGATGGAGTGGCCAGCTGCCCCAGGATGTATCTAGGTCCTTGGATAGGAAGCATACTTTGTGTAGTTACCTCCTTCTACTCATATCACCACAGCTACTCTTCTGATTTTTGCATGATATTGTGATCACAATTAGCACAGGTATGTTTAACTAAGCTGGAAATTATACACCTGTAGCTCAAATGCAGATGTACCCTAAAGCTTGTAACTATCACGAGACCACTTAAATCAATGTGTACGGTGGACAAGTAAGTCTAAAGAGGTTATTGTTATTGGGCAGAACAGAAAACTAAGGCAAAATGTCGCTTTCACTTGCCCCCTACAAAGATACACATCAAGTCAGAGCCAGAATAAGAATTTGTGGTTCCCTGGCTTCCAGTCCTGTGCTCAGAACACATCTCTCTCTCAACCTTAGCAAAGACATTTCTAGGTGGCTGCTTTGTACATATTTAGTTCATGCTGGTGTTAAAGTGAACATAATGTAAAAGTACTGGTGCTTCCAGTGTTCTAACAGCTTTCATGCAGGAAAGATCTCAACATGCTTTGAAGACCGCAGGCATATGGGAGAGTCTCTTGAAGCCAAAATGGTAGCAGATTGACTACAGTAGCCATGTAACAGAACCAAGCAACACCATACAAAAATTCAGGACAGGAAGCAAGAACTGAAACTGCTGGGGGGCGGGCAAAGAGGGGTTAGAAGAAAGAATTCAGTGACCTTAGATAAAATTCAGGCAGGACTCCGTATCAACACTATACACATAAAACGTCAACTTCATACTTAGTGTAATTACAACCTGTAGCAGCCTCACCAAAAGGGCAAGCCTAGGCCAAGAACTGATTTTGAACAGGTAACAGTTTCCCACAACAAAATACTCAAATTTAACCCAACCTCTCTATCCCCATGGGACAGTTCACTTCCTGTCTGTGTCCCCTTCTGCTTTATAAACAGGCAGCAGGATTAGTTTCCAGTTTTGCTGAGATGCAAAGCCAAGGGCCAGCACAACGCATGGCCTTAAAGATTGTATGACTCTTTTTTTCCCCAGAGACAAAGAACTAACCACAATGCTCTGGACAAACTCCAATTTGGATGATTACCGTCTCTCTCCTTAGATTCCCGCTACAGAGTCAACTGGATCTGGGATTCTACTTCCTTTCTGGACATGATCCTCAAATTGTCATGTCCTGTTGCCATGTGGCTATTAAGCTGCCGTGCACTACCTTGCAGAGGGCTGCATCGGAGTGACTATCGTTTTACTACATTAGACTACAGAGTGTAGTAGGATCCATCCATGTCTTCTCCCATCACTAGTTCTTTCCCCTTTACAAATCTCTTCCATCTCTTTCCTCTGTACAAAGTCAGGAGATCATAAGGGTATCTCTTCCCTCAATATTCATCATATTCTCCTATAGGTTGGGACAGGGGGCTTGGCAGCCAAGTCCTTTCAGCCCCCATAATGGGACTCTGTGCAATGCGTACCTAGCAATACTTTCACATAAGAGGAGCAGACACCAAGGCCCTTGTAGTCACCTCACAAACCACAAATTGGCCCCTAAGTATAAAGGCATTGCTGAACCAGCATCCCATTTGAAACTGTAACAAAGCTCAGCTCGATCGGCCTGACCTGGAAAGAGCAACCTGAGAGCACCTGGGATCCCCATCCCAACCACACAATCAGCCTTCTACTGTATTTCCACCGCCTGCCATACATTGCTCAGCGCATCCGCGAAACCTCCATCCACCCCCAGACTTTCAGCACCCCCACAACACCCCCACAGACAACTAACAGACTTTGAAAACAAATTACAGGGGAAAGAGAGAAACTCACCTGCTCCTCGGACAGCCAGGCGGGTGGCGCATGACGGACCTGCGAGTCACTGCTGCTCCCCACCTCCAACGCCCACCCAGCCACTGGTCCCTGCGGCTCCCACCGGGCCACTAGCTCCGCCACTGCCTGCCGGGGTCAGCCCCAGGCGCCTGAGTGGTGCCAGCCCAGCGTCCTGCAGGCACCGCCACTGCCCACGCCACGTGCGCCCTCCCCGGGCTGCCTCGCGCGCCGCCGGCCTCTGCCTACCCCACCAATTAGTAATAGCTACGGAGATACAGGCGCCCCGGCGCGCCCCCGCCCGGGGTGAGTGTGAGATGGGGCCGGTCTCCTCTCCGCTACTACCCCGCACCCACCCCCACACCCCACCTGTCAGCCGCCCGCCGATCCGGAAGCCGGAAGTGAAAAGGGGCGGGCGCTAACGCTAAGCAACAGCGACAGGCCTAAGACCCGCCCCCAGATCCATTTGCCCAATGGAGTATGAGAACGACAAACCACTGAGAGTTGCTGTCCAATGGGAGGTGGCGAATGCTCCCCCCTCCCCACACCACACTCTGCTCCGGTAACGATACCAGGGCAAAAATGACCCTCTCTACCCTGGTACGTCCAATGGACGGTGAAAACGGCCACGGAGCCCCCCCGCCCTCGTATTCATCTAGTCCAATGAGCAGCTAACTTCTAAAATGGGCACAGGTAACACCCAATGGGCGATGAGAGACATGGGGGTGACCCGCCCCGCAATAGGCTCTCGGCCAATGGCGGCGCGGAGCTGGTTACCCAACACCCCTCACCCGCCACCCCTCCTTTCCCGAGCGCCGCTCACGCGATCGTCACGCGCTGCTCACTCGTCAGCTGCTTGCCCAGCGTGCCAGTGCCCGCGCGCGGCGCCTGTTGGAAGTTGGAGTCCCGGGAGCCGGCGGTGCGGGCTCGTCTGCCCGGGGGTCGCGTGGCCCCTGCGGCCCCCACCCCCGTCACCCTCTGGCTTGCCCTGGCGCGCCTACTCCTCACAGCGGGGGTGGGGTCTGAGGCAGGGCAGAGTCCGGCCGGGAACTTCTGGTCCCCTCGGTCGTCCAGCGCCCCGGGACCTGACTGGTGTCCATCATCACCGTCAATAACCGTGTGCCCGATGCCCCTGTCACTATTTCCTTCCATCTTTCCCTGACTGGTGCTGAGCGGCTTAGTTTCTGTAGACGAGATCTGCGCCAATCTACTACATCAGCTACCCATTCTCTGTGGGGTCTGCCCCTCCTGGTCGAACCCTCCATTGCGCCCAATACCAGGGTCTTGATTTTTCGTTCCTCGTTCATTGTGCAAATATGCGCAAATAGTTGTAGCTTCTGTTTTATAACCTTCTGCAGCAGGTTCTGTTTCTGGTGTATCTATGTAATTCCTCACTGGTGACCCTCTGTATCCCTCTTATTCTCAGAATCTTTCAATAACGACTCCTTTGGAATGCCAATAGGCCTCTTTTCAAATCTTTTGTTGTCACCCATGTCTCGCATCTGTACAACATGCTGCTGAATACATGTTTTTGAGACTCCCAGCTGTGTTCTTAAGCTAATTGCTTTGCTTTTCCAGATCTTATCCATTGACTTCAAACTCGCTCTTACTTTCGCTGTTCTAGTCGCTATCTCCTTCTTATATTCTAGGTCATATGTTATCATGTTGCTTCCCAGATGTGTGAACTTCTCTGCATTTTCTAGTTCAATCCCATCCACGCTGATATTCCTTCCTATTTCCTTATCTCCAGATACCATTATTTTTGTTTTATCGACTGAGTATGCTCAGTACACCCAAGGCTACATAATGCGGCTGGTAGCCTTTTTTGCCATTATAGCCTTATCTTCAAGCTTTACCCCACTTCCCATAAACCTGCCCCCCAACCCCAGGCTCAACCCCTCTCAGCCCCAAACCTGCACCCCGTCAGGGGTCTTTACCACCCTAGAATCCGAGTGCAGAAAGTGAAGCCCCACAGATTCAAAAACAAAACAAAACAAAAAAACCACACAAAACAAAACAAAAACTTGAAACTTCCCAGGGTCACAGATTCCTTGATTCTGGGAGGGTAGGCTGCCACCAGCAAGTGAGAAAACACCCCCCAGCTTTCCCAAGCAGGCACACTGGGATGTCTTCTTGTGGGGGCACCCTAAGCTCTTAACTTCTCTCAGAAGAGAGAATTTAGACAAAGAGCTGTAATTTGATAGCTGGCTTCTGGCTGCAGGTAGACGCACATAGAGCTTTTCACAGACAAGCCATTCACAGGCAACTGCAAAAATCATGATTTATTCACAAAACAAAAGAAAAAGAAATCATGGGTTGCACACAGATGAAGTGTTTCCCTGAGAATCAGTTTAAAAGTTACAGGACAAAAACATCAAGTTAAAAACAGTAATGAGGGAAAAACAACAGTCAATAACAAGACAAGGTAACAAGCTGAAAGTCCGTCCAAATTTAAAATAAAACATAGCCTGAACGCGTCTAACTATACATTTCCCTGGTACTTATACCTCTATCACTCATTTTGCAACAGTCAGAATACTTTATTTCTATTGCCTAGGAGCCATCTCCTTGTCCGGGTCTTCCTTTCTGGGTCCGCAGAGATAAAAAGCTCCGGGAACTGCAATTGTTCTCAATTTAAACAGGATTACTTCAGTTCCATTGGCACACCTGCGATTCAGGCTACCTTACAAAATTAAACCCTTTCCTGCGTTCATTCATGACAGCCCCCCATCTTCAGGATTAACCTGCCTCAGCCTCAAACGCCCTGGGACTAACCCATTCTTGGTGATGTCTGGGGAACCTATGCCGGGCAGCCACGTGCCCAGTGGAAGGAAGGCTGGCGTTGAGGTGCCCTGTTGGCAGGGGTGAGTTGAGCTCCTTGCCCTGCTGCTGCTGAAATAATGCAGCTACATTCAGTTGGTTTAATGTCCGGGTCTCTCCAGCTGCCCTGCTGGCTGTTAAACCAATTAAATTTAGTTCTACTGTTTCAGTGGTGGCAGGCGGGGAGCCACAGAGCAGTTAGCTATTGTGATGGAATTTTATTGTGGAACCCTTATTTTCATTTCACAGAAAGGTTCAGTCTGTGCTGGCTGCCCAAGGCTTTGGCTGTGACCTACACTGTCCTCCTCCATGGCCCATGAGCAGCCTCCTTGAGGGGTTGCTCTGGCTGCTTTACTGCCACAGCTGTAGAATGGTGATTGCCAAATACACTGTCAGTGTGCTTCTGTCTGATGGCCTGGGACCCTAAGGTCTCCTCCTCCTCACTGTGCTCTAGAACCTTGTTGTTATCCAGGTACATGGTAAAATACATCATTTGGTAAGGCTTTCGGAGAGCAAGGCCATGCCTCTTGCTCGATGAAAGGAGCTCCTGTAGGGGGCTGACTGCGCTTTAATGTTGCCGAGGTTTGAATTATATTATTATGTATTAAGGCACAAAGGAATAGGCATCTTTACAAATATATGTAAATCGAAACAAATAAACATTATATCTACATTAATGGCTCAGAGATCTACCCCTCTACTGTTTCTTGTCTTCTTGTGTCCTCACTAAAATCTAGACTTATCTAATATCTCCTCATTGATGTCCAGCCATCAACATGAAGTTCAAATGAAACACTTAATATTTCCCATCAAGCTTCTCCCTTCCTTTTTTTCACTCATCATGTAGGACTACACTACAGCGGTCCATTGAAAGACGTTCTTGTGGAAGATCCTTTCCAAAAGAACTTCTTTTGAAAGATCATGGCCATACAAGAAAAGTGGATCAAAAAAGCCATCTACTCTTTTGATAGAGAGCAGCCATGCCGCCCCAGCCACTCTTTTGAAAGAACAGGCCAGGAAATGCCATGGACGGGCTTGCATGACTGGCAAGTCCTTCTGGGAGCTCCGGACAGGTGATCCCTTAAAGGTCCTCTCTCAAACACCTCCTCCCTGCACAAGCTGAGGCCTGCCGAGATGACTAAAGCAAAGCAGAGCCAGTGCAGGGACCACAAGCTGGGAGCTCCCAACTATGTACCTACAGCATCTCCTGGGCTGACATTGCATTGGTACCCTGTCTGGGCTGTTGGCCACCATCATTTTTGTCAGCCTCCAGCTGCTCCAGTTGGAGACACCTCCCTCAGGGGCGAGGAGCCCAATCCCCAGGCTCTGGCTACACACCCTGGTGTTCAGGCATGGCTGGAGCTACCCTACCAGCTCTGACTAGTGGGAGCAGCTGGTGATGGACAAGTGGGACAACATGTAGTGGCTCCAGAACTTCTGCATGAGGAAGGAGACCTTTGTGGAGCTCTGCACCTTGCTCACCTCCACCCTGCAAAGCCAGGACACCCGCATGCGGCCCGCCCTCCCCTTTGAGAAGTGCGTTGCCATTGCCGTGTGGATGCTGGACATCTCTGTCTGTGAGACGGCAATTCAGAGTGGGCAAGTTGACTATCCTTACGGAAGTAAGGCATACTCAGCTTGCTGGCCCGGCACAGGGAGGACTGAGGGGGCTCCTGGTCAAGGGGAACCCTCAGGCACCAGGGTTAGGGCAGGAGGGGAAGGGAGGCCTAGCCCCAGGGCACCATGCTGCCCCACCCCCACACAGGCCTGCTGTTGGAGGGGCAGCCTCGTGGGTGGGCCTATATCAACCACAAGGGCTACCACTTGGTCATGTTGCAGGCCCTGATGGACAATAGGGGATGTTTCATGGACATTTTATGTGGACTGCCTGAGCCTGGGCCCACAACATGCAGGTCTTCTGCGGCTCTAGCCTCTGCCAGAAGATGGAGGCAGGGACTGCATTCCCCAGCTGGAACGCATGGTTGGGGAAGTACACAGGCCATCCGGACCCCACCCAGGGCCTGTTCAACAGCTGCCTCGGCCGGGCATGCTACCCAGTGGAGTGTGCCTTCAGCTGCCTGAAGGCGCAGTTCAGGTATCTTCTCACTCACCTGGACATTGGGGTGCACAATATCCCCCATGTTGTGGGGGCATGCTGTGAACTTCACAACATCGTGGAAGACAAGGAAGGGGCCTTCCTCCTGGGATGGATGTTCGAGGCCAGCCCTGGGTATGAACAGCTGGGCACAACCCCGACTGCCAAGCCCACTGTGATGGGGTGTGGATCTGGGAAGCCCTCTGGGAGAGCTTCCCCCGCAGGCCCCAGTGACCCTCCCCACCCCTGGCAGGGTCCTCTGGCCCACAGTCCCCCCACCCACCACCACAACTCCTCTTGCCCATCCACCTCACTGCCCCCCACCATGATCCCCCCCATCCACCCCTCACTGCTCCCCTCCAATAACGAGGCACAGAAGGGTTCAGAAAAAGTAAGCTATTTATTGCACCAAAGCAACTTTTTGAAAAATGAAAACTATGGAAATAACTATGTACAATGGTGGACTGGGGTGGGGGCGAGCTTAGAACAGGGAGTGGGGGCATGTGAACATGGTGGGGGGCTGGGACAGGGTGGGGGACCCTTAGTCCTCTGTTGGGGTTAGGGGCCATAAGCCAGGGTGGTCATGGTATCCCCTACAATCTCAGGTTTGGGGTCTCCATCAGTGCTGGGACGGGGCCAGGATCACAGGGAGGTATGGCCATGGGAGGGGTGTAGCAGGCTTGGGCTCAGCAGGGGGAGAAGGGGGCAGCAGGGGGCTGGGGGAGTTGGCATGGGAGCACCCATCATGGCCATGAGGTGCAGTCTGGACCCCCTCCAACCTCTTCCCTGCTGTCTCCCTGAGGATGTTCTCATCTTGCCACAGCCCAGGGAGGTCCTGGAGCTTGGTCTTGGTCCAGGAGGGGTCTGCTTTTAGGTGGCCTGGGTGGGCTCATGGCACCTCTCAGCTGGCTTCCTGCAGGGCCTCTGGGGGTCATGGAGCAGCTGGCTCTCAGCTAGGGTGGAAATATGCACTGCAGGGGCTGGTTATGAGGGCATGTTGGTGCTCGGTGCAGCTCCTTGCTGCCTCAGTGCTCTCAGCTTCCTGCCACGGGGTCTCTGGGACTCTTGCACATTTAAGGCAGCTGGATGCAGGGAGCATAGTGCTCTGACTGTGCTGGACAGGGTGTCTCTGAGCTCCAGCGGGCTGGCACCATGTAGGACTTCTCTTTTGGAAAAAGGACCCCCGGAGGGTTTCCACACTTTTTCTTTTTTTGAAAGATTCTTTCGAAAAAGGTGCTCTTCCTCATCCTGCTGCAGAAGAGGATCGCCAGAAAAAGTGCCGCATTCTTTTGATTTAATATCAAACACATTTTGAGTGTAGAAGTGCCATTTTTTTTAAAAAAGTCCAGCTTTTTTGAAAAACTCCTCCAGTGTAGGTGTAGCGCATATGTTACATCTTCATCTGTAAATAGCGTTGCCAGATATTCATAAAAGTTGTGTGGGACAGGCAGCCACGGCCGCTGGAAGGCAGATGACCCCAGCAGCATGGAGTCAGCTGGGATGCAGAGCCCCACTGTCAGCTGCAGCCATGGGATCCCTGGCTGTAGGGCAGGAAGACCCCAGCAGCTCAGGGATGGAGAGCTGGATGGAGCGTGGAGGCCTACTGGCAGCCCCAGACGTGGGAATGGGGAGGTGGGGGAGATCCTGGCAGCCTCATGGCAGGGAGCCGACTGAGGTACCGAGTCCCACCAACAGCCTCAGCCACAGGAACCCCAGCTGTGCAGGGGCAGGGAATTTCCATGACAAATTCTGAGTTCACTCTCTCCCATCCCATCACATTGAACACAGTGTCTTCCTTGTAAAAGGCTGCCATGACCTAGCTTTACTCTCATCCATCAGCAATCACTCTTGAGATGTGACCGCTGTCCTACAGTGATTCCAGCTTTAATGCCCACTTCAAACTGTGAGTTTTCCAAAAACGCCTTTGTACCTTCTTCCATGTTGACTCTTGTGCATGGAAGGAACTCTGCAAAAGCCTGCAAAGCCACCTTCTTGTCCTCCTTTCATCTCTTAAAACTCAACGTAACTATGTTTCCTCCAAAGTGCTTAACAGTGATTAGGCAGTTGGTGTACTTGTGTCTGTGGTTTGTTATATCAGTTACGAAAACCTTGTTTCCTTGTCACCCTTCTGTTTTTATCAGAACAAAAAAGCAGTCAAGTACCACTTTAAAGACTAACAAAATAATTTATTAGGTGGTGAGCTTTCGTGGGACAGACCCACTTCTTCAGACCATAGCCATACCAGAACAGACTCAATATTTAAAGCACAGAGAACCAAAAATGGTAATTAAGGTGGACAAATCAGAAAGAAAATTATCAAGTTGAGCAAATCAGAGAATAGAGGGGCAAAAGGGGGTGGGGGGAGTCAAGAATTAGGTTAAGCCAAGTATGCAAATGAGCCCCTATAACGACCCAGAAAATTCCCATCCAGGTTCAAACCACATGTTAATGTGCCGAATTTGAATATAAAAGAGAGTTCAGCAGCCTCTCTTTCAGGAGTGTTATGAAAATTCCTCTTCAGTAAGACGCAGACTTCTAAGTCATTAACAGAATGGCCCACTCCATTAAAATGCTGTTTCACCAGTCTGTGGATCAGGAGTGTTTTTATGTCTGTTTTGTGCCCATTAACTCTTTGTGTAAGAGAGTTTGAAGTCTGCCCAATATACAAAGCATCTGGGCTTTGTTGGCACATGATGGCATATATGATGTTAGTTGAGGAACATGAGAATGTGCCCATGATTCTGTGAATAACCTGGTTGGGTCCGGTGTTGATCTCTCCAGAATAGATATGTGGACAAAGCTGACAGCAGGCTTTGTTGCAAGGAAAAGTTCCAGGACTGGTGTTCTTGCAGTATAGACTGTGGTTCCTCAACTAACATCATATATGCCATCATGTGCCAACAATGCTCAGATGCTTTGTATATTGGACAGACTTCAAACTCTCTTAGACAAAGAGTTAATGGGCACAAAACAGACATAAAAACACTTCTGATCCACAAATGGGTCAGCCAGCATTTTAATGGAGTGAGCCATTCTGTTAATGATGTAGAAGTTTGCGTCTTACTGAAGAGGAATTTTCATTATAAGGGCTTGTTTGCATACTTGGCTTAACCTAATTCTTGACTCCCTCCACCCCCTTCTGCCCCTCTGCTCTCTGATTTGCTCACCTTGATAATTTTTTTTCTGACTTGTCTACCTCGATTACTATTTTTGGTTCTCTGTGCCTTAAATATTGAGTCTGTTCTGGTATGGCTATGGTCTGAAGTAGTGGGTCTGTCCCACGAAAGCTCACCTAATAAATTATTTTATTAATCTTTAAAGTGCTGCTTGATTGCTTTTTTGTTTTAATAGTATACAGATTAGCATGGCTTTCTCTCTGTTACTCTTTTTATCAGTGTACCTTGCCTCCATTTAAGCTGCCCCTTCCTTGAATTCACTTCTTTCTCACAGCTAGAGGTGGAGGCTGCCAGATTGCATGTTTTACTTTTTTTAAGTGTAGCCTCAGTTTCCTGTTTCACGTGTTCTGAGCCCTTTCGCTCAACAACCTGATTCAAACTCCTTGCCATATGCACTTCTTATCGTATCATGGAGGGAAGCAGAACAGAAACTTCTGTGGCTGAAATGAATCAAGAAATAATCTATGCTTCTGTACGGCTTCCACGGACACCAGCACTTTGTGCCAATGACAATGTGACAAATAGAGGTAAGCAAGTTTAACGGAGGCTCTGTTATACGGTATCTGCAGGAGCTCTGTCAGAAATGTTCGGAGCTGGTCATTGATTTTGGGTGTCCTGCTTGTGTTTAATTTTAAAAAATGCTAAGCATTCAACTCCATCAAAAATCAGAGGGAGCTGAAAGAGCACAACTTCTCCGAAAGTCAGGCCCTCCATAGGGTTCTCAAGTTGGGTACGTGAAATCTTTCGCTTTCTTGAGCATGATTATATGACAACAGAATGGAAAATTCAAGCCTATGGAGATTAATAAAGATGAAGGTACAGATAAATTACTGGTTTATACGAATCACAAATGGGGGAAGGAAAAGATCTTTTAGATCACTCTGTCTGTCTCCTGAGGGCAAATGCAAGATTGCTCCATGGGACATACTGAATTTTTTTTCAGGGATTGCTGAAATCTAGTTTTAAAAGCCCCCCAGTGACAGAACTTGCATCTCTTGTCCTGAGAGACCCTTCCACAGCACAACACATCTCACTATCTCACTACGATTTTCCAGGTATTCACCATCTATTTTTCTTTGATAGTTTCCTTTTCCCTCTTGCTGTTTCCACCTGTTAGATATTTGGAAGCTGTAATGAAGTCCCCTCCACACCTCAGTTGTGGTTTATGTAAGTTAGATTTTACCTCTCTTGAATTTCTTTCCAGTCCCTAGATCATTTTTGTCGCTCTTCTCTAAATCCCCCAGCTCCCACCCCATTTGCTAATGTCTAATAACAAGGTGTCTGCATTGAGTGTGATATTCTACGAAGGCTCTCATCAAAATTGTGCGGTGGGTTGGGGGGATGCTATTGCTGCACTGTCCCAGAAAGGTATGCTTTTGTGTTTGCAGCTAAAATACCCATTCCTGCTGGCTGGAGCTGCTAATGCCACATGCCTAAATATTAATCTCTTTGAATATAGCTACCATAGTAAGTTCCAAATATCCACCTGCCGGCAGAGTCTTGCTCAGTTTTTAAGAGACCACCTTGATTTTGGATTTGTTTGTGGGCTGTTTTTCAGTTCCATCCAATGGGAGAAGGGGTTTGTATTGCATATATTTCAATTAGGTATTTTGCAGTCTCTTTTGTTTCAAAATCTCCCTTTTCACATTGTCTCCTGCTGAGCCAAGGCCAGAGGAATAGAAGAGGAGAAGCTCCTCTTCAAAGTCTCTCTGCCTATCCAGGAAACGGCATCTAATCACTTGTCTGCCTTATTCCTCCAAATGAAGCATTTTTCCCTATGCTGAAGTAGGGCTCTTACAACCTCTCAATGGGTCGCATCTTGTAACTTCCTTAACAATGTGTAATAGATTCATTTCTTATTTCTTTGAGGAGACTCCTGCAGTCTCACAGAATTACTGTTAGGTAATATTTCATGATTATCAGTAAAAGAGTTCCCCATCTCATTCAGTTTCATCCTAAGGTTTTTTTTTCTTCCCTTTTCCCCCAGAAAAAGCCTGTCTCCTCTCGTTATACTGTAACATTTGAGATCAGTAGAGGCCTTCAAGCCTACACCACCTTGTTTTAACAGGGCTGTAATCTGATGGTGGTTCTGTGCACAGCTAAGAAAAAGAATCATGGATAATTTTGCTTAAAACTGGGCCACTTCCCGCCCAGACTATGATTTTCTTCTCACTAAGGGAAATCAAGCCAGCCACAAAAATACCTCTGTCAGCTCCACTGGCCGGCCATAAATCATACAAACAAACTCACAGATTCTCCAGCTGCTTTCAATTCCCTGACCTACAGCCCCATTTACTCAAGTGAGAGGTTATTAAAACCTGTTTCACCAGATTCTTCTGGGCCCCAAAGGGTCCAGCCACAGTCCTAAGTCAACTTATACTTGGATCTTACTTAAAACAGCATCTGGTACCAGTCCTTTAGAATCTAAAATCTAAAGGTTTATTAAGAAAGAAAGAAAGAACACAGTGAGAGAAAATAATTGTTAAGGTGATACATTATATACATCAATTACAGTTATTGATGCAGGCCAGCAATATTATATGCTGATTTCTTAAAAGTCTCTGAAAGCATCCTTTGGCGGGATGGTCCCTCAGTCCAGACAGGCTTAGTTCATGAGGACTGAAAGAACTAAGATGGTTACTCACAAGGCAATCTTATAGTTTTCCATGTGGAGGGAAAAATATTTTTCTTCTTCCCATAGGCATTGGCGGGTCAGGGTTGACCCAGGTGGGGTGTTGTGGCAAACTGTCGTTTGTCACTGGTTTCACCAGCATGTCCCAGTCCATTTACATGGCATGTAGAATGGCCATCTGGGCATCTAATTTTAATCCCATTGCTCAGCCTAGGTCACCTGACCAGCTGAGCTGCTGTGGCACTTTGCCATTGGCTGCATTCCAGATAACAAGTGCAAAATTGCTGAGATATGTATGTGATGTTTGAGCCTTTGATTAGTCCATCATCCTGACTGGGGAGGTGATCATACCTCCTTATTGTGAATCTTAGTACTAAAACACTTCTAATACAGCTATACAGCCAATATTTATAACTTTGCATACAAACATGACACAGATGTACAAGTAGCATAAAGAGACTCAGGGCATTACCAGCTTTCATTAGACACCTCACTTGGGCTACCTGGCACAAGGTTTGGTGCCAATTACATACAGTTACATAAATGGCTTCGATTTAAAAATCCAGTAGTATCACAAGGGCAGAACTAGGGGCAATGAATTCACATTGAAGGACCTTCAACTCTGGGGTTTGTTGTCCTTCTTAATTGAACAGATCCTGCCAAGACTCAGATTCAGCTATATGCACTGGTATTGCATACCAATACTGCTTGCGTGCTGCTAACTTAT
The DNA here is from genome assembly GCF_033958435.1 of Carettochelys insculpta. Taxonomy (NCBI): domain Eukaryota; kingdom Metazoa; phylum Chordata; order Testudines; family Carettochelyidae; genus Carettochelys; species Carettochelys insculpta. The sequence goes on along the minus strand of NC_134137.1, from coordinate 235,326,783 downwards.
TCTACAAACATCAAGCTTTTGCGCATTTTACAAAGTATCTGTAATGGTTGGTTGGGAAGAAGAACTCAGCTCCTGTTTTCAAGGCTCACTGACGCAACGATTTCTGTTTGCGTTTGAAGAATCTGAAGCAACTCTAAGTGGTGGGAACTGCTCTGTTTATCTCAGTGGCAGCCAAGACAGATACACAAGGATAACAATGTTGACGTTTCTAGTATTAATTATTCCACTACTTATCTGCTCAAGTCTGGGGAAGGTGAGCATGCACAACCATGTGCGCAGCTGAAGGCCCCTTGTCCAGGCTGAAGGGAGGAGCCCTTAAGGATGTTATTATTTGGCCAGTTAACTGGGAAGCCTCACCCTAAATGGATGACGTGTACTGGTTACGGTTAAGCAGTAGAGGCTGGAGCAGTGCCCCACCCTGTGCAGGGAGGGGGTTGCTCTGGCTCTGAGTGGTCGCCATGGGACCGATTAGCCCCTGTCTGCGGCAGACTAGGGTGTGTGGCAGGGAGAGGCCACTCCAGCCCGGCCAGGCCTGGGAGCCCCCTGGACTGTGTCGGGTACTGGGGTTGCCCTGGCCCAGCAGGAGTGCCCCCACCCTGTGATGCATCCAGGGTCACCACAGACAGGGGCAGCTCCAGCCTTGCTGGAATGCCCTCACCCGCAGCAGCACTGTGGGCAGGGATGTTTCAACCATGCTGGAGCAGCCCTGGTCCCTGGTGCACCACAAGTAGGGGTGCTGCATCCCAGCCGGAGCAGCCTCTGTCCGCAGCAGGGGAGCTGCTGGAGCTCACCCATTTAATCAATTAACTGATTAAGCACAGCATTTAATTGGTGAACTAATTAAACAGGATTTTACATCCCTAGGAGCCACTGGATCCAAGGCTCAAATAATTATGGGGAAGAACAAAAGAAATCAGCTCACTGTGGGCATATAGGAAAGGAGAAGGATGGTCCTATTATGAGGATCTATGCAATCTATGTGAACGATGGCTCCCTTTTGCACCACAAGAGATTTGGCTGCTTTTCCCAATCAAGAAGGAGCCAAACGTAAGGAGTCTAGTAGAGCACAAGGGAGCTTCTCACCTTGAAGGAGAGACACACTCAAGATGCCCAGTGACCTATATGTGCGTCACTGAGGGGAAACCAAACACACAGAGCTTGTGAGTGTCTTTGCACCCCAGTGAGGGCAAACCAAGCCCAGAGATCTTGCATGATTATGTTTTGAATATCTAGACAGTTGGCTGAGTGGTGGCCTGTTGCTGGACCTTGGAAGGGTACCAAGCCTGTATTTTGGTTTGTTTCCAACAGATCCTTAGATCCTGAGTCTGATAACCTTGATAGTCTCATTCAAGGCCTTTAATTTCCCCAGTCTCTGGGGAAGGAGCAGGATTAGGAAAGTGTCTGTGGGTTCAAGGGATATTGATCACTTATTGATGTTAACTGATTAGGACAGATGAATGTTGAAGTTCTATGTTTCTGGTTTGTGATTCTTTCATTGTACATGTGCCAAGAGCCCAGTGAGAGGGCCATTTAAAAGTCAAAATCATAGCATAAAGAAATAATTAATAGGACATAACCAGCATCATTACAATTTGGGAAGGTGTAACCAAGCAACTATACCCATCAATATATTATTTTAGTTTTGCCTCAGTCATATTATGCTGAGATTAATTTTTCATGGCAGCAGAACTATGGTTCTATAGGAAAGATGCACCATCTGGACTGTAAAGCTGAAAGATGAGGGTTGAGGCTGCATCCTATGCTTTTGAGAAGAGGGGAAAACTGAAAAGTTTGGTTAGGCAGCTTCCCAGAACTGGTCAGAAATCAGACTTCATTGTTAAGTTTGAGCAGATATTTTCCTCCTATTTGAACTATTTTCTGTTTCTAATCAATGTGTGCAAGAGATTATGCCTTAGAGCTGGAGCTCTCCCTTCCCTACTAACATCAGGCTTTGGGCATTCCTTAGGCCATCAGATTGAGTCCAATATCTGCAGGTACTTAACAGCTACATGTGCTAGTAACACTATAAATAAAGAAGGGTTATCTGAAGATCTTCTCCTGATTAGGCCCTGAATAGTGCTAGGCATTGAACAGAGATGAATGAAGACATGATCAGCGTCAGAGGAAAGGAGTATCTTTTCTATCTGAAACTCTAGGAAGAATTCTAAAGGGGCAGAATGAAGTTATATGACTGGTGATCTGGTCAGGATGCTGAGGTTAAAACTACTTAGGCAGAAAGTATCAGGGCATCTTTAAATCAACATGTGGAGAAGGTCTTGTTTTTACATTGAATCTGAAAAGTAGCAGCTCCAGTAGCACTAAATCATTCTTCAGCACCACTCTGGAACATTCAAGTCAATAATTGTTCCTCAGAATGATACTCCTCATTAAGTCATATGCACCTTCCATATCCACAAAGAGCCCTAGGTGGACTCTGAGGATTTGGGGTCAGTCCTGACTCAAAGGAAGATACTCCGTTACCATTAGTGCTCCCTGCTGGAAGATATCCCATTTCGTTGTGCAATGGGCTGTTGAGTTCAGCATTGTGGAATTATTGCTGCCTGGGGAGTACAGATGTAAGCAGACATTTTTTGGTATGGATATATTATTAAAGGAACTATGAAGAGATATAAGCAGCGTGTCCCTTTTGAGATATGAAATCTATAGCCTGCTCTGTAGCCATAAATTTAGGGCGGAATGTTATTACTGTTTGATTCATTTATAAATTGTCCTGTACCTTGTGTATGCTCAAGGCTGAAAATACAGCTGTTAATGGGGGTGTACAGTCAGACAGGTGTCTGCACCGTACATTTACCATGGTTCCTATTTTCCTCTTTTCTAGCTTCCCAGCGTTGGTCATCTATCCAGTGGAAAGTGGCTGTAGTTGTTGGGATAGTGAGTACCCTCCTGGTGTTTGCAGTGATAATAAGGGTGGTTTACAGGACAGGTGAGTATCCAACCAAACATTAGGGCTATGTCTACACTAGCCCCCACCTTTCAAAAGGGGGATGCTAATGAGACACTTCAGGATATGCTAATGAGGCACTGATATGAATATGTAGTGCCTCATTAGCATAATGGCATCCACGGTGATTTGAAAGTGCTGCTTTTGAGTTGCACACCACCGCGGTAGACAGGGGCCTTAAGGACCCCCCAGTCTTCGGAAGCCCTTTATTCCTAAAACCAAAGAGGAATAAGGGGCTTTTGAGGATTGGGGGGGTCCTTTCAAACGGCCCTCTCTACCTGGGTGGTGTGCGACTCAAAAGTGGCACTTTCGAATCATTGCGGATGCTATTATGCTGACGAGGCACTACATATTCATATCAGCACCTCATTAGCATATCCCAAAGTGTCTCATTAGCATCCCCCTTTCGAAAGGCAGGGGCTCGTGTAGACATAGCCTAGATGTATACCAACCTGAGGTCACAAGATGGGAGGTTTGTTCTCATTTCACCTAAGCAAAGAAGGCAAGATTCTGATCATGGTTGCACCATGGCAAATCTGGAGTATCTCCACCTAGGATCTTGAAGACCCTTAAGCTTTGCACTATGTAAAGGAAAGCAGGAGTCTTGCTGACTGCTTACCACAGGTTCCCTCTATGGAGATCCCAGAAGGTCTATCCTAGGCCTTATTTCCTGGTTAAAGGAAGAACAATGAAATACAATGAAACATTTTTTCAGATTGTCTGCCTTAAGACAGTGAATTGAAAAATAAATGTATTACAGTCAGAACATTCTGAATGTAACACATACAAGAAGGTGCTAAACCCCATATGTATATGATGCACGCTGCTGTGAGCTGTGGTCGCACCTGTTCCACTTCTCACTGTGTGAGAAAATCACACTATCATATCATAACCTTTTCCTCTGCTTTTCAAAGACATGCAATGCCTGTCTTGATTTCAGAGGGCTAAGTCAGGAGTGGGGACCCTTTCTTGGGCTGGGGGTCACTGACCCACAGAAAAATCAGTCGAGAACCACATTCAAGTGAGAAGCAAAAAAAAAAAAAAAACCAACGCTCACCTCACCATGGGCTTCTCCCCAGGGCTGAATTAACTTCCTGTGACCTGTGGCTGGTAGATTATGCGGGGTAAAAGTGCATAAAGGGTGGGTTTGGGCAGGTGGGGGAACTGGAGTGGGGTGGGGGTGAAGGGTCTGGGTGTGGGCTCTGGGTAGCAGGACATGCAGTAGTGAGGTCTGGGTACCTATCTGGCACAGCTCTGGTAAGGGGTGTGTGTGCAGATTGCCCCATACTGCCATGTGTGGGCAGGCATTGCCTCCCCACTACTGCCATTGGCTGGGATCCTGGACAATGGGAGTGAAGCGGGGCAGCTTGCAAGCAGTGCAGGGGATAGAGCTTCCTTGTACTTCAGTTCTTGGCACTCCCTTCCCCCGCGTGACTAGAGTGCCGGCAGTGGTTCCACACTGGTGCCTTGCGGACCAGATCAAAGCAAACCACAGGCTGGATCAAGCCTGCGGGCTGTAGATCCCCTACCCTTGGGCTAATTTCTGCTGTCGCAGGACTAAGCAATTCCAGCCACTGAAGTCTGTAAAGTCTGCAGCCTATAGTGCACACCTCTGATCAAATTTAGAGGTGGTGCAAAGAGAGCTGTAAATTATGCAAAGGGCCTGTGATTCCCTTGCCCCTATAGTTTATGCTTTTATTCCTGACTCTCAGGTCCCTGCCTTTTCATGGATGCCAGTTCTCCAAAAGGTGGCTCCATTTCCCCAAGAGGGTGTGCAATCCCGGCGGGTATCCAGGACATAAAATGCCCTAAAATCCTTCAGACTGAATAGGAATAAAGAAAATCATTTAAAAATTTTCTTTGCAGGTGACACCTGTCCTAGGTGCCCTGACCAATGGTTGGGTTATAGGAGCAGCTGTTATTTCTTCTCCAAAGTGAAAAACGATTGGAATTCCAGCCAAGCATCCTGTTCTGCAGAAGGATCTCAGCTCCTGGTAATCAGTGATGCCAGTAAAATGGTAAAAGTCTGTCAGTATCCTTACATGAAGTACTTCCATTGTCTTGCAAATGCTTCTGTGATTTGCCTCCAGTGTGTGCTACCATGCTGATACCAAGCTAAAGGAGAGAAAAAAATGTCGATTATTATGATGATATTCAGGAGGCTGAGATTTGCAGTCTACATCTAAGAGGTTCCCATGGGGATGTCATGATCAGCAGTAAGAGAAGGCTGTTGCATGGGAACATTTTTCCATCCTCTAGCTCATGTCCTCCCTCTGCCCATGGTTTGCTTTTCACTGATGAGTTAACCTACCTCAGCCAGTCTAAGCACCTGAGTGTAGTTGTGTGGATGATATTGGAAGCCATATATGCTTCTATGCTCTTTCCCCTGCAGGTGCCAGGTAGGGGCACAAAAATGGTGACCAAGAGAGACTTTCAGGCACCACACAAAAAACTAGTTGGGGCTCTTACTTAAGCAAATCCTGGCTAGAGTTCTTGCTGCTGGGAGCCATCCTCGACCTTTCCACAACCCATTTTTCTACTTCCAGAAAGCCATGGATTCCTCTGCTGAAAGTTCTCCACCTCTTTCTCTGCTCCTGTTGCCTTCCCTGATACCTCCTGTCATGAATTCCACGTACAATGGATTTTCCTGCTATAAATCATCCCTGTACTTCAGTCACAGGGTATTGTGTTCTTATGTTGTACAGGCTGTGACTCACTGGCTCTCTTTTGCTTGTAAGAGACATCCCCATCTAGCCTGTCTTTTCTGCCAGCAGCCTACCCTGTTTTCCCAAACTTCTGTTCCCAAAGGTATCTCTGGCTCCTGCCAATCCTGTCACCTCTGAAAGACATCCTGTTGCTACAACTTCTATGGAAGGTGTCAGTTCAGTTTGGTTCCTTACCTCACCATCCCTGGCAGCAGGATAGACAAAGTTGTGTTGTGTATTTGTTATGTTTTAGGGCAGGTCTACACTAGGTCTGAAAGTCAATCCTAGATCTGTAGAGGGAAAAGTCCTTGGCTGTGGCCAAACCAGCGCACTGCTTTCAGAAGAGGCATGGTAATGACGGATTTCGGCAGATGCTAATGAGGCACTGCCGTGAATATGCAGTGCCTCATTAACACAATGGAATCCGTGTGTGGGTCGAAAGTGCCACTTTCAAAATGTACGCTGCCCATGTAGCTGGGGGCCTTTCAAAATGACCCCCTGATTTTGAAAGCCCCTTCTTTCCAAAACCAAACGGGAAGAAGGGACTTTTGAAATCAGGGAGTGCTTTTGAAAGGCCCCCGGCTACCCGGGTGGCCACACGGCATTCATATTCATGGCAGCGCCTCTTTAGCATCTGCCAAAATCCCTCATTACCATGCCCCCTCCAAAAGGAGGGGGTTAGTGTGGCCACAGCCCTGATGTCTTAATGAAACTTCAGTATTGCCATGCCAATGCCTATTCCAGTCCTGTGCTTCCCACATAGGTCTACCAATTCCTCTCAGTCCTGCCCTGCAGCCCCTGCTATTCCAGCCCTGGGCTCCCCACACGACTCACTCCTGCCCTGCAGCTTCCTTCCTTCCTGCCATTGCACTCCAGAGTCCCCCAGAGTTCAGCCTATGCACTCGTATCCTCCTAACTTGGTCCATAATTGCCCTGCTGCTTTTAATATAGGATCTTTTTCGGAGTTTGTGTCTACACTAGCTCCCCACTTCAAAGGGAGGATGGTAAGTAGGGTGTTGGGAGATTATTACCGAAGTGCTGCGGTGCATATGCAGCACTTCATTAAGCTAATTCTCCCTCGCGGCAACTCCGAAGTGTTAAACTTCAAAGTGCCGGCTCACGTGTAGTCGCAGCTCACCTGCTGGTGCTTCGAAGTGCCTGGGTATCTTCAAAGTCCCTTTACTCCTCAAAATTTTGAGGAGTAAAGGGACTTTGAAGTATCCCAGGCACTTCGAAGTACCGGTGGGTGAGCTGTGGCTACACACGAGCCGGCACTTTGAAGTTTAACGCTTCGGAGTTGCCGTGAGGGAGAATTAGCTTAATGAAGTGCTGCATATGCACCGCAGCACTTCAGTAATAATCTCCCGACACCCTACTTACCATCCTCCCTTCGAAGTAGGGAGCTAGTGTAGACAAACCCTGAGAGACTCTGTGGGGTGCACTCTGAATTCACTCAGTGCCCTGGGAAGTACAGCACAAGGCACCTCAAGCTGTTATTGCTGTTTTCTGAATACTTGATTTGATAGAACTGATCAGTGCTGTAACTAGCTAATTTTGCACCTGAGGGAAGAATATAAAATTTCACCCCTTATATATTCATAGCAGTTATTTTGTAGAAAAAGGGAAAACACATTATTATTACTATTACTATTATTATTATTATATAACAACAACACAATGTTTATTTATTACAGTTATGAAATTTGCATAAACAATCAATTAATACATATATATCTTAATACATATAGGCTTGCATTCCTCTTTCGAAAGACGCATGCAAATGAGGGAAGTTGAAAATGCTGATGAGGTGCAGATTTACATGTCTGGTGCTTCATTTGCATATTCTTCTTTCCAAACAGCTTATTTTGAAAGAAGAAAAGCAGTGCAGAGACGGCTCTTTTGAAAGTAAACCCCATCTTTGAACGAACCCTTTTTCCCATAAAAAACAGGAAGAATATTTAAATGAGGTGCCAGATATGTAAATCTGTGCCTCACTTGCATTTTCAATTTCCGTCATTTGCCTGACTCTTTCAAAAGAGGAATGCTAGTGGTGATGTAGCCCTAGTTATACTGTAATAGGTATTTGTTTATAATTGTATTTTGTATGCTTTTAATGAGGCAAACACATCAATAATTGGATGCTTGAAGGTAGTTCTTAATTGATTTTAGTTTACTGAAACTTCTTTCACAAGAAGCTACTGTCAGTGGCAAGCAGAGAAACATATGCAGGGAAATTTCCAAATCTGGATAACACTCAACAAGATTATGTTCATGAATTAATTGTAGAGACTGTCCAAACTAGTCGCAGATGAAACATTTGGCAACAGTGTTAATGCTTCATGTTTAAAATTCTGAATGTCTGATGACATTTCGGAGGCATTCAGATCACTGTCATATTGAAACCTTAAATCTGCTGCTGCTTTTTGAAGATTAGCAATATCCATTTTAACAAAAAAATCACCCAAAAGAAAATCGAAATCCGAAGAGATCTCATTTAGCGTTTCATACCTCCAGTTTAACTCAAATATTAGGCTGTCAAATATGGCTTTTATTTGTATTTTGAATGGTTCTTGAGCTGATAAATTACCACTTTCATCTTGTGATTCATAAAGCTGTTATCTTTTAACTTTTCACTTTCTGAATTCTGTAAATTCTGCTGATATTTCTGTATTTTGACTGTTTTTCTGAAATCAACAAAAATATCTTCCATATAGCTCTCATTTCCACACATCACTTGTAAAGTATTTTGTAAGCCATGAATCATCTTAGAAGCCTGATGAATAGAAATGCCTTTTGCTTGTAAGGCTTTATTCACTCTGGCAATGAGAGTTAGAATATTATGCCAAATGGATAACGAGCATAAAAACTCAAAATTAATATTTTTTTCAAAGGGTATTAGCTGTTAAATCTCTTTCAGCACATTGAGATGAAGCAGCAACATCATTTAGGACCTTAGTGACTTCTGAAATCTGCAAATTTAAGGCTGCAGTTGAATTTGCTTTTGATGCCCTTCTAGTATCAGCATGACCTTGGAGAGATTCCTTTAATATACCCATCAAAATATTACAGCAGGTGCTAGAATTAGAAAAAAAGTTTATATTTTTGTACCATGCCAAAGAATGAAACAATAGAAGAATTTACAGAAGCTGCAAGTACTCCATCCAAATTGCCAAATTATTATTATTATTATTATTATTTGCAGAATGACAGCTTTGATGCCTTTGTACATGCCTAATATATTTGCACCATTATCCATTTGCACCATTTGTACCCTTGGCCTCATCTGTTTTGAAGCTCATTTCCATCATTTTCAAACTTCTTTATTATTTCTTCAGCTAATCCACTTCCCCTGTTTGACTTGGTCTCAATAAAGTCTATGAAACTTTCTTCTGTAGTTAATCAGGGCCTGTCATGTATTATTGATGAAAATGGGTCATTTTCTCTTTCATTTGAATCGTGTTGCAGTTCAAAGGTTTTAGAAAAATGTCCTCTATAAAGAAAATAGCAAAATGAATGTGTAGCACACTTTAGCCTACAGAAAATGTCAATACTTCCTTCTTCTAGGGTTACTGTGGTGGGTTGTTTTTAAAAAGGAATGTGTACAGTATACACAGTAGTAGAAAAATATTTGAAAAAGTCTGCTAGAGACAAGTACATGCTCTCTCAGATGCCATGAAAATAGCAGAAACACCCTCACCTGTTTATTTGCTTTTTAAGCATATATCATCATGTTTTATTTCAGAGATCTACAACCAGCACTTCACAATCAACAGCTTTTACTCTGTATCCTGATCTCCTAGAGCAACAGTTACCAACCTAAATAATAAGTGATACCCCCTCGCCCCAACATACACAAACAAAAGTAGAAAACTTGACTTAAATCACTGTCCTGCTAGATTGAGCAGGACTCTCTATGATCATTCTTAAATATTCATTTTATCCCTTCCCTACAGCTCTGATTATGGGAGCGTTTCCTTACACTCCAAAATCCCTCCATTTCCCAGCCCTGATAGATTTTAACAGGCATATTTTCTTTTCTTTTCAAAAAATCAACATGTAAATAAAGGAAAAGACCAATCCTTCATTCTCACACTTGGACTTAAAAAAAAATGACTTTTCCATTTCCGATTATTCCAAGGAAGGGTTTATAGGGTTATTTAATTTTTAAAAAAATCTTGGTTCTTTATTGGCTCTTGTAACAATGAAAAAATGTGAGTATTTCTCCCCTGAAAATAACATAACAAAGGATTCACTGACTTAAACAAATGCAAACCAAAAAGGCGAGCACAACAAGACAAAATCTCTTGTAAACATGGATATATGGTTTTCTATTAATTATTTTGCATTTCCCCCCCCAGATTTTAGTGGATGAATCTAAGACAGCAAATAACCAGACGCGTAGCCAGGTTAGTCTTTGATCAGAAGAAAGGGATGGAGTTCCCTGCCTTTGGGAGGAAAGGAGTGGAGATTTAAAAAGGAATTCACCATTCAATAACTATATTAAATACCAAAGGCTCTAGACGGAATAGATGGTCATTAATACCCCATGGTTTCCAAGTAAACAGCTAATACTCATTGTTTGCTACAACTTCACGAAAAGGACAGGAGTGTTTCATGCTAACCCAGGGGTGGCCAACCTTTTTTCATCAGGGCCACGTGGCAATTTTTTACGTTACAGGGGCCAAACACAAAATAGCCCCAAAACTGCCCTCCCTGCCCCCCCCAGCTTAAACCCCTATCATCCCCAAACTGCACCCCCAGGCTTAACTGCCTTAAAACATCAAACAAGTCACTTTACAATATCACAGGTTATTTTCTCCACATGCACATTTTTAAAGCATCGTTGTTCAATTAACATTTCATATTGCAAAAAAGTAACACAAGTATTTCCAATCACCCCCTTCCCCCAGGCTTAACCCCTCTCAGCCCCAAACTGTTCCCAGGCTTAAACCTTCTCAACCCCAAACCACCCCCCCCGCCCCCAGGTTTAAACCCTGCCTCAGTCCCCATATCTGTCCTTCTGTCCCCAAGCTTTATGCCCATCCTGCAAACCTGACCCACATCCCCAAGCTTTACTCTCCATCAGCCTCAAACCCACCTCTCCATCACCAGGCTTAACCCACCTCAGCCCGAAACCCACAGCCCCATCTCCAGACTTAACTGATCTCATCCTCAAACCCACCAACCCCGCCCACCCCACCATCCACAGGCTTAATTCCTATCAGCCTCATACTCTCCCCCGTCATCAGGTTTTACCTGACTGAAATGACGAGCTCTGTGTGTTGTTTCTCCAGGGCGGCTGCCTCCTTCTGAGTGCAGCTCCAGCGGAGCAGGCTTGGATGATCCTCTCCACAGCTCTCCCGCAGGCTTAGCTCCCTGCCCTGCTGGCTTCTTCTTTCAGGGCTCCCTGCTGCTGCTGACTCCACTTGTGGCTCTGGAGGCTGCTGCCACTTAAACAAAAAAGACTAAATCCATTTTTAACTGTGGGCATTGTTTAAGTGGCAGCAGCCTCCAGAGCCGCAAGAAGAGTCAGCGGCAGCAGCACTCAGAGCCACAAGTGGCTCCTTAAAGAGCTGCATGCGGCTCCAGAGCCGTGGCCTCCAGGAAGACATCCGCGACCCCAAAGGGGGTTGCTACCCATGGGTTGCACACCACTGATCTATGTCAACCCTCTTAGATATCTATCCAACATGTTTTTAAATATCTCCAATGATGAAGATTTTACAACCACCATAGGCAATTTATTCCAGTACTTACCACCTTCACAGTTAGGGATCTTTTCCTAATGTCCAACCTAAACCTCCCCTGCTGCAGTTTAAGCCCATTGCTCCTTGTCCTGTCTTCAGAGGCTAAGCAGAATAATTTATCTCCTTCCTCCTTGTAATACCCTTTAAGTACTTGAAAGCTACGATCATTTTCCCTCTCAGCCTTCTCTGTTCCAAATGAAACAATCCTAGTTCTTTTAATCTTCCCTCATAGGTCATGTTTTGCAGGCATTTAATAACTTTAGTTGCTTTTCTCTGGACTCATTTCAATTTCTCCACTTCTTTCCTAAAACATGGTGCTCAGAACAGGACAAAGTACTCCAGCTGAGGCTTAATCAGTGCAGAATAGAGTGGAAGAATTCCTTCTTATGTCTTGGTCACAACACTTCTGTCAATGCATTCCAGAATCAAGTTTGCTTTTTTTGCAACAGTGTCACACTGTTAATTCATACTTAGCAGCTACAGCTACACTAAAGCCATCTGTTGACAGAAGTTTCTGTCAGAAAATATCTTCTGACAAAATATCTGTCGACAGATTGTGGCCGTACACAAACGCATATCAAAAAAGCGATCCTCTCTGTCAATGGAGAGTGGGTGGACTTCCCAGCCATTCTCTCGACAGAATGGTTAACCGGAAGCTCAGCAAACAGGGCTGCTCAGAGACCCAGAAGCTCTGTCTCTCAACAGAGGGTCCCCCAGAACATCCACACAGCTTTTTTATTGACAGATCCTGTCGACAAAAGCATTATGCCTCATCGTTGAGGGGCAGAAGGCTGTCAGGGAAACTGCTGAGTTTTGTCAACACGCTGTCAACAAAACACATTTTGTGTGTGGGTGCTCCATGAGTTTTGTTAACAGAACTCTCTCACGTAGCCGTAGCCATCTTGTGGTCCACTATGACCCCTAGAGTCCTTTCTGCAGTACTCCATCCCAGAGAGTCCCTTCATTCTGTATACGTGAAACTGATTGTTCCTCCCTAAGTGGAGTACTTTAAATTAGTTTTCATTGAATTATTTTCCTCATGCCTTTTCTCCAGTTTATCCAGATCATTTTGAATTCAGGCCCTATCCTCCAAAGCAGCTGCAACCCCTGCTAACTTGGTATCATCTGCAAACTTGATAAGCGTACTCTCTGTGCCATTATCTAAATCATTGATGGAGATATTGACCAGAACTGTCCAAAACCTGTTCCCTGCGGAACCCCACTTGTTATTCCCTTCCAGCCTGACTGTGTGAACCATTAATAACTACTCTCTGGCTGTGTCTACACTTTGCCCTCAACTTTGAAGAGGTCATGGTGGTCAGGGCCACGGGAGATTACTAATGAAGTGCTGTGGTGAATACATGGCACTTCATTAGGTTAATTTTTCCCCGCAGCATCTTTGAAGCAGCGAACTTCGAAGTGCCGGCACGAGAGTAGCTGCAGGCACTTTGAAGTGCCCACACTCCTTCGAAGTCCCTTTACCCCTCCTGCAGTTCTGTCTGTCTACTGGCCCTGCGCATAGAACTCCCTCTGACTATAACCATATTAACTGAGACGTAGCTGTGTTAGTCTGTATTCTGTCTGAGTTCTATGCTATGTTTATAGTCAAAACACAAAAGCAGTCATGTAGCACTTTAAAGACTAGCAAAATAATTTATTAGGTGATGAGCTTTCTTGGGACAGACCCACTCCTTCAGATCTATAGTCTTACCAGAATAGACTCAATATATAAAGCACAGAGGTCCAAAAATTGTTATCAAGGTTGAAAAATCAGAAAAATTATCAAGGTTTGCAAATCAGATAGAAGGGCAGAACAAGGGGTGTGAGGGGTGGGGGAAGTTAAGTGTATGGTCAAATATCAAAGTATGTGACAGAGTCCTTAAAATGGGTCAGGAACTTTTCCTTGCAACAAGCCCCACTGTCAACTTTGTCCACATATCTATTCTGGAGATACCATCACTGGACCTAAGCACGTTAATTACAAGTTCAGGCACACATTCTCCTGTTCCTCAGCTAACATTATATATGTCGTCATGTGCCAGCAATGCCCACCCTCTACGTACATTGGGCAAACTGCAAACACTCTTCACCAAAGAATGAATGGACACAGAGCAGACATCAAAAATCTCTAAATACACAAACCTATAAACCAGCACTTTAATGGATTGGGCCATTCTGTTAAAGACCTGAGAGTTTGTGTTCTGGAAAAAAGAGACTTTAACAAACATCTACAGAGAGAATACTTGGAACTAACATTCATATTCAAATTCGACACATTAACATGGGGTTTGAACAGGGACAGTGATTACCTGAGACATTATAAGGACTCTTTCACATGCTTTGATGTTTGACCATACACTTAACTTCCCCCACCCCTAAACCCCTCTTTCTGCTCTTCTATCTGATTTGCCAACCTTGATAACAATTCTTCTGATTTGTCAACCTTGATAACAATATTTGGACCTCTGTGCTTTATATATTGAGTCTGTTCTGGTAAGACTATAGATCTGAAGAGCTGGGTCTGTCCTACAAAAGCTCATCACCTGATAAATTATTTTGTTAGTCTTTAAAGGCTACATGACTGCTGGTTTGTTTTGACTATAAACTTAGCATAGAACCTGCTGTTGCCTCATTTTTGGTTGGTTTGTGACAAGGGCCCCAAGCCTCTAGGAGGGGGCTTTAGGGCCTGGCTCATCCTGTTCCAGCATGACATTAGTTAGATGTGTTTATGTTAGTAATAAGTCTAAGTGTAAATGGGAGGCTGTTGGTCAGAGCTAGACAACATGGTAGAAGATAATGGAGGCACATGTATGCATGTGAATAGATTCACCCCCTGGTAATGTACAGTTTATGAAGTAAACCACAGCATGAAACTGCTTTTATGTTCAATACTCCTACTTTTCTCTCTTACATTTTTTTTGTCTCTGCATATTAACCAATATATTTACACAAAAGCCCCTCAAATTAATATTTTGCACTGATTTTCACATTTTAATTTTTTATAATGGTAACTTCCCAGGAAACGTCCTTGAGAATAGTCAGGCTCAGCTGCTGAGGTTTGCTCTCTGTCATTTGATAACTCTGTTAGCCTTTCAGGACTTGTATTTTCAGATTGATTTTGATGAATTCCTTTGTCCTTGGCTTCTCCACCCCCTTTTAGGACCTTTTCAGGCAGATGCCGACAGATGGCCACTGGATTGGTCTGAGGAACAGCAAAGACACTGGCTGGACCTGGGAAGATGGCTCAAAACTCAACGATACAAAGTGAGCTTGATTTCAGTTTTTTAAAAATACAGCAGCACTCTAAAAAGCTCGATCTTCAGATACTAATTGGGCGCATCTACGCTATGGAGTTTTGTAGACAAAACTCATGGAGTGTCTACCCACAAAATGCATTTTGTTGACCGAAACTGTTGACAAAAATGGTGTGTAGACACTCTGGGGGGCCCTTTTGTTGACAGAGCAGATCAAAAGATCTATCCACTTTTATGAGTAGGCAGGATCTGTTGGCAGAAGTGTTTTTGGAACATCTCTTCTGACAGTAACTTGTGTAGACAGATGCTTCTAGTGTGGACGTAGTCGTGTTTATCAGTCCTTATGAACACAAAACTGCTAGTGAAGATTTTGAGAGCCATGTCTACACTGCGGAGATTATTTTGTGGTATAGGCACAGGGCCATAGCTATGGTGGAATAACCCCACAGTGCAGATGCATCCTACACTAAGGGAAGGGTTTACTCTGTTGGTGTAGGAAAACCATGTCCCTGAGGGATGCCTGGGTGCCAGCTTTCTTATTTTTTTTCTCCATCTCTGCTTCACCCCGGGGCCCAGACTTTCTGTATTGTCAAATTCTACTCTGCTGCCATCAGCGTGAGTCCAAGCCTATTGTGCCATTTTTTCTACCACTCTTACACAAGACCCTCTTAAAGCCAACTGGCAAAGGAGTGCAGAGGAGTTGCTGGTAGATTCTGGTTCTGGTATGTAAATTCTAGTTTAACAAAGAATGTCATGCAAGATTCGAAAAGCTGATATTAGACTGGCCATCTATGTAATTGTGAAACGTACAAATGTTGTGTGAGGAGTTACGTCAATACGGTGAAAACTAGTTTCTTGTACTCTGGCTGCGTCTACACTGAGCGATAGTGTTGGCAACTTGATATAAATGAGCAGTCTTGAAAATGCAAATAACTACTCATTTGCATATCTGTGAGGCCAATCTACATATTTAAATGAGATTGCCTGCTGGCAGAGGCTGCTGCCTGCAGAATACAGTGTAGACGTGGCTCTGCCAGCAAAAACCCCCTTTGGTGGCAGCCCCTTATCTCTGATTTTTTTCCAGGTATAAGAGGCTGCCAACAAAGGGGGGTTTTGCTGGCAGAACCACATCTACACTACTTGTTGGCGATCTTGTCTGAATATGCAAAGTAGCTGCACAAATATGCAAATACACAGTCATTTGCATTTTCAAGACAGCTCATTCACATCAAGCTGCTACACTATGGCTCAATGTAGACACAGCCTTGGTGTCTAAAGAGTGGTCAGTGGCAATAGCAGATTTTCTGACAGACAAGAATGTTTGTCTATATGGCAGTATACATGTGTCACATGACTGGATATTTATATTGGATCTGGAAGCCATTTTAATGCTCAGTGTAGCTATTGGCCCCACATATTTTGCTAGGAGGGTAGTGTAAGGTGTCTATGAAAGCTGAGGATGCCCTGAATCTATGTATGCTACTTATATGACTGTATCATGTATGTAGGTAAAGTTATAGCTTTTAGCTATGTAGCTGTGTTAGAAAATGTTTGTGTTCTAAGCTTCACAATAGAGGGCGTGAACTCAGCCCCAGCCAGGATGAATGGACTCTTAGCAAAGGCTCAGAGAGTTGAAGTCACATCCCAGATGCTTGGGACTTGTCAAAGGGATGCAGCCCAGTGCTCAGATGACCTGAACTGAGACAAAAGAACAGGCCCATCTCAGAAATTTGAGACTGTTTCCTGGGATTCATCCAATGGCAGTTTGCCACAACAGCCCACCTGAGTCAGGTGTATCGAGGATGTGAGTGACGTTAAGAATAAATTTGAATATTGATTAGGCTAAGTCAGTCACACCAGAGCAATGGACTGGACTAAAACTGAGTCCTTACCAATGCTCCCAGGATTTTACCCCGCGACCCTCCTCGCCATCTACGGTGGGTCTAATCACAACGGGGTTTCAGGGTGTGTGAACTGCGCTGCTGCAGTGTGTTTACCCAAGGAAGAAATACGGACAAGGTGTTAGGTTCAAACAGGGAGAAAGGGTTTATTTAACAAAGTAGAAGTGTGGATTATGGTAACCTAGGTGACACAAAATATATGGACCCTTGTTTTTCTGAAAATAAGCACAGGATTTGAATACTAATTGGCTTATAGCCTTAAACAATAGGTAACTGCTATAACAGCACTGCTATCTAACCCCTTAGCTACTTACTGCGCTTCCGGGACGGGCCGTGCAGCCTTCGATGTGTGCTGTAAAATGGAAAGGATAACTTCAGAGCTGAATATTGTATTTATTTATTCCTGGATCTTCCTGAGGTTCACCAGGGTCGCTCAACCCTTGGCCGACTACCACGGGGAGCAGATCTTACTTAGAATAAGAATTTGCCTGCGCTAAGCTAGGTCAATTCTCTAGTTAAGTGGGTTGCCCTGCTGGCCAAGCAGGGGAGAGCCCAGTATATGCGGGGTTTCCTTCTGAGAGGTTATCCCCTTAGTTAAATGGTGGGGTTTTCCTAGTTAAAGGTTATCCCCTCAAAAAGGTACTGCCTATTTCGACCACCTTGTTATGATAGCCCTTTATTGCAGACCTTCATTACCCTTAAAGGGTTATTAAGAACACCAGGGTTTTCCCTTTATAGGGTTATCCCTGACCGCTCTACCCTCCTAAATAGGGGGGAGCTTATAGCTCTGGATTATAATTATAAAGCAGTTTGCCTAACTATTCTTCTGTGTGCATGTAATAGTTTTAGGCTAGACCAATAGCATTGGCCTCCTGTGCCTTTACAAAGAGACAAGGGGTACAAAATATAAGACGCAGATCATGGACTTGGGGAAGTCCCAATCCACTCTCTGTTACAAAACTATATAAAAACATTAACTGCTCACCTAATTACTTATATTAGCCTTAAATCCAGACCACAAATACCTCCTTATTCCTGCTCTGTAATCCAGGTGCTGGGCCTGTAGTTCTCTTCGAGCTAGGAAGTTATGACCCTCACGGTGCGCTTGTACGGCAGCCATGTCAGGTCAGATAGTAAAGGAGGAAGAAAGAAAAAGAGAGCCAGGAGGAAAAACCGGCTTGGTTAACAAAGCCTCCTGTGTCTTTTCAGGAACGACCGTGATATTTCAGACACCGGTCCGAGCTAAGGTCGGTGACTGGAAGGGCAGGGTCGCTGCTGCGGTTTCCCCATGCAGGGCACCGTTGTTTAGGCGGCGCGGTCTGCCGGGCAAACCCTCCGGATAAAAGAACCGGAGCCTTACTAGTGATTTTTTGCTTTTTGTAGACTGGAGCTCTTCTGGTCTTTTGGCTGGAACTCTTCTGTTCTTCGTCGGCCCCCGGCGGCTAGCGAGCGATGACTGACGCGCAGGTCAGCTTCAGCTCTTCCGCCAGCGATGTTCGGCTACAGGCTCAGTCCAGCTCTTAGCTCAGTCCTTTTCTGTAGTCTTCTTTCTTCTTCTTCTGCTCTTCTCCGAGGTCTGGTCCGGAATGCCCCAAGCAGCGCTGCTCTCCTGAATATATGCAGCCTGGGTGGACCTGTTTGACAACCTCTGCCTGCTAGGTCCTCCTCAGTGCCACAATGTATCAAAGGGGCATTTGACTATTACATATGTATAAGGATTCTAAATTGACCAATCATTTTGAAACCTTTCAAACCATAACTTCATACATATTCATAGCCCGCCGAATATTAATTGCAACTGTCATTTTCCAGCGGCCATTTTGTGTATCTAAACACCATTTTGACAGTAAATATACTTTACAATTTATCTAATTTTGATGTGGTTTGTGAGGGAAATATGTCACCACTGCTGGTAAAGCAGATTATAAATTTTAAATGCTCAGCTTAAAGGCTGTTTGGTCAGGATGCAGGGCAACCACACAGACACCACGGCTCATGGACAGGGACATATAAATCACCTCAGAAGAGGATTTTTCTACAAGGTGGAGGCAGACCCTCAAAGGACGATGGGAAGAGGAAAGGGCTTTGTCCCTGGAAAAGATGCAAGAAGAGAGGACAGTGGTATGGACTTAGTAGAGTCCATCTTGGATCTTTTGTCTTGTGGTCTCCAAGGGCTCATGTCCCACCATCTGGACCCCATCGAGCTGCATCTACGATGCTCCAATAACTGAATCTGTGTAACCTGAAATGAACTTTCAGAGATCTTTAAGAATCAGCAAATAATATTGCTGGCCTGCATAATTAGTCATGACTGATGCATGTAAAGTATTGCTTTAACAATTCTTCTCTCTAACGCTGTCCTTTCTTTTTTGTTAATAAATCTTTAGATATTAGATCTAAAGAATTGGTGAGCATGTCGTTTGGATAAGATCCAAGTATATATTGACTGGGGGCTGGGCCCTTTGGGGTCTGGAAGAATCTGTGTGGTGTTGGTGAAACAGGCTTAAGACTCCCTCACCTGAATCTGGGGTTTGTTGGTCTGGGCTGGTACAGCAGCTGAGGAGTTTACTTGTGTGGCTTCTGGCTGGGCAGTGGGTTGGCAGAAGTACTGTTGTGACTGGTTGGATTTGCCTCAGTAAGAAGGAAATCCCAGCCCAGGGCTGTAAGTGGCCTGGATTTTAAGCAAAGGTACACTGTACTGATTTCTCTTTCTGTGGCCAGAAACGCTATCCTATCACAACATGTAAATAAAATGTTGTGTGGTTCACAAGGGATCTCCTAACAGCAGTCTAAACTGAATGTCAATGAAAGATTATAAAACATTTCAGAAAGAAAAAGAACAGGAAGATGTGCACAGTGGAATTGAAGGGGAGAAGGGAGAGAACGCTATCTTGAGTTAACAGAGAGTGAGCCGTGCTAGTCCGTACTCCAGCAAAACAAAGCAGCAGAAATGTAGCACTTTAAAGACAAACAAAATGATTTGTTCGGTGATGAGCTTTCATGGGACACACCCATTTCTTCAGATATGAAGTAGTGGGTCTGTCCCACGAAAGCTCATCACCAAAAAAATCATTTTGTTAGTCTTTGAAGTGCTGCATTTCTGCTACTATCTTGAGGTGTACATCAAACGTTTGCTGTGCTGTATTTGGGAGGCAAAGATGACACCTTGTTATCCTTCACTATCACTGGCATCTCAGTGCTTTGATCACAAATTTCTTCTTGTTTTTACTATAAGACTCAGTGCTGTGATATTAAGCAAAATACTAGTTTCAGTTGAATCTGACAAGCTGCTGTGTACTGTTTCTTTGGGAACATCAGTCTTGGTAATTTTGTGAATGTCTAGTGTATCAGGGCTGAATATTTCAAGGACTTGGGATTGGTATGTGCCTTTTACTAACCTATAGAGCAAGAATGAGGTCTGAAAGCAGCCACAACCAAGAGTCCCTCATGCTAATGGTGATGGAGGACTCCTGGGGAGTGTTTTGGCCATGTAGCACAGAATGAAGTTGTGTATCCCTGTGAAAAATAGGTGTAAAATATTATAGTTCTGAATATGAAATTACCTGCAGTTTTGTAAATCAAGAATTATCCTACCAACGTTAATAGGGTTACACTGGTTACATTCTAGTCCCACTGAGATAAACTTGGCTCAAGTCAGATCAGAATCAAGCCCTACTTTTCAGATCTGGAAGAATTTCAAACCCAGTTCTGCACTGGCACAAGTGGCAGAGTTCAAGGCAATGGAGAGTTAGACCTGGTCTACACTTAACGTTTAGGTTGACATAGCTGTGCCACTTGAGTGTGAAAATGCTACACCTCCATCTACACTGCTTTTTTTCTTTCAAAAGAATCTCTTCTGAGAAGAGATAAAGCAAATGAAGCATGAGGTATGTAAATCAGTGCCTCATTTGCATTTTCAATTTCCCTCATTTGCATTCCTCTTTGGAAAGAGGACTGCAAGTATAGATACAGCCTGAGTGTTGCAGTTGTGGCTACCTGCTCCCCACTGTGGGTAGGTGAAAGGAAACATAACTTCAATTTTCCTGGCTACCATCACTTGGGGAGATGGCATTCCTGTGCTGGCGTTGCTGTGGCTCTAATCTCCATGTGTAGACGTGGCATAGGCGCTTTGGCATTTGTAAAGGTATTCTGGATTTACACCAGTGAAAGCAAGCATTTGAGCCTTCATTTCTGCTCATTCTGTTGCTACAGTAAGGACTTCAGGATTTGGCCAGGAAGCTTTTTAACAATGGCAGAACATTTCCCCTCTCTGCAGCTCCTTCCCAAAACACTCCACGTAATGAGCTATCCTAACAGCCACTGTGTGGGGAGCTCAGTGCTGTTATCCCTAATTTTCAGCTATGGAAGGAGAGGCCCAGAGAGGTGAGCTAATTTGCACAGTGCCATGTGGTGTGTCATCACAAGAAATAGGGTAATACCCTCATCAGTCCCTGTGCTGTGCTCTGGCCACTTGACCAGTGTCACTCTGGAATTCCTACTTTCACATTCTAAAAAACTCTGGGTAGGAAATTGTCACTCACTGGGGCTCCCAGCCTGGCTGTTCTCATCCTGACCCAGATGGCCCCTGGCATGAGCACACACTCTACTTAAGTTACTATGGTTAATTTACTGCACAGTGTCCTTGTCTAATACTGGCAGGTGTTTCATGATGGTAATGCACTGAGGGGTGGGGGCATTATTCTACATAGGCCATCTCTGTTAGTGTCTATTTTGGATTCAATGACATCTGCCTCTTCTGTGGCTGTTCCTGTCACCTTCTCCCAATAACCATAGAGCATTTTCTGCCTTTTCTTTTAGTGATCATTCTTATTATGTCTCCTTACTCTGTGTTCTCTGTGTTTCTTTTAAAGGATCATCTCTAACAGTGCTGTCCAGCACTGCGGAGTCCTGCTCAAAGGTGTCTTCCAGGCCTCTAGCTGTGAATTTCCTTTACCATGGATCTGTGAGAAATCCCCCATGTAAGCTATTCCTGCACTTTCCCACCAAATAGTCTTCACTCAGATCCAGCCAATGAGTCCAGACCACAGCTGCCTATCTAGACACACCTAATCCTTTTTCCCACTTCAGCAAGGCTCATAATGTTCCTAGAATTCTGTGGTAACCTGGAAGCCTTCTTTCACCGCCTCCATCTAAAGTAATTCTTACAGCACACCTAGGAACAACAGTCTGACTCTCTCGATGCCCCCAACACCAACAAAAGAAGAAGAACTCTATGTGGACTCCCCCTGACGGTCGTAGCAAAAGTCTGGATTTCTACATACAATGCTTCTGCAACCGTGCTCAGACTGACATTATACGCAAACAATGCCAGATGAGACACAATCTCAACTATGCTGAATGCTATGCTGTCCAGAGTCTCAAAAAAACCCCCAGACATTATAATCAAACCAGCTGGGAAAGGGGGTGCTGTTGTCATCATGAATATGTCAGACTATGGACAGGAGGCAGCCAGACAACTCTCCAACACCACATTTTACAGCCCTCTCTCTGCTGATCCCACTTTGGATTTCCAAAGGAAATTACAACAACTACTTAAGGAACTCCCTGCTGCTACATGGGACCTTATTCACTCAGACACACCATCTGAGCCCCAGCATGGATTATTTTATTTACTTCCCAAAATCCACAAACCTGGAAACACCGGACGCCCTATCATTTCAGGTATTGGCACCCTTACCACTGGACTATCCAGTTACATGGACTCCCTCCTCAAACCCTATGCTACCAACACCCCCAGCTATCTCCGAGATACCACTGACTTCCTGAGGAAATTACAAAACATCAGAAAAGTTCCTGACAACACCATCCTTGCCACAATGGATGTAGAGGCTCTGTACACTAATATTCCACACGAAGATGGATTACAAGCAATCAGGAATACCATCCCTGATGTCAACACAGCCAATCTGGTGTCTGACTCTGTAACTTTGTTCTCACCCACAATTATTTCCGATCTGGGGACAATTTATACCTCCAGATTAGTGGAACTGCTATGGGCACCTGCATGGCCCCACAATATGCTAATATATTTATGGCTGACGTGGAACAACAATTCCTCAGCTCTTGTGCCCTATCACCCCTCCTCTACTTAAGATACACTGATGACATCTTTATGATTTGGACCCATGGTACAGAGGCTCTAGAAGAATTCCACAGGGACTTTAACAGTCTGCACCCCACCATAAACTTATGCCTCGATCGCTCCATGTGAGAGATACATTTCCTGGACATTACAGTTCAAATCAAGGATGGCCTGATTGGTACCACACTCTACTGGAAACCCACTGATCACTATACTTACCTACGCACTTCTAACTTCCATCCTGCACACATAACTAGATCCATTGTTGACAGTCAAGCCCTTAGGTACAATCACATTTGCTCTGATCCTGCTGACAGAGACCAAACACTGCAAGATCTTTACCAAATATTCATAAACCTGAATTACCCACCAGGAGAAACAGAAAAACAAATCAACAGGGCCAGACAAATACCCAGAGACCAGCTACTCCGAGATAGGCCCAGAAAAGCCAAGAACAGAACACCACTGGTCATCACCAACAGCCCCCAACTCAAACCACTGCAACACATTATTAAAGACCTACAACCTATCCTTAATCAGGATGCTACACTCCAGAAGGCCCTAGATGACAGGCCTGTTCTCTCCTAGAGACAACCTCCCAACCTTACGAGGATTGTCACCAACAGCCACAGTCTATACCGCAGGAACACCAGTCCTGGAACTTTTCCTTGCAACAAAGCCCACTGCCAGCTTTGTCCACATCTATTCTGGAGATACCATCGCTGGACCTAACCAGGTTATTCACAGAATCACAGGCACATTCTCATGTTTCTCAGCTAACATCATATATGTCATCATGTGCCAACAATGCCCAGATGCTTTGTATATTGGACAGACTTCAAACTCTCTTAGACAAAGAGTTAATGGGCACAAAACAGACATAAAAACACTCCTGATCCACAAACCTGTTAGCCAGCATTTTAATGGAGTGGGCCATTCTGTTAATGACTTAAGAGTCTGAGTGTTACTGAAGAGGAATTTTCTTAACACTCTTGAAAGAGAGGCTGCTGAACTCTCTTTTATATTCAAATTCGCCACATCAACACGTGGTTTGAACCGGGATGGGAATTTTCTGGTCACTATAGGGGCTCGTTTGCATACTTGGCTTAATCGAATTCTTGACTCCCCCCACCTTCTGCCCCTCTACTCTCTGATTTTCTCACCTTGATAATTTTTTTTGTGATTTGTCCGCCTTCATTACTGTTTTCAGTTCTCTGTGTCTTAAATATTGAGCCTGTTCTGGTCTGGCTATGGTCTGAAGAAGTGGGTCTGTCCCATGAAAGCTCACCTAATAAACTATTTTGTTAGTTTTTAAAGTGCTACTTGACTGCTTTTTTGTTCTGATAGTGTACAGACGAGCACGGCTTCCTCTTCGTCACCGTTCTTAGAATATTTGTGTCAGCGTTGCCCTCTATTGAAATCAATCGGAATTGCACATCAATGTAGGAGGCTCAAATCTGGTTCATGGACTCTCAGTTCCCTCAGGCTGGAACGCAAAGGGTGAGTTCTGTGTAGAAACCTTAGATCCATTTGCAGTCCTGTTCTTTTCAGGGCTGGGAGCACTGCAGAGGCCTGCTGATGTTAGCTTTGTCGCTATGGAAAAGACTTGAGCATGATCCCCAGTCTTATTCTTTCTTACTCTTCCCCAGTCTGCATGTTATTAGTGTGATAAAAACTGGACCCAGATCGTCTTAGCTCTGCTGGAGATTTTGTGTCCCACTTTAGCTCCATCACAGCCTCCCTCATGGAGCTCTGTAAGACGGGGAAGCCAGACACGGTGTTCTGGACCGAGCAGTGCCACGGGTCACCCAGTGCACTGAAGGAGCCCCTGGTCAGGGCCCCAGTGCTAGTAAACCCAGACTTCGACAAGCCCTTTATGGTGTTCACTCATGTCTCAGACAATAGGCTGGGTGCTGTGTTAATGCAGGTGAATGAAAATTGGGAGAGACACCTCACTGTGTACCTGAGCAGGAAGCTGCTGCTCCAGGAGCAGAACTACGTAACCATAGAGAAGGAATGTCTGGCCATGGTGTGAGCTCTTGGAGACCTGCAGCCATATCTGTTTGGATGCCGCTTCACTGTGTATACTGATCACTCACCCCTGATCTGGCTGCATCAATAACAGGGGCCAACGCCAAGCTCCTGAGGTGAAGCCTGATCCTACAGGGTTATGACAGAGAGGTGCTCCATGTTAAGGGAAGCAACAATGTCATAGCAGAAGCCGTATCACGCAGAGAGGGTCCAGAACTTCCCCAGGTCACTGGCTAAGTGACCCAGCTCAGCTCAGTCTTGAAGAGGGGAAATATGTGACAAAATGGGGTGTGTGAGGATTTTATTCTCTGGTTAGGTTGCATGTGTTTCCTGATGCCCTGCGGTAACACCAGGTGTGTGACTCAGTTTCCCTACGTACAGCAGCAGTAGAGCATCAGTGCACAGAGGTACTGGACGTTTCGGTATGATGACTTCTCACACATAGAAATGGAAGTTTCTGACCTTTGCCACTGAGTGACACCTTTCTTCCCCGAAAAACAAGACAAAGGTGGGAGGAGGGGCCTGGCTGGTTTAAACTGGAACTGGGCAGTTGGAAGGCGGTCCTATCAGGGTTGAGAGAGACAAAGGCAGGCCAGGGCCCTGGCTTGGGGACCCCCTTCTTGGCCCCCTTTCTCCAAAATGGATTATACTGATAGCTTCTGGTTTCTGTGCTGACAAGCCTGTTCTGTGCTGCATCCCTTTTGACTAATAAATGTTCTGTTCTACCTGCTGAATGAGAATCATGTCTGACAGCAAATGGGGTGCAGGCCATGGTGACCCGCACACCCCATGACAGCGAGACACACCCTAAGCAACAACAAAGAAAGGCTGTTGACCCAAATCAGAGAAAAAGAACAGCTCTGGTTTCAACATTTTATCTGACATGAGAACAGCTCTTTAGGGTAAGAATCTGTACATAATAAGCCTCTTAGAGCAGTGTTTTCCAAACTTTTTCATCTCGCAGCACACTTTTAAGATCCCAAACTTTTCATGGCGCACCAAAATTAAAAAAAAATGCATAAAATATTCCAAGAAATAACTCTTATTTCAAAATGAAATGTACACATATTGTAATGTTAATTAAAACAGTATTTTACTTAAGATTTTCAACTAGAATTTTAATCTGAAATGTGACCTTGTTTTAATGAACACAAACTGTTTAATATTCAGTTCAGTGCTGGAAAGAGCTACATGGAGCTCCTGATCCATGCTTTTTAAACATGAACTCATCTCATTTTTATAGGTGATAATGAAGAGAAACAAAATTCACAAAGGTAGGTGGATGAAAATGGCAGTAGAACAATTATTGCTTGATTTGAAATCAATGGATATTCATTTTTCACTTGTACCCAAAATTGATCCAACAGAATCTCTAAATTTGAGCTCAAGTGTGCAATCTTTCCTGACATCCAAAAATTCTTCCTTTTCCTTCAAACATAAAGTCACTGTTGATTTTTCTGGAGATGATGCAGAAGGATTTTGAATCCAATCAAACTGCTCCATTTTAGATGATGTGAAATAATGCCTGAGCTTGTCCTGAAGCAAATTCAAATGTTTCTCTGCAAGTGAGAGTAGCTTTTAATCTTACTCTGAGCTAGAAGCTCACTTGAACATCTGGAGTGAAACAAGACCTACTTTTCTCCATAGTTTAAGTTTTAATTGGAAACCGTTTAACTTGCCTGTGCATTTCAGTATGTTCTCATTGTGTCCTTGCAGCTTCAGATTCAGTTCATTTAGATGCTCAAATACATCAGCCAAGTAGGCCAGTTTTTCCAGCCGCTATTTATCTTGCACTAGATTCTCATGCTGGATCTCACTCTACATAAATTGTGTCAGTTCTTCCCTCAGTTCATAAACTTTTGACAGAGCTCTGACTCCTGAAAGCCAGCAAACTTCAGTATAAAGGAGGAGGGATTGGTGTTCTGCTGCCATGTCTTCACAGAAAGTAGAAAAAAAGGTGTGAATGAAGCAGTTGGGATTTGATGAAATTGACCATTTTCACAACTTCTTTTTAGTGTGGATCTCAGCTCAGCTGGCAAGCTGTTTGGTACAAGAGCCTCCCCATGTAGAAAGCAGTGTGTGATTTGGACCTCTGAATTTTCACATTGTACTTTGGGCACAAAGCCTTTTACGTTCCCTGTCATTGCTGCTGAGCCATCTGTGCAAACACATATGCAGTTCTTTCATGAAATTCCATTTATTTTGAAATATTCATCTGTCCCTCTGAGTATTTCCTCTCCCATTATTTTTTGTGGATGTTCCTTGCAGAATAAATAACGCTCTCTCAAGCTGTCCTTCTCAGCAAGCCAAACAACTGCAATTAGCTGTTCACAACTGCCAATATCTATAGATTTGTCAATTTGCAGGGAAAATTTTCCTGCCTCTTTGTTTTTTTCAGTCAGTGCTGTTTCTATCCTTTGACATGTCTTGAATGAGTCTGCTGATGGTACTATTGGAAAGGGGAACTCTTGCTACCTCTTTTGCTGCTTCTGGACCTGTCATAGTGTGGATAATTTCTTGGCAGACTGGTAGAAAAAGAGTTTCAGTAATAGGATGAGGCTTTTTGTCTTCAGTAGTCAATCTGGCAATGTTGAAGCTGTCCTGTTGTGCAAGATCTGCTACCTTCGCTAACGTTCTCATGAGACAGTGTTGTTTTGTATTTTGTTCTTGCAACTGTGCAGCTCAGGAAGCTGTGGTGCCCTGTACATCCAGACAAACAGAACCCAATTCTTGGGCAAATTATATATACACAGTCAATAATATATAGATTGTGGCTGTTGTTTCACACATTATTAAAACACCTTTCTTTTAAGAGGAAAAGGAACCTTCTGCTCTTGCTGTGAAATAAACTTTTCTTATCAAGCCAAGTTCTGTGAAATCAAGTCAAGCCAGCATCAATAGCGCACAAATATATCAATGAAACTACTCGGTGGTGCAAATTTTGACTAGTCAAATGTGAGGAGGCTCAGTATGGGAGCACTCCAACTGAAAAGGCAGAAAGTACAGATGTACTGAGGAAAGTATAAATTAAAAATGAAACCCAAAGAAACTAATTAATTGATAAAAGATTTAGTTTACTAAATAAAAGTTCGCATAATGATAATAAAATTTCCGTGGCACACTAAAAACCCCTCTGTGGGACACCAGTGTGCTATGGCACACAGTTTGGGAAGTACTATTTTAGGGAAGTTAGAACTAGCTGTGTGTTTTCTTTTTATTTCATTTTAGTAACTTAGATCTGTCTGGTTTCACTTATATCCTATGGTTCTTTGAGGAGTGTTGCTGTGGATGCTCCACTTACTAGCTGCGTCTACACGTGCACGCTACTTCGAAGTAGCGGCACCAACTTCGAAATAGCGCCCGTCGCGTCTACACGCGTCGGGCGCTATTTCGAAGTTAACTTCGACGTTAGGTGGCGAGACGTCGAAGTCGCTAACCTCATGAGGAGATAGGAATAGCGCCCTACTTCGACGTTCAACGTCGAAGTAGGGACCGTGTAGACGATCCGCGTCCCGCAACGTCGAAATTGGCGGGTCCTCCATGGCGGCCATCAGCTGGGGGGTTGAGAGATGCTCTCTCTCCAGCCCCTGTGGGGCTCTATGGTCACCGTGGGCAGCAGCCCTTAGCCCAGGGCTTCTGGCTGCTTCTGCTGCAGCTGGGGATCTATGCTGCAGGCACAGGGTCTGCAACCAGTTGTCAGCTCTGTGGATCTTGTGTTGTTTAGTGCAACTGTGTCTGGGAGGGGCCCTTTAAGGGAGTGGCTTGCTGTTGAGTCCGCCCTGTGACCCTGTCTGCAGCTGTGCCTGGCATCCCTATTTCGATGTGTGCTACTTTGACGTGTAGACGTTCCCTCGCTGCGCCTATTTCGATGTTGGGCTGAGCAACGTCAAAGTTGGACATCGACGTTGCCGGCCCTGGAGGACGTGTAGACGTTATTCATCGAAATAGACTATTTCGATGTCGAAACATCGAAATAAGCTATTTCGATGTTGGCTGCACGTGTAGACATAGCCACTGTGTTTATCGTGCCCCTGTGCTCATAGTCAGAAGTTTTTACCAACAGTGCCCCTGTGTGGTACACACATGTGGTGTGCATCTGTGAGCCCTTACCATTTGCACACTATCAACCCTCTGTCAGTTGCTTCTCTACCACCGTTGGCTAAACTTGGAACTCCAGCCACCCTCTATTTTCCTCAAGAATAGTTTAATGTAGTAAAGTTAGTTATTAGCCCTGGTTTTTCATCCAAGTGTATAGTCCTTTTTTAATTTTTCTTTTCTTTTTCTCATTTGCTGCTTCTTCAGCTGTCTCTCAACTGAGGCTGTAGAGCAGGGACTTCACTCACCCTAGTATGAGGGCTCAGTGCCTCTGGGTACTACACGAGGAAGAGGCAAAATAGGCTTTACAATCAAAAATGTAGTTCCTCTCCTTCTCCCCAGACTCAGAGTGCTACGAATTCTGTTACTAAGCACTGGAGGCTAGGTGTCATCCCTCCACCTACCGGATGCCTGCTTTCATGTCTCAGTAAAGCCGATACAGAGGAAATTCCAATGGTTCAAGATCAAACTTATACATTTTCAATACAGAGTCCTCCCATTCGGTCTCACCAAAAGTTTTTGTAGCAGTAGCTGCTCAGTTTCACATAAGGGACATAAAATTCTTTTCCTACCTTGACAACTGCCTAATAGTCAAGCACTCGTTAGAAGAGGCCAAGCATGCAGTCACCGACACTTACATACCTTATTGCTAGGGTTCCGGGTCAACAACTTTCGCAAGTCCCTCCTCCTTTTCTTTTTTTTGCAGTAAGAGCCTTTCTATATAATCTCCCATTTTCTTCAAAACCCCTTTTCCAATCCTGATGCTTTCTTTAGGACACATCCATTTGTTGTCTTTAGGGTACAGTGTATCTTTTGTTCAACTTGGCTGGCCCAAGTTCTTTAGGCCTCCAAGCCCTGCCACTCCCTGCACCAACCTCTTTTTGGCAAAAGTAGACTTTTGTCCCATTTGCTCTTGAAAACTGGTGATCAGCTGATAAGAGCAAATGGGGCCAAATGCCCAGGTGTGCCAAAAGAGGATGTCTGGGCCCAGGGGTCCTCATGTTTTTCAGTCACAAGTCCCCCTCACCCAATCTGTGTCCAATCCCCCTGGGAGAGAGGGTCAGAAACAGGGCTGGGCCTGCAGTCAGGAACTGTGAGTGGGGGTGCTGCTGGGAGCAGAGCCACAGTTGGGGCTGGGGGTAAGGCAGAGACCTGCACTGTGTCCCCCAGATGTTCCTCTGTGCTACCTTAAGGGGATGTGCCCCACAGTCTGGGGATCACTGTCTAAGGCTGTCAAGAGCTGCCCAGGGAGCTGTGGAGAGACCTGGAACTTGCATCTTCTTTGCAAAGGTGTGAGCCCAGCAGCAGTGTTGGCTAATGGAGCCCAGAGTGCTACTTGCCAGGTGAGTTTGCCTGCCAGCCCCCTTCCCCTGCCCTCCCCCATGTCTTAGAC
Source organism: Carettochelys insculpta (assembly GCF_033958435.1). Classification (NCBI taxonomy): domain Eukaryota; kingdom Metazoa; phylum Chordata; order Testudines; family Carettochelyidae; genus Carettochelys; species Carettochelys insculpta. The sequence goes on along the minus strand of NC_134137.1, from coordinate 235,296,589 downwards.
TCTAAAAGCTACATGGGACAGGGAGAAGGGGGAAGTAGGAGGTGCACTTCCCTGCCTATGCCATGGGCATGGACAACCCGTGCCAGCTGACAGTGTGTGTGTGGCGGGGGGGATGTGGGGCATCCCCAAAACAGTTGTAGTCATGCTCCCTCCCCATCCTGGAAAGCAGCTCCCTCTCTGGGAAAGCAGTGAGCAGTTGTTCCTCTGCCTCTCCTGGCAGAGCTAAAGCTGGAGCACCTCCTAGCTGTCCCTCCACTCCTGCTTCAGCCTCTCCCTGCCTGGCACAGCTCACTGGCCAATCTCAGCTGCTCCGCAAGCAAGGGGCCTGGCCATACCATGTAACTGAGCAATCTGGAAGCAGAGTGGGGCACATGAGCCTGCATTCCCAGCTGCCCCCAGCCTCTGCAAGCAATGCCTTTGGCTATGGGAAATGCACAGCGAGGCCCGTCAAACCACCTTTGCTCTGTCCTCTTGTGGCTCCTTGATAATTACAAAGAGCCTGACATTTCAGGCTTTGCTGTCCCAAAGCAGATTAAACTGAGTTTTAAAAATAGAGGAAGGTTCCCTTTTCTTCCCCACCTTGTGCCTCCACAGGGTGGAGTGAAGGTTGTTTGGGGGGGACCTAACTGAGCTGAAGAAGTCTGGTATTTTTTAAAAATGTAACCTTAGTTTGGTACTGCTTGGCTTCATAATGCATGTCTTTCAAACAATTACTCTGCCCCCTGTGAAGCTCTTCCCCTTGAGTTATACATATACCCTTCCAACCCTCGCTCCCTTGTACCATAGCTTTCGTTTGAGAATATGAGTCAGAGCTTTCCTGGTGCCACTGGTCATTGAGTAGGGTAATCATTACCAGAGCTAACGATGGTCACGCTCAAGGCATGAGCAGATTGCTAGTGAGGGATTAGGAGGAAACCTCTCTCCCTGAGACAGTGTTACTTAGCGGGGTGCATTATGGGGCTTTCTCTTCTGCTTCGAAGCACCCAAAACTGGCTACTGTCAAGCACGGGATACTCTAATAATAGGCTCATGCAGCGTGGGAGAACAAACATGATGGACCAATTCTCCAGGTCAGTGCCCCTGACCTCTGTGCTGTGTGGGGGATAGCTAAGCTGTTGCCCTGGGGAATTGGTTAATGTGTGACGGACTGCTCATATGTCCCCATCCCACCCTGTTTCCCTCCCTCTGTGCTGTAGGCATGCTGGTGGGAAGGTGAAGGCTGGGCTATCTCTAAGGGGTGATTACTCAGCCGGGGCTGGTGGGTTGTCGCCCCTTGTGCCTGGGCACCAGGAATATTCCTGGCTCAGAGCACACTCCAGCAAAGAGTGGCTCCAAACATCTCCATTGTGCACTCCCCCATCCTTGGGCCCCACCTCCTGCGGCAGGTGACTTACAATGGCTGGGGGGGCCGCCCCCTGCCATCACCACTGACACAGCAGCAGGGCTAGACTGCTTCCTACCACTCACTGAGTGCAGCTGCCAGCACATCCCTGCAGGACCAGGGTGGGATGTCTCTGTGCACCCCCTTAGCCTGAGCACCCATGCAGCCAATGGGAAGCTATGGGCAGTAATGAAGAGAAACGCCCCCCTCCCCTGCCTAGGAGTTGCTGCCAAAGGGCCATGCCCCGGTAAGTGCCACTCCCTCCCACATCCCCACGCTTCCTGTCCCCAAACACCCTCCCAAGGCCTGCATCTCTCACCCCTTCCTGCATCCCCAGCCCCTGCCCCAGCCCAGAACCTGCGCTCAGCACCCAAACTCCATTCCCATACCTGCAGCTCAGACCTTCTCCACCCAAATTCCCTCCCAGAGCCTCTGGCGGATGGAGGGGGGAAGGATTTGGGGTGGGGCCAGGGGGCAGGTTTGGGGCACCACTTGTATTTCTGCAACCTGCCACCCCTGTAGCCATCTTCCCTCTGGCCTCAATTGCCTGCATCAGGCCTGGATCATTTGTGTGGGTGAGAAATCAAGGAGCTGGGAAGGGAAATCTCGGAGGAAGGAGAATGGCTCAGCAGACAGCCTGATTTTAAAATCAAGCAGGGGCTGTTCTCTCTGTCCTTGCGCAAGCAGGGCTCAGGCCTATCCCCTGTTGCCTCCTATAAACGCCTTGATTCCTGCACTCCCAATCTGGAAGACCATCTTTCTCTTCCCCCAGAGCCTCATCCAGCATTGATACGGGGTAGGTGGGCACCCCACACACTGAGCTCCATCAGAAAAGTGGTCCTCATTGCCACTGCTTGCTGCCCTGTCTCCTCTGCCTTTCGTCCGCCCTACCTTCCTTTCTGTCACTCTCCCATCAGACGGAGATGGCTTCAGCCCACGAGGCCCCCTTCCCCCTGGTTTGTCAGGGGCTAGTTGGAACCCTCTCTCTGCTGTAATTCAGAGAGGTTGGCACCCGCTCCTCTTCTCATCCCCTTCCCTGTTTCCCAGCTGGTCCTGGCCCCCTGTCCTTATCTCGCCCCTCCTTGCTGCTGTTTGCACAGAGCAGTATAAAGGGGCTGACCCACCAGAGAGCCAGGGCAAGGTGCAGGGAGGCAGCAGACGAAGCTGTGTCTGTCTCACTCACCACCCTCGCTCTGTACCATGGGGGAGGACAGACTGCCTAGGAGCCTGAGCATCTTCTTCCTACTCCTCTTTCTCCTCCCTGGAAACACCTCGCCCGCCTCCGAACCGTAAGCTGCATGTGCAGAAGGGGCTGGTGTTGCTTTGGGGAACCAGGAGTCCTGGGCCTTACTCATGGCTGCCACTGACTGACTTGGTCACCTTGGGGAACTCACTGCACTGCTTTGTGCCTCTGTGCTCCCATCACTAACATGGCAATAATGACATGGCGGTGGGAGGGGCTAAATTCATTAATGTCTATAAGGCGCTTTGAGAACCCTGGATGCAGCAGTAGTTTGGTGCATTAGTTTGTTTTCTCTCTTTCGCATTGCCCATGCACCTCCTTACCCCTGTTAATAGGTGAAGGGGTGGGGTTCTGCCCCCCCGGGAGAGTCTCTGAGGGCTCTGGCAGTACTGCTCCCTCCCCTGGCGGGAGACATCGCTGGGGACACCTGCAAAGCAGCGGGCAGGCTTTAACAAACCTGCGTAAACAGAGAGCAGCCCAGCGGTCAGTGCTTCCTCCAGGCAAACAGACTGAGGGAGATAACAGAGGTGCTGCTGGCACTGACCCCTGCTCCCCGTCAGAAACACACAGGCCCCTCTGAGGGACCAGCCATCGGAGAGATCTCAGAAGGGTGAAGCTCTGTGCTGATATGCAAGAGGTCCATTCCTTGTCCCAGTTCCTCACTACTCTGGGACTGGCAGTCTGTCGGAGTTCTGGGCAGACTAACCCCACTGCCTTCCTGAGGTTGCAATGTGGGGGAGGCAGGTTTAGTTCCCAGGCCCCCTCTGGGGTATGTCTACCCTGCATTGGGGAAGGAGCCTCCCAACCTGGATCTACTGTCTTGGGGCAGCTCATGACAACTAGCAATGTGGACGCTGTAACTCAGGCTGGAGCTCAGACATTGTGGCCCTGCCCTGCTACGTGGGAGAGCGGGACTCAGGGTTTGGCTGCGCCTACTGTGCCCAAGGTTCAGTTGCACAGCCGAAGAGGGCCTGCTGCACGACCATGGAGCGTAGCGAAGACGTTAACTATGCTGACAAGAGACCTACTCCCATTGGCATGGTTACGCCAGAGCCCTGAGAAGAGGTAGCCATGTTGACAGGAGAAGCCTCCCATTGGCCTGGCGCCTTCTGCACCAGGAGTTAGGCTGGTATAACTGCATTGCGCAGGAGTGTGGGTTTTGCACTCCCCTACCCTGCAAGGACGCAGTCTGTGGGACTCGGCGCCTCGCCGGGCCCCTGGGCAATGCAATGGAGGGCTGCTCCATGCCCCAGAAGGGGCGGAGCTTCGGACACCAGAGTTGGGGCTGGGCCTAGGCAGCCCTCTGCACTGTGCAAACCACACCACGCCCCCCTGCCAGCGCTCCGCACTGCCCAGAGCATGCCGCACAGCGCTCCTGCCGCATTGTAATGGGCCCGGGCTTCCAGCCACCAGCAGCGCCGCAGCAGTGGTAGCTAGCTGCGCCGACAGCCGCCACGGGCTCCAGGGCAAGGTGGCGGGGGGGCCGTCTCTGTGCCCCGGAAGGGGGCAAAGCTGCTCAGCCCTCAGCACTGCCCAGACCATAGCACTCCCCCCCAGCACCTCCCACTCCCTCCCAGCCCCACACAACCGGAGCAGCGCGGCTGCAGCATTTCAAAGGGGCCTGCAGCTCTGGCCACCACCACTGACACAGTAGCAAGGGTGGTGTCTGGAGCTCTGGGCCCCTTTGAAATGCTGGGCCCTAGGGGCAACTGGCGCCCTCCCTCCACCCCCCTCGGCGGGCCTGGCTACGGCTGCACGGGTGTAAGTCTGAAGTGCAGATCGGGGCTCAGTGTGTGAGCCTGGCAGTGCCCCAGAGTCTTGGCTGAGCTGTAGCAGGTGGGGAAGAGAGAGGAGAAGTTTTATCCCCATGGGCTATGCAAAGGGCAGCCGCTCCAGTCCTTTCTTAAGCTCTGGCACCACCTCGTGGCCAACTGTGGTAACCATGCTAACTAGTACGACAATGTCTGCCACAGGAGGTCTCAGGTGCAGGGTCGGGCAATAATTTTTGACGTGGGGGCGGGCTGGGGGGCAGTACAAACATTTGGTAAGTGGTCAAGGGCCGCTCTCTCCCGTGATGTTAATGGCGAAGGTGAGGCAGATGGGGTGCAGAAGGGAGCTCGGCTATGGGACTGGTGTGCAGGGGCGTGTGCTGGGTGTGGGAAGGAGTTAGGGGGCAGGAGAGGATTCTGCCCCTGGAGAAGGGGATGTAGGAGCGGGTGCCTGGCTGGGGAAGGAATTGTAGCAGGGGTGAGGTGCAGCATGTTTGGTTTGTGACCTGGGGCTGGAATGCCAGGTGTAGCTCTGGCTGTGTGCCCTTGGCAGCCCACACCTCCCCGGGTGGGGACCCTCTGCGCCCTGCCTGTGCCACAGGCACAGCCCAGTCAGCTCCCATTGGCTGGTTTTCTTCCAATGTGAGCTGCAAGATTGTGGTGGGGGTGGGGTTAGTGTACAAAGTCCCCCTCCTGCCCAGGGGTGTGCAGAGCACAGACAGAACATAGCCCCCACAGCTGGTTGCTTTGAGTGGTGTGCGGAGGCTCAGCCAGCAGGGAGCCTGCCTGGGGGATCCCACTGCGCTGTGGAGCAGCTGTGGACCAGGTGTGGTGGTTTGGCAGCCAGATCTGGCCCATGGGCTGTATTTTGCCCATCGCTGCTCTAGTGTCTGAGACATGCCCTTCAAGGCAACAGACTGTAAAAAAGCACAATTGTTTACTCATTGGACAAGAGAACTTGTGACTCCTCATTACATTATCTAGCCTGTGGCCATTTCTGGCATTCCTCACTCATCCACCCTGAACTCTGTGCTTCAGTGCCACTGTTGTCATACCCAGGTGTGCAGTGGATAAATGTCATATGCTAGTTTTGTTCCAAAGGTCACCTTGGCCGACCCTCACTAACCAGCACCTCCCTAGGGTATCTTCTATATAGGGTGACCATATTTACCTCTGCTGAATACAGGACACCTGGTAAAATTACTCATATGCAAGTGAGTTCAATGGCAATCAGTCAGAACTATCCACTACAAAAGTTCAAATTAATATTAGGTTGCCTTGACTGACACCCACTACAAAGAAATATTGCACAGTTGGTTTCTTTTTATTTATCTTATATCTAAGGCTTTAGGTTCCCGTGGAGAGGATGACATACCCTCCTCCTATACACACACATGGGAAGAGGTCACACACATACCTATCTCACACAGAGGGGGGTTCAAACAGGAGTTGGGGGTATGAACTTATCTTTCCTGTTCAACACTCTTTGTGCTGGCTGGACCCCGCAAGGATGAACCCACCTCACCTGGTATGTGGTGCTGCATCTATCCTAGGCAACATTTGGAGGGATGCATGGTCACATGCTCTTCCTGATTTCTGCCAGGGTTGACATCAGAATATGGTCAGCTGCTCAAACTATGTGTGAGGGAAGGGATGGGCGTTGCAGGGCTGGAGGGTGTAGAAAGGTGACCTGGCCCACGTCTTTCAGAGCTCATCCCCCCCTCCCTGCACAGTGGCAAAAGGCAGCTAGCATCTCTAGGCTGCTGCTGGCCACCAACACATCACAGTTGTCTCTTCTCCCCTAGCAAAAGTGTGAGCTTGCATTGTACCCCAGGACCTAGGGAACTTGACTACTTCCCTCTAATATTTTCCATCCGCGTACAGAATAAAAGTGGTAGCGGGAAGGGGCAGAAGAGGCTACTAAGCCCCTGCAGGTTTGGGTGGGAACAGGAGTAAATCACTTTCCCTGCCCCGCTCTAGAGCCAGCATGCAGTGAAGGCTGCACAGATGGACCAGCCAGAGGACTGGCCTAGCCCTGCATTCTACAGTTTCACCCACCTGCTTTGCACTCCCAGTCCCCCGGTCAGCCACTGGCCCCTTGAGTTCACTGCTGGTGGGTGGGCAGCTGGTGAGCAGGAATCCAGCCAGAAGCAGGACATGCCGGTACTGATGTGGGACGAGGCATAAACCATGGGAGAGTTTGCCCATTTTTAAGACAAAGTCAGGACATTCAGAGGAGCCTTAAATATGCGGCTGTACCTTTAAAAAGGGGATATCAGGTCAGCCTAGTTATAGACACATGGGAATAAGTCCTTATTATTCGGATAAAATACAGTAGTTTGTTTCACCTCAGCAGCCCTGTGCATTGAATTGGCTGGGGCGGGAAGCAGCTGACTGAGTACTGCCTCCTTTTTTTTTACAAAAAAGTCACTGATGAAGTATAAAATGCATTGGAAGGCGAAGTCTGAGACTCTGAAACTGGCCTGTTTGCTTGTATTGATACAACCCAACACTGCTCTCCATCCCCAGTCCTGCCTCTCTGACCTGTGCCCCTCCCCTTCCCAGGCAGTACCTGGTGCTAGTGCCATTTCTGATCCACACCAAGGTTCCTGAACAGATCTGCGTCCACCTGACCCACCTGAACGAATCCGTGACGCTGAGCGCCACGCTGGAGCATGCCGGGGAGAACAGGAGTCTGATCGCAGACGTGGTGGCGGAGAAGGACGTGTTCAAGTGTGTCCCTTTCACGGTGAGTATCTGGCCCCTGTGGGGTTTATTATCTGTGTCAACAGCACAGTAATATGGATAGTAATCAGAGGGATGTACCCTTGGCGTTCTGGGTGTTTAGCAAGGTTCATAAGTGGAACTAATCCAAGGAAACAGGAGGTTGCCTAGATTGAGGCCTGCCCTGCCCTGTGCTTGACTTGCCCAGCTTCCGCTCCATGCACGACTCCTTTCTACCTTTCAGCTGCTGGAAACCCTCCTGCAAAGTCCCCCACTTCTCAGTCTCTTTGGAGCATCTGTGACAACAGCTCCAGCTCAAGGCCAGTTGCCGCTGACCCAGCGATACGCAGACCCATAGAGTTAGAAAGGACCACAGGCCTCATCTCACTTAACCCCTCCTGCAGACACAGGATGTGTTGTGTCTGAACCATCAAAGACCAATGCTCTCCAGATGGCTACCACAATGGTTTCTAATCAGTGTGGATGGGAAGCCACAACAGGGTTAGTGGCCCTGGTCTGGATGATTGGCGAGTTGCACCTCACAGCGCAGGGCTTCATAAGCAGTGACCAGGCTCGCTGCTGCTCCTCCTGTGACAGTGGTAAGAATGAGTCACTAACTTCTCCTCTTCAGGGCCCCCCGATCACTGGTGGCAGGCGTGTGTGGGAGGCAGAAGCACATGGGGAGGGGGCTCAGGAGACAGGAGGGAGTCTGGGAGAGGTGTATATGAAAGGGGGACTTTTCTATCTGAAACGACCGCACACACATAGCCAGAGGAGTCACGTGGAGTTTTGAAAAGTCAAAATATGGAGTCGGGGGGAAGCCAGCAGTGGCCCTGGGGCCTGTCAAATCTAAAGGGGGCGGAGCTATGAGCTCTTTAGAATTTCTGCCAGAGGGCCTGGCAGTGCACCCCAGAGCCCCGTGCCTTCCGGCCTGCTCTGAGGGCTGGCAGTGGGGGAGGGAGGGTAGTGCTATTCAGGTCTCTCTGGGGGCTGCTGCCACAGCCCCACCCCTTCTGCGAGAGACCATGCCCCTTTCAAGAGCAGGAAGGCCCCTGCCCATGTCTCTCACCCCCATGTTGCCCAGGAGCCCAGCAATCCTATCAGCTCCCCTGGTTTTCTTAGCCTCATGATTTTGGAACCATCGCGTGATTTCTGGGGGCTCTGACTGTAAAGGCCGTTCACTTGAGGATGGCAGTCCTGTGACACGCACTCTCAGCACCAGCGCAGGTGGTAGGGCTGTTTAGTGAGGCTGTGCCAGAAAGGCTGCACACAGCAGCACCAAGAGAGGAAGGCAGCGACCGCCAAACTTGTTCCCTCCGAGCGGTGCAGTAGAGGGTGCAAGGCTGAGTATGTCCCATGAGATTCTTCCGACCTGACAGCTGGGACGCGCCTTCTCAACCGTCTTGCTTTTAGAGACAATTAGCTCGCAGGTCCCCCTGGCAAGGGTCAGACTTCCAGTCATAGGTATAGCTGAGGCACCTCTGTGTTGTCCTCCTGTCATTAAATACAGCAGTTGATTCACCTTTGCTTCTATGGTGCTTCTCCTGTGGGCAACCATTAGGCTTCGAAGCCACCCTAAACGTCCCTCGTTATGGGCACTGCAGTGCCTTCCCTGCTCTCTGGCTCTGCCGGGTGGTACCATCATGTCGATGCTTTCCCTCAGCAAATCCCTTGTGTTTAGAAGAGGGAGTTCCCGTATTTCAATCAGTTATTTCTGACTGGGACCCCAGACTGTCTGGAAGGTGCCATTTTGAAGAACAAGGTGACGTCCTCCACAAAATGTGACTTGTATATCTGGTGTGTGTGAGGTCATGCTGTGAGGGGGGTGCCATTTGTAGAGCAAAATGGCTTCCTTCATGCACTGTGACCTCGCGTGCAGGACCCATGTGAGGGCACAGTGTGCAGAGCAAATTGGCATCTGCCACTCCGCAGAGATTGCTGTCATCCCACTTGCTGACGCTGTGACTCCATTGGGGGTTGTGACCCATCATCTGGGAACCGCTGGTCTAGACCGGGGGGTTTGCCATAGCTGATTTCCAGTACTATGCCTTTAAGTCTTGGAGGGCTTCCATCTTCATTGTCCCCAGAACTTCTGTTTGGTTCTGTGCCTGCAGGGCTGCCTGCTCTGCTGCTTCTCCACTGGGTCCCTCCACACCTGTAGGCTGCCCACCTCAGCAGTCTGCTCTCTGGTGACTGTTCCTGGGTTTCTCTCAACTGTCAGCGGCTGTTGCTGGAACCTCGGGAAGCAATCAAGCCCCCTTCCTGGGACAGGCCCTTCAAATGAGTTTGCAATCCCCGTGTGGCCAGGAGAAGGGCCTGGGTTTGCCCTACACCCCCTAGTGCTCTAGATCACCATGTGGTGGCAGAGCCATCTGCTCACCAGGTTCATAACACTGTATTTCAGCAGCCACTGTTAACTACAAATGGCCCTTCAGATCGAGCCTCAAATGCTTGTGAAAAGCTTGCCTTGTGGGTGCAATGAGTATATTGACTATGTGAGGTCATGACTTGTACTGACCACCTGTGTGTCTGTAACAGCCTGCTACTGACTGTGAGCTAACAAGAGTACTCGACTTGCTCGGGAGCTTGAGACGTGTTCTTTGGGTTTGATGTTAAATCCCAGCTGATGAACTCAGTGCGCATAGCTGTGTTTGTCGCACAGGGACTGGAGGTTCAGTTCAATGTGCAGAAAGGTGTGCAGCAGGGCCAGGGCAGTGTCAACATGTTTAATCTGGAAAAATAGCTTCCAGAGAGTCAGTGGATAAACCCCGTTAGGGCCAGGGTATAACAGGAGGGAGGGGATTTATTCTCAAACTCTGCAGATGGCAAGAAAAAGGGAAGATACATTTTGGGCTAAGACACTGGGGGGAAAATTTGTTAGAGACAGAACAACTGGGGTGGGGAAGGCAGGTGCAGGTTCTGTTGCTGTAATGCACCCAGGGCAGCAGGCTAGAGGGAATAACAGTGGGAATGTGGAGAGAGGGGAGGTCAGGGTGAATGCTCCTGCCCTGATCTAAGTCTGGTCTCCTCTGTGGTTGGGGCTGTGATGGCTTCCCACAAAGCCCACATCTCTCAAAGGCAGGTTTGGTTAAAGAGGCTGTTGAGGGGAATCTCTAAGGCAGCTACTCTTCTGCTGTTCTCCAGCTTCCCAAATCTAACAGCTCAGGAGCAGCATTTCTCACAGTGCTGGTGAAGGGGCCAACGTTGGAGTTCAGGAGCCGGAAATCGGTGCTGGTCAAGAATTCAGAGAGCCTGGTCTTTGTGCAGACAGACAAACCCATCTACAAACCGGGACAAACAGGTACAGGGAATCGGGTGGGGAATTGCCTTCAGATAATCCTCCACAGCTCCTACGAGCAAGGGGTCCATCTTGGCCTGACCTCTGAAGTGCATTGAAGGTGCCAGATCAATAATCCATGGAGAAGGAAACATGTTTTTATCCCTAGCATAGCTTGGGGAGCACCAGTGTAAGCCACACACGCATGCACGCACACACACACTGCCTGCCTGGAGGTGTTGAGCCTCTGTGGTTTTCATACTCTTTATCAAGACTTCCAAGAAGACTTCATTCACTGCAGTGATGTATTTTTATGACTCAGATATATGTCTCATGAAAAACAGGATGGAGGCCCAACTAATTCATTTCACACAGACAGTCAAGTGGCCTTCAGGATGTAAACCGACTTCGCTCACTGTAGACTTGGAGTCAGGGCCAGAGAGGCAGAAGAATTCCATAACATGCATTGATTGTGCCATCCCTCCCAATGACAAGTGGCTGAATTGAAATGGGTGCCCTGAAAGTGGAAAACTCTGTATTATTTTCTGTGACCATCCCAAGTCACTCTTCTCAGCTGGAGAGTAATGTCTCAGGGTGATCAGTCTGGTGCTGGAGTGGAGCTGATCCTCTAGGAATTATCTTTTCTAACACAACCTCATTATGTAGAACATGTTTTAGAGGAGCTGTGTTAATTAACCTGGTGATGTTACATACAATATTTCAGTCAGTGTAGACAGAGGCAAGCTGTGTTTAACATTGTGTCCTTTGGTCTTGGTGAATGTTATGGTTCCAGTAGCCTTTCCCTTTGACCAGTGGACACCATGTTCAATATGACTTATCTGAATCCACTCTACAATGACGGCAAAGCTACTTTTATCACTGTGTTACTTAACATGGTCCCTCAGCGCCTTGTTCTAACATGACCTAACTTTCCAGTGAATCAAATTCCACAGAGATGAAAGTCTCCAGAGTCCATTCCCCATCATGTTACGTGATTGACCTTTCCTGATCTGGTGGCTGAATGTCTCATTGTGCAAATCTCTGTCTGTCTCTCTCAGTCCTGTTTCGAGTTGTCTGTCTGGATGAAAATTTCCATCCTCTGGAAAAGGTGGTAAGTATGTTAGCCCTTAAATTGTGTGGGGAAAGGGACGAGAGAAACGTCCCTTCGAGAGAGATGTTCCCAGGTTAAAGTGGGACTCTAGTTCCAGGATGACTTTATGACTTCTTCTTTAGACTGCTTCATACAATTATCTCATTACAATCTTGGAAAGATTTGGGAATGATGTAACACACAGACAACATCCCAGAACTAAGCAAAACTCCCTTGTTACTAGGATTGTAAGAGATGCCATTACCAGATCACTGCAATTAGACCTTTTATCCTGGTATTCCACCTACCAGATTTGAATTTTGAGTCTGCCATGCTGCTATTTTGCCTGCCTGCTGCAGCTGAACAGACCAATGGCTGTCTTCTCTCTGACATGCCACTCAGGAAGATTTAAAACCCTTAATGCAACTCCTTATGTAGTTCTAGCCCATGGAGGAACATTTTCTCCAGGCCTTAGCTGGTGATTGGTTTATGCCTGAAGCACAATGATCTGTAGTCTTGGTAATTTGTATTCAGCTGGTGTCACTCAAGATGCTGTTCTTGTTTATATTAACATATCTGATCCTTGACAGAACTTGCTGTTATTTCAGTCTGGGACATGAATTCTGAAATCATTCTCCCTTTCGCATTTTTCTCCAGGTTCCACTGGTCTATATTGAGGTTCGTAGAGGAACTTGCTTCATGTTCAGAAGTATCATATCTCACCACAGGCAGCAATCAGCCCCGCCTGCTTCAAGCTGCTGCTTTTGTTTAGCTGGATGGATCCATAGTGCTAACTGGGAGAAGGATTTGTTTTACACCCACAACACCAATAATATGTCCAAATACTGCCAAGCAGAAGTCCTGCTGTTCCAGCCCTGGGCTCCCCACACAGCTCTGCCAGTGCCCCTTAGCCCTGCCCTGCAGCCCCTCTGCTATTCCAGCCCTGGGCTCCCCTTACCGCTCTGCCAGTGCCCCTCAGCCCTGCCCTGCAGCCCCTCTGCTATTCCAGCCCTGGGCTCCCCACACAGCTCTGCCAGTGTCCCTCAGCCCTGCCCTGCAGCCCCTCTGCTATTCCAGCCCTGGGCTCCCCACACAGCTCTGCCAGGGCCCCTCAGCCCTGCCCTGCAGCCCTTCTGCTGTTCCAGCCCTGGGCTCCCCACACAGCTCTGCCAGTGCCCCTCAACCCTGCCCTGCAGCCCCTCTGCTATTCCAGCCCTGGGCTCCCCACACAGCTCTGCCAGTGCCCCTCAGCCCTGCCCTGCAGCCCTCCCTGCTATTTTAATGCTGGGCCCTCCCCACAGCTCTGCCAGTCTTCCCACCCCAGGCCCATCCTGTGGCCCTCCTGCTATTCCATTTCTTGTCTCCCCACAGAGCTCTGACAGTCCTTCTCATTTCTCACCCACTTCACCCATTGCTGTCCTAGTAATCTTGTGATCTTAACACTTCTAGGACCCACAGAAGAACCGCCTGTACCAGTGGCGAGAAGTTGAAGTGAATAGGGGCTTCACCCAGCTCTCCTTCCCCCTCACCTCTGAGCCCATCCAAGGGACCTACAAAGTGGTGGTACAGAAGGGCTTTGCGGACAAGGTGAAACACCCATTTACTGTGAAGGAATATGGTAAGGACAGTTCTTTTCATAGTGTTAAGCTAATTGTGGAAGGGGTTTCTATTCCATGTTATTTCCTTACCCAGAAGGAAACTGGGGTTTGGAGACTTATTCCCATTTTCCAAAGACTCAACAAATTCATACACAACTGCAGGGTCAAGATGGTCACTCTTGCCACAGTTAGACTAGACAAGGTGCTAGACAAGGGAGACTGGTTCTGAGCCCTAGACCTTCCAGATGCACACTTCTGTACCACAGTTCACTGAGCACACAGATGCTTCCTGTGTTTTGTGGTGGGCTCTAAACATGGTCAGTATTGAGTACTACTACCCTTTCGCCTTTCCATATCCCCAAGTCTTTTCAATGACACTGCCAGTGGTTGCAGCCCAGCTCCAATGACAAGAGCTAGTAATAGTCACCTATTTTGACCATTGGCTGAGCACATAGGCCATAGCTTTTTACCTCAGTAGGACCAAACTCATCTGTAAATCCACAAGGCTCTTTGTTTCTGTAGCTGGATGCCCAAAAAGGCAAAGTAGTCTCAGTCCAGCAGCTCTCCAAATGGATACTCACTTGTATACACACCTGCTGCACACTACATAATAAACCACTACCAAAGCATTCCTGGAAGATGTCCCACTAGTAGACATATACAGAGCTGCAACATGGTCCTCTGAACATACCTTTGCAAAACACTATGACATCACAAATGGTCCGATCCCTACTGCCACAGTAGGCCTGGCTGTTCTGTCATCCACATTCAGGACATGACTCCAAAGCCCACTGCCTCAAGGTGGACGCTGCTCTACAGACACCTCGGGCTTGTCTACACTACCATCTTCCTTCGAAGGAAGGATGGTCCTTAGGGTGTTGGGAGTTTACTAATGAAGTGCTGCCATAACCCCCCTCCCCCCCCGCCCCAGTGGCAACGCTGATGTTTTAAACTTTTTTTTTTTTTAAACTTTAAAGTTTTAAACTTCGGAGTACCGGCATGCGTCTAGCTGTGGCGCACCTGCTGGTACTTCGAAGTGCCGGGGCAACTTCGAAGTCCCTTTACTTTCTCAAAATTTTAAAACTCCTCAAAAGTTTAAAACTTTGGAGTTGCCATGGGGGTTGGGGGGTGGGAATTTGCTTAATGAAGTGCTGCCTATGAACAGTAACACTTCATTAGTAAACTCCCAACACCCTAATTGCCATCCTTCCTTCAAAGGAAGGTGGTAGTATAGACCCAGCCCTAGAATGGAGCACCCAGAGACAGCTCTTGAGGAGATTACCTTGTGCAGGAACTGTAGTTCTTCAAGATGTGGGTCCCTTTGGCTTCTCCACTACCCACTACCCTCCTCTCCTTTACTTTGGAGTCCATCTGTGGAATTCCAAAGTAGATAAAGAATGGAGGTGGCTATGCTGTGCACGCAGTCAACAGATGCTAACAGAACCCTGGATACAAAAATAGGGATCTGCACCTGATCCACAGACACCAGGCTCAACCGTTCATCTGGTCTGCGGCCCTCTAGCTGGTTATTACCATCATCCACATCCACACTACAGCAGCAAGACATGTGGAGGGGAGGGAGGGAGCACAGGCTGTGGTGGCATCTTACAGGGAAGAGACAGGTAGCATGAGAGCAGTGGATGGGGGTAAGGGACAGGGTAAGGGTTTCTAGAGGGGTGAGGGGTGGGAGGAAGGGAATGGCTACATTCCACTGTTTGCAAAAATGGTCCACAGATATCTGCATCTGCAGATGCGATTATCCACAGATATTCAGGGCTCTATTGACAGGTGTTAGTCTAAGCTGCTCTTAAAAGTCTCCAATGATGGAGATTTCACAACCTCCCTATGCAATTTGTTTCAGTACTTAACCACCCTGCCAGTTAAGAAGTTTTTCCTAATGTCCAACCTAAACCTCCCTTGCTGCAATTTAAGCCAATTAACAGTCCACTGGCAGGGGTGGGGTTGGGGCAAAGACAGCCATTGCCCCATGGCCCAGCATTTCAAGGGACCCAGAGCTCTGGCTACTGCCGCTGCTGCACCGCTCCACATAGCTCTAAGAACATCAGAAGGAGAATAATTTTTCTCCCTCCTCCTTGTAACACCCTTTTAGGTTCTTGCAAGTTCCTATCGTGTCCCCTCTCAGCCTTTTCCTTTTCAGGCTAAACAAGCCCAGTTCTTTCAATGTTCCCTCATGGATCATGTTTTTTAGATCTTTCATCATTTTTTGTTGCTCTTCTCTGGACTTTCCCCAATTTGTTCACATCCTAACTGATTTGTGGTGCCCAGAGAAGGGCACAACAGCCCAGCTGAGGCCTTGTCAGCATGAGCAGAGTGGAAAAATTATTTCTTGTGTCCTGCTTACCACTCTTCTGCCAGCACATCCCAGAATGATGTTTGCTTCTTTTGGAACCGTGTCACACTGGTGACTAATATTTAGCTTGTGGTCCACTCTGATCCCTAGATCTGTTTCCACAGCACTCCTGCCTAGGGAATCCCTTCCCATTTCGTAGGTGTGCAACTGACAGCGCCTTCCTAAGTGGAGAACTTTGCATTTGTCCTAGTTAAATTTCATGCTATTTACCACTGAGCATTTCTCATTTGTCCAGATCATTTAGAATTTTCACCCTACCTTTCAAAGCACTTGCAGCCCCTTCCCGGTTGATACCATCCACAAACTCTAAGTGCACTTTATACCATTATCCAAATCATTAATGAAGATGTTGAACAGAACTGGAGTCAGAACTGATCCCTGTGGAACTCCACTCTTTATGGCCTTCCAGCATGAGTATGAACCTTTTATAACCACTGCACCCAGCTGCTAAAATTCAGCATGTGTAAATGTTTTCTGCCTGCACTTTTGCCAACAAAAGAACAAAACAAAACAAAACAAAACATCCCTAAGGAGCATCTTTCACTTTGTCCACAGGAGGGGGCTCTTGCCAACACAGCAGCACTCACACAGGCACTTACCAGGGGAAAACCTTGTGATTTTCTCCCACTCATGAGTCTGATGAAGCAGGTCTTTGCCCATGAAAGCTTATGCTCCAAAATATCTGTTAGTCTACAAGGTGCCACAAGACTTTTTGTTGAAACAAAAAGCAGTCAAGTAGCACTTTAAAGACTAGCAAAATACTTGACTGCTTTTTGTTTTGATAGTGTATAGACTAGCACGGCTTACTCTCTGTTACTATTCAACAAGACTTTTTGTTGTTCTCGAAGCTACAGACTAACACGGCTACCTCTCTGATACTTGTGGTTCAGGAGGTGGAGAGTTAAGCACCTGTGAATGAGAAAAGTTTCGTTGGAGAGATATCCATGTTAGCCTGTATTCTGTCAAAACAAGCCAGCAGTCATGTAGCACTTTAAAGACTAACAAAATAATTTATTCGATGATGAGCTTTTGTGGGACAGATTACTAAAAGTGAATCTGTCCCGCGAAAGCTCATCACGGAATAAATTATTTTGTTAGTCTTTAAAGTGCAGCTTGACTGCTGGCTTGTTTTGAAAAGTTTTGTTGGCTCAGTGTAAGTGTATATACAGCCTCACTTTTTGCAGATCACCAAGCTTGAAACAGATCATTTAACTTTAGGAAACATCTTAACAGCCCTTTGTTATCTTTATCACCTGCCCATCAACTGTTTATAAACAGAATTAGGATTCCCTGCCTCAGGGCACAAGCTAAGAGCAGCGCTCTCTTGTCGCCTCTTCAAAACTCCCTGAGATGCACACTCAGGCTGCCTCTCTGGTACTAGCAGCCGGGGCGGCGGGGGGGCACTGCTATACTCACAAAATCCTGCCCGGGGCAGACACCCATTTTAGAAAGGCTCCAATCAGACTGGGATGTGCTCCCATTTGAGTCAGTGCTGAAACCAATGCAGCAGTCTGGTGCTAGGATTACTGTGCTGCTGGAATCCTGATTACTCCCAGGAATAAAAATTGTAAGGAACTTTCTGTGATAGGAGGAGTGTGAGTCTGAGTACCCTGGTGACATTCCATTTCCATTTCCATTTCCACAATCCCTCCTGGCAGTCCCACCAGAGAAACTGCTCACTGCTCCTCCTAGGGCACTGCGGTGTAAGGTGGCTGCCTTGGAAGGAGAAAAGGCATTTCCCCTACTGCCAGCAAGGGGAGATCTCCTTTGGCTAGATCTTTGTGACTGTGGAAGTGAAGGAACCTGGGCAAGGCTTGGCTCCCTCTGGATGTATGTATGTGATTTATTTAATAATTGTGCCTGCTGTCAGACACCACTGGGGACAGATTGGCTGCCCTGTTCCACCTCTGAGGTAGCTGTGCTAAGACTTAAGAGTACGCGTGTTACTGAAAAAAAAGTTTTTGCACCGCTATTCAAAGAGAAACAGCCAAGCTGGCTTTTATATTCAAATTCGGCACATTAACACGTGGTGTGAACCAGGATGGGAATTTTCTGAGTCACTTTCAGGGCTCGTCTACACACTTAGCTTAATCTAATTCTTGACATTCCCCACCCCCCTCCACTCTCTGATTTGCTCACCATGATCATTTTTTTCTGATTTGTCCTCTTTGATCACTGTTTTTGCTTCTCTGTGCCTTAAATATTGAGTCTCTTCTGGTCTGGCTATGGTCTGAAGAAGTGAGTCTGTCCCATGAAAGCTCACCTCATAAATTATTTTGCTAGTCTTTAAAGTGCTACTTGACTGCTTTTTGTTTTAATAGTAATTAATTGGAGATACACATCTCCTAGAACTGGAAGGGGCTTCTGGATGTCATCTAGTCCAGTCCCCTGCCCCCTCAGGGGGACTAATCACCATCCCTGATATCTATTTGCCCCAATCTCTAAATGACTTCCTCAAGGATTGAGCTCCCAACGCTGGGTTTAGCAGGCTAATGCTCAAACTGCTGAGTTATCCCTCCCCCTGAAACTGGAAGGGACCTTGGGAGATCATTGAGTCCAGTCCCCTGGCAGGACCAAGCACCATCTCTTTTTTCCTCCTCCCTATTTGCCCCAGATCCCTGAGTGGCCCCCTTGAATAGTCAACTCACAAGCCTGGATTTAGCAGGCCAATGCTCAAACCACTGAGCCATCCCTCCCCATTTATGGTGTAATTTCTCTATGAATAGGGCATTGGTTTAAAATGTGCTGAGGACTGGTCACGCCATTAACTTCAGCGGGAAAGGTAGGTGACCAGAACCATGGAAAATCAGGCCAATGAGAAGAAACTGAAATGTTTTGGGTCCCTTTGGGAAAGAGGCCTTAGCACAATCATGTTACCCTCTTTCATGTTACCCCCCTTCCACTGAATCTGTGGTCCCTTGTGGTCTCTTTTCTTCAGTGCTGCCCAAATTTGAAGTTCTGGTGAAGCTGCCCAAGATGATCAGCATCTTGGATGAGAAGTTGAAGGTGACAGTTTGTGGTCTGTGAGTATCATTCTTGCTTTCACTCCTGTTTTGGTTTCTCTCTCACCCCGGTTGCTAATGAAACCCAGTTGAGAATGGAGATCAATATGCTGAGATTAAAATATGATTTAATGAAGCTATTGGGATTGATATGCAAGGCCTCATGGTCCACGACCAAAGAGTGAAATGCTTTCTGTTAGGCCCTGTTCACAATAGGCTAACAAGCTTTTCAACAGCCGCTTCTTGGAGTACCTTGAACTTCTAATACTCAGACACCACACAAGAACTGAGCAAGGTGTTCGGTTGTGGGTTGCAATAGTTTGGGTGAGGCGTTTGGCTCAGGTCCAGAAAGAATACTACATTTAACAACAGCTTCTCATCATTGTCGGTGGGTAAACTATGAGGCAACGGTGGTGCAGCTTGTACACTTAACACTGGCCTTCAGTGCAGTGCCTCGTGTCTGGCAATCCCCAGGGTTCCTGCTGGACTCTTGGAGATGGATTGCAGAATGCACTGCAACAATGAACAGAAAGACATTTGATGTGTATTAGTTTAGTTTAAAATGGGGCTGAAGTGAAGATGTGTGACCCAATACACAGCCAAGGGATTTGGCCAAGCATTTCTAGCAATTGGTATTGTTAAGGCTGATCCCACCCCCCCGACACTCAGAGGCAGAAAGGACCTGGGCTGCAAGAGACCAGAGAAATACCCTGGCTCTGTAGGCTTCTGCTTAAAAGCTTCCCAAGGTCACAGATTCCCAGACCCTGGGAGGTAGTTGCTACCATCCTTGTGAGAAAACCCCCTTTAAAACCCAGGAGGATGTCTTGCTGTGGGGCAAGCCTAAGCTCTTAACCCTCCATTAGGACAGAGCTTGAAAACAAAGAGAAAGAAATTTTGCTGCAGCCGGATAGCTGATCTTTCAGTCTTAGACATGGATATACACCGGCCCGCCTCTAGGACACAGGAATTGCTTTTAAAAAAGGTGATTTATTAACAAAACAAGAGATATATATGATAAAGCACAACTTACTAGGTTACTAGGGCTACGTCTACACGTGCAGCCAACATCGAAATAGCTTATTTCGATGTTGCGACATCGAAATAGTCTATTTCGATGAATAACGTCTACACGTCCTCCAGGGCCGGCAACGTCGATGTTCAACTTCGACGTTGCTCAGCCCAACATCGAAATAGGCGCAGCGAGGGAACGTCTACACGTCAAAGTAGCACACATCGAAATAGGGATGCCAGGCACAGCTGCAGACAGGGTCACAGGGCGGACTCAACAGCCAGCCGCTCCCTTAAAGGGCCCCTCCCAGACACAGTTGCACTAAACAACACAAGATACACAGAGCTGACAACTGGTTGCAGACCCTGTGCCCGCAGCATAGATCCCCAGCTGCCGCAGAAGCAGCCAGAAGCCCTGGGCTAAGGGCTGCTGCCCACGGTGACCATAGAGCCCCGCAGGGGCTGGAGAGAGAGCATCTCTCAACCCCCCAGCTGATGGCCGCCATGGAGGACCCAGCAATTTCGACGTTGCGGGATGCGGATCGTCTACACGGTCCCTACTTCGACGTTGAACGTCGAAGTAGGGCGCTATTCCTATCTCCTCATGAGGTTAGCGACTTCGACGTCTCGCCGCCTAACGTCAAAGTTAACTTCGAAATAGCGCCCGACGCGTGTAGACGCGACGGGCGCTATTTCGAAGTTGGTGCCGCTACTTCGAAGTAGCGTGCACGTGTAGACGCAGCTTAGGTGTTACAGAGCAACTAAAAAAAAAAGGTAGATGAAAGAACAGAGAAGTGCTTCCCTGGGATTCATTTTAAAACGTACAGTGTACAGGGGGGTATATCAGCCAGACTGAGAATCATAGAATCCTAGGGCTGGGGAAGACCTCAGGAGATCATCGAGTCCAGCCCTCAAGTACCATGCCAAACCCAAAATAAAAAAATAACTTGATTGCACCTCATGAAACATTTCTTTCTGCTTACACATCTGTATGCCCAGATATGTATCCTAAAGCCTGGATACTTAATGAATTCCTTAAATCTGCTTAGTCTGAAACATCTCTGTCTCTCCCCTTCTGCCACACAAAAGACCGCTCAGCAGGTAACTGCTGCAATGGAGATCAATATGGTGAGATTAAAATATTACTTAATGAAGCTATTGGGATTAATATGCAAAGGCCTCATGGCCCATGACCAAAGAGTGAAATGCTTCCTCTTAAAAAAAAAAAATCCCTTCTCTCTTCCCGTTGGCTCACCTGGCTGTTTGCCACCAGAGAACCCACTCTCTCTGTGGGTTTAATCCTCACAGGCATTCATTCATAACAGGTATTCTTGCAAAGGATTCAAGACCAAGTGAGCTTTCGTGGGACAGACCCACTTCTTCAGACCATAGCCATACCAGAAGAGACTCAATATTTAAGGCACAGAGAACCAAAAACAGCAATCAAGATTGACAAATCAGAAAAAAAAATAATCAAGGTGAGCAAATCAGAGAGCAGAGGGCCGGTGGGGCAGGGGGGAGTCAAGAATTAGATTAAGCCAAGTATGGCAAAGAGCCCCTATAATGTCCCAGAAAATTTGCATCCCGGTTCAAACCACATGTTAATGTGTTGAATATGAATATGAAAGAGAGTTTAGCAGCTTCTCTTTGTAAAGCAGACTAGAAATTCTTCTTCAATAAAACGCAGACTCTTAAGTCATTAACAGAATGGCCCACTCCATTGAAATGTAGACTAAGTGGTTTGTGGATCAGGAATGTTTTGATGTCTGTTTTGTGCCCATTAATTCTTTGTCTGAGAGAGATTGAAGTCTGTCCAATATACAAAGCATCTGGGCATTGTTGGCACATGATGGCATATATGATGTTAGTTGAGGAGCACGAGAATGTGCCCGTGATTTTGTGAATAACCTGGTTAGGTCCAGTGATGGTACTGCCAGAATAGATATGTGGACAAAGCTGGCAGCGGGCTTTGTTGCAAGGAAAAGTCCCAGGACTGGCATTCCTGCGGTGTAGACTGTGGCTATTGGTTAGAATCCGCATAAGGTTGGGAGGTTGTCTATAGGAGAGAACAGGCATGTCACCTAGGGCCTTCTGAAGTGTGGCATCCTGATTAAGGATAGGTTGTAGGTCTGTAATAATTCATTGCAGTGGTTTGCATTGGGGGCTGTAGGTGATGACCAGTGGTGTTCCATTCTTGGCTTTTTTGGGCCTATTTTGGAGTAGCTGGTCTCTGGGTATTCGTCTGGCCCTGTTGATTTGGTTTTTTATTGCTCCTGGTGGGTAATTCATGTTTATGAATATTGGTAGAGATCTTGTAGTTTTTGGTCTCTGTCACTTAGATCAGAGCAAATGCGATTGTACCTAAGGGCTTGACTGTAAACAGTGGATCTAGTTATGTGTTCAGGATGGAAGCTAGAAGCGTGTAGGTAAGTATAGTGATCAGTGGGTTTCTGGCACAGTGTGGTACTGATTTGGCCATCCTTGATTTGTACTGTAGTGTCCAGGAAATGTATCTTTTGGGTGGAGTAATCGAGGCATAAGTTGATGGCGGGGTGCAGATTGTTAAAGTCTCTGTGGAATTCTTCTAGAGTCGCTGTACCATGGGTCCAAATCATAAAGATGTCATCAATGTATCTTAAGTAGAAGAGAGGTAATAGGGGATGAGAGCAGAGGAATCGTTCCAGGTCAGCCATAAATATATTAGCATATTGTGGGGTCATGTGGGTGCCCATAGCAGTTCCACTAATCTGGAGGTATAAATTGTCCCCAAATTGGAAATAATTGTGGGTGAGAACAAAGTTGCAGAGGTCAGACACCAGATTGGCTGTGGTGACATCAGGGATGGTATTCTTGATTGCTTGTAATCCATCTTTGTGTGGAATATTCGTGTACAGAGCCTCTACATCCATAGTGGCAAGGATGGTATTGTCAGGAACTTTTCCGATGTTTTGTAATTTCCTCAGGAAGTCGGTGGTGTCTTGCAGATAGCTGGGAGTGTTGGTGGCATCGGGTTTGAGGAGGGAGTCGACGTAACTGGATAGTCCGGTGGTGAGGGTACCAATGCCCGAAATGATAGGGCATCTGGGGTTTCCAGGTTTGTGGATTTTGGGAAGTAAATCCCAGGGTGGGGCTCAGAGGGTGTGTCTGATTGAATAAGGTCACACCCTCCAAGCCCCAGCCTGGATTATTCTATTTATAGGAACTCTTTGGCATTCTTGGTTTAATCTAATTCTTGACTCCCCCCCCCCGCCCCTCTGCTCTCTGATTTGCTCACCTTGATCATTTTTTTTCTGATTTGTCTACTTTGATTACTGTTTTTGGTTCTCTATGCCTTAAATATTGAGTCTGTTCTGGTCTGGCGATGGTCTGAAGAAGTGGGTCTGTCCCACGAAAGATCACCTAATAAATTATTTTGTTAGTCTTTAAAGTGCTACTTGACTACTTTTGGTTTTGCTAATATATAGACTAGCACGGCTCCTTCTCTGTTACTATTCAAGACCAAGTGTAGTTGTCAGTTCTGCAGGCTCTGAATGGCAAATTACTTCAGTAGAATTGGATGGCTTTTCAGAGGGGCAGCCGACAGCATTGTTTTGTCCTTCACGCAGATGCCCAACCTATCTGGCTCTGCGGAGGTCACTCCTGGAACAGTACTTTTATTTCTTGGGCACTTCACTATCTAAGTTAAAACGGAGGGGATTTAGATGAGAGCAACACAAATAATGGAGGCGCTGGAGGGATTGACTCACGAGAGCTACCAGACAAAATCAGCCTGGGGTAAGCATGCACAAGGGTGTCATCTTCAGTAGTGTCAGTTTCAAATAGCTGAATTTGAGCCTAAAAAATGTTAAGAAATCTGTGACCATTGAGGTAAAGGTCTAGATGGACCTCTGGTCTGACCCAATCTGACCATTCTTACATTATGTTCTTTTAGAAACATAGACTTATAGAAAATTAGGGTTGGAAGACACCTCAGGAGGTCATCTAGTGCAACCCCAGCTCAAAGCAGTACAACCCCAACTAAGTCATCCCAGCCAGGGCTTTGTCAAGCCTGGCCTTAAAACCTCTAAAAATGGAGATCCACCCCCTCCCTAAGCAACCCATTCTAGTGCTTCACCTCTCTCCTAGTGACAGCTCGGTCCACATGTCTACACCATCACTGGACTTAACCACATCAGCTGCACAACTGGGGGCTCATACAATTGCACATCCACTAATGTGATATATACCATCATGTGCCAGCGATGCCCCTCTGCCATTTATATTGGACAAACTGTACAATCACTGTGCCAAAGGATGAATGGACATTAATCCAACATGAGGAATTGCAATACACATATACCTGTAGGGGAAAACTTTAACATCCCTGGACATTCAATAAAGGATTTGAAAGTAGCCATTCTTCCATAAAAAAATGATTTTACCACAAGATTACAGAGGGAGACATCTGAATTGGAATTCATTTGCAAGTTTGACACATTTAATCTCCATCTTAACAGAGACCTCAATTATCTTATGCATTGTAAGGACTATTTCTCCACCTTTATATTCTCGGAAATGGCACCCATCCCACTTAATTTACTTCTTCCACTGGTCGTACTAATGACAGGTGTCCTCCCCTTTTTTCCTTCCTTTCTTCCCTCGTCTCTGGCTATATAAACCCTGGATTCTTATTATCTACTCCAATCTGAAAATCTGCAGAAGTTGGTTTTACCATGAAAGCTCATTACCTAATAAATACATTTGTTAGTCTTTAAGATGCTATAGAACGGCTTATTTTTGTGACTCTCCTAGTGAAACAGTTTTTATCAGTATTAAGCCTTGTTCTCTCCCACTGCAACTTGAGACCGTTGCTCCTTGTTCTGTCATCTGTCACCACTGAGAAGAGCTTGTCCCCATTCTCTTTGGACCCTCTTTTCAGGAAGTTGAAGGCTGCTATCAAATCCCTCCCCATTCTATTCTGCAGACCAAATAAGACCAGTTTCCTCAGCCTCTCCTCAGAAGTCATGTGCCCCAGCCTGCTGATCATTTTCATTGCCCAACATTGAACTCTACGGTTTGTCCACATCCAGTCTCTAGTGGGGGACCCAACACTGGAGCAATACTCCAGCTGTGGCCTCACCAGTGCCGAATAGAGGGCAATACTCAAATACTCACTCCCCTCAATCTGCTGGCAATACTCCTACTAATGCAGCTCATTTTGGCAATAAGGGCACACTGCTGGCTCATATCCAGTTTCTCGTCTATGGTAATCCCCAGGTTCTTTTCTGCTGAACTTCTGTTTAGAACATAAGAACATAAGAACATAAGAATGGCCATACTGGGTCAGACCAAAGGTCCATCGAGCCCAGCATCCCGTCTGCCGACAGTGGCCAATGCCAGGTGCCCCAGAGAAGGAGAACAGAAGACAATGATCAAGTGATTTATCTCCTGCCATCCATCTCCTGCCCTTGTTCTGAAGGCTAGGGCACCATACTTTATCCCTGGCTAATAGCCATTTATGGACCTAACCTGCAAAAATTTATCAAGCTCTTTTTTAAACCCTAATAGAGTCCTGGCCTTCACAGCCTCCTCGGGCAAGGAGTTCCACAGGTTGACCGTGCGCTGTGTGAAGAAAAATTTCCTTTTATTAGTTTTGAACCTACTACCCATCAATTTCATTTGGTGTCCCCTAGTTCTTGTATTATGGGAAAAGGTAAATAATTTTTCTATATTCACTTTCTCCACACCATTCATGATTTTATATACCTCTATCATATCGCCCCTCAATCGCCTCTTTTCCAAACTGAAAAGTCCCAGTCTCTCTAGCCTCTCCCCATATGGGACCCTTTCCAAGCCCCTAATCATCTTAGTCGCCCTTTTCTGAACCTTTTCTAATGCCAATATGTCTTTTTTGAGGTGAGGAGACCACATCTGCACGCAGTACTCGAGATGTGGGCGTACCATAGTTTTATATAGGGGAAGTATGATATCTTTTGTCTTATTATCGATCCCTTTTTTAATAATTCCTAACATCCTATTTGCCTTACTAACTGCCGCTGCACACTGCGTGGATGTCTTCAGAGAGCTATCCACTATAACTCCAAGATCCCTTTCCCGATCTGTCGTAGCTAAATTTGACCCCATCATGTAGTACGTGTAATTTGGGTTATTTTTTCCAACATGCATTACCTTACACTTACCCACATTAAATTTCATTTGCCATTTTGCTGCCCAATCACTCAGTTTGCTGAGATCTTTTTGTAGTTCTTCACAATCCCTTTTGCTTTTGACTGTCCTGAACAACTTGGTGTCATCTGCCAACTTTGCCACCTCACTGCTTACCTCATTTTCTAGATCATTGATGAACAAGTTGAACAGGATCGGTCCCAGGACTGACCCCTGGGGAACACCACTAGTTACCCTCCTCCATTGTGAAAATTTACCATTTATTCCCACCCTTTGTTTTCTGTCTTTTAACCAATTCCCGATCCATGAAAGGACCTTTCCTCCTATCCCATGACCACCTAATTTACATAAAAGCCTTTGGTGTGGGACCGTGTCAAAGGCTTTCTGGAAATCTAGGTATATTATGTCCACTGGGTGCCCCTTGTCCGCATGTTTATTAACCCCTTCAAAGAATTCTAATAGATTAGTTAGACACGACTTCCCTCTGCAGAAACCATGCTGACTTTTGCCCAACAATTTGTGCTCTTCTATGTGCCTTGCAATTTTACTCTTTACTAGTGTTTCTACTAATTTGCCTGGTACTGATGTTAAACTTATTGGTCTATAATTGCCAGGATCTCCTCTAGAGCCTTTTTTAAATATTGGTGTTATATTGGCCGTCTTCCAGTCATTTGGTACCAAAGTGGATTTAAAGGATAGGTTACAAACCACTGTTAATAACTCCGCAATTTCACATTTGAGTTCTTTCAGAACCCTTGGGTGAATGCCGTCTGGTCCTGGAGACTTGTTACTATTCAGCCTATCAATTAACTCCAAAACCTCCTCTAATGTCACTTCAATCTGAGTGAGTTCCTCAGATTTGTCACCTAAAAAGGCTGGCTCAGATTTAGGAACCTCTGTAACATCTTCAGCCGTGAAGACTGAAGCAAAGAAATCATTTAATCGCTCCGCAATGGCACTGTCTTCCTTGATCGCTCCTTTTATATCTTTATCATCCAAGGGCCCCACTGCTTTTTTAGCAGGCTTCCTGCTTCTAATGTATTTAAAAAACATTTTACTATCGTTTTTTGAATTTTTGGCTAGCTGTTCCTCAAACTCTTTTTTGGCTTTTCTTACTACATTATGACACTTAATTTGGGAGTGTTTATGTTCCTTTCTATTTTCCTCACTAGGATTTGACTTCCACTTTTTAAAAGCTGCCCTTTTCTCTCTCACTGCCTTTTTAACATGGCTGTTTAGCCATGGTGGTTCTTTGTTAGGTCTCTTACTGTGTTTTTTTATTTGGGGTATACATTTAAGTTGGGCCTCTAGTATGGTGTTTTTAAACAGTTTCCATGCAGCTTCCAGGGATTTTAGTTTAACTACTCTACCTTTTAGTTTCTGTTTAACTAGCTTCCTCATTTTAGTGTAATTCCCCTTTTTGAAATTAAATGCCAGAGTGTTTGACCGCTGCGGTGTTCTTCCCAACACAGGAATATTAAAAGTTATTATATTGTGGTCACTATTTCCAAGCGGTCCAGTAACAGTTACCTCTTGGACCAGATCCTGCGTTCCAGTCAAGACTAGAGCGAGAATCGACTCTCCCCTTGTGGGTTCCTGTACTAGCTGCTCCAAGAAGCAGTCATTTAAGGCATCAAGAAATTTAATCTCTGAATCCCGTCCTGAGGTGACATGCACCCAATCAATATGGGGATAATTGAAATCTCCTATTATTACTGTGTTTTTTATTTTGATAGCCTCTCTAATCTCCCTTATCATTTCTAATCTATCCCCAGCCTGTAGCAGTGGTTGGGATTCTTCCATCCTAAGTGCAGGGCTCTTACTTGTCCTTGTTGAATCACATCAGATTTCTTTTGGCTGAATCCTCCTAATTTGTCTAGGTCACTCTGGACCCTATCCTTACTGTCCAGTATAGTGTCCAGCGTATTTATATCTCCCCCCAGCTTGTCATCCATGAACTTGCTGAGAATGCAAACCAACCCATCGTCCAGATTATGAATGAATATGTTGAACAAAACTAACCCAGGGCCAACTCTAGAACACTCCACTTGATACCAGCTGCCAACTAGACATTGAGCCATTGATCATTACCTCCTGAGTGTGATGATCTAGCCAGCTTTGTATCCAACTTATAGTCCATTCATTCAAACCATGCTTTAACTTGCTGGAAAGGATACTGTGAGAGACTGTATCGAAAGCTTTGCTAAAGTCAAGGTATATCACATCCTCCCCTTCCCCATATCCACAGAGCCAGCTGTCTCATCATAGAAGGCAATCAGGTTCATTAGGCCAGATTTGCTCTTGGTGAATCCATATTGACTGTTCCCAATCACCTTCCTCTCCTCCAAGGCTGTGGAAGGCTGTGCCCACACTAACCCCTCCTTTTGGAGGGGCTATTTGATGCATCACTTTGGGTTATGCAGTGCATCATTAACAAAACCAGATGGAAATAGGGGGCTTTCAAAGTCAGGGGTCCATTTCGAAAGGCTGCCCCAGCTACATGGGCGGCTGTGTTTCAAAACAGGCAGTTTCAAATTGTGCGTGGCTGCCATTATGCTAATGAGGTGCTGTATTATCATGGCAGTACCTCGTTAGCATATCCCAAAGTGCCACATTACCATAGCCCCCTCCGAAAGGAGGGGCTAGTGTGGCCACAACCCATGTGTTTAAAAAATGATTTCTTGAGTGCCTGCTCCATGGTTTTTCAGGGACTGAGGCGAGGCTGCCTGGTGTGTAGGTCCCCAGATTCTCCTTCTTCCCTTTTTCAAAGATGGGCACTAAATTTGCCTTTTCCCAATCTTTCAGAACATCCCATGGTTGCCGTGAGTTTTCAGAGATAAAGGTCAATGGCTCTGCAATCACATTCAATTAACTCTTTCAGGACACTCGGATGCTTTAGATCTGGACTTATGGACTTGTGCATATCCAGTTTTTCTAAACATTCTGTACCTTGTTCTTTTTCCACCGAGGGCTGGTTAACTCTTTCCCACACTATGCTGTACAACAGTCTGGGAGCTGCTCTTGTCTGGGAAGACTCAGGCAAACAACCATTGAGTATTGCAGGTTTTTCCACATCATTTGTCACTAGGTTGCCTTTACTATTCAGTAAGGGTCCCATAGCTTCTCTGACCTTCGTGCTGCTAATATACCTGGAGATATCCTTTTTCTCCTTCACATCCCTTGCTAGCTATAACTCCGGTTGTGCTTTGGCTTTCCTGATGATAGCTCTGCATGCCTGAGCAATGTTTTTGTACTCCTCCCTAGTTATCTGTCCAAGTTTCCACTTCTTGTAAGCTTCCTGTTTGTGTTTAAACTCACTGAAGATTTCTCTGTTTAAACCAAATTGGTCACCTGCCATATCTTTCTGAACACTGGGATAGTCAATTCCTAAGCCCTTAATAAGGCTTCTTTAAAATACTTTCAGCTCTTCTGGACTCCTTTTCCTCTCATATTAGTCCCTAGAGGATCCTGCCCTGGTTAAAATAAAAGATAAAACAAGTTTATTAATTACAAAAAGTTTTGACATGATCAGAAGTGATAACAAATATATCAAAGCGAGTTACCTAGGAAATTAATCAAAAAAGCAGCAGAGCTTAATATATTGGATAAAATTTGAATCAGCAATATTTCACCTTGACTGATGATACAACAATCCACCAAGTTTCCTTATGCAGGCTAGAAATTCCATTAGGCTTGGACAGTCACATTCCCCCATTCGGTCTTTGTCCTCTGGTGCTCCCAGAAGTTCTCTTGTGTGGGGAGTGAAAAAACCAACATGATACCATTCCCCATCTTATGTAGTTTCTCTTCATTCCAATCTAAATGTTCAGCCCAATTTGTGTTAAGATGCAGGTACCAAAATGGAGAGTAGAATCAGGTGATCTAGTCACATGACTTTGCACGTTTCAGGTGAATCATTACAGCCACCGTCCACTGGCTGTCTGAAGAGTTCCTAGGAAGGCTCCTCAAGTGGAGAATAAGCTTATCCTAAGGCCTGTAGTTTCTCCTAATGGCCCATTGCCTTGGATAGGCCTTTCACAACCAGCTGTCTAGACTGGAAGCGTCTTGCATCATGGTTGTCACCCAGACGTAACTACATTTAAAATACAGATATATAGTCAATACAGTAAACTCTGACTTACGCTCTGGTTGCATTCCTGGGCAACCACGTGTGAGTCAAATTTCATGTATGTCGAGATGGGGATGCAGGAGGGGCAAAGAGTTAGCCCAAGGAGTAGAGCTCCTTGCTGCCGTCAGGTCCCCCTGGGCCAGGGCTGTGAGTGGCAGAGGGGCTCAGCAGCCACAGCAAAGATGGTGGCAGATCCATGTGCCTGCCAGCTGGTGTGGCATTGCTGCTTGTGGTGCTCACCCTGCTGCTCTCACCACCCCCATCCACGGCTTTGTGGCTCTGGGTACCCACTGGCAGTGCCAAGCTCACCCTGCCTCTCTCACTGCCCTGGTCTGCAGGACCGGGGCAGCAAGAGCAGCAGGGTGAGTGCTGCGAGCAGTGCTGCCACGCCAGCTGGTGGGTGCATGGAGCCACAAAGCAGGACCTGGGCAGCAAGAGTAGCAGGGTGAGCGCCATGAGCAGCGCCGCAGCCCCAGCCAGCTGGTGCATGGATCCATGAAGCAGCACTGGGGTGGCAAGAGCATCAGGGTGAGCATCGATGCACCAGTCGGGGGCAGCGAGGGGAACATGGAGCCACCACTATCTTCATCGCAGCTGACGAGCCCCTGAACTTTACAGATGGGCAGCAGTGGGCGGCAGGGGGCTGTGGGTGCAGCATGGCCCGGCGGGAGGGCACAGCAGCTGGTCAGTAATTGTTGATTTCGGCTCGCATTATTCCAAGAAACGCTCATGTCAGAATTGAGTAGGTGGTGGGTCTGCTGCATTCATAATTCTAGACACAAAAAAGATACATGCATATAAATAAGATAATCATATTCAGCAAATTATAACTTTTCCATAGACACCTTACATGACATATTTTGTACACAACGCAGCATAATTTTGTCATACGTACACCATAATCATACCACTATGAGTAATACGGGAAGCAGTGTCATAGGACTGATCATCTTCTCTGTCTCTTCCATGTCACTAAAGGCCTTGGTTTGCTTTCACCCTCCTGGTTATAGATACACTTTTGGAAAAGCAGTCCTTGGTCTTGTGAGCTTCCGTGTATGCCGGAAATATAACCACCCAGGCACCTCTTGTTATGGTGAGGAGTCAAAGGCAGTGTGTGAGGAATTTTCTGGACAGGTAGGTCATTGCTGCTCTGGTGCATGGGGTGGTGTGAGGTGGCATGGAAAAGAAAACTGTATATATACTGTAGGCACAATCCTGCTCTGACAGGGAAATAGATTGGATAGATTACCAGTTTTTAATAACAGATCTGGACTCACACATCATGCCCATGCCATTGCAGTGAGCTCAGGCACTCGCACCCTTCAGTCCCTCTTATTTTTTGTCGGTGGCACATAATAGTCTAGTCTCTTAAATGTGATTTTTGGATGAGTTTGCAGGTGCTGGGTTGGGCTGGCAGCCTGTGATGCACAAGATGTCAAATTAGATGATTTGATGGTCCCTTCTGGCCTTGAACTCTATGAGTCTGTGTATTAGTACCTGGGATCTTGAGTTAGATTGAGCTATGACCTGACCAGCATGTGGAAATTGAAATAGATGGATTAATGGCCTGCAGAAGTTGTACAATTACAAGATAATTAGTTAACCATCTGTTATATTATAGTAGCATCTAGGCAACACAACCAAGATTGGGGCCCCATTGTGCCAAGTGTTGTAAATAGACATAGTAAAGAAACACCCTCTGTCCCCAAGAGCTTATACCAGAAACAGACAAAAAGTCTCAGAGAGTTAGCCACATTAGTCTGTAACTTCAAAAACAACAAGCAGTTCTATGGCATCTTAGATCATGGGTTTTCCTGATGAAGTGGGTTTTACCTGTGAAAGCTCATGACATAATGAAATTGTTAGTCTCTGAGATGCCACAGGACTGTTTGCTGCTCATCAACAGACAAGACGAACAAAGGTAGGAAGGGGAAAAGAAGCCCAGTTTGGTGAAGTGGATCACTCACGCTCACGCATCAGTCTACGTCAGAACTGGAAATACATCCCAGGTCTCTTGTGTGTTAATCTAATGTCCTGTCTGCTAGACAGCACTGCCTCTCAGAGCATCTGCAATTCCAGTACACTTTGGAAAGGTATGGCTACATATGTTCTCTGACCCAAAGAGAATTTGAAAGTGGAGGGCAGCTTGGGTGAAAGTGATCATGAGGCGGTAGAGTTTGTATTTCTAAGGAATGGTAGGAGGGAGAATAGCAAAATAAAGACAATGGATTTCAAGAAGGTAGATTTTAGCGAACTCAGAGAGTTAGTAGGTAAGGTCCCATGGGAATGAAGTCTAAGAGGAAAACAGTTGAAGACAGTTGGCACTTTTTCAAAGAGGGGCGAGAGCAAAGTATTCCACTGAGTAGGAAATATAGAAAGTATGACAAGAGACCACCATGGCTTAGTCATTGCTTTTAGATCTTCAGTGATATAAAAATAAAATAAAAAATATCCTACAAAAAGTGGAAATTAGGTCTACTTACAAAGAATGAATGCAAACAAATAACACAAGTATGTAAGTGCAAAGTTAGAAAGGCCAAGACAAAAAGTGAGATCAAACTAGCTAGAGCCATAAAGGGTAGAAGTAAGGGGAAGACCAAGGACAGGATAGGACTGTAACGTAATGAAGAGGAAAAAACAATAACAAAATGTAGAAGCAGCAGAGATGCTTAAAAACTTCTTTGTGTTGGTTTTCACCAAGAGGATTGGTGGTGATTGGATATCTAACATAGTGAATGCTAGTGAAAATGAGTTAGGTTCAGAAGTCAAAATAGGAAAAGAATAAATTAAATTAAAGATTACGTAGCCAACTTAGATGTCTTCAAGTCAGCATCCTAGAATACTTAAGGTGAAGATTGAGGAGATATCCAAGCCATTATTTATTATCTTTGAAAAGTCATGGAAGACGGGGGAGAATCCAGAAGACTGGAAAAGGGCAAATGCAGTGCTCATCTATAAAAATGGAAATAAGGACAACCAAGGAAAATACTAATGCATCAGCTTAGCTTCTGTCTGAGGAAAGATAATGGAGCAAATGACTAAAGAAGCCATTTGCAAACATCTAGAAAACAGGTGATAAATAAGTCATCATGGATTTGTCAAAAATAAATTATGTCAGACCAACCTTATATCTTTCTTTGATAGGCTAACAAGCCTTATGAAGAGTGTGGAAGTGGTAGATGTGATATACATAGAATTTAGTAGAATATTTGATACAGTTTCTCATGACCTTCTCATTAATAAAATAATGAAATACAACCTTGAGGGGCTACTGTTTGGATAGCTGTTCCCTGAAAGTAGTTATCAACGGTACACAGTCATGCTGCAAGGGAACAACAAGTGGAGTTCTGCAGGGATCAGTTTTGGAACTGGTTTTGTTCAATAGCTTCATCAACAATTTAAATCATGCCAGAGGGTACGCTTATAAAGTTTGCAGATGATACCAAGAAGGGATAGGTTGCAAGTGGTTTTGGAGGATAGGATTATAATTCAGAATGATCTGGACAAACTGGAGAAATGGTCTGGGTAATTAGAATGAAGTTCAACGAGGACAAATGCACAGTACTCCATTAGGAACAATACATTTCACCTACTCACACACCAGGAAATTACTGTCTGGGAAGGAGGACTGCAGAAAGAGACTGAGGGGTCGTAGTGGACCACAAGCTAAATATGAGTCAAACGTGTGACATTATTGCAAAAAATAAACATAAAATAAAATAAAATAAAATAAAAAAGCAAACATCATTCTGAGACCTACTAGCAGAAGTGTGGTAAGCAGGACACAAGAAGTAATTCTTCCACTATACTCCATGCTGATTAGGCCTCAGCTAGGCTACTGTGTGAATTTCTGTGCTTTATAAATCACAAAAGAGTCGGGCAAATTAGAAAAAGTCCAGAAAAGAACAACAAAAATGATTAAAGGTCTAAAAAACTTTTTCTATGAGAGAAGATTGAAAAAGACAGAGCATGTTTAGCCTGAAAAAGAAAAAATTAAAAGGAGCATAACAGCTTTCAAGTACCTAAAAGGTTGTTACAACAAGCAGGGAGAAAAATTGTTGTCTTAATTCCTGAAAATAGGACAAAAATCAAACGGCTCAAATTGCCTCAAGGAAGGTTTAGTTTGGAAATTAGGAAAAATTTCCTAATTATCAGGGTGGTTAACTACTGTAATAAATTGCCTTGGGATTGTTGTAGGATCTCCATCACTGGACATTTTTAAAATCAGGTTAGATAAACACCTGTCAGTGGTGGTCTAGATGGTGCTTGGTCCTGCCATGAGTACAGGGATCTGGACTTGATGACTTCTCAAGGTTCCTTCCAGTTGTATGATTCTATGAAAAAAACTGATGAGGATGAGCTTAGGAAGGCAAACCAAGCCAGAATAATATTGACTAGTGATCCCAGAAAGGCCACATAGGGTTACCATATAAAACAGAAGACACCCTTCAGAGGGAGTGTATCTGTATCAGTATCTACCAACTCACATTTTATTAATGATTTATAGTATACCTCGTACATTAATACAGTGTGGAGAGGAGCAGAGATGAGTTTTCTGAGTATGATAATCTAGTCCCTAAAAATGTGTTCTTCTTGGTCCATCAGGCAGACAGCCAGGGCTGCATTTCTGAAGTGGCAAATACCAAGATATTCCAACTCAGGCGGACTGGGTATTATGATAAAATCCAGGTGGAAGCCAAGATTAAAGAGCAGGAGACAGGTAGGAATTGTATGTACTTGTCAGGTCTGTGTGGGGAGCCCATGAACGCAGGAGCAGCAGTGTGTGTGTGGCGGGGGAAGGGTTGGCTGCATAGCAAGTTAAGGGACACTGGCAGAGCTGTGTAGGAGTCCAGGACTGGAATGGAAGTAAGCTGTGAGGCATGATTTAGATGTGTTACTTCACGTACCCTCTTTGTTCTCTTGTCTTCTAGGGGTGGAGTTGACTGGGACAGGCTCCTGCGAAATCACACCTATCATTAGCAAAGTCACCTTTGAGCAGGTGGACTCCCATTACAAACCTGGAGTCCCTTTCTTTGGGCAGGTAGGGAATCTCTGAAACCACTAGTGACTAAATGACATGTGAGCTTCAGATGAGCGTGTAACTCTTCTGCCAGGTGAAGCCAGCAGCAAGCAGGACCAGGTTCAATATCTAGGAGTTCCTTTCAGAGCATTTCAAGCCTCCGCCCAGTAGTTTGTGAAAATTACATGCCACCCGTGTAGCACCTCTGAAAGGCAATATTCCCCACTCACAAGCACAGAATCTGAGTGTAGAAATTAAATTTTTAATAAAAGGAGGGAAGTAACTTGGCATTAATCTGGTAAAACACCACAAACAGGTTTAATAAACATTAGCCATGAGCATTAAACCCACCCAAATAGAATGGGCAGTGTCCTTTGTCACTCAGGTTTTTAAGTCCAGTAATGAAAATGTGCCCTTCACATGCGCAACTCACAAGCACCCCACTCATAATTTCTCTTCTTAGTCAATGCAGGCCTAGAGCTCAGAGGTGTATCTCCAGAGTTCATCTCCTATCCTGGGGAGAGTGAGGAGTAAAGAGGCACCTTACTCTGTTGCTTACCATCCCCCTCTGCCAATCACTGTGCTGGGTACTCACCAGCCATTCCTGCCAACTGCCTGCTCACCACTCTCACCACTCCTGTTTGCCAGCCACCCTGCTGACTGCTCCCTGAATCTCTCCACCTTAACAGCCACTCCTTTGCCAGCCAACTGTCAGTCACCTTCTGCTGCCACGTCTTTCTGCTGTGACCTCTGCACATTAGTCTTTTAGTGATTTTCAGCTCTTTGCAGGCTGGGCAGAAACACTATCCCACCTCAAGTTATTTCAGCTCTCAGTGATGTTTAGTTCATAGCAGAACAGAAACACAGACCTTCTGCAACCAATTTCAGCTGTGTCCGAGCATTTAAAATGCAAAGAGGTGCCTCTTTTTTTGAACAGTATGTGTTGGAGAGATAGATTAAACTCAGCCATGCAGGACCCTTGTGGAAAGGTCCACACTTCCTGGGACACCTGCCCCCACCCCTTTTATTTTCACAGGGCTCTGGCACTCAAGCCCATGACTTAATGAGGTCCCTTTATCTGAGAATGACTCCCTGATTTGGTGCAGGTTAAGCACAGTCTTGCTTCCTTATATTCCTATAATAACACATTGGTAACAGCATTTTATTTCCCCATCACTCAGTACTAAAGTGATTACTGACCCAACACCAGTGAAAGTTGATAATTGTGAGCAACAGTGCTGGATATCCTAGCAGAGTGCATGTGTTCGTGTAAATGCTTTGCTCTGAAAGTCTCTTTCCCTCCCAGCTAGCTGTCAAGGGAGAATTCACTCAGTTCATTAGGCCCTTACAAATGTGCCCATAGAATCTGAAGTTCACAGGGTGAGTTATCTCCTCTCATATAGGAGCTGCTGTATCATGGTATTTTTAATACCAAATGCCTTTTCTTCTTTGCCACAAGCTCTGGCACTGGCATCTCTGCAAAGTTGATGCTGTCAAAGCTGATTATGCTCAAACTGAGATAGAGTTTACTTATCTCTGTGAGACCTGAGCCACTTTCCCAGACTGTCCTGAGGGCCCTGACGGAAAACTTGTGGTGGAATTTTCCCTGTGGCCCTACACCTACCCTTGCCATTCTGAGGATACTTTCTGCTGGGTTGAGTCTAGGTGCTGCTTCTCTAACTCATCAAGGCTATGGCTACACTGTAGTTGCTATTTTGGGATACAAATGTATCCCAAAATAGCAGCTCCGGGGCTAACATGGTGCTTGAAATAGCAGTGTGGTATTTCGTTTCCTCTACCCCTCATCATGAGAGGGATAGTGGAAACCTCAAAATAGCCTCTTATTTTGAACTTCAGTACCATTTGGACAGCACCGAGTTCAAAATAAGAACTCAAAATAACTTACACAATTCGCACAATGTAAAATTATTTCGAATTCTGGCTGCAGTGTAGCCACAGTCCAACTGTTTAGGAGACCCACAGCTCTGGGATGTGTGATCTCTGACTGTGCTGTGCACTCATCTGAGCAGCAGGGAATGGTGAGAAAAATAAGATGGAAAGGGATATGGAGATTGCATTTCCAACTGGGCTCAGGGCTTTGTCCTCATTTCAGGGACTTCAGTATCCCCTGCATATTCACAGCTACCTGTTTCTAAGAATCCCTCAGCATATTCCCTAACTGCAAAATGTTTCATAGCAAATGCCTTTCGTAGTCACACAGCTGTGGTGATGGAGTAAAGAGCTAGCAAGTTTGTGGGCACCACCTTCCTTGCCTAATGTGAACATGAGGCTTTGGTGTATGTTCTTTAGGTGAAGCTGGTGGATGGGACCCATGCACCAATCGTCAATGAAACAGTACGGATTTCCGTGGAAAATAGCAACTATGAAGTCAACTACACAACAGATAATCAGGGGCGTGCTCGGTTTGCCCTGGACACATCTCAGTTCAAGCTCGCCGCCATTGGGCTCAGAGTGAGTGGCGTAGGGACGATGGTGATTACAGATCAGGCTCCACTGTGGGGTTTATGGAACTTTTCTGCTGAAAATAGGTGTCCTCTCACCCAGGGAATGTTTGTGGGTGTATATATCTGTATCTCTGACATAAATGTGACTTGGTGATAGCCCTGCTCTCAGTTGTGTAGCTACATGTGATAATTGTGTTTATCTTGTACTTTTGACCACCTTGTTTTCACTCTGCCCATCAGTCCCTGTCTCCCAGGGCTGATTCCAACATGCCAAACCTCTGTACAACTTCAGAGAGCTGCCATAAAAATCAACCTGCCCCACACCTGGCCTCTTACCCCCAGATATAAAGTTTCCTTCTGAGATTGCATTAGTGTGCGATGCAGCATCCGAATAAACAGTCATCAAGGCCTATCTGATTGGCCAAACATATAACAGGAGGAAAATAGCTTTCCATTTCCCCCCACTCAACGAGGGCACATTCTACGGCAGGGGTTGACAAAATACATCCCTGGGGCTGGATCTGGTCCACCAGACCTTCAGATCCAGTCCATCACCATCCCATGACCCAGCAGGGGCCTCAGGCAGGTTTCCTGCCTGCTGCATTCCCCTGAATCCACTCTAAGTAAGTAAGTAAATAAATAATATGTCATGTTCTGTGAATGGCAAGGAACCTATACCCCTTGTATGAGCAGAGCACCCATTGCCTTCCAGAAGCAGGCCAATAAACACATGCTGTGAATTTCAGTGATTTAAGGTCTATATCTATTAATATTTTCTTTGTTACCAGGCAATCCATAAGGCAGATACTTACTGTTACGATCGTTCCTGGATCTCTCCTTCATACGAACAGGGCTATTTCAGAGCAAAGCGGTTTTACTCCTCAAGTAACAGCTTTCTCAAAATAGAGCCTGTGTCAGAGACGCTAAAGTGTGGCCATACTCAGGAAGTCCGGGTGCACTATATCCTGAAGTCAGAGGCCATAGAGAGTCAGAAGGAAATCATCTTTTACTATGTGGTAAATCTGGAAATACTGACCTTTATTTGCGTGTACGCAACACCTACCAAATGGCCCATGCACATGCCAGACAATCAGCCCCTGGCCAATAATTCTAAGGGGGGGCCACAAAATGTGTGGCGTGGGGCAAGCTCCTGTACCCATGTTATCCATAATCCTTCACACTCTTTCCCTTGGGCTGCTGCCCTTTGCTGAGTCTGAATGCTGGGTAGCAGCGTTTTAGCAGAAGAAGAACTGGGTTGCGTTGCCCCTGACTGAACACAAAGAGTTCTGCTAGCAGAGATTAATAGAACCACTCTGCTGCCTCCAGCCAGCAGAGACAACATTACTGACGTTCTGCTTCCAGCTTCCCCCAGTCTAAGGCCTCTCCTGCCTATAATGCCAGTAACAGGAAAATTTCTTCTTCCATGCAGCTGATGGCCAAAGGAGGCATTGTGAGAGCAGGGACCCAAGCACTGGCTGTGGAGCCTGGCGATGGTGAGCCTCTCACCACCCTTCCCTTCTCTCTGTCCTGGGAGGCTACGCCACTGTGACTGAAGCATAGGTGCTCCCATATGCAGTGAGAAGATGCTCATATGCCTTCCCTTGAGATGGGTACAAAAAGAGGGAGAGAACAAATTTCTGTCCTTTAACGCCAGTCTAGCTCTGCAGCTCTGGCTGAACTCTGATTCCCCCAGCCCATCTCACCTCCTGACTGATACATTCCTTGGCACTGATGCCTGTCTCAGAAGACTCTTTTCTTGATTAATTCAGGCTGGGTCTGCTTTGCCCTTGGAGAGCAGGAACAAGAAGAGATCCCACCCACTCTGCATCCCTCCTCAGCCACCAGGCTGTTACATAGAGCCCCCTTCCTTTCACTTTCTGGGGCATGTGAGGCTGCTGGGTTCCTGAGGGACATATTTTGACACTGTGGGCACAGAAGCTAGATTGAGTTTCACTCAGCTCATGTCACCAGCATGTGCCAAAGCAGGATTTGAATCCAGATTTTGGCAGGAGGAAGTGACGTTCTTGTCAATAAAATAAGGGCCATTCCTTGTGTTTCCTTATGGTTGGAATTCCAAATGTAACAAATTTGGCCTGAAGAAAAGCCTAGAATCTTTAGTGAGGTGTGTGGGCCGGGCAGGGAGCGAGCTTCCCGCAACTTATCCTTTCTCTCCTCTTTTACTTGTCAGTTAACGGGACCTTCTCACTGATGCTCCCTGTGGAGTCAGATATTGCTCCTCTGGCACAGATGTTCATATACACCATGTTATCCAACCAGGAGCCTGTTGCTGATTCAGTCAAATTCCAGGTTGAAAATTGCTTTGCCAATAAGGTGGGTGTCTCAACTGAGAAATGCCAATTCACTCCTTGAAGTTATTGATCAGAGACCAGCAGCAGTTTGTGTTTATTTATTTAGATTTACAAACATTAGAATGGTCACTTATCATCAAATGCTCTGGGTGACTTTACCATGTATTAAAAATAGCCCTAAAATTAAATGAGCTGTGATATTTCTGATGCCAGCACTGCCCAGAGCCCCTCCCTGTACCATTAACAAGGCTCCAGCTCTAATACCTCCACTGATTTCAGCTACATTTCTCAGATAAGCAGGTCACAGTCTAATTACCTCACTACCATCCCCTTAATTATGGAGGACTGGGAATAGCCGTACAGCCTCCATTCAAGGGATGGATCTCATTCTTTATGTATCTTCTGGCTGCTTCCCTCCAGCCTTCCAGCATCACTTTCATCTCCGCCACACTGAGTAGCATCCTTATCAAGGCTACACACTATCTCAAGGTATCAGTAAAGCATTTAATAGTGTTCACTGTATCAGATGAAGCACATGAGTCCTCAGACCATTGAAACATCATAGCTCATATCCACTGAATGACCTCACACACTCTATGAAGGAGAGGACAAGTTGTGTCCTGTACAGTTCCACAACAGAGACCCCTCGGAGCAGGAGAACAATTGCTCCAAACTATCCAAGGTACCAAGCCATTGAATGGCAGCCTCTCCTCTCCTACGAGGGTTCACAGATAAGGTAAAGCTCCTTTGAGGTCACTGGTATCAAAGGTGGTTGATAATATCAGCTTGGAAACCTGTACCCAGATTCAAGGTATTTAGCACCTAACTAACATTGCTTTCATTAGGTATTAGGGACAATGTACTCTTAAGCTCTGCACTTGTGGGGATGCCCAGGAGAGAGTCAAATGCCACACACTTGATTAGCAGACCACCCAGAGCTAGAATTTGTTTCTCTTGCTGGTGCACATGTACATATGCCTTGGCGCACATAACAAATTTATGCTGCACATGGGTGGAAAAATCTGCATGTGGATGGAAACCATTAGAGGGAACATGGGTTAGGGCTCTAAATGCCTTTGAGGATCTGGGCCCTCATGTTTATTCATCATGAGGTGGTCATCTACCTAAGCAGCTAGTCTTTAAGGAAACCCAACTATAACACATTTGGCCTGAAGAGAAGCAGGACTGCTTGTTTTTTGGAAGCCGCTGTGAAGGAAGTTGAGGCAGCCAGATATTGTGAGGCCCGTTTCACCACAGCCTTCTCAACACTCTTGACTGAAAATGGCAAAATAGGTACTAGGCCCCAATCACCCAGAGTTTCAGCCTCAAATGACAGGTGAAAACCACACAGTAGCTTCCTTGGGAGAAGCTGACAACATGAGACCAGTGGACAGTTTCTACCTGGACGCAGCTGTGGAGCCAGTCCTTCCCAGTGAATCACGGGTCCAAAGCACTGCCTGTGGGACACAGTGTATTCCACATAGTGCGAGAACACGGGCGGTGGGAATGGCTGCTTTGGAGAGGCTAGCCCCTGTCCTGCCTCTTCCTCCCAAAGCCCTGCCCCTTCTGTGCCCAAAAGAGCCCACTCAGCTCTCTTTGTAGCCTTCAGGTCACACCATTGTGGCCGATGGCTAGCCCCACCCAAGGCTAGTGCGCCCTCCACCCCCAAGTGCGGACTTGCCAGGCAGCACAGTCCAAGTCCCAGTACCACCACCCCCTACCCCAGCCCACCAGGCAGCTACACAGCCCCAGGTTTCCCAGCCCCAGAGCGTCAGGCAACCAGGCGCCTGCATGGTCCCAGCCTTCTTGGCCCTGGAGTGCCCTGTCTCTGCACTTCCAAACCCAACTCCCAGCCTTCCATCCCCCTCCAGCCACCAGTCCCAACACCAGGCTACAATCTGCCTAGTGTATGTAGGTATGAGGGGCATGATGCAGGGTGAAGCATGGATGGGGCCACCCCGGTCTGTGTGGATAGGCAATGTCTTCCTTGCCTTCATTACCTGCTGCCCATGCTCTAGAACCTCAGTGAGGCTACTGGCCTAAGCTCAGCAAGGGAGGGCTCAGTGTTTGTCAGGGGATAGAGCGGGGAGAGGGCCTTGTTGCAGGGCTCTTTGCTCTGGCAGTCCCCAGCTGGCGGGTGGCTTCTTAGGAGACATTAACCCTCTGGGCACCATACAGGTTTCACCAGGGCTAATGTAAAATCAAATCCCTGATGGCCAACGTTCCCTCTAATACTTTCCATCCACGTGTGGATTTTTAACATCCATGTGTGGAAAAAACATTATGTGCATTGAGGCATGTGCACCACCAGTAGAAACAAAGCCTAGCTAATCAGATGAGTGGCATTTGAATCTCTCCTAAGTGATGCAGAGCTTACAGGGAAAACTGCTGATGACCCATGATCCAGGCAGATATATCCAAGGTGCAGAACAGGCAGTGGGCCCAGATTATGGGTGTGTCCAGCTAGACAAGTGGAGCCAGCATGTACTTGGAGTATTACTGTGGTGTTCACAGCAGCCATAAAATCCTAATCTGAGTCATCAATGTGAACAGAGAGTTTGCCAACCATTGATTGCTCCA
This sequence comes from Carettochelys insculpta, assembly GCF_033958435.1. Taxonomy (NCBI): domain Eukaryota; kingdom Metazoa; phylum Chordata; order Testudines; family Carettochelyidae; genus Carettochelys; species Carettochelys insculpta. Next base: position 235,254,458 of record NC_134137.1, on the reverse strand, counting down.
ATGCCACCTTCGGGAGGAATTGAATGACATTATATAATAGTGTGTATTTGTGTGGGGAGCCCAGCACTGTAACAGCAGGGGGCTGAAGGGCAGACTGAGGGGCAGTAGCAGAGCTGTGAGGGGAGCCCAGGGCTGGAATAGCAGAGGGGCTGCAGGGCAGGGCTGAGGGGCACTGGCAGAGCTGTGAGGGGAGCCCAGGGCTGGAATAGCAGAGGGGCTGCAGGGCAGGGCTGAGGGGCACAGGCAGAGCTGTGTGAGGTAGTCTCAAGACTGTGCTGTGCTGTGGGGCAGGGTGTGACGTTATCTGGAGAAGTATCTTACCTAACTGCTTCCCTGGCATTGCAGGTCAACTTGCATTTCTCACCTGCTGAGGGCCTCCCCACCTCCAACACTCACCTGCAGGTCAGAGCCTCCCCAGACTCCCTGTGTGCCGTCCGTGCTGTGGATATGAGCGTCCTTCTTATGAAGCCTGAAACCGAGCTCTCACCCAGCTCTGTAAGTCCCAGCCTGGCCCAGTGGTCAGCATGAGCCAGAGCTAGTCTTCTGTCTGGGGCCCTGGTAGCAAAATTGATGCATCGTGGTCCAATTAAGACCATCTCAGTGCTGAGTCGTGCATCTACTGGGGGAAAAATATCACTTCCGTCAACGTGGATGTCTTAATGCTGCCCTCCCCTTATCTTGCGTCACTAGGTGAAGAGCAGAGAACTGGGCACCCGGGGTTGAGGACTGACTTTGTCTGTTCGGGGAGGTGTGGCTGGAGACCCCCCAGAAGGGGCAGGGCCTCAGGCAGAAGGGCCAGGGCTGGGGGGCTAGCCTCCCGCAGTTAGCCCTTCTGTGCTGCCGAACATGGGCTGCCAGGGATTCTGCCAGCAGCTTAAAGGGCCCAGGACTCTGGCTTCTGCCCATGCTGAGGTAGCAACAGTGGCAGCTGGGAACCCCTGGCCCTTTTAAACAGATGGGCCCCAGAGCAGCTGCCCTGTTTGCCCCTCCCCCGCATAGTGTTTCCTGGTGCTCGGTACCGGGAAGACCATGTGACACAGTTCTGTTTGCCCAGGTGTATAACCTGCTGCCAGTGAAGGAACTTAAGGGGTATCATTATGGTGCAGACTTCCTGCCAATGGATCCCCAGGAGGCGTGCACTGAACGAGAGAGGATAGTTGTGGATGGAGTCACCTATGTTCCAGTGTCAGAGCCAGAGGAAATGGACACTTACAGCATCTTGAAGGTAAATTTGCCTCCGCCTGTCCTTGTGGCTGTGGGGAGAGGAGGGCATTTAAGCCTGCCGTGAGCGGCGAGTGGTGCAGGGAGAACTGCTCTGGAGAGTTGGTCACTGATCCATATCAGGAGCAAGTACAATGTCAGGGTAAGCCTCCACTATGCACTGTCCTCATGAACGGGCTTCAGCTCTGACCTGGGCTCTGAACACGTCCAGGCTCGGGGTGAACACGGGGAAAGTAGCGCTTGTGGGGAAGGTGATCTCTGTGGAGTGGGCCCTGTGCCAATAGGAACTGGCCTGATGCTCACCAGCTTATCGCACACAAACCAGTGACTGACTAGCATACAGGAACACTTTGGGGTCTGAGCTGATTTGAGACTAGAAGTGAAATAATCCAGGTCCACTGACCTTCCCCCAAGGCCACGGAATGCCCTCTGAGCCGAAGGGAGAGTAGAACCACACATCGAGAGATAAGACTCTCTAGTCCATTTCCTGATTCAACCAGCCCTCTGACCTGGAGTTGAATTGGAAGTTGAAGCCCATGCCCTAGAGATACAAGGATGTGGGATCCTGTTCCCTTATCCCTTTGAGGTGTCCAGTTTCCCAGACCTGAGACTGAATGTCACCCTGTGCTCAATGTGGAAAACAAAGATATTGTCACAGTTATTTGACCTGTCTGTGACTTCACCAAAAATAGTGCGTGTGTGTGTGTGTGTGTGTGTGTGTAAACACAAACAGAGAGCAGAGCTAAGTGGAAGGGAATGGAGTCCCAGTGGTTGTGGAAGGGGTGCAGCCAGGTGGGGTACACAGACCACCCCCCACTCCAGATCTGGCTGCAGCTGCAGGATAGGAGTGCATGGCCCTTACCTCAGCCCCCATTGAGCCCTAGATGCAATGGGGAAGGGAAGAGGTAGAAGGGGGGGCATGGCACTGGAAAGCTGTGAGGAGGGCACAAGGCCCCCTTGCAGCCACAGGACAGGGGTGCAAAGCCCCCAGCAGGGGCAGGATGCCACAGGACTAGGGTGCATACCCCTAGCAGCAGCCTCACCAGAAGCTACAAGGCTGAGGTGCATACCCTGCCTGCAGATGCCACTGGAAGCTATCAGGCAGGGTACATGGCCCTGGTTGCAACTCCAGTTGGAAGCTGCAGGGCTGAGGTGAATGGCCTGGTGCAGATCCCATCGTCAAGCCTGAGATGTTATGGGGCTGAGGTTCCAAGCCCTGTCTGCAGCCCTCACAGGAAGCTGAGTCTGCAGAGACCTGGTTCCAGCCAGCCCAGATGCAGGGCAGAGGTGCAGAGTCCTGCCTCAGGCACCATGAGTGTAGAGACCAAAGAAGTCTGGTGAAGTCACAGAATCTGACTGCTGTGACCTGTAAGCGAATTATAGCCTTATCTGTGTGTGATAGGCTCCATACCCCACCAAGGAAAAGTATCAAGGTTTCATCCTTTGTCATTAAACCCCCAGTACTGGGCAATGCAGTGGTGTTGTAGCCATGTTGGTCTCAGGCTATTAGACAGACCAGGCATGTGCATTAATATCTTCCATTGGGCCAATTGGTGTAAGCTCAAAGGCTTGTCTCCCTCACCATAAAAGGTGGTCTGATAAAAGCTATTCCCTCACCCAGCTTATCTCCTTAATATTAGATCAGTTCTGGAATTTCAAGCTACATAAAAATAGATAACGATGTGTTGGGTTTCTCCCTGCAGGAAATGGGTTTAAAGGTCTTCACAAACTCCAAGGTGAAAAAGCCAAATTATTGCTCACAGCTTCCCGAAGTTTCATGGGCTGCCGGAGCTGCTGGAGGATTCAGTGGTGAATTTGGCAGACCACAAGCATTCAGACAATCTGGTAAAGGCGAAAGGCCTCAAAAGCATTCTGTTCTATGCAGAGGAGGTGTCCGTGTTTGGGGTGAACTCTGGCTGCTCAGAGCTGGCTGCATGCTAACTCTGGTGTTGGGACTGGGGTTGTCATTTGGAAGTTGCTCTCAAGTCATGAGGTGACTATGGCTCTGGACTGCCTCCACCACCTGAGATGCAATACAGTTGGAAGTTGTCCAACTTTACTGTGAAGTTTTTCTTAACTCTGATGACCCAGCTGTACAGGAGTTAAAAATATATGATTTTTAGCCGTAAGAGTCAGTGGGATTTTTTGGAGTGGTGAATAGTCCTGAAAATCTGGGGCTCTTGTTACTTGGTGATGATTTGAACATTTCCCACCAGCAGGAGAGACTGTTAATTATAGTATATCTGATTTTCAGAGGTGCATAAATAAATACCAGTGAGGTGCCAATAGATCTGGCTAGTTAAACATATCATAGGAAAAACTCTGATGCCTCTGTGTCCCAGCACTGAGCTCCCAGTACTGCTCAGCCGGTGCCCCTCAGCTCCTCTGCTATTCCAGCCCTGGGCTCCCCTCACAGCTTTGCCAGTGCCCCTCAGCCCTGCCCTGCAGCCCCTCTGCTATTCCAGCCCTGGGCTCCCTACACAGCTCTGCCAGTACCCCTCAGCCCTGCCCTGCAGCCCCTCTGCTATTCCAGCCCTGGGCTCCCTACACAGCTCTGCCAGTGCCCCTCAGCCCTGCCCTGCAGCCCCTCTGCTATTCCAGCCCTGGGCTCCCCTCACAGCTCTGCCAGTGCCCCTCAGCCCTGCCCTGCAGCCCCTCTGCTATTCCAGCCCTGGGCTCCCCTCACAGCTCTGCCAATGCCCCTCAGTCCTGCCCTGCAGCCCCTCTGCTATTCCAGCCCTGGGCTCCCTACACAGCTCTGCCAGTACCCCTCAGCCCTGCCCTGCAGCCCCTCTGCTATTCCAGCCCTCGGCTCCCCTCACAGCTCTGCCAGTGCCCCTCAGCCCTGTCCTGCAGCCCCTCTGTTATTCCAGTGCTGGGCTCCCCTCACAGCTCTGCCAGTGCCCCTGAGCTCTGCCCTGCAGCCCTGGCTAGTTTAGTCCTGTTCAAATGGAAAGTGTAGCTTCTATGATAAGCTTGGGGTATGGGATTAGGACTCAGGAGGGGCTGCAGGGTGTGGGAGTGGGTTTGGGCACAGGAGAAGATTCTGAGCCATGGAGGAGCTCAGGAGGTGGTTCAGAATGTGGGAGGGAATTTAGATGCATAAGGAGGTGCAAAAGGTTTGGGTGCAGGAGGGAGTTGTGGCCCTGGCCAGCAGGTTGGGGTGCAGAAGGAGATGGGGTTCCAGGTGTAGTCTCTGACCAGGACGTGCATACTGCAGGACGCACCTGTCTGGTGACCCAGCTGGACCCTTGGGCAAGCTCCCTACCTTCCATGACCCCACATGCTGCTCAAAGTGGCTGGCTGCTAGGGCCAGCATGTGTCTCGACGTGGCATCCCCCTTTGGGTGAGGGGGGCAGCAGGTGGCCACATGCTGCATGCATCCACAAGCACCGTGCTTGAAGCTCTGATTTCCAGCCAGTGGGGATGGTGTTTCGGGGTGGGGAGATGTAAAGACTCTCATCCCCTCTAAATGTCACACACCATACGGAGACTTACGCTTGAGCACTGTGTGAGGCCATAATAGCAGGGAGCCTGCCTGAGGTTCCCCTGGGCCATGGTGGTTTGGTGGGGTGCTTATGGCCCTGGGGCCCTATTTTGCCCACACCAGCTTTACAATGTGCTAAAGATATTATAAGTGAGATTTATGCCTGTAGCTACTGACCAGGATTCTTTAAAGTCTGAATACTGAATATATTTTTAACAGCAACGAAGGGTCCTGTGGCACCTTATAGACTAACAGAAAAGTTTTGAGCATGAGCTTTCGCGAGCACAGACTCACTTCATCAGATGCTGGACATCAGATGGCTGAAGTGAGTCTGCGCTCATGAAAGCTCATGCTCAAAACTTTTCTGTTAGTCTATAAGGTGCCACAGGACCCTTCATTGCTGTTACAGATCCAGACTAACACGGCTACTCCTCCGATACTGGAATATATTTTTATAACTCAAATATGTAGTTTAACAATACTAATACACAGGCAAGCAAAACACGGCTGTTATTTTACACACACAGACACAAGGAGATGGGAAAAATCATTTTAATATTTTATTTGTGGATTTTATTTTCATCAAACATAAAAAAATGGTTTTCCCTTCAGTTTTTCAACAGTTCCATCCCCTAGAAAATGTTGGTGAAAACAGAAACTTTGTAATGAGAATTTCCATTCAGTGAAAAAATTGGGTTTTCCCTGCCAAAATAAAATGTTGGAGAAAATTGTGGCGGCCAGAGCTTAAGACAACTGTTTGGAAGGCTGGGAGCTTGTCTGTCATGGTGGAACAGAAAATGACATGCCGGAGCCCTGATGAGCCCGCCAAACATGCTTCAGATCTGGAACATTCCATTCCTGCCCTGCCCACCACGCCACAGTTGGGTGCATAGGAGCTGATATTTATTTTTCCCAGTTGGTGCTCCACCCCCACTCTGTTCCACTCTGCCCTGCTCCACTCCATCCACTCCCTTGAGGCCTTGACATCACTTTGCCACTTCCTGTCCATATTCTGCTCCTTCTCTAGACCCCGCCCACATCCCACCTCTTCCTGTCCCTGCTTTACCCTCTCCCCTGAGCTAGTGTACTAAAAAAGAGAAGTATAGATGTGGCTGTATGGATGGGGGCTGCAGCTTATCATCCACAGCCTGATCCCTCTTGGGACCCTACATGCCCCCACAGCGATGCTTCTATTTTTATTGTGCTATCTTGGTGACCTGTAGTATGTGCACTTGAGCTGGAAATTACACCTCCAGCTGCAAAGTTAAAAGCTGCCCTCGGAAATGGAAGCGCTGTTGATAGAGTTGATGCTGTGTTAATCAGTTGTTGTCATTCCACCCAGATCATTTGAGGGGAGTGGGGTTAAGTTACCCTCCTGCGGCTGACATCCCTCCAGCAGAGGTGGAGACGGTTCGAAAGTATTTCCCAGAAACATGGATTTGGGATTTGGTGCCTGTAAAGTGAGTGGCTGGTTGTTGCTGTTTTAATAGCCCAATGTTTCTTTGTGATGCCAATATGAATTCTTGTTGGTTACTGCACCTCTTTCATCAGCCAAAAGTACTTTTCAAACTGTGCATGCAGCCACTTGGCTATTTCCAATGGCAGATGTTTACTGTGTGGAGTAACACTGAACAAGCTTTAAGAAACGAAATTGCCAGGGGATTCTAAGCATTTGGACTGCAACGACATGAGGATTACTGGGGCGAACCCTTCTCCTTGTTAAAAGGGTTGTGGGGTTTTAATGATCACAGATGGTCCAAATCTCAGTTGCGCATGTAATCTGTGAGACAGCGCCTCCTTTGGCACAACACCTCCTCGCACTGTGGGCTCAGTGCAAGCTGAGCGCACTCCCTGTTCAGTCCCCACAGTGCTCCCAGCTGCCCAGCACCATACTGGAGCCCTGTGCTCTGTGTGGACTCAGGCAGGAGACCGTTATCTTCTGAGATCTCACATTACTCCCTGGAACACTTCAGTGTCTGACCAGGGTGTGGTGACAATCCCCTCTCTCTCGGTCCTGCCGTGAGGGCAGGGGGCTGGACTCGATGACCATTCAAGATCCCTTCCAGTTCTAGTGTTCTATGATTCTCTTTTCGTTACCAGCTCCTCCGGAGGCGCTGAGTTGCCCTTGACCATCCCCGACACCATCACAGAATGGAAAGCCAATGCCTTCTGCACCTCGAGTGACACTGGCTTCGGCCTGTCCCCGACCGTGTCCCTCAGAGCCTTCCAGCCCTTCTTCCTGGAGCTCACCCTGCCCTACTCTGTGGTGCGCGGTGAGGCCTTCACATTAAAGGCCACTGTTTTTAACTACCTGACCCGCTGCATCAGGGTAAGAGACACTCATTCCCATGCAACCAAACCCACAGCCTCCCTGCTTTACAAACTCCTGTGTCTCTAGGGTCTTTTTCGCCTTTGCTTCCCTGCAGCCCCTGTCATCCCCAGACACTTGTGCACCAAAGCCCCTGTGCTCCTGCAACTTCCAAGCACACCAAACTCCTGCATCTCTGAACCTTTGCTCCTCGGACCCATCGCCACACTTCTAAACCAAAACATTCTCTCAACCTCTCTGTCTCATATAGCACCACAAACCATGTTCTGCTCAATTCTCTGCACACCACATCTGCTGTGCTGTCTGTATCTGTAATTACTAATAATTTCCCTGGTCCCCTCCCTGATGATACCTCTCTGGACAATTGACAGGTCAGCATCTCCCTGCTTTCATCTGCTGACTTTGGAGCTACTCCTGTGGAGAATGAAGACAACTCTTATTGCCTTTGTGTGAATGGAAGGAAAACGGTGTCCTGGACTGTGACCCCAAAATCTCTGGGTAAGAGGCTTTCTAGCTCTGATATCTTTGTTGGCTGGATGAAGTAACACAGAACCCTCCAAGAACAGGGACCTGGTAACTCAAAACCTCTTGGTAGGGGGTTCAACTTCCTCCAGATACTTTGATGTTTTTCTTCTGTCCTTGATTAGGGAATGAGCAGCTTCTCCTTAGACAAGACAGAGAGCCCTAAACAGATTTCAGCTGTTGGACTCCTTCAGTCAAAATATATTTTCTGTCTAGTGAGGACCTCCATCACCATGCTCTTCTCTTAGACATTAGTATAACATGGTTGCTGGCTAGGTCTCTTCCTTCAGCCAGAAAAACAAGTTGTAGTCCTTGGTTCTCACATGGATCAGGACAGCCATCCAGAGAGTGATTTGTGATGAGACTGGAAGCTTGAGATATAATTATTGCCCATCTGCTTCACTCCCACCCCTATTACACAGAGGGGAAACCACTCAGTTAAGCCATCCAATGGAAAAATTGAAATCCTGCATAAATGGCCATCCTTACTAAGAGATGAGCCTCTCTGAAAGGATTTAAATAGTTTTAAAATCCAGTGCTAGTTTAGAGATGGGCATGCAGTCAATCCCCTGATTCAAAACAGGTTGGAACCCTGTGGTCTCTGAAATCCATTTCAGCTCTCGATATGGTTTGTAGTTTGAGGTCACCTCTCCACTCGATACAAATACAAGGATGACAACGAGATTCATTGCATTTCTCTTTTATTTGATCTTTGTTTCTTTTTTCACTCTTCTTTTGGCAGCTTTGTTAGTAATGAATCAGAGCATAGTGTTTCTCAAAGCCTCCCTGAGGTGTCTAGATCCCTGATGAGTTCTTATTATAGTAAGCTCTTTCATAGTGGTATTCTATCATCCAGAACTCTCAAATAACTGGCATTTTAACCATAAGTGAATTTTAATTACGTTTTCCGTTAGTACAGTATAGTGAACATAAATGCAAATAAATACAGCAAGTACAGTGGACGTTCACAGTGTACAATACTGCTGTTGTTAGCAAATAAAGTATTCTGCATACATTTTGTTTGTTTCTTCACACTAATCTTGTTTTTCTTTCGTGTTATGCATTGCTAGTTATAACCACTCTATTATCCAGAATGTTTGGATATCTAGCAACTTCTTGGTCCTGTGGCTGCTGGATATGAAAGAGTTTACTACACAGTCCTGGTATCTGGCTGCTCAAAATCAACATTCCACCTCCATTCTCCACCCTGGTGGAACCATCTCTCCCTTTGCTTCACAGATATTGTGAAACACACAGTAGTCACCTATAACTATGTGGATCTTTTTTTCCCCCCTGGGGTCTAAACTCATGAGTAGACAGTGCCAGTGACCTTTCAAGTGGCCAAAGGAACATCCAATGGTCTTTCTTTACCGGCTGAGCCTGATGGTTGAAGTTCTCCTTGCTGCTATTGATGTAGCCGGCATATTGCTTCATGTGCCAGGGGAGCAAGGAATAGGCTGGATCTGCCAGGATCACTATTAGCATTTCAACAACAACCTTGAATTGTTTCTTTGTATGGTACACAACAAACCAGCCTGAAAGGAATCATCATATTCCCCAGTGCTCCTCCCAGGGCTCTGGAAATTCTGCAGGATCAGGAGTTGTGTTCACGTTTATTACAATAGTGTGGAGCTCTGCAGGGTCCATGCATCTCATAGAGATGGCAGATGTGTAGGTTTGTGGGGTTTTCGAAAAGAGGTGCAAAACATTAGGGGATGCAGATATTATGTTTGTAAAGAGAAAACTGCAGCATGAGATGTTGAAAGCATATTACCGATCACTCCTGCATAGTATCTTTGCCTCCATGATACATTGCAACCCCCTCCCATAATACCTTGTGCTAGATGGTGGTGAGTTGCACAGTGGGATACTTACCCAGGGTGCATTGCTTGTGGCATCAATCCAGGTGCCGTTCGTGAGGATATACCCTGCCAACACAAAGAGCAGAGTGTGGAGATTCAAAGGCTATTTAATTTCTGTAGTGACTGTGTGTTGACCTGGTTTAGGTCAAGTTAATTTTGGAACAGATGCATGCCTTTAGTAAATTCTGATTACCCTCCGTGTAATGTCTTGATACAAGACAACTGCATTCCCAAGAAGCAGAATTGTTTCAAATACTGTCCTGATTCAGCCACAGTCATTGCCAATGCAGGTCATTGTCATAAAGCGATTTCCTGGGAAACGTCTCAGCTGAGCACGTGTGGATTAAGCATTAAGTAATGTGTGGATCTGATGGAGAATTCAATTATTTCTTCCCCTCACGGCCCTGATGGGCTATGTTGAAGCACAAGACTTCTCTGTGTTTAGGCGGCTAACATTCAGCTTTATTGAATTCAATAAGGCAACAGATGAGCCAAACTGGACACTAGTAAAACCAGGTCCAGCAAGGCTGCTTGATGCAGCTAACTCTAGTATTTTATACCCTTACACAAACAAAGCCCAGTGTCAGAGGCAATTAGTTAGAGAATTGTAAATCACTTCTCAAAGAGAAACCGTTATCAGCAAAGAGAAACAGGTACCGGGGAGCTGGAGACTTAACTCCAAACAGCCCATTAACGCATTCCATAGAACTCATCCTCCCTGCTGTTCCCAGACAGGTCAGGGAAAGTACAGGCTCTTGTGTGCATGCAGAAGTAAGGATGTGAAATGGCTTCTTATACAAGATGGTTTCAACAGCTACGTGGAAGCACTAAGTGGTTGATCAATCCAGTTGGAGCTCTATGGATAGAATCAAATGAAGAGATTCTAAGGCCTGACGGGACTATAATGATCTTTTAGTCCAACCCCCTGTGTAACACGGTCTGTTGTCCTCACCCAGAAATCAGAGCCATCACTCCTGCACTTCCAGCCTCCTGGCCCAGTTCCTGACAGGATGGGGGAGGTTTCTGCAGAGTGATCCTCATGTCTTGCCTGCCCCACACCCCCCCCTTTTTTTTTCTTGTGCGTTATTGTAGCTCGACTGACGTAGCAGCACCAGCACAAACTCTTAGTGTTGATGCGCTGATTGGTGTAACCAGTGACTTGTACTAGTGCTGCCTGCCTTGGTTTGAAATGAGAGTCACAGTAGCAAGAGATGGACGCTGTACTCAGAGGCCCCGAAAAAGTGTTGTGAGAATTCCTATCTTAAACTATGCCTGCACTGGGGAGATTCAGGGAGATGTAGCTGCACTAGAGCAAACTGAGTCACCTTTGACACCGGCACAGGGCTGCCCTCAGGTTTTGCTGTGGTACAGCTTCATCAGTGTGAAAACCCCAGTGCAGGCATGGTCTATGGAACTACTACCATGACTACACCATACACTTGTGTCCACTCAAGTTACATCACCATACCACTGCCACAGTTAGTGCATTACTTGTGTGCCTGTGTATTTGATTTCTCCTGCCAGTAGTACTTCCCAGGAGTGTTTATACCAATGCAGCGTGAGGTGAACCATGGATAGATATCCCACTGCCACGCTCCACAATCCAACATGTGATCCTTTGGGAAGTTTTGGCAATTGTGTGATGGGGCTGAAACAAACTGTGCCAGGTGAGTTGGAGCATAGAGTTATTTTCCCAGTTTGTAATTGTTTCAATCCCATGATGCCATCCGCTGTCCGTAGTGGTTGTACCTTTCAAATTTCCACAGTCTCTTGCATTCCTCTTTGCTGTCTGCCGTCTCCAACAGAGCATGGAGACTGTACAGCTCTGGGCTATTGTCACGAGCCTTGCAAGCACAGAATGCATGATCCCGCAGTATTTGCAGAACAATGAGAAGAGGCTTGGGGAACATAGCAGTTCCTTGGAGGACAAGTCGCTGGGGAACATAGCGAGAACCAATGCAGGGTTGTTGTTGGTATTTCTGGAGCAGTGGCAGAAGGTGGAGCACCAGTTCTGGGCCCATAAGGAGCACTGACAGGGTGGATTACATCATAATGCATGTGGAATACTGAGTGGCTACAGAACTTTCAGATGCACAAGGCCTCATTCCTGGATCTGTGTGCTGAGCTTGCCTTGGCCCTCCACTCAGGGACACCAAAATGAGAGCTGCACTAGCAGTGAAGAAGCAAGTGACAACCACACCATGCAAATGTGCTACACCAAATTACTACCAGTCAGTTAGGAATTAATTTGGAGTCAGAAAATTCACCACAGGGGCTATTGTCATGCAAATGTGAAAGTCTATGAATCACCTGTGCTGTGCAGACAGTGGTTCTCAGCAGTGTGCAGTCCATAATGGATGGCTGTGTAGCAATGGGATTCCCAAACTATGGTGAGGTGATAGATGGCACACAGAAGCTTCTTTTCTCCCCAGCCACCTGGTCGCAGAGTAAAACAACAAAAGAGGCTCCTTTTCTGTGGTTATTTGCTTGTTGGTGGGTCACTGACATCAGCATTGGCTGGTCAATGAAGCTTGCATGATGTTTGCATCTTGAAGACCACAGAACTGCCCAGAAAGCTGCAAGCAGGGACTTTCTTTCCTGTCTAGAGGATTTCCAGTGGCAAAGTTGAAATGCCAGTAGTGATCCTGGAGGACTCAGTCATCCCTTGTTCCATGGGTCATGAAGCCATACACTGGCCACTTCAACAGCACCAAGGAATATTTCAATGACAGGCTCAGCAGATGCAGAATAACAGGTGACTGCAACTTTGACAGTTGGAAAGAGTGCTAGCATTGTTCACTCACGGATGGGAGCTCAGTGAGGAAAATATCCAGATGGTGTGTCTTGCCTAAGATCTGCTCATGAATATCCGTGTTCCTGTGCCTAGATTAGAGCTGTGTCCCCACAGACTCTTGTATTCGCAGGCCCAGGAGATCTAAGCTCTCCTGTCTGTTCCAGGCAGGACCGTGCCTGGAGTGTGTTGCTGTCATAGTTAGCTGGGCCATTGCACTTGACAAGGAAGAGTTGCTAGGTGTCCCTGCCAAGCCGGGCACCCACGAAAAGGAATTCAAAAATTTGCAAGGCTTCAGCGTTGGGGAGGTTTCTGATCCCTGTGATCCCTGGCCAGCAGAATTCACAATGGTGCATTGTGGGAAAGCTGCTGGAGGATGGTAATACCTGACATAAGTACTGCAGAGGTTACACTACCATTGCATTGACGTAAGGATGTCAGCCTTCGCTGAACTCCCTTGGCATGGTGTGTTATTAAGTCAGAGTAACAGGGCACTTATGTTGACAGAAGCCAAGCTGGAATGTACACGCTGGCACAGCAGGTTGACATGAGCTGACATGCATCAGCCAAGCTTTGCAGTGGAGACCAGGCCTACTGTAGATATGACAGGAGCCTTTCCTCTGCAGAGAGGGTTTCCATGACATAAATGGTGCTGAAGAGTGCAGCACCCTGGAAATGACTCTCTGACCTCTGAAGCAGCAGTGCCCGCAGAACCCTTATTTCTCTTTGTTTCAGGTTATGTGAATTTCTCTGTGAGTGCAGAAGCCCTGAAGACGGAGCTGCCTTGTGGGAACGCGGTAACAGTGCTACCTGAGACAGGGCAGAAGGATACAGTGATCAAACCACTGTTAGTGGAGGTATGTGAGCTGCTTAGTCCCTGTGCTGTAGAGAAGCGATAAATTTTCACACAGTGTAACCTAGGCTGCAAGCTGTGCTATGGCATCTGTGTAGTGATAGGAGAACAAAAATAACGTACGTAGAGTGTTAAGTACAGCTGTTCGTGCCTCCTCTGTTGAAGGGGACCTGTGACAATTTACTATGTAGCCTAACCCAAGTGCCTGTGTGGGAGATTGAAAGCACCTAGGGGCATTAGACGTGCTTTGGAAATCTCATCCATTACAGGATCTAATATTGTACATTCCCTTGCATAATAAACCATTACACAGTGTGCCAAGTAAACATAGCCTGGTAACACTGCACAACTGCTCTCTTTCATAGGGCAGCAGTGGTTGCTTCCACTGTTACACAGTGAAATGAAATAGTGCAGGGTAATGCTGCACGCCTTCACCATTGTAGGACAGGAAGCGCTCACTATACAACATCCATAGTAATGACAAGCTGTGTAGCCTCTCCATGGCCATGTCTACATTTGGCCAAAACTTCAAAGTGGCCGTGCTAATGGCCAAAGTGGAGAATACTAACGAGGCGCTGAAATGAATATTCAGCACCTCATTAGCATGCTGCCTGCTGCGGCACTTCGAAAGTGCCGCGTTTCGCTCACACGCGGCTCTTCTACACGGGGGCCCTTTTTGAAAGGATCCTGCAAACATCGAAATCCCCTTATTCCTATCAGCTGATTTTGATGTTTCCAGGATCCTTTTGAAAAGGACCGCCACGTAGATGAGCCGCGTGTGAGCGAAACGTGGCGCTTTCGGCAGCATGCTCGTTAGGTGCTGAATATTCATTTCGTTGCCTCATTAGTATTCTCCAGTTTGGCCATTAGCATGGCCATTTTGAAGTTTTCCCCTAGTGTAGATGTAGCCCATGTCTCAGAAAAAATGATAACTAATTACACTTCATGATACCAACAGTAATACCAGCTATACTAGTGTGTAATATCTTCCTTTCCCATCATCTGCATAGCCTATTGCTGGCCTTTAATGCAAAGAGAAAATTGGCAGCTTTATAGTATGTAGTATTGCTGGTATTCCTCTATATATTAAGCTGTCTTTACTTATTGCATCACCTGATGATAGCAGTGACACATGGTGCATGGCCTTTCTATTATAGGGGCATTAAGATGCCATTTTGCAGGTTGTGCTGAAGGTAACAAGTAACCAATGCAATACAGCTGCACTATTCTTCCCTTGGGTATGAAAAGACAGCAACTTATCAGTAGCTGAGTTGAATTTTATTCTAACCAATAATTATTTTATGAATCTACAAGCATCAGTACAGGTTGAAACTTTCTCAACTAGTGAGAACCCTAGTCCGGCAGGACCACAGATGTCGCCGAACCAGAGAGCTCCAGCTGAGCAGCTGCAGCAGAGTCCTGCTGGGGGCAGGGAGCTCTGCTAGCAGCCTCCTCTGGGGAGCCCTGGGATAGCCCAGGGTGAGGAGTTGGGTTGGGGGGCCCTACTGAGGTGAGCCCAGCCCCTGTTGGGAGCCATGCTAGAAACCCTGCAGCAGGCAGCTGGCCAGGGAGCCCAGCTAGGGAAGGGAGCTTGGGCCAGGAAAACTCCACAACACCCCACAGCTGGGCACGTACTGCCATGGGTCTGCTGGCAGGGTTCACCAGAATATGGGGCTGCTGGGCTCCCCTGCCCTGGCTGGGAGCCCTGCAGCAGCAGACAGCTGGCTGGGGAGCAAGGCTAGGGCAAGGAGCCCTGCTGGAAGCCCCACAGCAGGGTGTTTGGTTGGGGAGCCTGGCTGGGGCATGTAATACAATGGGGTTTCTGGGCATAGCTAATGAGATCAATCCAGGGTATTGTTGCTTAAAACCGGGCCAATGACAGCCTCAGGCTGGGATTTCCTTCTCACTAAGGCAAATCCAACCAGCCACAAAAGTACCTTTGCCAGCCCCACTGGCCAGCCAGAAGCCACACAAGCAAACCCACAGTTTTCCCAGATGCTATACCAGCCCAGACCAATAATCCCTTCCTCAGGTGAAAGATTCTTAAAACCTATTTCACCAATACCACACAGATTCTTCTGGACCCCAAAGGGTCAAGTCACAGTCCCAGGTCAATATATACTTGGATCTTACCCAAATCACCATGCAAATGCCAAATCCTTTAGACTCTGAAATCTGAAGGTTTATTAACATGGAAAGAAAGAACAGGGTTAAAGAGAAACATTGCCAGAGCCATTCTTTACATACATCAGTTCAGTGCTTTTTTTTTCTAGAAAAAAGGGTGCCAGAACTCAGGTCTGATAATTCCTCGTAGGGACTAGGGTGTTCAGTTTTAATGCCCTGGTTCATGCAGTGCTGTGAGGTGGTGGAGGCTCCTGCCCTGGTCCCTGCACTGCTGCAGGAGTGGCAGAGGCTCCTACCTGGAGCAACAGGGGGTCCTGCAGGACCAGCGGGGCTCCTGCCTGGTGTGGTGGGGGCTCCTGACCCAGTCCCTGCACTGCTGAAGGACCAGCGGCGGCTCCTACCCTGGTCCCCATGCCGCTGCAGAACCAGCGGTGAAAATTCTTCTGGTGTTCTAATGGAAAAAATGGTGCCAGAACTCTGTTCCAGTGCATTCTGCCAGCAAATAAGCCCTGCATCAATTACAGTTATTGATTCAGGCCAGCGATGTTCTATGCTGATTCTTGAAAGTCTCTGAAAGTGCACCCCGTAAGGGGTATGATTCCAGGTTACATAGTCTTAGTTACTGGAGAATTGTAACAGAGAGGTAGCCGTGTTAGTCTACATTCTAACGAAACAAACCATCAGCCATGGAACACTTTAAGGAATAACAAAATAATTTATCAGGTGATGAGCTTTCATAGGACAGACCCACTTCTTCAGATCTATAGCATTTCCACTACAGACTGACAGTTATATAGTTACTGGAGTTATATAGTTACCGGACAATTGTAGATCTGGCGAACTGAGGCCAGCATGCTGGAACATGAACAGGAACCAAGACAAAGACAAAGACCAAGATGGACACTGCTAGGCCCATTATATAGTTTTCTCCTGTGGAAGGAAAAAGCCCTTTCTCCTTCCCATCAGGCACTGGAGAGTAGGAATTACCTGACTCAGGCGGGCTGTTGTTACACTTTCCCATTGGATGTTGAGCTTGCCAGCACACCTCAGTTCAGATACATAATATGTGGAAAGGATGTCTAGGCATCTGATTTCCATCCCATTGTTTAGCCCAAAGTCACCAAGCTGGTTGGGCTATTGTGGCCCTTCGCCATTGGATGCATCCCAAGAGGGAAGTCCCACAACCCTGAGGTGTGTTTCGGCAGTCTCAACCTTAGTTTACAGTCCATTCATCCTGGCTGGGGTGGTGATCTACCTCTTCTTGTGAATCTTAGCTCTAACGCCTTTCTAATACTGCTACAGAGCTAAAATCTATAACTCTACCTATCAATATGGCACAGACATATAAACATCATACACAGATTCAGAGCATCCTCAGCTTTTATTAGACACCTCACATGGCCCCCTGGCACAATATTTGGTGCCAATAGATATAATGGACACATAAATTGCCTTCCATATCCAATACAAAAATCCAGTCACATGATAGAGCCCTCCTGTGGGGAGCTCTGGTCAGCAGCTTGGTGGCAGGGAGCCAGAGTGGAGCCCTGTAGGCAGCCTAGAGGCAGGTAGCTAGTGGGAGGGGAACCCAGCCAGCATGCAGGTGACTTCCTCCCCGGGGCAGCCAGAAGATCTGTCCTCCCCTGGTCTAGCAAATCCCCTCATTTGGGACCACTCAGGTGGTGGTGGAAAAGGGAGGCACAACCTGTACATGGATATTTGCAAATCTCTCTCGCTGATTCACTCACTTGGCCTTTTACATTTCTCTGTGTCTTCATTCACTGTTTCCATTTTTGTCCAATGCTCTCTTCTTCACTGCTCTCCTGCTGCCTCTCAGTCTCTTCCTGAAGTGCCCTTCCCCCTCCCCACACAGATTTTATTCCTGATGCCAGATGACCAGTCTGTCTGCAGCTTCTCACCTTCCCCATTTTTCTTTCCCTCCCCAGCCTGAAGGGATTGAGATGGAAACAACTTTCAACTCTCTGCTCTGTGCCGATGGTAAGGACCTCTCTGCTCCTCTTTGCCAGTGGCTGAAGAGTGACAGTCCCAAGGAGGGAGCGGAATTGTTTAGGAGACCCTGAGGGTGCAGTGAGAACTAGGGGTCCCAGGAGAGAGACTAAGCAGTAGTATGGGGAGTGTGTCTGTGGGAAGAATTAAGACATTTCCTAATCATGAGGACATTGCTTGGAACACTGTGATCCAGAGCTTAAAAAATTCCAGGAGAATTGACTGAAAGAGCAAACCTGGCTCAAGCCCTAGAAGACAGGCCAGAAGGGGGTTTTAATAGGACCTTCCCATCTCTAAACGCTTATTCCATGGAAGGAGATTCCAAACTTGATTCCAGCATCTGCGAATGGCCACCAAACAGGAAGGGACCAAAGAACTGGAGACTGCATGAACTTCCCATCTGGGCACGTGGTGGCACCTCAATCCATAGAAAGGACAGAGGTTGTCCTATGGATCAGAGGACCCCCCCAAGCCAGGCGGGTCAGTTTGGAGCTTCTGAAGGCAGAGATTCTGCATTCAGAGAGTTGGTGGAAGGCAATGTCAGGTTCTGCTCTGGGAGCCTTTCACTGCTGAGCATGGGAGGTATTTTATTGCAACCTATCTGTCTAATTTTTCCCTCAGGAAGTTCAGAAGTAGGGAAGATTTCCCTGAAGCTTCCACAGAATGTGGTGCAGGACTCAGCCAGAGCCTATGTGACAGTGCTGGGTGAGTGCAGCAACTCAGAAACAACCCGACCTGGCAGGTGCAGCTGCTGCTTCTTGTCTGCCTGCTGTGTCAGCCTTCCCACCTGGTCAGCTGCTCATTTCCTTCACCCGTGTTCCCATTGTCTCTCCATTAATCTCTTTGGGCCCTTTTCCTGTTCCTGTCCTCTTTCTGCTGACTCCCTGTGTGTTGGCCTATCCCAGCTATCTTCCTACCCTTCCTTCTCCTCTTCTGTGTTTCCTCTTTCAGGATATGGCTCTATCCTTTTCCTCCATCTGACCTTCTGTTTCACTGGTTACTGCCTATGCTCTGCAGCGCACTCTGCCTGCTTGGGCCGGCTCTGCGTGATACTCCCTGTGTCTCCCGCCCAGGTGACATCCTGGGCACGGCCATGCAGAACCTGCAGCAGCTCCTCCAGATGCCCTTTGGCTGCGGGGAGCAGAACATGGCCCTGTTTGCCCCCAACATCTACATCCTGGACTATCTGAATAAGACGGGGCAGCTGAGTGAGGAGACCAGATCCAAGGCCATCGGATATTTAGTGAGCGGTGAGGAGGGGCGGGGCTTTTGTTTCTTCACTTGCTCCCTGTCAGGGCTGTGCTGGGAGTCTCTGTGTCTCCCTGGCCTAGGGAGAGAGCACTGAATGGTATGAGTATACATGGAGTTGACTGTGTGTCTGGGGGTCCTATTCAGCGCACGTTTGGCTTGCCGTTGCCAGCAGTCTGAGCACTATGCTTATACACACTCATTGCCCCACGAGAGCAAGTGCCTGCTACACCACCTCTATAGGGTGCAAATACTGCACGCAGTAGCCAAGTGAAATGGCGTTTCGGCCTGCATGCTCTAGCTGGCCAGACTGGGCAGCGCTCTCCACCACACGACTGGGATGGAGATGTGTATGTGTGTGTACTAGCGCCCTCTGCTGGTCAGTGTGTATGGCAGGGTTGCTCCTGTACCTAGGAGCCCCTTTTTATGGGCTGCGTAACTGGGCTGCTGCTCTATCACTTCCTACTGCTTTTTTAACGTTAGCTGTCGCATTTCAGAAAACAAAAAAGCCGTCCTGTAGCACTTCAGAGACTAACAAAACAATTTATGAGGTGATGAGCTTTTGTGGGGCAGACCCACTTCTTCAGAGCTTGAAACTTCTGATTCTGATTCACTAATATGGCTACCTCTCTGTGACTGTTCTCCATTTCAGGTTATCAGAGGCAGCTGAATTACAAGCACGTGGATGGCTCTTACAGCACATTTGGGGAGCATTACAGGCAGCTGGGGAATACCTGGTGAGATTTCTGTACCAGTGACACCTAAAATCCCTCCGGTATATAGTTATGAAGGAAGTGCTAATGTCAGTCAACAAGTGATACTGTTACATGCCTGAGGACTCCGTGCAGCCTTGACATATCACACCAAAGAGAACAGCATTCATCAGCCTGCTGTGTAGAAAGAGCACCTGTTCCCACTGGCCCTGAGGAGAGGGACAATTGAAGAGGCAGAAGGAAGGGGACGGTTTTAGATCGTATTAGAAAAGAGATGGAGAGATCCAAAGGAGCTGCAGAGGAGCAGATTCTTGTATCTATAGGGTGAAACTGGGTTAGACATAAAGAGCAGCCTGAATCATGGAATCATAGAATCACAGGGCTGGAAGGGACTTCACGAGGTCATCAAGTCCAGCCCCCTGCTTCCAGCAGGATCAACCCCAGCTAAGTCATCCCAGCCATGACTATGTCCAGCCAGGACTTAAAAAACTGTAGAGATGGAGAATCCACCACCTGTCTAGGTGAAGCATTTCAGTGCTTCACCACCCTCCTGATGAAGTAGTTTTTCCTAATATCCAACCTACACCTCTCCCTCTTTAACCTCAGACCATTGCCTGGTGCTAGGTAGGAACACAGGAATTGCTATGTCAGCTATCACCCGCTGTCAGCAGTGTTAAAAGGCATATTAAACAACCCTAGGCCTAGTACCAAACCCTGCAGCACCGCACTGCTGATCTTGTACTAGGATGGAAACTGATCATTTAATCCTACTCTTTGTATTCTGTACCTGAACCAACTTCTAATCCTGGGCAACAATTTGCCTGTCACCCCATCATTGGTCAATGTATTTAGATCAGGGGTCTGCAACCAAAATCACGAGAAGAGCCATTTTTGTAAATTGGGTTACAAAATCAATCCTTCAAGAGCTGCAATGCACGTGAATACGAGACAGTCCTTAATAAATAAGGTCAAACCGTACTGATTGTCACCCCTATTTTAAGAACAGCACGCACACAATGAGCTGAACCAGTTAGAAAGTTAAGTTACCCCCATCTCCAGGCTAAACCCACCTGTGTCCCCAACCCACTCCCACATCCCCACGTTTAACCTCTCTGAGCTCCAAACCCACCTCCCATTCCCTGGATTAACCCCTCTGAGCACCAGGTCCACCCCCCTCCATTCCCAGCCTTAACCCCTCTGAGCCCTACCCCCATGATTAACCCTTCTGCTCCCCATTCTCCCTACCCCCATCCCCTGGATTAACTCGCCTCAACATGCACAGCTCCTCCACGGCTGCTGCCTCCCCTCAGCTGCTCCCCCCCACCTTCTCCGCACAGCAGGCTCGGTCTCCTCACCCCCAGCTCTCCTGATGGCTCAGACTTCCACCCACACGGCGTGGCTCCCTGCCCAGCCGGCTGTCCCTTCCGAGGCTCCCTGCCTTGCCACAGCTGACTGCTCAGCAGCTCTGGAGGCTGCTGCCGCTGAAACAACAAACTAAATTCAGTTGGTTTAATGGTGGGCAACTTAATTTTTTGTTTAGGTGGCGGCAGCCTCTGGTGCTGCACGAGGTGTCAGTGGCAGCAGAGCACGGAGCCGCGGGTGGCTCCTGAAAGACCTGCAGGTTGCCAACCCCTGATTTACACTGCCCCAAAGTCTTTTTAGAAGGTGTGCCATAAGAGACTACTAAAGAAATTATGTTAATCTGTTCTCTTTCATTTAGTGCTTTATTGAGACATTCCAGGGAATTCTAAAAGAAGAACGGAGAGGCACCTTTTTCTTTGCAGAGGGCATGATGCTTAGACCCCATCACATTTTCTGAGTCTTTGATTATTTAATTTTTAGTGTCATTTATGCGAGTGTGACTAGGAATTGGTGTAAAATTCCTTGGCTCTCCCATGGAGCCTTGTTTAAATATTGTTTCCACCTATGCAACCCTCTGCTGTGACAGCTTATTTAGGATGAAGAGGATGCATAAGTTTGAGAGTCTGGTTGTGTCCAGGTTGGCTTTTATAAACAGGAAGAGAAAGCCAGAAGTGGGTCATGAAATCATCATGAAAGAGTCTGTGGAGGAGTGTGAAGGTGGAGGCAATGCATTTATGCTCTGTGCCCCATGGCCACCAGCTCTCTGGGCTCTGCTGCTTCCCTGCAGGCTGGTGATGCTCTGGGACCCCGTCCCTGCCAGAGCGCACAGGGCCAGGAGGAAGCTCTCACCGCAGCCGCTCTCTGTTGCAGGCTGACGGCCTTTGTCCTCAAGTCCTTTGCGCGGGCCCGATCCCACATCTTCATTGAGGAGAGGCACGTCCAGGATGCTCTGACCTGGCTCGCTGGCAAGCAGAAGGAAAACGGCTGTTTCCGCAGCTCTGGGACACTCCTGAACAATGCCATGAAGGTGACGTATCCACCCAGCTGGCTCCCCTGGGCCTCATGGGACCCGTACAGGCCTCCTGGGTACCAAGAATGCCTGTCACTCCGCCTGGGCGCAGCTCAGCCGCTTCAGCACAGGGGGCCAGGTTGGGAGGAGCTGGGTAAGACATGAGCCTGAGAGTTACAGTGAAGATCTGGGTGGGCAGCTGCCGAACTGCACATGGGCCCTATTATGGAAAGGGGAAAGGAGAGTCAGTATATGGAAACGCCCAACGGAGATAAATGGGGACAGAAGAACAGAGGCTGTGGCCACACTTGGCCAAAACTTCAC
The DNA here is from genome assembly GCF_033958435.1 of Carettochelys insculpta. NCBI lineage: Eukaryota > Metazoa > Chordata > Testudines > Carettochelyidae > Carettochelys > Carettochelys insculpta. The sequence goes on along the minus strand of NC_134137.1, from coordinate 235,232,606 downwards.
AATGGCCATGCAAATGGCCATTTCAAAGGTTACTAATGAGGAGCTGAATTGAATATTCAGCACTTCATTAGCATTAGGACGCTTCCAGCCGTGGCACTTCGAAAGCGCTGCTTTCCAACGTGCGTGGCTCAGCGCGGCTACACGGGGGTCCTTTGTGAAGTTTTGGCCAAGTGTGGCCACAGCCAGAGTGTGTCTGCATGACAGCTGGGTGTGTACAGACATGAAAATAGCAGCTCACGCTAGTTGCCCAAGTATATTCTCCGGGGCTGAACCTGACTGACCTGGGTAGGTAGACTGAACTGCCGCCTGTGGCCATGCTATGTTTTTAAGTGAACCAGCTGGGGCAGAGCTGGTGTGTGTGTGTTTGCCTGGCAGGGAGGCAGGCTCTTGTTGCAATGCAGACATGCCATTCATAGGAGCTAGCATGGGGCAGGGCACATGTAGGAGGAGAAAGGATGTGGTCTGCAGCTGGGCCCAGCGGGAACAGGTTTTGGGCACTGTGTGGAGTTAATCTCTTGCTGCTTCCCTACAGGGAGGGGTGGACGATGAGCTCACACTCTCGGCCTACATCACCATCGCCCTGCTGGACTTGCTGCCCCTCACTGTACGTACCCTTATCCCCATGCAAAGGCCTCTTCCCATGTTCCCCTGTGTCAGCAGCCTCCCTCTCCCCCTCTCCCTGTACCCAGCCAGGCCCTGAGAGTGGCAACCCTTTGCCCTGAGAAACAGACCTCTTAGAAAAAGAGGGAAAAACCAATCTGGAAAGATGTTGGCTCATCATTCTCCAATGACTCTGTCCCTGGGATTTGAGAAGCACCCAGGCCTATGGAACTGGTTCTGGTCAATCTCTGCTTCTTTGATTGGCTCGTTATTTCTTTTTTCCATTGTGCATGTTAAAAAAAAAGGAAAGAATACGGAATTCATATCAAAAGCTCAGATGGGTCTGTCTTGAAGGAAGTTTTTCAGCCTCACAGCACAACTGCTCCCTTCTTTATTATTTCCTATTTGTTGTGTATAATATTCGTAAATGCACGAGGGAGGTAGTCAAGCTTTCCATGGAATGAATGACTTATATGGATTGGAGGCCTGTGAATGGATTATATACTATTTGACAGCTGTTGGCTACCCATGGCAGAGCTTATTTCATATGCATTCTACCTTTTTCTTGGCTAAAATCCAGTAAAGATCCCTGCACACCTCAGATGATCTTAATTTCTCCAAATTATGAAGGCTTCATACCCAGCATTACTGCCCCAGAGAAGGCAGAAACTGGTTTTTTGTAACTGCTGGGACTGGCTCAGCTAGACACATCAAGCCACATTTCTGTGTCTAGTGACCCACAGTGATGGGGTGACCAAATTACCAAGAGTCTGAGTTCACACGGACCATGGAAATGACAGGTGTCAAACAGTCACTCATCACATCACCAGCATGTGTGTTTTCTTAGAGCCCATTGCACCTCTTTTTGAAATCCAGCTGCATTCTGTGGCCCTGAGATAATAGGCCCAAACCCTACTTCATACAGACACATTGCAAATGCTGGTTTCCCTCTATGTCCCCCCCCAGCACCTTGTGGTCCGTAATGCTCTGTTCTGTCTGGAGACGGCCACGGAGCAGGGAGGACACCACGTGTACACCAGGGCGCTGCTGGCCTACGCCTTCGCCCTGGCGGGGAAGGAGGGGAAGCGCAGGGCCCTGCTGGACTCGCTTGACAAGGATGCTGTGAAAGAGGGTGAGATTTCCTGACATGCCTTTTTGCAAACCTCAGCCCACTGGTCTTGCACAGTCTGCCTGAAGTGGGGTTTGTTTGGTAGTGCTGTAATCCGTCAGTCTGTGCTGTGTCAGACTGGGTTTATTTAGCCTCTCCACACACCTTAGATCAAGGAGCTTTAAAAACCCTGGGATTGGCTATTCCTGGGATCTGACTTTATACACGGGACAGACATAGGCACAGGTGTGGCAACCGAACTAGTCATTGAGAGTTGTCGCATCAGGAATGTACCAGCCTACCAGATCACCTAGGGAGGGATTATTTAACGCCTTCAGGCTTTGTACTGACGTGCCCACCAAGGGCTGAGGCTTTGTCCTCCATCCGCAGTGACAGGATGCCAATAACCCTCTTGGCAGCAACCAGATATGCTGTAATACACATTTTCTCCTCTCCTGCCCTCCCTCTCCCTCTCCCACTGCAGATGGCTCCATTCACTGGCAGAGGCCTGGGAAGCAGCCGGAGGCGGATCTCCCCTTCTATCGCCCCCGTGCTCCCTCTGCCGAGGTGGAGATGACGTCTTACGTGCTCCTCGCTTACCTCACCACGCACCCGGCACCGTGCCAGAGCGACCTGTCAACTGCAGCACAGATTGCAAAGTGGATCATCAAGCAGCAGAATCCCAATGGTGGCTTCTCCTCCACCCAGGTGAGCTGCTTCCTGCCCCAACCACAGGCACCCAGGGCAGGTGGGAGCAGCAAGAGATATACCTCAGATTGCCAAAGACGTAGAAATAACCCAGGGGTGGAAGGGAGGCAGGCTCCTCCTGGGTAGCAGGCAGGGGCAGCAGTGCCCTCTCTGCCAAGTTTAGAGAACCTCTGTTTTGAAGAGATTTCCCCACCACTGACCCCCGCTCCAGCCTGGCCAATCCAGCTCAGGAGCTGAGGCCTTCTCAGAGAAGCAGCAGCAGCCAGTCACTGCCAGACACAACTGGGGCAGGGAGCGTGCCAACCTGTGTTAGGTAGAACCAGAAAGTGCCACCTAATCAAAGGCAGCCCAAACCCAACGCCTCCTGAAGATGGTGAAGGAAATGCTGCACTTTGGAAAACTATACTTCAGGGAAGGACTTCCTTAAAAGCATAGGGTTGTAATTCTTTCTGTTTTCCCACTGGAGAGGCATGTGGGTAACATCTGCCTCTGAGCTGTCCCGAGCTGTCCCTTCAGGTTGCTCCCTCAGGGCATGGTGGGTAGCATCCTTTCAATGGCATGTCAGAGATAGCAGATCCCCAGGGTTCCTTAATGTATTTGGACCCCTTGTTGTTTTCAACAGGTGCCTAAATACCTTGGAGAATCTGGGACCGAGGAATAGGGAGCAGCAAGGCCTGTGCTGGGGATAGGGAGAAAGTGGGTGAAAATGGGAAAGCCAGCCTTTCTGTCTCCTTCCTGCACCTGAGCAGGGCAGTGCTGTGTGGGAGGAGCTGGTGGGATGGGGATCCCAGGCCCATGGAAATGGCTAACTCATCCCCTTGGGCGCCTGGGCCCATCTCTCCTCTGGCAGGACACGGTGGTGGCACTCCAGGCCCTGTCCCTATATGGAGCCTGTACCTACGCCAAGAGTGGAGGAGCCTCCACAGTGACTCTGCAATCCACAAGCAAGTTCCAGGCCCAGTTCCAGGTGGATCACACAAACCGTCTTTTGCTCCAGCGCGTGGCACTGCCAGAGGTGCCCGGGGATTACAGCATGGAGGTGACAGGAGAAGGGTGTGTCTATGTGCAGGTGAGGGACACTGGGACAGGGGAGAGGCTGCTGCTGGGGGGAGACCATCTCATTCCATGGAGATGGCAGGGTGGGGTGGCATAAGGTGAGATGTGGGGGTAAGGGAGAAAGAGAGTTGGGGATAAGAATGAGAAAATGGCAAAATGTGTAAGGAGAGAGATTGGGGAAAGGAAAAAGAAATCCTGTGGCATCTTACAGACTCACTGATATTTTGGAGCATAAACTTTCGTGGACACAGACCCACTTGGTCAGGTGCATAAGTGTGTGTGTGTCTTGGGGGGGCGGGTCAGAGGAGGATTTAAAGGGGCAGGGAGTCTCAGTAAAGGGGAAGGCCAAAGCTGACAAAGTTTATTCAGTCAGGGTGGAAATGGCCCATTATCAGCAGTTAATGTGGAGTTGTGCACATCAAGAGTGGAGAAAAGTCAGATCAGTCAGGAGGATGTGGCCCATTGCCAGATTCTAATGTGGAGGTCTCAACATCAAGAGCAGAGAAACTGCTTTTGTAAGGGGACAACCACTCCCAGTCTCTGTTTAATCCTTGGTTGATGGAGTCAAATTTGCAAATAAATTGCAGCTCAGAAATTTCTCCATTTTTTAAAAATTTTTTTTGTTGTAGGATTGCTACTTTTAAATCTGTTACTGAGTGTCCGGGGAGATGGAAGTGTTCCGCTACAGGTTTCTTTATGTTACCATTCCTGATGTCTGATTTATGTCCATTTATTCTTTTACGTAGAGACTGTCCAGTTTGTCCAGTTTAAATTGCAGTGGGGCATTGCTGGCACATGATGGCTTATATTATATTAGTAGATGTGCGGGTAAAGGAGCCCATGATGGTATGGTTGATGTTAGGTCCTGTGATGGTATCGCTGGTGTAGATATGTGAGCAGAGTTGGCAGTGAGGTTTGTTGCATGGATTGGTTCTGGGTTTAGTTATTGTGTTGTGATCTATAGGTGCTGGTGAGGATTTAAGGTTGACAGGCTGTCTGTAGGCAAGGACAGGCCTGCCTCCCAAGGTCTGTGAGAATGAAGGATCATTGTCCAGAATGGGTTGTACATCACTGATGATGCGCTGGAAAGGATTTAGCTGGGGGCTGTATGTGATGGCCAGTTGTGTTGGGGAAAGGGGCACTAGTCAGAGGGGCTAAGAAAGGCGGAAGATAAAGGAGAGAATGAGATGGACGGGGTGGAGAGGCAGTGGCGATAACCCGAGGGGAGATACACACACACTCACAGGCCCACACAGAACTCTGCATTCTCTTTCAGACCAGCCTGAGGTACAATGTGATCCCCAAGCCAGATGAGGAGCCATTCGCACTGGAGGTGCACACGGTTCCCAAGACATGTGACAGTGCGAAGGCCCACAGGACTTTCAGCATTGCGATAAATGTGAGGTAATTCCCCACTCAGGCCAGGCCATATGGAACAGCCCTACTGCTAGTGACAAGTCCCTCCACGAGCTTGCCTGCAGACTAGAGGGAAGTGGGTGGGGTGGGAGATGTGCAGGTCAGGGCAGAGTCTGCCTGTGCCAGTCAGAGATGAGGTGCATCAGCTCTGTACTGAGGTATATTAAACCTTTTCCTCTTCCACTTGACCTCCCAGTTACACAGGGAAACGCTTCATCTCCAACATGGTCATCGTTGACGTCAAGATGCTGTCAGGATTCATCCCTGTGAGGCCATCAGTAAGGGAGGTAACAAGTCGTTCTGTGTACGGCCCCAGCTCCATGGGCCTCTTGCCTTCGTCCTCTCTGAGGGGCATCTGGCCACGTGTGGGCTCCAGCTCCTGACCCCTCCTAGTGTGGGTGCAGCCTGATCTCATCTCCACCCTTTGGGTCCCCCATGTCTCCTGTTTCTTTAACCCCTTATTTTCTTTCCCACTGGAATCCTGAAAGGTCTGAGAGCACCCCGTCCCTTCTGTCATGGGGGTCTGTTCTGATCAGCCTTTCATCTGCAGATTCCCCAGCCTGTAGGGCAGGCCAAGTAGACAGCAGCTTCTTCCACACCTGATGCCAGGCCAGGGCATATGGAAACCTTGTGCAGCAGCCCCTACTGTTGTAGACGGTGTTAGTTAGTCTAAGAGCTAGACCATGAGGGAGAACGGTAAGGGCTTCTTGACAGAGGCTGGGTAAGCTGAGACTCTTGCTATCTTTGAGAGGGGCCAGTCCTTCTGATATATGTTACACCCACATCCATTAGCTAGCTGGGGCTGTGCCTGAGGAAAAAGAGGCCCTGGTGGATTTTCCAGCTCCAATCATTTATAAATTGAGATTGCATAATTGTCCAAAAGATCTCCTCTAGGAAATCTCTTGGGGAAGTTCTCTGGCCTGTGTTTTCCACTTAGGCGCAGTTTAACCTCTCTATTTGGTGTGGCCAATGAAGTTCCTCGTGTGTGCGGGGAAAACTCCACACCTGACTGAGGGTCGCAGTTTGCGGCAGGCAATGCCTCTGAGCTTTCAGCAAACTGCACCCATTGTTATCCAGGAGGCAGACTACATTGTCACAAGAGCCCCTTCTGGTTTTGAAATGTATGAATTTGTGAAAGCATCCCATTCCATAGGGCTGTGGGTGGTCTCTGAATTCCTAAGTCCACTCTGTTCCCCTGTTTAAGGATAGGTGCTCTGTTTGCCTTCTCCAGTCCCCCAGGACAACCCCCATCCTCCAGGAGATCTCCAAGTTAATTGTGAACAGTGCTGAGAATGCTGCAGCATTCCATTCCTTAGGGCTGTGGCACTGTTTGAAGGGCAGATCACTAACATCCTTGGCCTTTGGCAGCTGGAAGGACATAACCAGATCCACCGCACAGAACTGAGTGCCAACCATGTGCTGCTCTACATGGAGCAGGTGAGTGGCCACCTGGGGCTGGGGTGGGGTGGGGAGAGTCACCCCCTGACAGACCATTAATAGAGGTACTGGTGTGAGCGGATTGGCTGCGCCATGAGTAAACAAACCCAGGTATTCCCCACCAATTGCTGCTGCACCCCAACATTTCTGTGCAGCACTTCTGGCTCCCCCTGACATACACAGCTATGGACCTGTTCCTCCCCCAGCCTATGGGTCCCAAGGCAGAGGGGCAGGCAGGGCTTCTCCATTCTCCCTGAGGGACTGACCTCTGCCAAGCCCTACAGCCAAAAGGCGCAGACACTGGGGCTGTGGGGTGAGGAATGGGGAGATGGGGGAGGATGGGGAGAGGTAGCTGAGAGTTACCTTCTGAGTCTTGTCTGTTTCCCCTCCAGGTGAGCAATGTTACCCAGAGCTTCTCCTTTGCCGTGGAGCAGGACTTCCCTGTGCAGAGCCTGAAGCCGGCGCTGGTGAAGGTCTACGATTACTATGAGACGGGTGTGTGTGGGGGCAGGGCTGGGGACATTAGCCCCCATTGGCCTGTCACCAGGAGGGGAACAGTCTCATTGAGTGCCACAGTGAGCCCGCTGGCATGTGGGATTGAGCATCTCCCTTCTCTGCCACGAGAATGTGGGATACACAGGGATTGTGGGCAAGGGCTCCTCTGGGGAAGGGGTAGCTCAGTGGTTAGCACATTGGTCTTGTAAATCGAGGGTTGTGAGTCCAATCCTTGAGGGGCCCTTCAAGGGTTTGGGGCAGGTTAAATTAAAAAAAAAATCTGCCAAGGATGGTGATAGGTCCTGCTGTCAGTGCAGTGGGACTGGCCTCGATGACTTCTCAAGGTCCCTTCCAGCTCTGTGAGATAGGTATATCTTCTCTGGCCTCGTGATTGTGACATGGAAATGCCTGAGGTTCCAGACCCTTCCACGCTGTAGAGGGAAGGTGCCAACTGAAGTATGTTAGCGCCAAAGGGATCTGGGAGGTTCCTGTGTTCAGATCCTGCTCTGAGCTCCCAGCTCTGTGTGTGACTTGGGGCAGGTACATTCACTCCTCCACCTCCCCAACTAGGAAACTGTGGGGACAAACCCAGAGCCCAGCAGCAGCCGTGCTGGCTGTGTGTCAGATGAGCTGTGCAATCAGCCATAGGTCACCTGGCCCAGACCCGCTGGAGGTGCCTGCTGCACTGCAGCCTTGGGGTAACCTTTGTCCTCCTCCCACAGAGCCCAGCTGAGGTTCCCCCAAAGCCCCTGGAGACGGGGCTCCCTCCCCCTAGCTGAGATCTCTGGTGCAGGGTGGAGCCCTGCCTCCAGGGGTTCTAAGAGAAGTTCAGATCTCTTTAAAGGGCCTGGTAAAAGTGCGAAGAGTCTTGGCTGGGTCTCACACATCCCTGATCACATCTCCCTTTTCTTGTGGCTTCCAGGTGAATTTGCCATTGCGGAATACAGCGCCCCCTGCAGCAAAGGTAGAGTGTGAAGAGATGACTATTTGGATGTTAGACTTCCCAGTGCTGGTCACTTAGGCTAGATCTACACTAGAGGTTTTTGTCAACAAAAACTGCTGTTTTGCTGACAAAACCTGGGGAGCATCCATACTAAAAATGCCTTCTGTCACCAGTAACTCGACAGAAAGCGTCACTTTTGTTGACAGGCAGAATGGGATTCTCGACAGAATCTGTAGACAAAAAACCTGTGTAGATGCTCAGGGGCTGGCGGGGAGGGGCACTGTCGACAGACAGGGCTTCCAGGTCCCTGGACAGCCCTGTCTGCTGTCCTTCCAGTCGTCCGTTCAATCAAGAGAGCAGCCAGACAGTCTCACAAACAGTCTGGCCACTCTTTGTAGACAGAGTGGATCAACAGAGCGATCTGCTTTTATAAATGGCCATGATCTGTCAACAATAGTTTGGTTGGAAGATATCTTCCAAATCTAGCTGTTGTCGCCAGATTGCTTTAGTGTAGACATAGCCTTTGGGTAAGTCTACACTACAGGTTTATTCCGAAATATCTTATTCTAGAGTTATTCTTCCCAAATAAACTATTCAAGAATAACACATCTAGACTGCTGAGAAGCCCCGGAATAAGCAAAGCTTATTCTGAAATAGTATGTCCACACACAATAGAGCCTATTTCGGATAAGAGCCCCAGGAAGCACACAAAAGACAGACACTTGCAGCCAGTGTTCTATGTCTACCCAGCAGTGTTAGTTTGGAAGAAACTATTCTGGAATATCTTGTTTCAAAAATAGCCCCTATTTCCTGTCTACAGCCCTAGTCTGGAATATCTATTTTGGAATAGGGGCTATTTCTCATAGAATGAGGTTTACAGTGTTCAAAATAAGCCATCCACTTCAAAATAAGCCATTTCAAAATAATTTCAGAATCGCAGTTTTACTGTGTAGATGCTCGCAAAGTTATTTTAGAATAGCAGCTGTTATTCTGAAATTACTTTGCTGTCTAGACGCACCCGTAGAAAATCAGAGCTGAAACCTGGCCTGAGTTTCCTCAGGTTGTCTGTAGAAGCATAAAACTTGCTCTTCTTTTTTCGCCCTTTGCCCTGGGGTGGTCTGGTTTCATCCTTCTGTGCTCAGGGGAGAAGCGAACACCTATTCCCCATGCTGACAAATTTCCGTTTTCAGCCCTTAAGCCTGAGGCAGCAAGCTTAATTAGTCCCATGATTACGTTTTGCCCCTCAGTCAAAAACAAGTCTCTGGTTCTTTCTGTGCCTGTCTCTGGGACAAAACAAGCACAGGTCATTTCAAAACCATGCTTGGGATTCCTCTTCTCATCAGGGCTGATTTTACCCAGGCTGCAAAGCAAAACAGCTTAATGAAAAACCATCACCCCTGGCTGCGGTGACTGCTGCTGGCAAAGGAGCCAGAGATGGAGCCCTGAATATTCCAGGGATGCCACTGGCCACCATGGAAGAGCAGCCTGGCATGGTAGGGTAGTATCTCTGCAGCTTGTGTGCTCAGAGTGACCCACAGCAGGGAGCGATTCCCCTCAGTCAAGGGTGAAAATAAAATTAATTTCTTCCCAGTCTGGAGGTGAGGAGGGGCACACCATGTTACTTGGGGTGGAGGGGCTTTTGGCACTTCTGCTTTTCCCACTGTGCCTCTGCCAGCGGGGAAATAGGGGCAGACTCGGCAGCCCTGCCCCTGCCTTTCCACGGACCTGCATCTCCTCTGGGTCTGTACAGCAGCCGTCCTGATGGAGAATATGGCTAGGGATGGAGGTGGGGCTGGGAGTTCTCCTTTCCCCATTGGGAGGGGCAGCAGCGCATGGGGAAAAGAGCAGAAAGTTGGCAGCTCGTCCGGCTGCAGTACTTCCCCCTCCCAGCCCTGTTCCCCAGCAGGATGGCTGTTGTACAGTGGGACCTGGAGGAGCTGCAGCTCTGTGGAAGGGGTGGGGTTGGTACGGTGTCTTTCTGAGACACCATAAGAGTTAGAAATAGCTGGACTGGCATACCAAACCTCACCAGCTGCTTCCGTGCTGGCGTTGTATTCTGAGCCATGCTAATTTACTTTCACCTTTGCCTTCTGTGAGTCATGGTTTCCTCTGTAACCATCTCACACTCTGCCTTTTCCCATCATAGATGAGGATGACCAGGGAAATGTTTGAGTGATGGAGCTGAGTTCTGACCCTTGCTGGCTCATCTCTGCATGCAGCAATTCCCCCAGGTGAAGAGGTGTAATATAGTGGTGGGGAAAACCCACCCTATAATTAACGTTATAAATAAATTGTCATGATTCTGATCATCTGCTTGTGTCCTGTTTCCTGGTTACTAAGACTGATATATTCTATCCTTTTGAGATCAGATTGCAGGATTGTCTCACCCTTAAAATAGATTGAGAGCCATCCCCGGCCATCTCTGCCAAGCAGGCGTGGCCGGCCTTCAGAAATGACTAGAGACAAGGATGTACGTTGGTACAGCCCTGGTGCCTGTGATCTGTGAATCACATACACCTCCTCAGTTGTGCAGGACAGAAACAGACCCTGCTCGATTGCACACGAAGGTGTGAGGTTTCCTATCCCATTGCCTGCATTGGAGAAAATCTTGTCCTCAGCTCCGGTTACAGGGCCAAAATGTTCTTTTAATGCCATTTAAAGTCCGTAGGTGTGGTGTGGTGAAGGCATAGGTGAGGAGACATGTGAAGACCATGGGGTTTCCCAGTTGTTACTGAGGGTAGAATTTTTCCCGCTGGGTCTCCATTGCAGGTGATGAAGGAAAGAGCCCATCCTGGGTCTCAGAGGAAGTTTGGAGAAGCTTGTGGCACTGGCAGTGAGGAAGAACATTTTATACAGTGTAAACACTAAACTACTACCAAGAGAAGCCCAGCAGGTATAGTCTTAACTGGATGGCTGGCCAAGTGAAGGGCAGTTCACGGTTCTGCAGCCGCTGTTCAAGCTAGGCCTCAGAATGAACATAGGCAGGTCTACTTTTACCCCTACTCAGTCAATAGACTTTATAGTGGAAGTTCTAGATACTATTTCACCAAAGTGTAACTTCCTCAGAAGAGATTTTTCCACAGTCAATCATTTCCTCACATTCAGTCTCGTCTGAGAACCACACAAGAGTCTGCACCAGCTTTCTAGGTCACATAGCACCATGTACTTACAAACCTGTGGGTGCATGGTTATGCCTTGGGCAGACTCAGCATGGAATTTATTTGTAAAAGTTCCTCAGGAAATACTATTTGGCACTTGGCTCACTGGCTGCCAGTCTATTTAGCTTCATCAACCACTGCCTTTAAATATGCTAGTGACAGACACTTCCAAGTAGGGATGGGGGGTGCTCGCTGGGGCTGTCTTCAGATCCAAGGAACATGGTCATGAGCAACTGTACATCTATAGTCTAGACTATCTTGCCTTCAAAGCTTTCCTTCCACTCTGTCAGGGAACCCCTAAGTCAAGCCCTAATGGAGAAAAAAACTGCTAGACGCTATATTAAGAGGACAGCAAGGTCATCCCTCTTGTAGCAGGCAGCACCTTGTGAGACTTGTGCAATCTACCCTAGGCTCCAGTTGGTAGTCCTACATCTTCCATATTCCTGGACTGATCTGGCAGAAAGAACACCATCACTCCCAAGTGGGAGCAGAAGGGCTTGCTCTCAGCTTAGGATTCCCACAATGGGGTGTTCCCTTGACAGATCAGTTTGCTAGCCAGTGTTCTGCTCTCAGGGAGGAGTAAACCCAGAGTCTCAGCTGGAAATGGAACTGATGCTATATTTCCCCTCCCATTTAATGAATTCCCAAAGTCATCAGGAAGATTGTCCAGGACAAAGCTGAGTTAATTTGGATAGTGTCAGCCTGGGAGCGTCTCTTTCATTGCTCTGACCTGATGCACCTATCAGTCCGTCCACCTCTGCCACTTCTGAACCTGCTGAGCCCAAGCCTGGTAGTTCACCTGGAGCCACTCCATTGGCGAGCCTGGCAACTAGCTGTCAGTTCTGTGGACAGAAGATTTTCAGCAGCTGAACAAACAATTTTGGTACAGAATAGAAAAGCCTCAGAGAATAACTGTAGCAGGGAGCTGTGTTGATCCCAGGACATTACTTCACCCACTTTAACATAAATGAAACCTTCCTGTTGGGCTGGAAGGTATATTGTTAACAAAAGTGCTGACTTTTAGCAACAGGACTAAGTTAACACAGCCTTGTAGCTGAAAGCTGTGTAGTGCAGACATACACAAAGTGACGGAAGCTGCAGACCCAGAGCTTCAGATGAAATAAGTAAACCAATGGATAAATATTTAACGTGGACTACTGCTGAGAAAAAAAAAGCCACTAAAAGCACATGGTTTGGGAACACAATAGGTTGTGTTGTAAAAATACAATTACAATGTGTGTTTTACATTATGCCCCTTGAAAATGATGTTGTAAGGTGTGTTTGTAAGGTGCTCAAAGGGCGTGGAAATGGATGTTGGTTGGCCAAAGGGAAGTAGATTAAACCCATGGCATACCTGTAGTTAGTTACAGTTTGTCAATAAGAGTAAAAGCTATGTACGTGGCTGTTCCTCTATTAAGGACACCAGGTGCTTCTTCATGAGACATATAGGCTGTTGTGGCGTGTGGACCATAGCTAAAGTAGCCACAGAACCAGCTCTTAAATCATACCATCTTCTGCTTCAGCTATGCCTTTTAGTTCCCCACCACCACAGAACATATGCCAGCATTATTTTAACAGTTTGTGATAGTATAGTTCTTTAGTCATGTTGATTTATTGTATTCAAATATCACTGCAAAAATTAACAGCTGGGGCGGGGGGGGCGGGGAACTTGCTACTTCAAATGGGTGGTGGGTTCTGGGAAACCCACCACCTACTGTATTTTTATATTTTTGTATTTTCTTCCTTAAAAGAAGCTTTTATTTAGATCATGCTGTTTTTTGGAATGTTGACATATTTTCAAAATCTTTTTTGGTATAACGGAACACTGCAGCTGTGTTTACACTTGCATTCCTTTTTCGAAAGAGGAATGCAAATGTGGGAAATCAAAAATGCAAATTAGGCATTGATTTACATATCTCGCGTTTCATTTGCATAATCTCCTTTCAGAATAGATTCTTTCGAAAGAAAAAAAAACAGCAGTGTAGGTGGGGCTCTTTTGAAAATAAACCCCTTCTTCAAAAGAACCCTTCTTCCTATTTTGTTTCAGGCAGATGAGTTCTTTCAAAAACTGGGTTTATTTTCGATTTCCCTCAGTTGCATTCCTCTTTTGAAAGAGGAACACAAGTTTAGATGTAGCCTGCATGTTTAGCAAAAGAACATGAAAATATTACATGGGGGTGGGAGTGGGAAAGGGAGACTGGGGATGTGTGTGTGCCATTCGGTAGTCAGAGGCTGTCTCCAAACTTCGAGCAGCCACAAATTCATGGCTTTTTACAAAAGCTTGCCAATATAGCTTCATTCCTAAAAATATCAGTGTTTTTGTTTTTGTGCTGGTAAAGCCATCAGTGGGGATCCCAGCCAGGGGTCAGCGGTCCCTGGCAGTCCCACACCAGGGAGCCAGCTGAGTACTAGCTCTTTTTTTTTTTTCCCCAAAAACAGTACTGGAAAAAATTGCATTATTTACAAACTTCAGATAACAAGGGATCGGGAATATTTATTTTATCTTATATTATTTATTCCACAGGGCTTTTGTCTTTTTAAACTTTTATTGTAGATGGAAGGACTGTGACATTAACACTGTACGAAGCTTAAATTAGAATGACTCCTCCCTGGTACAAAACTAAATCTGTTTTTTAAAACTTTCCTTGATTTACATTTTCTAAAAAAAAATTCTTTTACAACAGCTATTTCTCATGCTTGGTATAAAGTTCCTTTTAAGCTTGCCTGTGTGTGTTTTACATAATTATTTACAGCCCATGTCCTTTTGGCAAAATCTTAAAAAGCAAGTTGGTGTATTTTTGAGAGTATTTTCATATGATACACTGGCAATATCAATACACATCTCAGGTTAGTCTGTGGCTGTGTCTACACGTGCCAGTTCTTCCAGAAGTGGCATGGTAATGAGCTGTCCAGATGATACTAATAAGGTGCTGAAGTAAATTTTCCACACCTCATTGGCATATGAGCATGTGATTTGGAGTCTGGAAGCTCTTCTGGACTCCAAAATACATGTGCAGAGGCATGGCCTGTGGGGACCTTGCAGAAGGAAACCCTCCGTCTGGAAACCCCCTTCTTCTTCAAAAACTGGCCTGACACACAGCTGTAAGGTTTTACCTTTTGCATACCCCACCTTTTCCAGCAAACACACATGTGGTGTGCTTCACTGTGGTTTTTTTCTTGCTCGATAAAGGAAAAGTTTGATACTGGCACAATGTTTTTAATGTTTTGTTCCACAAATTCACATAGTAATCACTTCAGTCTCAGGTACAGGCTTTTAAAGCATTTTCTTGCATGGATATGTGTCCCCAAAATTTTACATGGGCCGTAGCAGGGAAACAGCTTAAAACCGGATATATTAGCGCCCCTTGTTGTCAAAGGTGCTTCCTCAGAGCCCCCTGATGGTACCATCAGCTCCTTTGACAAGTCCTAGTATGTGGCTGCTCAAACACTGCCATGTGCTGCATACCTGAGCAAACACCTCACTCTCAGATTCATACAGATTATGCAAAATGCAGCATGTGGCTATGACCATGGCATATAGGCCTCAGTAAGGTTTAGCCTGCCCTAGAGAAGCCTTCAGGGTGTCTTCAATCTGTTGTTAAAATGCTCCTTACTGTTGCCCAGGGCTGCGTCTACACGTGCACGCTACTTCGAAGTAGCAGCACCAACTTCGAAATAGTGCCCGTCGCGTCTACACGCGTCGGGCGCTATTTCGAAGTTAACTTCGACGTTAGGCGGCGAGACGTCGAAGTCACTAACCTCATGAGGAGATAGGAATAGTGCCCTACTTCGACGTTGAACGTCGAAGTAGGGACCGTGTAGACGATCCGCGTCCCGCAACGTCGAAATTGCCAGGTCCTCCATGGCGGCCATCAGCTGGGGGGTTGAGAGATGCTCTCTCTCCAGCCCCTGCGGGGCTCTATGGTCACCGTGGGCAGCAGCCCTTAGCCCAGGGCTTCTGGCTGCTTCTGCGGCAGCTGGGGATCTATGCTGCAGGCACAGGGTCTGCAACCAGTTGTCAGCTCTGTGGATCTTGTGTTGTTTAGTGCAACTGTGTCTGGGAGGGGCCCTTTAAGGGAGCAGCTGGCTGTTGAGTCCGCCCTGTGACCCTGTCTGCAGCTGTGCCTGGCATCCCTATTTCGATGTGTGCTACTTTGACGTGTAGACGTTCCCTCGCTGCGCCTATTTCGATGTTGGGCTGAGCAACGTCGAAGTTGAACATCGACGTTGCTGGCCCTGGAGGACGTGTAGACGTTATTCATCGAAATAGACTATTTCAATGTCGCAACGTCGAAATAAGCTATTTCGATGTTGGCTGCACGTGTAGACGTAGCCCAGGTGTCCTGTGTAAGGTTTCATGAGCCAGGGCTGCAAGGGGTAAGCCAGGTCTCCCAGAAGCACCACAGGCATTTCTGCATCCCCCATTGTAATCATGTGCTCTTGAAGGAAAGTCCCTGCTTGCAGCTTTTTGTACAAGCGGGTGTTCCTGAAGATGTGTGTGTCATGCACTTTTCCAGAGCACCCCACATGGACATCTGTGATCCACAGGCACCTGCAACACCATGGAGAACTGTCCCTTCCTATTCATGAACCTGCTGCAAGGCCGTCTGGCGGCATCATTGGAATATGTACGGCATCTGCCACCCGGTGCAGGCAGGGAAGCCCGTCTCTGCAAAGACATCCTCTATTTCATGCCCATTGCCCAGGGTTTCATTCCCCTAGAGCAGGATGCAATTTATGCCCTGCACGTACAGCTCCAACTGTAGGCTTCCCCTCTCCAGATTGATTGGCAACTGACCAGTAGCAGTCTGGCGTTACCAGCTTCCAGACAGCCAGTGCCCCACACTGCTGTACCAACAGGGCAGCTCTCCTTCTGGTGTTGTTGCACCATAGACGGGGGGCCAGCTCAGCACACAGCTCTAGGAAGTTTGCTTTGTGCATCCTCAATTCTCTGTCCAAAACTCTTCCTTCCTCACCAGCGCAACAATGCAACCCATCAGTCAGCCCAGCGTTCCCCTGTGCAGGTGCTCTGTAAATGCCAAAAGTACTGCTAAGTCACTGCTGTTCTTATCACAAAGAGAGGCGTCATCCATCAGCAGCTTCGAGTGGAGCTGTGCTGCCACGTGTGACGACTTCACAACCCTCAGCGAAGCGCAGGCGAGAAGTGCAGGATCCATTCTTTCTCACTGCAGATGCTGGTGCATAGCAAAGAGTCTCAGTTGGAGAAACGGCACACAGGGAAGCTGGAACCCACTGGAGGTCTGGGACACGAAGCAGTGCTTGACTGGACATTTTGCATGGTCATCCTGTATTGGGTGGGACGGGCCTGTATTTGGGATGCCAAAAGGACTCCCCAACTTATTTTTTAAAAGGGACTAACTGCCCCATATTTAGGACCTCGGGGGCTGGGTGTGGGGCTGGGAGCACCTGCAGCTGCCACTTCCCAGGGGCTGGGTAGGGGTGAACCAGTTCTCCAGGGCTTGGTGCAGCCAGGAGGAGCCACCCCGTCCCCGATATCTCCCTGTCCTTTATTTGGGACAGGGAGATATGGTCACCCTGCCAAATATGCTGCACTCCGTTTCCCCTTCCCTCTACACCTAGTGACAGATGGTGTTACCAGGTACTGTGGGATACGTATTCCCAGTGCATTGCTCTGGTTGTCGATGATGGTGCCACTAATATGGACACAATCTGTTGAAAGTGGGAGCAAGTGTGAACGTGCTTTCGCAACTTTGTTTTGTCATCTATTGCCACTATCAACATGTCATTGTCAGAACTTCGAAGTGTAGACAAACCCTCAGAAACTGAGGGAGAAACAGTCTTGTGATTTTTATCCACCATTTTACATATGCTGCTTTTTTCAGTTAGCCTTTATGTGTTGTGTGTGTGTGTGTTTTGCAGAATTTTTTTTTCAGTTTTCCTTTGAGCAAAACTTTAAAAGCCAACGAGTAATTTGTTTTGTTTTGTTTTTCAATTTTGACAGAGACAGTTTTCATATCATATTCAGGCATTCTGTATTTCACTACAGTAAACCCTCCATTTTACACACCCTGATTCAGCGGCCTTCAGGAACAACAGCCCCCATCCCCCGTTGTTTCAAAGTCATCTGGGGCCCGTAAAATCACGCCCCCCCCCAAAAAAAAAAAAACTTAAAAGACTTACAACTGGTGTAGCTGGGAGTAGCTGCCACCTTCTCTGCTGGCGCCACCATGCATACATGATGGCAGCTCTTCCAGGCCGTGTGGTGGTGCTGTAGGGAAGGGTGCCCCCAGCCACGTGTGGCAGGGTGCAGAAGCTTGTTGGCAGTGGCTCCAGTGAGTGGCAGGGTTTTTTTTTTTTTTGGTGAGGGGGTGGGAGGCTGGGGGAGCCTGGCAGGGGCTGGAGCGGGGCAGTAAACCTTTGCATATAATGGACTTTTGGGAATAGCGGACAACCTTACCCCTCTCCAATCAGTCTGTTATAGAGAGGGTTTACTGTACAAAACTCATCTTAATCACAGTGTTTTTCATGTTAGCAGAAGGAGTTAAGAGAAGGGTTTCTCACATCCTCAGATAGTTAAATGGGGAGTTGTTTTGTTTTAAGATCTTGATGTATGCAGACATATGCATTCTATGATATAGCTGTAAATTACTTCTGATTGCTCCAAACAAAAGATGCAGTTTATGCTCAAGGCTTGCTGCCTAAAATAGTCACCAGTTTATCACAGGCAGCTGCTGATGTAAGCTGCTTCACTCTCTCTTCCCCCCACATACTCACTGTCACTGACTTTTCTCCTCTTCTCTCTCTTTGCTACATGTCCATTACATTTTCTTTCAGTCTATCATAGGAACATTTATTTAAATTTTTCTCTTTAATTTCTCTCTCACCTTTGTATTTTAAAAAAAAAAATCTTTGAAAATTGTTTTTATTTTTCCTCTCGTTTCAGAAACCTTTGAAAAAAATCTCATCTAATGTCTTTAAAATCTTCTTTTGTTTAATTTCTTGCCTGAAGCACTCTAATGTTGCCCAATGCAAACATAAAAAGAAAAAGAAAAATCAAATTGTCCACCAGTGTCAAACATATGCATGACCAGAAAATGGATTGGATGGCAAAAAAGGGCATGGAACCTGGTCAAAAATACTTGGTGATGAATCTTATTACATGTTATACTACTAGTGTGCTTTGGTTCAGATAAAACCTATGAAACATACAGGCCGTGTCTACACTAGCCCCAAACTTCGAAATGGCCATGCAAATGGCCATTTCGAAGTTTACTAATGAAGCGCTGAAATACATATTCAGCACCGCATTAGCATGTGGGTGGCCGCAGCACTTCGAAATTGACGCAGCTCGCCACCATGTGGCTCGTCCAGACGGGGCTCCTTTTCGAAAGGACCCCAGCTACTTCAAAGTCCCCTTATTCCTATGAACAGATGGGAATAAGGGGACTTTGAAGTAGCCAGGGTCCTTTCGAAAAGGAGCCCCGTCTGGATGAGCCACATGGTGGCGAGCCGCGTCAATTTCGAAGTGCTGCGGCCACCCGCATGCTAATGAGGTGCTGAATATGTATTTCAGCGCTTCATTAGTAAACTTCAAAATGGCCATTTGCATGGCCATTTCGAAGTTTGGGGCTAGTGTAGACATAGCCACAGAGACTTTTCCGGTAGCTTCTAAGTGATCAACTGTTCCATCAGAAAAAGAAAAAACAAAACAAAACAAAAAAGACCTGTCGTGTAGCTCTACCAATTTTAGACTGGCTGTAGAACTTTACATGCAAAACGTGTTCATCATAAGATCCTTTCATGCCTGCCAGGCTTAAATAAGGTATTTTCCATGCAAGGCTACCTGGTAGTTGAACAGTATAATATAATTTAGATTCCATTCCACCCACCCCTTTCAATTCTACAGGCCTACCATTTACAATACACCTATCCCCTGAGTTAACAAACTTTCAACTTACGAATTTTTGCAACAACAAACGATGTAAATATATACCTATTTTTCAATTTGTGAACATGTTTTCACTACAAAGAAGAACCAACCTTCGTCTAAGTGTCCACTTCACAAATAACGAATGCAGAGGAATACAGCAGAGCACAGTGTGAGGCTGACTCATTTTCCTCAGCAGCCCAGCTCTTCCCAGTTTGCATGCTTCATTGTGTTTGTGTCATCTTGACTGTGAGTGACAATAATCTTCATATATCTTTGTTATTTGTGATCATCATGGGTCCTAGATGTGAAAAAGTTTCTTTGGGAGCTGTCACTAAGGCCAAAAAAACCAAGGAAAGCAATATCTGTGGCTATCACAGCTGAAGTTATTAAAAGAATTGAAGAGGGCCAGCAGTCCAAAGACATACGTTTGGCAATGAACTTGGCTTGGTTTGACTCAAACAGAAATGGAATGTTCAGGGAATCAACAAAGTTTGTTTTCAGGAGGTGCCAGAGGCAGGATTCAAACCTGGTTCTCGTAAGTCCCTTGAGTGTCAAAAGTGCTGGGTGAATGGCTATGGGAAAACCCCAGCCATCTCCTGGCATTCTGGCTGACACCTAAAACTAGTCATGTCAATTTTATGAATAATTTCAGCTTGACTGAAACTGCCTTTTTGGTCACATAACCTATTCATCCAAAAATGTTACCCAGCATGAATGATGAGACACGCAGTCTGGTCAGGGCACTTGGCCCATTGGTAGACATGGGGTCATACAGACCTGAACAACAACTCTCACTAGGCACTGCATTCCTTAGGCACATGTAGTTCAAGGAGGAACCAGCTCAAAGCTAAACTTTCCGATTCAGTTCAAAACTCCTCCCCGCAAAAATGGTTTGTTTCAAGCAAGTGGAAACATTCCATGGCACTAGGAAAGACCGAAACACGTTTGGTCATTTCTGAATCAACAGTTTTATGAATGTTTTTCATTCTGTGGGGAAAAAAAAATAACAATTTTCATTCTCTTTGGCTCACCTCTAATTTAAATGTAGTTCAAATTCTAGCCAGGGCCTTTTCAAACATGTAGTGCAGACAGCCCCATTAGTGAATGTGTGCATCTACATTAGCCCCTTCCTTTGAATTTGGGAGTAAGGCACTTCAAAGTTTGGTGTGTACTTCAAAGCGCCTGCAGCTACACTGCCTGTCAGCGCTTTGAAGTTTGCAGCTTCGACATTCCCGCCATGGCCATTATGCTCATGAGGTGCTGCACATGCATCGCAGTACCTCATTAGACTCCTCCAACCTGCCTGCTTAGCATGCCCCCTTCGAAGGAAAGGCCTAACGTAGACACACCCAAAGAATAACAAGGTTCCACAGCAGGATACAGATGTGTGATGCAAGGGGAAAAGCTAGACAATTAGATGCAGGGTTTCTTTGCTCATAGAGAATGCTTCTAGGACAGAGACACAAAGAGGACTGAATAAAAGTGACATGATGAGACTTCAAAAGAACAAAATATGCAAAACTTGGCAAAATAACTAATATCTAAATGACATGCTAATTGCTTACATGCATTTAATAGTGGTAAATACCCAAGAAGAGGGGAAATTCTTTAGGGAACTTGAACAGGTACATAGGCTGAAACCCCCCAAAGGGGAGCATTTCAGTAAACATTTTCTAATTATTAATAGCATTCCAAGGCTGCAGAGCAGTTTCCCCAAGGCCCTGAAAGCTATTATTCCATAACTCCCTGGAACATGCCTTTCAATTCTAGGAGAAACCACTTGTAACACCGCTACGTGCCATGGCCAGCTGGCAGCTCATGAAAGCAGCAGGGATGGAACTTACAGATTGATGGTCCAAACCCCCAGGCCTGGGCCACTCAACCCAAAGCAGACCCCATTTCAAGTTAGCAGTACTTGGCAAAGCTGAGTGTTTCTGTTTCCATCCCGTAGTGGGCACAGAGCATCTACTCTCCCACAGTTCTGGTTTACAAGTAAAGAACTATCCTGCACTAGTCGCTAACTGGAAAGACGAGGGCTGTCAGGCACAACGGGGCTGAGCAGACCTCACCCCTGGCTGGCTGTGCAGGGAGAGCCCTAGCTGGATGGGACACACATTGGTAGGCCTGAGAAGTCTGTGATCTGGGGCTGAACAGGGATGAGGGAGTTGGGAACAGAGGCGTCAGGAGCCGTTGGTCAGGTTGGCAAATTCGTTTATTTGTAATGAATGTTTCTCTTCCCTTGCTGCTGTTTTCTCTCTGTGGGGCCGTCCAGCCACCTCAGCCTGTGCAGGGGACAAGCTTGTGGGATGCAGGAGGCTCAGCACACAACTCCATCCCTCACATGTTGCTCTGCTCAACTGCCCCTGAGAGGAGAAAAGGAGAGAGAATGGAGTGGGGGTGGATGAGACGATTGTTGCTCCTCCCCCAGGCTTGGGCCCAGTGCCAGCAACACACCCAGGGCTGGGAATGGAGCATCTCACTGCCAGAGCCCCAGGCAGGAGATTCCACGGCCCTGAGCTCTCCCCCACAGGGGCAGGGCCCTGCCTCTTCTGCCACCCACGCAGAGCGTCCCAGCCTGGGGAGTCCCAGCACAGAATCCAGCACAGGCTGTGCCAGCCTACGGGCCTGCTGCCACGTCTGACTCTGCAGAGCAGGAGACAGCCCAGCTGGGAAGGACCTTTTGGCCGCTGGCTACTCAGTGCCATAGACATGCTGAGGCTCAGCTCAGCCATTTGCTTTGGCACTGGAGTGTGGTGCTGGTCTGGGGGGCAGGTTTTTCTCCCACATCTTTGCTTCTATGGAATCCAGCTCAGGATGACGTGAATCCCCTTGTCCAAGAGCCATCAGTGCCCAGGGGAGTGAAGGGCTCCCTGCAGTGGGATTGAGAAGCTGTCTTTGGATCAGCACCGGGGGAACAGAGTCCAGAGAAACCCCTGGATGCCGAGATCCTGCACTGGGCCTCTACTTGCAATACGAGGCCTGGGGAAAGGCTAAACCTCTCGGAGCTCCTGCTGAGTGCTTCTGCCAGGAGACCCTCCACTCTGTCCCTCTGGCTCTCCTGACCTTTGTTTCTCTCATTCACTCTCTAACCCCCACTTTCAAGCACATTTGGCATCTCCAGGCCTAGCCAGAAGCAGGAAGCTCAGGCCCAGCTGCTGGGGAAAGAAGGTGTAGAGAACCTAAGCTTTTAGGACAGGCTAAGCGGCCTTGGGTTCTTATCTGATACAAGCCCAGACAGCCCGTCTCTGAAAAGTTCACAGAAACATGAGGCCCAGTGCGATGACGGGATCTTGTTGGGGCAGGCTGGGCTGGAGCCCTCAGCCTGCTCTGGAAGGGCCTCTCTCAAACCCCTGCAGTGACCCTGTTTCAGTAGGACTCACAAAGCAGAGGCAGAGGAGGGTGATGTGCAAAGTGAGGAATGAACATAGGACATCTGTCCCCAGCAAAAGGCCAACAGTGCAGGTGAGAAACCATGGAGCAGTGGGAAGAAGGCACCATCCTGGACTGCACAGGGGATGCACTGGCTGGAGATGAGCTCTCCCAGTGTGGGGAGCAAGTCTTGGGATGGTGTGAACAGGAAGAGAGGAGGAAAAGTTTTTCACACCCTACCTTTGCTGCAGGGGGCACTGTACTCTGCAATGGCAAATTCACCTGGAAGCCACAAGGAAAGGGAGATGTGATCAGAACTCTTTGCACTTCCACCAGGCCCTCTGCAGAGACCTGGCTCCGTGCCAGAGAACTCAGGTGGTGGGGGGGACCCCCATCTCCAGGGGCATTGGGGGAACCTCAGCTGGGCTCCATGGGAGGAGGACAAAGGTTACCCCAAGGCTTCAGTGCAGCAGGCACCTCCAGCAGGTCTGGGCCAGGTGACCTATGGTTGATTGCACAGCTCATCTGACACACGGCCAGCAGGGCTGCTGCTGGGCTCTGGGTTTGTCCCCACAGTTTCCTAGTTGGGGAGTGGAGGAGTGAATGTACCTGCCCCAAGTCACACACAGAGCTGGGAGCTCAGGGCAGGATCTGAACACAGGAACCTCCCAGATCCCTTTGGCGCTAACATACTTCAGTTGGCACCTTCCCTCTACAGCGTGGGATGGTCTGGAACCTCAGGCACTGCCATGTCATGAACATGAGGCCAGAGAAGGATGAGCCATTGCCCACAATCCCTGTGTGTCCCACATTCTCACTGGGGAGAAGGGAGATGCTTATTTCCATATGCCAGTGGGCTCACTGTGGCACTCAATGAGACTGTTCCCCTCCTGGTGACAGGCCAGTGGGGGCTAATGTCCCCAGCCCTGCCCCCACACACACCCGTCTCGTAGTAATCGTAGACCTTCACCAGCGCCGGCTTCAGGCTCTGCACAGGGAAGTCCTGCTCCACGGCAAAGGAGAAGCTCTGGGTAACGTTGCTCACCTGGAGGGAAAACAGATGACACTCAGAAGGTAACTCTCAGCTACCTCTCCCCATCCTCCCCCATCTCCCCATTCCTCACCCCACAGCCCGAGGGTCTGCTCCCTTTGGCTGTAGGGCTTGGCAGAGGTCAGTCCTTCAGGGAGGATGGAGAAGCCCTGCCTGCCCCTCTGCCTTGGGACCCATAGGCTGGGGGAGGAACAGGTCCATAGCTGTGTATGTCAGGGGGAGCCAGAAGTGCTGCACAGAAATGCTGGGGGGCAGCAGCAGTTGATTGGGGGTGAGTACCTGGGTTTGTTTAACCCTGGCCTGGCCGATCCCCTCACTTCAGTACCTCTTTTAAAGGTCTGTCACAGGGTAAATCTCCCCACCTCATCCCAGGCCCAGATGGACACTTACCTGCTCCATGTAGAGCAATACGTGGTTGGCACTCAGTTCTGTGCGGTGGATCTGGTTATGTCCTTCCAGCTGCCAAAGGCCAAGAGAGAGAAAAAGGGTGTTACTGATCTGTCCTTTAACTCAGCACAAAACCCTAAGGAGTGGAACACTGAAGCAATCTCAGCACTGTTCACAATTAACTTGGGGATCTCCTGGAGGATGGGGGTTGTCCTGGGGGACTGGAGAAGGCAAACAGAGCACCTATCCTTAAACAGGGGAACAGAGTGGACTCAGGAATTCAGAGACCAGTCAGGTTAACATTCATACTGCGAAAGACAGCCGAAGAATTTATTAAACAGTCAACCTGTGATGAGCTGGAGACTAGTAGGATTACAAGGTGTAATCAGTATGGATTTGTCAAGGACCAGTCAGTCCAAACAAACCTCATGTTCTTCTCTGAGAGGGTTTACTGGACTAGTGGATGTGGGAAGCCGCCACAGTTACCATATATCATGACTTTAATAGGCTTCTGACACAGACCCACATTCTCATAAGGAAATCAGGGATACGTGATCTGGATGAAGTCACTGTATGGTGGAAGTAGAGTGGTGGAAAGACCACACTCAAAGGGTCATCATCAATGTTTTGCTACTGCTAAACTGGGAGGGAGCGTCCAGGCCAGTACTGCTGTAGTTAGTCCCAGGTCTGGTACTATTCAATGTGATCATTTCACCTGGATAATAAGGTGCAGAGTATGCTTATAAAATCAGGGGATGACACTTAACTAGGAGGGGCTCCAAACACCTTGAACAAGATTAGAATTCAAACCAACCTTGCCAAATTAGAGAATTGGTCTGAAAACGACAAGATGAAATTCAGTACAGACAAGTACAAAGTACTACACATTCACATCTCATAGAGCTGGGAGGGACCTCAGGAAGTAATCTAGTCCAGCCTCCTGCCCTCTTGGCAGGACCAAGCACCCCCTCACACTTTTTTTTAATCTGTTTTGCCCAGATCCTAAACGGCCCCCTCAAGGATTGAACTCACAACCTTGGGTTTAGTAGGCCAACACATGGAAAATCAAAATTAATGCACAGCTACAAAGCTGGGGGAATTGGCTAGATGGTAATACCTTTGAGAGGAATCTGTGGGCTATAGAGGATCACAAACTTAATATGTCAGTCATCTGATGCAGCTGCAAAATAGATTAATATCATCCTGGATTGTATCACCAGGACCGTTGTATGTAAGAGATCATATGTAATTGTACAGCTCTACTTGGCACAGAGGAGTTCAGCTGGAGTTCAGTGTCCACTTCTGGACACCACATTTTAGGAAAAATATGTGGCTAAATTGGAGATAGTCTAGACAGCAGCAACAAAAAGGACAAAGGGCTTAGAAGACTTAACCTACAAGGAAAGATTAAAACACTGGGCATATTTAGACTTGAGAAAAGAAGGCTGATATATATTTGAGCACTTTTAATAGCATGGTGATCAATTCTTCTCCAGTCCACTGAAGATAAGACAGTAATGGTCTAAATTTTCAGCGAGGGAGTTAGAAAGTTTTCCAGGTACCTAAATTAACTGTAATGGTAATTAAGTACTGGCATAGGCTTCCAAGGGAGGCTGTGGCATTCCCACCACTGGAGGCTTTTAAGGACAATTTAGACAAACATCTTTCAGGGATGGACCAGGTTGACATGGTCCTGCTTCTGCACAGAGGGCTGGACGTGATGACCTCTTCAGGTCCGTCTCAGTCCTGCACCGCTGTAACTCTTTGCTGGTGCTTCAAGGGAAGAGGCAGAATCTGTACTACGGCCCCACACACTTAGTCGATTGAGATGGGAAGTGCCCCAATTTGAGACCGGTGGAGCTGGGAGCTTATTAAGTCTGACTTGTCCCCTGAGGGGTGGGCTGGAGCTGGGGGTGGGGCTCTGGGAACTGCATCATTTGCTTTTTACAGACTTCCTTAATCCACTTGGGTCGCACACCAGGGCTCCAGAATGGGCGTCTCCCAGCTCCCATTGTCTAGGTCTCCTGAAAGAAATGAGGGGCCCAGGTGGGGGTGGGAGTTGCAGTAAGTGGGGGATGTTATACCTGGGGGAGCAGAGAGGAGCACGGGGAGAAGAGGACTTCTTACTTGCTCTCCCCAGCACCCCAAGAGTCCAGCCTGACTTCCCCTGAGAGGAGGCCTGCCCCTGGCTGAGGACACTGTGAGATGCCTCCAGCCAGGCCCCCACCCCTGTGCATGACAGCTTATCAGGAAGTCACCAAGGGGGCGCTCGGGGACAAGGGCTGGGCTGGGCTGGGCTGAGGAAGGAGTGGGGAATCGGGAGAATCAGAAGGAGGAGATAGGATGAGAGAGACGGGAGGCAGTGGAGGGGCTGGATACCGAAGAGGTGATGAGGGAGGGGCCAGTACAATGAAGGATTGGAGTTTGGAGCTGATTGAGGGACAGACATCCCTCTCCTTGGAGGACTGAAGACAAGGAGCTCTGAGGCTGCGGCTGTACACAGAACGACTTGTTACCTTCCTCACTGATGGCCTCACAGGGATGAATCCTGACAGCATCTTAACGTCGACAATGACCATGTTGGACACGGAGCGTTTCCCTGTGTAACTGGGAGACCAAGTGGGAAACAAGCAAAGTTTAATACATCTGAGCGTAGAGCTGATGCACCTCAACCCTGACCTGCAGCACCTCCCACCCGGCGTGGCCCAGGCTTGCCCTGTTCTGCTCTGGCTCCCTCTCCGCCACTACTTTTAATTCTTGCCCTGAAGCTCAGTCCCCCTGCTGTTCCAGCCCTGGGCTCCCCACACAGCTCTGCCAGTGAACCTCAGTCCTGCCCTT
Organism: Carettochelys insculpta; assembly: GCF_033958435.1. Classification (NCBI taxonomy): domain Eukaryota; kingdom Metazoa; phylum Chordata; order Testudines; family Carettochelyidae; genus Carettochelys; species Carettochelys insculpta. Next base: position 235,206,128 of record NC_134137.1, on the reverse strand, counting down.
GAAGCAGTGTAAATCTTTCTAAACTCTTTCTAGTGAGGGTGACCAGATGTGCTGACTTTATAGACATAGTCTCAGGCTTTGTCTTATGTAGTTGCCTATTACTCCTCATCCCATCCTGCACTTGCTATCTAGTTTTCCTACTTAAATCAAGAGGCTTTTTCTAGTAAGGTGGACAGTTAAAACACTCCCATCGTTGGCAGTGGGAGGAGGTGACAACACTTTAAATCATGGTTTTAATCACTTAATTGTTAGATCAATCATTTAAAAATGGGTTTGAGGAGTTGTAAGTATTTGTGCTACTGGAACTTTAGATTACAATGTGTGGTGAACTAATTAAGAAAGGTTTATATTGCTAAATGCCCCTACTGCTAGGGAATCACTTTTGAATTTTACAGAATTTCTGTGCAGAAAACCAAAATCCTAGAAGAGAAGGTAGTGTTCATGTGAAGTCTTGAACAAGTACAAAAGAGTTAGAGAAGTGTGTAGAGAAGTCAGCTCCTTTTGAGGAATAAACTCTGGCAAGTCAAGTATAAAAGTATAATTAGGAAGGCCAAAAAAGTATTTGAAGAACAACTAACCAAAGACACAAAAACTTAAGTATATCAGAAGCCAGAAGTTTGCTAAACAATCAGTGGGGCCACTAGATGATCAAGATATTAAAGGAGCACTCAAGGAATACAATGCCTTTTCAGGGAAACTAAATGAATTAATTGCATCAAGTCTCACTGCAGAGGATACCAGAGAGATATCCACAAGTCATTTTTAGGTGACAAATCTGAGGATCTCTCCTAGACTGAAGTGTCTTTAGGCAAAGATTTGGAAAAAAAAAAAAAGAGAAATTTATCAATAATAAGTCACCAGGACCAGATGGTATTCACCCAAGGGTTTTGAAGGAACTACAAAATGAAATTGCAGAACTACTATCTGTGGCATGTAAATTATGTGGTATGTAAATTAAATCAGCCACTTTAACAGATGACTAGAAGACACCTAATGTGATGCTAATATTTTAAAAAGGCTCCAAAGATGGTTCAGGAAATTAGAGGCTGGTAATTTTAAATTTAAAACAAAGCAAATTGATATAAAGAATGGCATTATCAGACACATAGATGAATACAGTATGTTGGTAAAGTGTCAATATGGCTTTTGTAAAGGGAAATCATACCTCACCAGTCTACTAGAATCAATTTAAGGGGTGTGACAAACATGTGGACCAGGATGTGTGACACACTGTGAAGAGGGTTCATCTACAGTTGGGTAATCACCTTCCCTGTTTGCTGGACAGGTGCCATGGGTGGCCAGCACAGGAACTGTCTGGGTATGTTTGTGAAAGTGAGGCTCCTTTAAGGGGATGTCTGTTTTTTCATGTATTCCTGTGTCATAGGACCTTGGTGCTTGATGTAATCCTTTTACTGCTGGTAGAATTCCTCCTCAGTGAGATGACCTGGAAGGCTTGAGTTAAATTCTCTGGTCTGACCTTTTTCACTAACTGCAAACAGTAACCTGCTCCACTGGGAAACAGTAAAGATCCAGAATGGATGAGTGCATGTATAGGGTGGGGAATGAAATGCGGGGCACAAGTAAGTCCCAATCTTCCTACTGTCCAACACTGGGGCTCCACATGCTGTTGTGCTAAGGAATTACAGTGCCTGGAGGGATTTGCTGTTTGTCACTAGGAAAGCATGTTGAGATCTATCCCAGGCAGGAGAATTAAGGGGCACACTTCCAGGCTGTATTCCAGGAAGCCGATCACAATGCTATCTACCGGACTTTCAGAAAGCCTTTGGTAAGGTTCTTTTCAAAAAGCTCTTAAGCAAAGTAAGCAGGCAGAGGCTGAAAGAGAAGGGGTTCTCATAGTTCAGTAACTGTTAAAAGGCAAGAAACAAGTGGGAGGAGTAAATGGTCAGTTTGCAAAATGGGGAGAGGTAAAATAGTGGTTTCCCCAAGACTTGAGGTTGGCAACCTGTGGCTCCGGAGCCACTTGTGCGCTGACCCCTACTGTTGTTGACTCCTCTTGTGGCTCCCTGCCCTGCTGCCACGTAAACCAAAATACTAAATTCCATTGCCTGCCATTAAACCAACTGAATTTAGTTTTATTTTTTTTAAGAGGCGGCTGCCTCCAGAGCCTCTGAGCAGTTGGCTGTGGCAGGGAGTCCTGTGGAAGAAAGCTGCAGCAGGGTAGGGTGCCCCAGAAGAGGAAGCCGGCGGGGCAGGGAGCTGTCTGCGTTGCTTATGGAGGGAAGAGCTGAGCTCACAGGAGAGCTGGGGGGAGGGATGGCTGATCCTGCCCCTGTGGGAGCCACGCAGCTCTGCCGAGAAGGAGGAGGAGGTGGTGGGAAGCAGTGGGGGTGGTGGGTGGAGGTGGCAGCTGTGGAGGAGCTCTGTGTGCTGAAGCAAGTTAATCCTGGGGGTGGGGGACAGGTTTGGGGCTGAGAGGGGTTAATCTGGGAATGGGGGGAAGGCTTGTGGCTGAGAGGGTTTAAGCCTGGGGATGGAGGGTGAGTTTGTGGGATGGCGGTAAAGCTTGGGGATGGGGGGGCAGATTTGGGGGCTGAGGTGGGTTAAGACTGGAGGTGGGGGGTAACTTCACTTTCTAACTGATACAAATCATTGTGTGTCCGCTGTTCTTAAAATAGGGATGGCAAACAGTACGGTTTGACGTAATTTATTAAGGATCGTCTTGTATTCACATGCATTTTGGCTCTTGAAGGATTGATTTTGTAACTGAATTTGAAAAACAAAATGGCTCTTCTCGTGATTTTGGTTGCAGACCCCTGCCCAAGGATCTGCAACAGAGCTGTTCAACATATTCATAAATGATTTTGAAAAAGGGGTGATTCTCAAAAAGGCAGCAAAGCTTGCAAATTATGCAAAATTACTCAGGACAGCCAAGTGTAAAGCTGTCTGCAAAGAGATACAAGGGCATTTCAGAAAGTTGGGTAACTGGGATGAAATTCGATGTTGCTAAATGCAAGGTAATGCCCATTGCAAAACATAATTCCGCATGCTCTACGAGATGACGGGGTCTAAATTAGCTGTTATCACTCAGCAGGGAGACCTTGGAATCATTGTGGATAGTCCCTTGAAAACATCTGCTCAGATTGCAACATCAGTCAAACAAACAAACAAACATACAAAAAAGAAAAAAAAAACAAACCTGACAGAATAACAGGGATAAATATTAAAAGAGAAAATATCACATTGCCTCAATGTAAATCCACTGGAGGCCACAGCTTGACTACCGCGTGCGGTTTTGGTTGCCCCATCTTAAAAAGAGACATTAAAACTGAAAAAGAAATGGGCAACAAAAATGATGAAGGGTGTGGAAGAGCTCAAAAACACTTGGAAATGTGCAGGTGGAAAGGGAGATAACTAAGGGAGCCATGACAGAGCGCTAAAAGAGCAGGAATGCTATGGAGAGCATAAAAAAGGATGCCTCTTCACTTAAGAACTAGTTTTTGAAAAGAATTGTTTTAAGCAATTATTTTAATATTCTAAACTTGTTCCTTTGGACCAATCCAGCCAAAGAGTAATAGCCAGGCTCTTAAAAGAGCTTTAAAGATAAGTGCAGCCTTAGAAATGTAATCACTGTTAGTGAGATTGAGATGGTAAGTAAATGAATAAGAATCTTGGCAATTCGCTTTGTTTCTTGCCGTAACTACAGATCTTAACTCTAGTCTGTGACTCCGCTTGCAGGACACACCATGGGCTGTGTCTACATTTGACTATTGAATTACTGATGCTCTGTTAATATGGTTCTGGGTGAACGACTACACTGTGATGTGGTTAAGAATAAGCAAGTGACCCAATCTGAGAAATACTGTTCAAGTTAAAAGCTGACCTAAAAATAACCCAGCACCAGAACTAATGAGCTGGTGCTCCCGGGAACTAATGAAAGGGGTTATCCTACTGGATCCGCTTTTGCATTGGCAAACCTAATTAGGTAGATTTCAGCTTTGAAATCTGACCGCACTCAGGCAAACTCATACATTTTCCCTTTTTCACACTAGCGGTACATAGCTCCAGTAACAGGGACAGGGGCACAGAGGAGGAAAGTCGAGCATGTGCTGAAGTACTGACAGCATCAGGACCCACACCTTTATCTTTATTAAAATTTCTCCCTTATCGGAATAAAATCTTTGACGATTCAGATCCAACCCGGCTGAGTGCTAGCAGGGCTGGTGCCACACTTTGCCAGGCCCAGCGCAATGGGTCTGTGATGGGATCGGGCAGCAATTTAAAGGGACTAGGGTTCCAGCTGTTGCTGCTGCCACAGTAGCCAGGTCCTGGGGCACCCATCCCCTTTTGTCCCCTCGGCCCCCATCAGCGGCCGTGAGCGTCAGCCCCGGGACGTTATTGCAGTACGCTAGCAAAGCAACGGCTTTGGAGGTTTTAAAATAAACCCCCAAAGCAAAAGGTGCTGAAAGCTAGCTCTGGTCTGTGATACCGACCCTATCTCAGTGCCACTCCACTCCGTGTGCAGCCGCAGCTAGCAGACTGTAGGGATGCATCAGGAAAGGCAGAGGGGCACTGATGCACCAGGTTAAGTCTAGACGTGTCCGTATCCTCCCAGGCCGGGTTTTGGCATCGGAGTGTAGATTTTGTAAAAATCGCCCAAGTGACACTGGGGCATAAGTCTGATTGGACTCCGTTTGCAAACCCTGCTGCAGGAGGCAGCAGGTCAAAGCATTCAGCTCCTGCCTGCGGCAACAAGGTGCTACGTGCCCATGGAAGGGGCCGAGCCCTGGGTGGAAGGGGCGGGTCCAAGGGCAGTCAGACCTTAGCGCCACTGCCCGACGGCCCTCAGAAGTAACGTAGGGCAGTGCAGTGATGCTCCCGCGGCATTTCAAAGGGGCCTGGAGCTCCCACCTCCCACCACTGCTTCTGCGGCAGCAGCAGGGCCCGGGGGCTCTGTGCCGCTTTGGAATGCCAGGCTCCTATGCAGTTGCCACCCTGGCCTCTGCATCAGTGGGCCTGGATGCTGTGGCTGGGGGTGTTTGCCCTGGGAGGTGATGGTGGGGGCTGCAGAGACAGGACAGGCTAGTGGCCGGCCAGCCTGTTGTGTGCCTGAATTTGTGCTACTGTCCTATGCCGGGCATTACTGAGGGGCTGACTTGCCCTTTCTGACCACAGAGGAAAAAAGCACAAGATAAGAGCTGGCAAGAAGAAAATACGAAATCTGAGACTGGAAAGTGAAACTGCAATTAAGAAAATACCATAATGCAATGCAAAAAATACCAAGTTTTAACCTTTTGGCAAAACATTGATTTCTATCAAGTTTTCTGGTGCCTCCCTTCATTTCTGAGGACTCCTGGAGTAACTCACCCCCAGCCCAAATGCTGCCCTGGAAGGCCTGGCCCTACAAGGGGATTTACCTTATGTTTATGGCCACGTCAAAGGTCCTGTGGGCTTTAGGGCTGTCACACGTCTGGGGGACCGTGTGCACCTCCAGTGCAAACGGCTCTTCATCTGCTTTGGGGATCACATTGTACCTCAGGCTGGTCTGAAAGTGAATGCAGAGTTTTGTGTGTGTGTGTGTGTGTCTGAGGTGATCTCTCTCTTTCACTCTTCTCAGTTCCACTCTTTCTTTTATCCTTTCTTTCTCTCTCCTCAGTCCCCAACTGTGTCTGTCCCTTCTCTCTCCTCCTCACACCTCTTCCTTGTTGTCTCCTGTTTCCCATCTCTTCCTTTCTTTCCCTTCTCTCCCACTCACCCTGCCATCTCCATGGTCTCCCCCCAGCAGCAGCCTCTCCCCTGTCCCTGTGCCCCTCACCTGCACGTAGACACACCCTTCTCCTGTCACCTCCATGCTGTAATCCCCGGGCACCTCTGGCAGTGCCACGCGCTGGAGCAAAAGACGGTTTGTGTGATCCACCTGGAACTGGGCCTGGAACTTGCTTGTGGATTGCAGGGTCACTGTGGAAGCTCCTCCGCTCTTGGCGTAGGTACAGGCTCCATACAGGGACAGGGCCTGGAGTGCCACCACCGTGTCCTGCCAGAGGAGAGATGGGCCCAGGCGCCCGAGGGGAAGAGTTAGCCATTTCCGAGGGCCTGGGATCCCCATCCCACCAGCTCCTCCCACACAGCAACCAGCTTTCCCATTTCCACCCTTTCCCCCCACACACCAGCACACACCATTCTCCCTCTTTCCTTCCAGGGCATTTAGGTGCTGATCTCCCATTGAAAGCAGCCAGAGATCTAAATACTTTAGGAAGCTTTGGGATTCTGGTATCTCTGACACTCCATTAAAGGAGCTAGGTGAAGATACCATCCACCTTCTTCTGAAGACATCCTGACAGAAGGAACAGCTCAGGACAGACAGACCATGGCGAGGCAGCCAGGAGGCTCAATAACAGAGTGTGAGACAGCCTTACAGATCTTTGGGTACCAAGCTAACCGTGATAATGGTGGGACATGGGGACAATGGTTAGTTTTGTCTCGAGAGGTCACTCGTCAAAGTTCCAGCCTCCAAGCCCCAGCATGGCCGGCGTCTGCTCAAAGGCGGAGGTAGCCCCTGATGTTTGGTTGTCACTCAGGGTGGTGCTGCCTCCCTCCAGGTGTGACCAGCAATGCTGTTGGTGCTTCTCTGGGGATTGGCCAGGCTGGATGGGGTCAGTGCTGGGGGAGATGGGGGTTGGTATAGGACTTGTGGGGCTCAGGGGAACACATCTGCCCTCCATACACAGAAGCATCATTCATCCAGTCTCCATCTTCATTAACACCCCCAGGGCCTGTGGGGACCAGATGTAACTATGCTCCATGCTGTGACTATCCCATGATCTATTCTAAACTGTACAATGAGGGGACTCCCCAGGGCAGCCTTTTCCTCCCCACAGGTTACTTGTCTGCCTCCTGCCCTGTCTGCCTCCCATCCCCACCCTTGGTGCCTGTGGTTGGGGCAGGGAGCAGCTCACCTGGGTGGAGGAGAAGCCACCATTGGGATTCTGCTGCTTGGTGGTCCACTTCGCAATCTGTGCTGCAGCTGGCAGGTCGCTCTGGCACGGTGCCGGGTGTGTGGTGAGGTAAGCGAGGAGCACGTAAGACGTCATCTCCACCTCGGCAGAGGGAGCACGGGGGCGATAGAAGGGGAGATCCACCTCCGGCTGCTTCCCAGGCCTCTGCCAGTGAATGGAGCCATCTGCAGTGGGAGAGCAGGAGAGAAGGAAATGCAGATGCTTAGTTAATGCCATTTACAACGGGGTTATTGATCTGTTCTTGGTGCAGGTGTGAGAACAGAGCCGCCCCCCACCCCGCTGCCCCATGCTCCTGGCATATTGGTCTGCAATGTGAAAGGATTAAGCAGTCCCTCACCTGCTGGTTTGGTGGATGTATACAAACGTTTTGGTAGAAACACTCAGCAACTAATCCGTCTGCCACCTCTGTGCCTACGTCCCTTTCATCTTATGAAGGGACATCCCAGGAAGGGACAGTATCAGCCCCTGTTGGCTCATTGATCCAGAAGATGTAGGGTCCCTCAGTGGTCCCAGCCTGAAGGCGCACAAGGCTGCTGGGTAACAGCAGTGACAGACATACCCCACTACACAAATTCTTCAAGCACAGCCCCAGTTCTTTGTGGGAATTCCTGGGGCACCAGCAGCTTCCTCCCTCCCTCCTGCCTGAAAGATCTGGTTTTTTTATTTTGTCAGTCCAAATGTCGGGCTTCTGCTCTTCGTTTGCCTCCTGCTGTCGGGAGCAGACCAGGGCTGGGAGGCAGAACCTGGAGTGAGGAGTGGAGCTGAGCCAGTGAAGACCCTAGCTGAGCTGTGCTATTGATCAGTGGGAAGGGTACCGTTTGGTTAGGGTTTCGGGCTGTGCTCACTCACAGCACTGAGGTGAGGGCAGGAGCTGCCCCAGATACACCTGAATCACTGCATAGTCAGGTCCTGGCAGCCCTGCTCCCAGCTCATGTTTTCAGAAAGTTCCCTTTGTCCTTATGTGACTACGTCAGCATTATAAACAGATGCCACAAAACGAGCCCCACAGGCACTGGCCCTAGGGGAAGGGGACCCAGGCCGAACACTCCTGCCCGGTGATTCCCCCCTATACCTGGGGAGCTGTAATGGATCTCCGAACATCCTAAAGCAGGCCCCATTGATGCTTCTCTCCATGTAATGCCCCTTGGACCAAACCATCCTCTGCCTCTTTGCCGCTGCCTGAGCATCTCCCAGCCTTGCTGCAGCCAGCAGGCCCTGCAACGGGGTAGAGGAAGCTACATGCCACTGAGTTGCCTCCTTCCCCTGCAACAGGCTTCCTCCTTGAAATGGGCAACAGAGTCAGGGAAGGGAGCAGGGATGGGACCAGGAATCAATCCCAGGCAAAGGGGGAGAGGAGGGAAGAGAGAGCCTGGAGCCAAAGCAGCCTGGAGACGGAGAGGGCCTAGAGTGGGGGAGGGCATTGGAAAAGGTTCAGAAAAGAACAACAAAAATGATTAGGGGTTTGGAATGGGTGTCACATGAAGAGAGATTTAAAAGACGGGGACTTTTCAGCTTAGAAAAGAGAAGGCTAAGGGGGATATAAGAGAGGTCTATAAAACCATGACAAGTACAGAAAAAGTGAATAAGAAAAAGGTTATTTACTTGTTCCCATAACAAAGGACCTCGGGGTCACCAAATGAAAGTAATGGGTAGCAGGTTTAAAACTAAGAAAAGGAAGTTTTTCTTCACACAGCACACAGGAGGCCTGTGGAACTCTTTGGCAGAGACGGGTGTGCAGACCAGGATTTTAACAGGGATCCAAAAAGAACTAGATAAATTCGTGGAGGTTAGGTCCATCGATGGCTATTAGCCAGGGTGGGCAGGAATGGTGTCCCTAGCTTCTGTCTGTAAGAGGCTGGAAATGGATGACAGGGGATGGATCACTTGATGATTACCTGTTCTGTTCACACCCTCTGGGGCATTGGGCACTGGCCACTGTCGGCAGACAGCATACTGGGTTAGATGGACCTTTGGTCTGACCCAGTATGACTGTTCTTATGTTCTATGTTGTGAATGAATCCTGGGGCAACAATGTGTGTGCTTACTTATTGAGATGGTGTGTGTGTGTGTGTGATTTGCAACCTAGGTGACCAGCATCCCTGCTGGGGATAACTTTGGTGACCAGGCCAAGTCATGTGTAACCTGGGCGACCAGCTGACTCCTCTCCTGGAGCCAGGCAAGAGCCCAGCTGGGTTTTGAGGTTGAAATGGAAAGCAGCTAGAATAGGGGACTCTGGAGGCTGCAGAGGAACAAAGACAGTCTGGGCCCAAGCCAGGGGCTCTAGGCCTTGGGTTCTCTCTGGGGGATCTCCTCCCCACAACATGGATCAGACAGAACAGTTCTGATTGCTGCAATGACAAGTCTTTGACACCTTGAGCCTCTGATGCCTAATAAACCTTCTGTGCCACCTGTTGAGTGAGAGTCACTTCTGGCTGCGGATGGGGTGCAGAGCTTGGGGACCTCAAATGCATCCCACTTGTGCATTAGCTCGTGCCTGGGGCAGGCTGCAGTGTGTGCGTGGGGAGAGAGATCTGAGGCGGCAAGGCAGCAGGACAGAATGCCTGTGCTTTTGTGGGCAGGGGAGAAAGGAGTATGACAGAACTTCTGGTGTGGGAGGCGGGAGAGAGATCTGGAGCACCTGGGACAAAGCAGTGCTGCAAGCAGGGAATGGGGAAGCTGGAGAGAGCTGCTGGCTGGCTGCGAGGGCCTGCAGGGTGAGGCCCTGAGGTAAGGGCAGAACAGGGCGCTGGAGCCTCATGGGAAGCATTCCAGGGACAACGGACTGCAGCTGCCACGGAGCGAGGGGCTGGAGGGAGTTGCTGGTCCCCCGGAAGGGCAGCACACAGAGCGTGGCACAGCTGTGGGGCAATGCCACTGAAGAGAGCACCACGGTCCTGGGAGTGGTGTGGGTCCCGAAATGAAAGCAAAGGCGCCACCACCGAACGGGGCATTGGCAAGCAGAGCTAACCCTCGGGGCAGCCAGCAGGAGGCGCCGCAGCAGTGAGTGAATCCCATCACAGCCGGGAAGAAAGGAGTGCGTGAGGGCTTTTGGTGTGGGAGGCAGGAGAGCGCTCGGGAGACCTGGGGAAGAAGGACGAGAGGAGGCGGAAAAGAAAGGGCAGGCCAGTTATCTCACGGTACAGAGAAGGGACACGTGGACGGAAGGGGACAGAGGACAAGCGACTAAGCTCTGGAGCACAGGGAGGGGCAAATGGCAGGAAGGCCAGCACAGGGGAAGGACAAACACAAGGGAGGTGAGTTGGATGCTGAAGGATGCGCTCAATGCCCAGTGTAGAAGGGTGCGGACAGGACCTGCTGTGAGATGAGAAATAAGCCCGGCTGCCTCTCAGTCTTAGCTCATCATGGCAAATAAATAACACTCTCATGCCAGGTCCTGGTCCCTGCTCATCTCCCTGGCTGTGGTTCCCCGCCAAGTACCTGTGTCTAATTCCAACCACATGGTCACCTGTCAGACCAGTGGGCTGGGATTCAGGGAAGGGCCCATCCGGAAATCTCACCCTCTTTCACAGCATCCTTGTCAAGCGAGTCCAGCAGGGCCCTGCGCTTCCCCTCCTTCCCCGCCAGGGCGAAGGCATAGGCCAGCAGCGCCCTGGTGTACACGTGGTGTCCTCCCTGCTCCGTGGCCGTCTCCAGACAGAACAGAGCATTACGGACCACAGGGTGCTGTGTGGGAGAGACGAGGGGGAGAGGTCGCTCACTGCTGTCCCACCCAGCAACGTCCCCTTTAGCAGGGGCGGTCTGGCTGCAGTTTTAAACCAAAGTCCCAGTGATGGGAAACTGCCTGAGCACGTGCTCGGCAGCCACAGCTCTTCCTGCTGCTCCGCACCTTCTCCCCGTGCGGCGGGAACCTTTCCCACCAGCACAGCGAAAGCCGTGCTGCACAATTCCCCGCAAGCTGGTGCAGCTAAAAGCGGCACAGAGGGCACGGGGACGTCTGCCCTCAGTGCACCCCGCTTCTGCCCCTCTGGCCTAACTCTAACTGAACACAAGACACTGGCACAAGTGGCCTTGTGTCAACCCCCTGCACTAAAACAGCCTTTTTGGCTGCTCACTGGTGACAGAACTTTCACCAGCGTGACTCCTGGGCAGGGCCAGGTCTAGCTGCCGGAGGACAGAAATAGGTCCTTGACTGGGACCATCTGGCGGGTGCCCAGGGGCTAAGTCTCATTTGCCCAGGTATTAAATACATGCACAACTCTGGGCTGTAGGCCTGCAAGAGAGGATCAAACCCCAAAGTTTTACATAAAGATCCTACGAAAGGATTCCCGGCAAGACAGAGCCGGTCTCCTGGCCTGGAACGGCAGCTGCCGGGAAATTCTAATTCTGGACTTGGACCTCAGGATAAAGTCTTTTCTGACTGGACTTCCCCAGGTTTAAAGGCCTCTCTCCCAAGATGGGAGTCTGCCAACTAGGGGCCCCAGGCATGGCTGTGCCTTGCGGGGCTGCAGGTACGTACAGTGATGGGCAGAGCGATCTCCAGCAGTGCGATGGTGATGTAGGCCGAGAGAGTGACCTCATCGTCCACCCCGCCCTGCAGGGAAGCAGCGAGAGAGACATTAACCCTGAACCCCTCCCTTGCCCCTCTTGCCAGGGCGTATTGCTGCCCCCTTCTCCCCTCACGCTGGTGCCTTCCCTGTACCTGCCCTCTTCTCCCTTCCCCGGCGCAGGGTTACTCCATGCTGGGTGTGATACTTCCCCACCACTAAGTCCCACCTGCCCTATTGCCAACCCCCTGCCCAGCCCCCTGTGCTGAAGCAGCTGAGCTGCGCCCAGGCGGAGTGACAGGCGTTCTTGGTACCAAGGAGGCCTGTACAGGTCCCATGAAGCCCAGGGGAGCCAGCTGGGTGGATACGTCACCTTCATGGCATTGTTCAGGAGTGTCCCAGAGCTGCGGAAGCAGCCGTTTTCCTTCTGCTTGCCAGCGAGCCAGGTCAGAGCATCCTGGACGTGCCTCTCCTCAATGAAGATGTGGGATCGGGCCTGCCCAAAGGACTTGAGGACGAAGGCCGTCAGCCTGCAACAGAGAGCGGCTGCGGTGAGAGCTTCCTCCCGGCCCTGTGCGCTCTGGTGGGGACGGGGTCCCAGGGCATCACCAGCTGGCAGGGAAGCAGCAGGGCCCAGAGAGCTGGTAGCCATGGGGCAGGGGGCCATTCACTCACTCACCCACTCCCCGACATGCAGCAGAGTCTGGGCACAAGACCCAGAGGTTGTCTGACAGGGCACAGCAGCACTGCCCATTTTAGGACAGGACGTGAGCCAGTTCCCTGCACTGATGGCAAATGGCCGGGGCACTGTGTGGGGGTAGGCAGGGGCTGTGCAGAGCCACCTCAGAATCCTCAGTGCCCAGGAAGGCCCAGGACACAGGCTCTGCACTTTTTTATCGTAAAAGCCGCAGCACAGCACCCCCTTGCATGGGTCAGAGATCAGCACTCAGAGGGAGAATGCTCCTGCCTGAGCCACCCGCCCTGTTCCCGGCAGCACGGGTCCCTAGAGCCAGAACACTGAGACAATGGAGTCCATAGTGACAAAGGGAAGAGTAATCCCCAGTGAGCTGCCCTCTTCCATTCCCTGCAGGACCCATTTGCTCCTCCTGCAAAGCCTGCACTTAGCATCAAGGGGCTGTGATGGGTGCAGCCTCAGTTAGCAGCTCCTCCCTATTCTGAGGGCAGCAGTGGCCAAACTTTTCCAGCTGAGGACCAAATACATCATTTCTGAAAGGTCAGGTGTCCAAAAACCAGACTTTGTGATGGATTCTCTGCTCTGTTCTGAGCCCTGCGCTCACCATAGACAACACAAAGGGAGCCCAGCAGGGTACTCTTTTGCTGTCAGTTTTAAGCCATCCTCCACACACCGCCTGGTACAAAAGGTGAGTGGTGGGAGAGTGCTGTATTCTGGCTGTGCATAAGGTTGGTTCTCATGGAACTGAGGCCAACTGGAGCAAGTCAGAGAAGGCCCCAGGCTACTCTAGCATGAGCTGAGCAGGGAACTGGGGTGCTGTAAATGACTATTAATCCTAAAAGCAAGCTCTAGTATATGAACTAAAGTAGATCTCCTTTTCCTAGTGCTTCTCATAGATGACTTATCCCTGAGCTCTAGATGGCCTCCTCTCTTCTGTGTCCCAGCATCATCAGCACCTGGGAACAATGGGCAAGCTCCAGGTTACAAGAGAAGGGAAAGAGTTCAGCAGCACTTAAATCTTACCATGTGTTCCCTGGTTGCCAAGAACGTGGCCCAAATGTGCTGTAGGAGCCGTCCTGGTGTTTGTAATTCAGCTGTGTCTGGTAACCTGAAAGGGAGATGAAGGAGTGTTTTACTGCAGTGACATCCAGCTGTAGATGTCAACCAGGAAGAGAGAATCTTCAGCACCGTCTACATGCAAAGCTGGATGGCTAGCGCCGGAGGAGTTAAAATTTTGCAAGTCCCCAGTCTGGATGTTGTTCTGACAGAATAAAAGTGCTAACCCAGCAAAGCTTGCTCCCCAGAAGGGACAGGGGTCAACTGCACCCACACCAGCAGATGTACTGACTAAATTATTATTATTAATTTGTAAACTGCAGTAGTTACACTGCTCCAAAGCTGGGTTTAGATTAAGTCTTAGATGTAGCAGCAGGTGCAATATAGAGTATAAGAGCCAGCCAGTCCTCCCATTCCTAAAACAGCTTCTGTCTCTATTGTCTTCTATTCGGTGTGAACTGATGGTGCTGGAACAGGGTGATGATGTGCCTCTACTAACTGCCTTTCCCAGGTTCACGGACCTGCTTGAATGGGACGGTTGCCTCTGAAAGACTGAAAACCTCATTAAGTAGAAGGTGGAGCAGAGATGGAGAATGAGGACTAATGAAACACGTGACCCAATGTGGGGCTGTTCTGAAAAGTGACTATGTGGGAAGGGCCCATAGTCAGTCAGCAGCTCTGAGCTGCGTGTGTTCCCAATCGTGGCCACTGGCTTTACCGGCACAGAGCGTGTCCACATTAGGGAAATAGGAGCTTTACCAATTTTCCTCGCTAATGTGTGTTTACGTTTCTTTCATATGTGGAACCCTCATGAGCTCTTAACCTCAGAGAGGAGCCTTGAATTCACTGTGAGCAGCACACATGTCCAACTACGAGGGCCAGACCTGCCGAACCAACCAGCTTTTCATTGCTGCCTTGCATCTCATCAACAGCCAACTTACCTGTGCCCATTGCCAGGACTGCCTGAGCATGCTCAGTGTCTTATTGGCTGGTTAGCGTCCTAGTACAGTTAGGAAGAGCCAGGGCAGTGCAGCCTGGCTGTGCTATTCCTCTAGCATGGCAAACTCAAAGCCTACTTAGGTCTGCACAAACATACAGGAAAAACAGTAACAGAGAGTAAGCCGTGCTAGTCCATACACTATCAAAACAAAAAGCAGTCAAGTAGCACTTTAAAGACTAGCAAAATAGTTTATTAGGTGAGCTTTCGTGGGACAGACCCACTTCTTCAGACCATAGCCAGACTAGAAGAGACTCAATATTTAAGGCACAGGGAACCAAAAACAGTAAGCAAGGAGGACAAATCAGAAAAAGATAATCAAGGTGAGCAAATCAGAGAGTGGAGGGGTTGGGAGGGGGAGGTCAAGAATTAGATTGAGCCAATTCTTGACCTTCCCCTCCACCCCTCCACTCTCTGATTTGCTCACCTTGATTATCTTTTTCTGATTTGTCCTCCTTGCTTGCTGTTTTTGGTTCTGTGTGTCTTAAATATTGAGTCTGTTCTGGTCTGGCTATGGTCTGAAGAAGTGGCTCTGTCCCACGAAAGCTCACCTAATAAACTATTTTGCTAGACTTTAAAGTGCTACTTGACTGCTTTTTGTTTTAATACAGGAAAAAAGTGCTTCTGTTGGAAAGTCTCAGAGAGGTAGCCGTGTTAGTCTATATCTTCAAAAACAACAAGAAATCCTGTGATACCCTATAGACTAACAGATATTTTGGAGCATAAGCTTTCGTGGGCAAAGACCCACTTCATCAGACGCTCCAAAATATTTGTTAATCTATAAGGTGCCACAGGACTTCTTGTAATTGGAAAGTTGCAATCATTTATGATTAGAGATTAGGTTTTAGGTATATTTTATAGTATTTTTTCAGGTGTTGCCTGACTATGACGCAATAATTTTAATTGAGGATTTAATACTTAATCTGAATTTTATTGTTGTACAATTTGATTAATGGTTCATAAAATTTGATGTGTAAAATTGTTGTTATTTGCATATATACAGTAATTTTTAATTTAAATATAAATTTAAGGTATTTTTAATTCTCTTCCTGCTCCCGCTGCTGGTCCGCAGGGCTGGAGCTGCTGGAGGGGGTACATTTAGCTGGGGGCTGAAAAAAATTTTGATTGGGCCGCATGTTTGACATACTTGCAGTCTACACAGACCCATTGTCTCCCACTGAGTATTTCCAGAGAGTAAAGCTCTCTGTGTTCCTAGATGTCATCCTAGATCCAAGCATGCTCCCATGCTACCACACCCCCGCTGGGAAGTGACCTACTGCAACAGTGGTGATAAATGGGTAACTACTCTGAGGAGCTCTTGGGAAAGGGAACCTCTGGGGGGAAGTGGGGTGGGAGGGGGTGTCAGAGGCACCGTTCAAAGGTGCGCGGCAAGTGGGTCAGTTGTGATGGTTCTGCCAATGCACTGGCGGTTAGGAAAGGCCTATGGGTCATCTGGGGAGCCGAGTGTTCACTGTAAGCTGAGCACTTGGACAGCCAGCCAGCAGAGACTCAGGTGCCGTGCAGCTGATTAGCAGAGTGCCTACAACTTCCCACAGCCAGAAGCATGTGTTTCTATGGTGCAGCACATCTGCACAGGTTTTCGTTCACACGACAAAATTTATTCCACTCATGGACCGAAAAAAAAAATTAGAGGGACCACTGGAGCAGAGTCTGCTTTGCTAAGGTGAGAGCGGAGTGTTGAGGACAGGGCTGAGAATGTACATGTGGCTGCCCTCTCCTGCCCCCAGATGGGTGGTCCCTCAGTCTGTCCTTCCCTCCCCATGGAAGCAACATCTGAGCAAGGCAGACACAGAAACTCCCAGCATGACCTTGGAAGGGAGTAAGTCAGGAAACAAAAGCCCCATCCCTCCTCACCAGTCACCAAGTATCCAATAGCCTTGGATTCGATCTCCTTGTTCAGCTGCCCCGTCTTATTCAGATAGTCCAGGACATAGATGATGGGGGCAAACAGGGCCATGTTCTGCTCCCCGCAGCCAAAGGGCATCTGGATGAGCTGCTGCAGGTTCTGCATGGCCGTGCCCAGGATGTCGCCTAGGTGGGAAACACGCGGAGTCAATGTCACGCAGAAGTAGCCCAGGGAGGCAGAGTGCACTGCAAAGCCCAGATGCCAGTGTGAGAGGCCCATCACAGGCTTGTGAGATCACAGGTAATAGGAGGGAAAGAGAGAGACACACACAATGCAGAGAAGCATGTTCTGGGAGGGAAGGTACTCATGGAACAGCCAAGGCTCTGGGAAGGACAGACGGGAGCAGTAGGCTGGGCACAGAAGCAGAGGTGGGGCAAGTAGAGAGAAAAAGAAGATGAAGTGCTAGCCAGAGATGACTGCAGTAAGGGAGCAAGAGAGAGGCAGTGACAGGCAAACAAAGGGGTGAGGAGTGGAATGGGTAGACTGCCAGGCAGGAGAGGGCTGGCAGCAGGACCCCCGGACGAGCTTTTCGGACTCCTCACTTACCCAGCACTGAGAAATAGGCTCTGGCTGAGCTCTCCACCACGTTCTCTGGGAGCCTCAGGGACATTGGCTGTGGCACTGTCTTTCCTGGGGACAAGTCAGAGAGATGGGCTCACATTAAATCTCCCCCTGAGTAGCAGTGACCAGGCCCCAGAACAGGTGCTGGGACACTGCCCCTGTTGCGCTATTTCCCACATCACTGCATAGGGGCTCCCTGCCTTTAGCAGCTACTTCCATAGCTTTGCAGTGACCTCCTCCATCCTTCCCCAGCTCCCCTTCAGGCATGGATCCTCCAGACCTCACATGGAGTGAGGTGCCACCACCTGGTGGGATCAGGGAACTGCCATCTCTGGCTTTTCCTCTGGCACCTTCCCATTTGTAACTTCAGTTCCCTATTCCTGCCTCTGGTTAGCTCTTCCCCTCAGACACCTGCAGTTTCCACCCTTCCCTTTGCAGAGAACATCAAGAGGGATGAGGTGCTTACCAGCTGCACAGAGCAGGAAGTTGTAGGTTGTTTCCTTTTCAAACCCTTCAGGCTTTGTGGCGGGGAGAAAAAGGGAGAGGGAAGGAAAATGAGAAAGGTGAGAACCTGCAGACACACTGAGCACCTGGGCAGAAACATCTGAGACAAGAAAGAAAGAAAGAAGGGAGTAAATCAGAGAAGGAGGGAGATTGTCAAATCTCATGTAATAAAAGTTCTCATAAAGCCGGCAGATGATCATAGAATCATAGAACCCTTCGGCTGGAAGGGACCTCAGTAGGTCATCTAGGTCAGCCCCCTGCTTCCAGCAAGATGAACCCTAACTAAGTCATCCCAGCCAGGACCTTGTCAAGCCAGGACTTGTGAACTGGCTACTAGCAAGGTACTGCCCTGTTATGCCGTGGGTGAGAAGTTGCTGATAACAAGCTGCAAAACAGAGGCTTTGCTTGCTGCACCAAGAGAACTCCCTGCTCCACACCATGTGCTGGTGCTGATGGTATGCTGTGATGCTAGTGACAATGCAGGTGCTAGGCCCTGCCAGGTGCCTATGTTTAAGTCTGGTTGACATCAGTGGGAACACACAGGTGCCTCATATGAAACACTTGTGAACTTTGCTGAGTCAGGGCCAAAGTGCTCTAGAAGTGACATACTCTAACAACTGCATGGCCACGTAGAACTTCCCCATTAGGTACCGTGCAGGGTGGGCTTTCAGACCATCAGACTATGCCTGAGCATTCCACTACTGGACCCGTGAATGGCTGCTGGTCTGTGAGTCCCGGCAGCCTTGCGGGTGTCCCTACCTTTCCCCGAAGCGCAGCCCCTGCTCCACCCCGGCTCTGCCTCTTCCCACTCCCGCTCCCCCCCTCTCCCCCACTGAACCCTTCCCTCCAGCCCCCTCCCCTGAGGCGTGCGGCCTCTGGGATCACTGGGGTGCCTGGTGCAGGGTGGGAGCAAGGGTCAGGCCCTCCCCACACTCAGGTGGCGAGAGCCGTGGGGAAGTGACACAACGCAGCAGCCTCTGCTCTGCTGCCCCCTCCCAGGCCAGCCCAGTCACTCGGCCTCGCCGCGGAGGCAGGCAGTGGAGCGCCCCAGCCCCAGCCCCAGCATGGGCTGGCTTGGGAGACGGCGGTGGAGCAGAGCAGGCTGCTGCAGAGCTCCACTTCCCCGAGGCTCCCACTGCCGCAGCGAGTGCCGGTACTGGATCCCGGCTGCCAGCCCAAGCCCACCCAGGGCCCTGCAGGCTAGCCTGGGTATGGGGGTCCATCCTATGGTTGGGGCAGCTGCTGCAGGGCCCCCTAAAAGCCCAGGCCAGCCATGCTGAGCTACCCTATGGATGAAACAGCTGTGCCCACACCTCCCCCGGGCCGCAGGGACATGCCAGCAGTGGCACAGAGCGAGCAGCTGGAAGCTGCAGGTGATCTAGCCCCACTGAGCTCCCCCTAGTGGTTCAGGGCACACCCCTTCCCCAGGGTGGGGTTAGATTGCCAGGGAACATATGAGCCTTGTAAACCAAGAGTTGTGAGCTCAGTCCCTGAGGAGGCCAGTTAGGGGTCTGGAACAAATAGATTAAAAAAAAAAAAAATCTGTCAGGGATGGTGCCTGGCCCTGCTGTGAGGGCAGGGGACTGGACTCCATGACCTCTTGAGGTCCCTTCCAGTTTTACGGGACAGGTATGTATATCTCCATGTATGTAGGTGCAGAGTGCATGGGCTGGCAGGTGGGGCTGGTGTGTGTGTGTGGAGACTCCCCCTCCAGCCCCAAGCCCTGCCACAGAGGGGTGTCTGCTGGCCCTCTTGGATTACCTGAAGACTGGCTCTGACCCGAAGGTAAATTGAGTTTGAGACTCCTGGTGTAGGGTGACCAGATAGCAAGTGGGAGAGTGGGGAGGAGTAACGGGATCCTATATAAGAAGAAAACCCCAAATATTGGGACTATCCCTGTAAAACCAGGGCATCTGGTCACTTTCACACTGTGGCTACAACTCTCTATGGCTACAACAGGAATGGTGCGCAGCTTCTCCTGCTCTAAAGGCTCTAGCTCCAATGGCTTGAGCTAAAGAAAAAGCCCCATCTTTTGTTAAGGTAACCGAAAGTTTTCTGACAAACTTGGGAAATAAATTGAGTTGGATAATAGCCTTTACCTAGTTTCGTTTGCTGGAATACAAGCCAAGCCCCCCCTTCATTTTTTTTCATCTCAGAATAGTAGGTTTCCCCCGTTTTATTTTTGTTTTCCAACTTTGGCCAGTGGGAAAACAGTCATAAAGGGTGAAAAGTTGGGTGTTCCCTCACTTTCTCATATTTTAAAAGCTTTTCCCTCATTTTCTCTAATCAGAAAAGCAGAAAAAAATTAAATAGTGTGTGCATGGGCATGGGTGTGAGGGGGTGTTAAATTCATATGTTAAAAATAACTTGCAAAAATTAAAATGCTACTACATTTGAGACTGATACGAGCAACTTTGTTTTGTCTCAAAATAAAATAAACCAGCACTCATGTATCACTTTAAAGACTAACAAAATGATTTATTAGGTGATGAGCTTTAGTGGGACAGACCCACTTCTTCACATCTGTCCCACAAAAGCTCATCACCAAATAAATCATGTTGTTAGTCTTTAAAATGCTACACGACCGCTGGTTTGTTTTATTAGCATACAAACTAATACGGCTATCTCTCTGTTGTCTCAAAATGTTTCAAAATGAATGTCTGACAAATCTGCTGCTGAATTTCATTCTGAACATTTTCACTGGAAATGCAAATGCACAAATGCACTGACCAAATATTTTTTTAAATAATTTTTTTCTAGGGGCAAATTCCTAACTGGGGGTGCGGGGAGGATCCCATCTTTCAGTCTGCTCTAACTCTTTGTTAGCTGAGCATACACAGAGGAGAGTTTCTGCTTCTGGGTGTAGAGGAGAATAGTCCACTAATAAGCACTTTAAAATTACAGGAGAAATACTAGCATACCCTGCACATTTAAAGCTGTCACTCTGGTCCTACAACTTCAAATTCAATTTTCACCTCCTTAATAACTCTGTGAGAATCCGCTTTATGTTTCTAGAACTGTGAGATCAGCCTGAGATGAAGTTGGTTATTTCCAGTAACGTGAAAGAAGCGGAGCGAATACTTTTTCAGATGAAAATGCTTTGAACTCACTTATTTTGGTTTTCTAAAAAAATCTCCCAATCATTTTGTCCCTATCTTTTGAAAACTGGCAAGATACAATGCAAATTTCACTTGGTGCATAGGCTAATTTTAAAACCAACGCCAGAACAGAATGACTGCAGCATGATACCATCACAGAAATGCAGCTTTGGGAGAAACTTTGAGAAGTCATGTAATCTAAGCCCCTGCTCTGAGACAGAACTAAGTAAACCCAGATCTTTGACATGTTTGTCTACCCTATTCTTATACCTGCTGTGAGGAGGAATCTGCTGCTGGAAAATTTTCCAATTCAACAATTTAGATCCACACTAATCACTCAAAACCCGTAGGTATTTATGACCATATTGTTATTTACAACAGGGCTGCTCTACATCACTCTAGAAATGTAAAGGAGCCTTCAAACTTTTACACCTGTCGTAGGCTCCTGGGCAGAGTTGACTGGTGCCGGGATTCCAAGTGACCCATTGCCTATGTGTCAGTCTCTTTCTCTTTTGCTTTCTCACTCATTTGCCTACCCAGCCTTCTCCCCAACATCCCGCCCCTGCAGGGATGTAAGTCTCCTCCAGCTGCTCCACACTGCCAGGGAAGGGAGTGTGCACTTCTCCTCTGAAGTGTTTTTCCTGCAGGAAAGCAAAGAAACCTGCAGATGACATGAATCCTGTGCCCATGCAGCGGTGCAGAATTCTGTAAAGGGTCACATATTTGAACTGTTATCTCGTTCTACCTCCACTGTCTCTAGACATGAGGTCTCCATTCTTTTTATGCCCATGGTCACTTTTTGAATTTAAGGGCAAACAAAGATCTAACTTGCCCCTTCCTCAAGCTTTGCCGCACCCACTCCACACTCCTTCTCTCCATCCCTCCCTTCCCTCTCCCTCACTCTCTTTCATCAGGCTGGGGCAGGGGCTAGGTTTGAAAGAGGGAATTGTCTTGGGATGGGGCCCAGGGTTTTGCAATGTGGGAGGGAGCTCTCGGCTGAGCTTGAGGCAGGGGGTTGGCCTGCAGGAGGGGGACAGGTGCAAGCTCTGGGAGGAAGCTTGGGGGCAGGAAAGGGCTTGGGTCTGTGGCTTGGGGAACGGGAGAGGGCATGGGGTGCCAGCTCTGGGATGAGGCTGGAGACTGGAGTATGGTCTCCAGCCAGGCTGCACTTACTGCAGGCAGCTGCCATGTGGACGCATAGTGGAGCTAAGTCTTGCTTCCTGCCGGTGCCGGCCCAATGCTACTCCCAGAAGGAACCAGTGCACCTATGTGGCCCAGTTCTGCACACTGCCCCTCTCTGCCACCACCACTCCTTCGGCTCCCATGGGCCACAGTTCTCTGTTCCCAGTCCACGGGAGCTGAGCGACAGTGCTTGCTGGTAGGAGCAGTGCACCGAGGCCCCAGCATCACCCACAGAACTGCAGTGGCATGGAGCCAGGGCAGGCAGGGAACAAGCCTGCCTTAGCAGTAGCACTGCTTGCACTAATAGGGATCATGATCAACCAGTCGGTGACCATTGATCAGGACTTAACAGCTGCGTCTACACGTGCACGCTACTTCGAAGTAGCGGCAGTAACTTCGAAATAGCGCCCGTCACGTCTACACGTGTTGGGCGCTATTTCGAAGTTGAAATCGACGTTAGGCGGCGAGACGTCGAAGTCGCTAACCCCATGAGGGGATGGGAATAGCGCCCTACTTCGACGTTCAACATCGAAGTAGGGACGTGTAGACGATCCGCGTCCCGCAACATCGAAATAGCGGGGTCCTCCATGGCGGCCATCAGCTGGGGGGTTGAGAGATACTCTCTCTCCAGCCCTTGCGGGGCTCTGTGGTCACCGTGGGCAGCAGCCCTTAGCCCAGGGCTTCTGGCTGCTGCTGCTGCAGCTGGGGGTCCGTGCTGCATATACAGGGTCTGCAACTAGTTGTTGGCTCTGTGTATCTTGCACTGTTTAATGAAAGTGTGTCTGGGAGGGGCCCTTTAAGGGAGCGACTTGCTGTTGAGTCCGCCCCGTGACCCTGTCTGCAGCTGTGCCTGGCTCCCTTATTTCGATGTGTGCTACTTTGGCGTGTAGACGTTCCCTCGCTGTGCCTATTTCGATGTTGGGCTGAGCAACGTCGAAGTTGAACATCGACATTGCCAGCCCTGGAGGACGTGTAGACGTTATTCATCGAAATAGCCTATTTCGATGTCGCAACATCGAAATAAGCTATTTCGAAGTTGGGTGCACGTGTAGACGTAGCCAACGTGACTGATTCTTTCAGCATTCCTCAGACATCAGCCTCACTAATGGAACATGGGAGAGCGATTGCATTTGAAAAACACGTTTGAATTATTAGTGAATTGTTGCTTATTTAAAATCATTTGGCTGCAAAATTAATTATAATTTTTGCTGTTCTCACTCCAGTTTGCTCATGTTTTTCCGAAAACATGATACCCAGAACTGGAAACAGGTCTCATTCTTACCTTGAAGTTTACAAAGGTGTGGTTTTTGTAATTTTTTGAGTTGATACTGATCTAGTGGGTTGCAGTTCTTTAGTTCAGAGAGGCACTGTGGTATTAGATCATATTTTACTGCTTACTACAAACTATTTAAAAAAGCTTAGTGCTTTCCTTTCAGGGAGAAACAAGTGGTCATATTCTATCATGTGATATTGCTCCAGTCAGATTATGTAATGAGTTCTCATGACTTCCCTCTGACACACAATAACTATGAAGGTTTACATGAAGAGATGCAGTTTAGACTGGCTGTATGGCATGTAAAACATATAGAAAACCATGGGTTCTTCTTTGCAAAGTACTGTAAGAAAGTCAAATAAATAGAAAAGAGGGGACATGGCTTACATTACCTTGAGACTTTCTATAGTTTTGCAACCAAATGATAAAACATTTCTCATCTTTTTGCTAAATTCCCAAAATTGCTCAGTTAAAGAGCATTTTGTAAGGTCATTTCATGTTTTGATTTTTCAACTTAAAATGATATTTTATAAATTTTACTTCAAGTTCATGCTGAAAAAAGGTAAAACAATTTTAAAAAAGAAACAAATGGTTCATATCACCTCGTATCAAATATTTTGTTGTACTAGAAATTATTTTTTTCTTTTTTGGTTCATTGAAAACCCCTGAAACATCTTCGTTTGGGTTGACCCACAATGATTCTTTGTGTGATTTTTCAGTTTGGCCAGCAACCAAAAAATGAGGCATTCACACAGCTTTATTTGCAAAGCCCATTATCCAGGTCCTTAGCTGGAACAAATCTGCAGAGTTGCACTGAATTTAATAGAGCTATGCAAATTTCCCCTGTTGAGAGCCTGCTGTCACGACAAAACCTAAAAGTCCTGGTTCTGTCCCAAAAGACACGGCTGTGACAAACTTATCGCCTTTACTGACCATTTCAATCACATGGTTCAACAAGATACCTGTGTTTTTCTCTGAGAAGTTATGCAGCATTGCACTTTCTGTTCACTGATGCAGTGACTTATTGCGGCTTCCCTTTACAACAATAGAGAATGCTATTGCTGAGATCATATTAAGTCATTAGGGCTTCCTTTTAAAGCAGAGAACATTTGCAGCATTGTATCCGTTGTCACTACACAGCAGTAAGTTACTATGGCTTCGCTACACCAGTGGTTCCCAACCTTTTCAGTAACAGGGCACACTCCAATGGGACAAACAATTGCACAGCACACTCACTTTTTTCAGCTGAATTAATTGCTCATAAACATCACCTTTACCTACATTTACTGTGGTTACAGTCTTACTAGAGAAGTTTACAACATAGTAGTGCACACAACAAGCTACACAAGGGTCAAATGCATTAGTGTTTCGAATCCACCACAGAGCACAGGGTCTTCATGAGCACAGACACATTTTCAAAATCTGCTCAATGCCATGCTAGGGATGTTGCGTAAACAAGTAACCACTGAAAGCAGCTCCCCTCCCCACCAGCCCGCTGGAGCCAGGACACAGCATTTAAACCAGGTCCCAGCTCCAATACGCTCCAGCCCTGCCCCCCCCAGCTTGTTCAGGCCGGGAAGCAGCATTTCAGCTG
Source organism: Carettochelys insculpta (assembly GCF_033958435.1). NCBI lineage: Eukaryota > Metazoa > Chordata > Testudines > Carettochelyidae > Carettochelys > Carettochelys insculpta. Next base: position 235,181,763 of record NC_134137.1, on the reverse strand, counting down.
CCTCCCAGTGCGAACGGGGTCCTGTGGGGTTGGCATTTCTCCTCACAGTGGCTCTGCAAAGAGCCACCTTGGGGAGGAAAATGGACAAAGTTTCATGGCACCCTTGGACAGTTCTCGTGGCATGTTGGTGGAAAACTACTGCTCTGTATCACAAGAAGCAAATCAGCCCACCTACCTCTACTAACAGCTGTTTGATCACTGTGTCCTTCCGCCATTTATCCGGGGTCTCCACCACCTCGTTCCCACAGAGCAGATTTGTCTTCAGGGCCTCAGCGCTCACTGAGAAAATCACATTCCCTGAAGCACAGAAGGAGAAGCTGTTGGCCAGGCACTGCAGTACAGGGCTGTCAGTGTCACTCGAGTGGTGTGCGGCTTTGCAGAGAAACCTCTCCAAAGAGGGCAGAGCTCAGGTCGCGTGCAGGCGGCTACCCCTTCAGCACAGCTCTGCACCAGGTGCCCAATCCCTCAGCACCAATGGCTCCACTGAATGGGGCTGGGCAATGTGGATAGGAGGAAGGTGCAGGGGCAGGTATTCAGATTCTGCCCCTTCCCACCCCTGGTCCCTGCATGGTTTCAGAGCCATCAACTTCTTAATTGAAAATTTCAGACCTAACCACTCTGTCAATCCAGGTATTTATATGATCTCCATCTCCGTAGTGCCTGGTACCTCCAAGGCATGGTTGAAGGTGTTATTCTCATTTTGCAGAAGGGGAAACTGAGGCATGGAGACCTGACTTGCCCAGCAGCTGGATGCTGAATCCAGGTCTCAAGTCCACGCCAGTGCCTCAGCCACAAGGCCAGCCCTCCTCCTTTCACAGCTGATCAGTCCCTTTCAGAGAGGCTGAGCCACCCAGTATCTTCTCCAGAAATATTGAAGCCATTTGATCCCTGAAGCAGAGGTTTTGGTTTTGGTGACTCTGAGATTCTGGAGTTATTGGGTCCCTTACCTAGAGTCTTTGGGGTCACAGCCCAAGACACTGTTTTTCGCCCATTCAGACAGAGACAATACGATTCTTCTTCCTTCTTCTCAGGGATAGCTGAGAAGTTGGCAGATGGAGCCAGTGAGATGCTGACCTGTCAATTGTACAGAGAGGTGTCATCAGGCAGAGAGAGACAGAGGCTGGAGCGGGGTGGAGGTAAGCAGAGCTGGGACAGTGCAGGGGAGGAAAGGGGGCAGGGAGTGTGGGGGCCGCAGGCATTTGGTGGGGTGGGGTTTGAGGGAGGGAAGGCTGAGGGGTACTGCACTTTGGGCAAGTGCAGGAAACTGAGGAGGGTAGAGTGCTGGGCACGTGGCTCTGAGAAAAACGGTGATTGCAGGGCCTGAGGGACACAGGGCCAGGTGTGTGAAGAAAGACAAGGTGTTGGCTCCAAATTTACGGCCTTGGTACTAGTCTGAGAGCTCTCTGGAGTCTTGACAGGGGAAGAGGTGAAGTGCTGGTGGTGGGGGGAGAGGAACAGTCTGGGGTAGCTGAGACAAAAGAGAATTGGGGACCACCAGTGAGTGTAGCGAAGGGCAGAGGAGGGATGGGGGAGTGGATGAAAGGGCCGAGGGGGCCCATAACACTGTGGAGCTTGTTCTTGAATCACTTTATCTACAATGAATCCTACTTCAATAAAAACGGAGAGAGAAGCCATCACAATTTTGCAGGGACCCCCTTCTAGTGTCCCTTCCAACCTCTTGGGCTGGGACAAGAATACAGTGGAGGCTAGTGGGTCATGGATAAAATAGGGCATGACAAACCAGTGAGTTTCCCAACAGCTGTAGTGCAGCTGGGGGTGTTATGGGGCAGGAGGCCAAAGGCCAAGCACCTGTCCCTTCCAGGAAGGCTGGGCTCTCTGCTCGAGTGAGGGGTGATGTACAGTATGCAGTCACACTAAGTATCGTGCTTGACATGGGCTCATGAGATAGGCATAGGAGGTCTAAGGCCAGATGCCTTCAGCTGTTCAGGAAGTTGGACTTGGATGTATCTGTAGCTCATAGACATTGGTCAGATTCCTTCTTCCACACACTCACTCTGTTCTCCTGTGGCACCACACACCTAGCGTCCATCACCCTTTCTCACCACCGTCACAGAACACTTCCCTAGGGACCGATCAGCTGCCTAGGGAAGCTGAGCTGGAGCTGGCCTATGTGGTCTCCTCCCTGCCCCTGCTGAGCAGCAGTGTGATGTCTCTTACCCTGATGCAGCGGGTCAGGTAGTTGAAGACAGTGGCCTTTAGTGAGAAGGCCTCACCGCGCACCACGGAGTAGGGCAGGGTGAGCTCCAGGAAGAAGGGCTGGAAGGCTGTGAGGGACACGGTCGGGGACAGGCCGAAGCCAGCGTCGCTCGAGGTGCAGAAGGCATTGGCTTTCCATTCTGTGATGGTGTCGGGGATGGTCACAGCCAAATCAGCACCTTCAGCTGAGCTGGTGGCAAAACAAGAAGAAGGACATGGGGCAGGGGGAAGGTTTCATAGCACCGGAGGAAACAATTGTGTCCCTTATAGCATCTGAATTACTCCCCCTAACATCTGTAACTGCCGGGTCCCTTGGAAACACTGGGCATGGGCATGCTGGGTGGCTATTACAAGCTCACCACAGAGCATTTCCTCCCAGCCCATCCTACATTCAGCTCCGCAGACCAACCATTCAAATAACAGGACTGGGGGTGGGGTTCCACAGTGGTCAACAGAAAACACCTCAGACACAGGGATACACAGCAGGATGAGATGCATAGCTAATAGTGACATCTGCACCAGAGCTGGGACCAAAAAGCTATTACACCCTCGCTCTCTCTCCCACTCCCCTTTACACACACACACACACACACACACACAATCTCTCTGACAATTCAGTTCGCCTAGTGCAGGATCAATTAACAGCCCCCTGAGCAATTCACGCAATTGGCTGTCTCTCAGTTACACAGAGAAGGAGTGGATGTGCTACATTAGGAGAACTAATTACTTCCTGCCTTCCCTCCATCTACCTGTCCATCTCTAATCTATACCACATCCATCATAGACGGATAAAAACACCTCAGATGGTGTCTGAATAACTTCTTCCGAGTGTCTCTGTAATCCAGTTGACTGTATTCACCATATCACATAAACAGTACTTACTTCACTGGAACGAAATCCCAAATCCATGTCTCAGGGAAATACTTCCGGACGGTCTCCCCTAAGTGAGGAGTGACATCTTCCACCATGCTATGAAGCATATCTGTTGGGTCATATGAGAGCCTCGCTTTAGATGATGAGGGAGGTAAGATAGAGAAAGGTGGCATGTTAGGCTTCATTCCATATGAGGAACAGGCCCACTGATGGGGCAGAAGGGCAAAGAGAGCAACTGTCCAGGGGTCTGGCATTTGAAAGGGGCCCAGGCCTGACTGCCATTGCTACTAGAGCAACAGTGGTAGTGGCAGAGGCCAGAGCCATGGGCTCTTTAAATTGCAACTACAGCCCTGGACAGCATTTGTTTAACATATTCATAAATGACCTGGATGAGGGACTGGATTGCACCCTCAGCAAGTTTGCAGACAACACCAAGCTAGGGGGAGAGGTAGATACATTGGAGGTAGAGATAGGATCCAGAGTGACCTGGATAAATTGTAACAGCAACGAAGGGTCCTGTGGCACCTTATAGACTAACAGAAAAGTTTTGAGCATGAGCTTTCGTGAGCACAGACTCACTTCATCAGATGCTGCATCTGATGAAGTGAGTCTGTGCTTACGAAAGCTCATGCTCAAAACTTTTCTGTTAGTCTATAAGGTGCCACAGGACCCTTTGTTGCTGTTACAGATCCAGACTAACACGGCTACCCCTCCAATACTGGATAAATTGGAGGACTGGGCCAAAATAAATCTGATGCGGTTCAGTAAGGAGAAGTGTAGAGACCTGCACCTGGGACAGAAGAATCCCAAGAATTGTTATAGGCTGGGGACTGACTGGCTAAGCAGCAGTATAGCGGAAAGGGACCTAGGGGTTATGGTGGATGAGAGGCTTGATATGAGTAAACAGTGCGCCCTCGTAGCCAAGAAGGATAACAGCATATTAGGGTGCATTAGGAAGAGCATTTTGAGCAGATCTAGAGAAGTGGTTGTTCCCCTCTATTTGGCACTGATGAGGCCACATCTGGAATATTGTGTCTAATTTTGGGCACCCCCAGTATAGAAAGGATGTGGATGTTCTGGAGCAGGTTCAGTGGAAGGAAACAAAAATGATTAAGGGGCTGGAGCACAAGACCTATGAGGTGAGACTGAGGGATTTGGGCTTGTTTAGCTTACAGAAGAGAAGCCTGAGGGGTGATTTAATAGCAGCCTTCAACTTCCTGAAGGGGAGCTCTAAAGAGGAGGGTGAGAAACTGTTCTCAGTGATGTCAGATGGCAGAACAAGGAGCAATGGTCTGAAGTTAAAGAGGGAGAGGTATAAGTTGTATATTAGAAAAAACTACTTCACCAGGAGGGTAGTGAAGCACTGGAATGCGTTGCCTAGAGACGTGGTGGATTCTCTGTCCCTGGAGGTTTTTCAGTCCCGGCTGGACTAGATGACCTGCTGAGGTCCCTTCCAGCCCTTTGATTCTATGCTAAGGGCTGGCTGGCTCAGCCCTGCTCCTTTTGCCCAAGGCCCTGTCCCTTCCAGGAGCATACAGCCACCTGCCGCCTTGCATAGCTCATAGCAACGTCTGCTCCAGAGCTGGGACCAGGGCACTTTGTTCCCACATTGTGACAGTCTGGATTCTAAACTCTAGGTTTGAAACCCTCCTTCCAAATTCAGACCTAAACTCAGACCTATCTCTGCTTGCAACCAGTCACTCCCTTCCCCACGCCACACTCCCAACATCATCAGCTGTCTTGTCTGAACTTTTTAGGAGCCACTGGGGGAAAACAAAACAATTCTATTACCCAGTTATGAGCTCAGCACCGTCTCTTTTTCAACTGTCTTCTAGGGCTTGTAAGGATGGATCAACACGTGTAATCTCCCTCCCCCAATCATGGAGCACATGGGAAGTCCAGCCAGACATCATCACTTTGTTGAAACAGCCTGTGGAGCCCTTCCTACATCCATTTACTACAGAATCAACCCATCGAACTCATCACCCCAAGACACCATACAGGCCAAATGTTCAGAGTTGCACGGAAAAAAATGCCCTGTGCTTGTATCTGACTAAGGGTAGCAGCAATACTAGTGACACCAGCTAGGATTCAGAAGACCAGGGATCTTAGTCCCCAGGCTCCAGGGCACAATCAGATACCTGCCATAACCAGGAAGACTTTTGGCACTTAATATAGTAAGGTGGAGTGCTGAGCTTTTTCACCTTCCTCCAGAGTGGTTGCCGTTGGCCACTGTCTGAAGAGAGACTCTGAACTAGAAAAGTGAAAGAGCTGATCCAACATGGTCATGAGGCAGGATCCTGCCACTTACAGCCCAGTAGTATGATGTTTTGGAATAGGAACGAGGACACTGGATTAGAGGGTCTGGGATCTGATCTCTGTCCTTGTCATTTCCATGAACGTAATGACATCATAATTAACACTAACATTTAATCATCTAATCTCAGAGCTCTCCCTAAAGAAATGAAGGCACAAGGAAGTGATATGGCTAACCAGGGCAATGGGAGAGATGGGAACAACATGCAATTTGCCCTCTCCACAAGATCACACTGGGCATGCCTACATTACAACGTAGCCCGGGGTATGAGAGCTCTGGTTAGCAGACCCTGGGTTTGTTCATCATAGCTTGAGCATCTACACTGATGTGTAACCCCAGGTTAGGAACTGTTGAACCCTGGGTCCCCACAAGGGGGTCCAGCATCTGCTCAGTGTTATGTTGGCACGAGTCCAACTCCCCCTATCTCAGACCCCTTAGCGCCATCCCAAAATAGGGCTGTTCATGGAGCAGCATGGGAAAACTCGACCATTTGTCAAATATCGATGGACAAGCTTGTACAGCTGCCCTGGTTTGCTTGCTTTGCACACCGTGGAGCTCGGGCATCTAGCAAAGAGCCTCGTGCCAGCAGCCAGCATTGGGCCCATGCCCTTGCTACCTGGTGGTTGTGGAGAACAGAGTGACCCAGCCCCAGCCCACTCTGCTCCCTTGGCTCCTAGCTGTGTCGCTCATGGGAGAGTTGGAGAAAGAGCTGGAACCATGAACGACACTCGCTGGCATGAAGCAGAGAGGTGCAGCGTGCGGGAGTGAAGCATCCTGGAGCTGGATCCCTCTGCTTCCCACTGCCTCTGGCAAGTGTGTGTGTGTGTGTGTGTGTGTGTGTGTGTGGGTGGGTGGGAGGGTGGGTGGCGGGGGGGACTCCTGCTGCTCAGGGAAGGGGGTGTGGAGGAAGAGATGGAGTCAGGTGGTGCAGAACTGGAATGGGGAGAAGTGGGGAGGCAGTGGAGGCTTGGTGGAAGAGGTGGAACAGGGGCAGGGAGGGGACAGAGACAGGGAATGATGGAGCAGGGGCAGGGAGGGGACAGAACAGAGGTGGGGAGTGACGGAGCAGGGGCAGGGGTTACAGGCATGGGTGGGCTCAGGAAGAAGTGGAGCCTTGGTGGAATAGGAGAGGGATGGGAGGGGGAGGTGGGGTTTTTCCAGGGCTAGCGGTGGTGTGGGGACGAATCACATTGGAGGACTGTCACATGTCTGATCTCTCCCTGGTGTCCCTCCCCAGCAGCTGCCACTGGTCCAGAGGAGAAAGAAAGTCACCCCTTGGGATTCTTTTGGCAGATCCCCAGAACATGAGCCCAGAGGGCCAGAAAGCAAAAGGGTTTGAACCCTGGGCCCAGGCTTGACTCAGACTCTTCCCTTCATTCTTGTTGGGTCCTGGGACCTTGGGTCTAAGCCCTGACTTAGTGTAAACCACATATCTATGTCGAACGTAGTGGCACCTAGACCGCTTCACAGAGAAAGAATAAGTGTCCTCTACAGCCTAAGCTGAGGACCAGCTGGCCTTTAGCTCAAGCGGTAGAGGCGCCTGTGGGAAGCACCAGAGTTCCCAGGTTGGAGACTACCTGTGGGTAGTTACCTTAGGACAATTGGTGCATAGACATATGGGGAGTTAGCCTTCAGCCTCAGTCAAAACTTGACTCACCTCCCCTTTGAGCTTGGCCCTCTCTCGGCTTAGGTCTTCCTCTGGAGTTTGCTATAACAGGGACACTTGGGAGCAGAACTTGCCCAGTTCCAGGTTCAGAGCTATAAGATTTAACAGGTGCTTTGTGCCAGAGCAGCACATGTACATTGGTGGGTGCGGCTGCCATTTTATCAGTGTAGCCTCAGCAGTGCACATTTCCCTAGGTGGTGAGCAAGCAGATGGAAGTGGCCCAAAGTCCTAGTTCAGGGCTGACTTTTGTGGATTTTGGTCAGCACAGCCAAGAACAGAGTCCAGTCCAGTTGGTTTAGTTCCCATGCAGAGGAGAAGGTGAAAGAGAGGGGAGCAGGGCAAGCACTAAGAGGACAGTGTGAGCAGAGTAAAACAATGCTGTTTCCTGCCATTACCATATGCCATCATAGGTGTGCCGACGGATGGCGTAAAGAAAAAGCGGTTGTCCCTCCGGCAGAGAGTGGGCTTGTGGACCTTGGCACTGGTGAAGACTTTTAAACCCATCTCCTGTGAAAAGGTAAGCCAGACGTGATAAACAAACCAGACATCAGGAGGTTCATGTGTCACCTGGACAGGATCGGGATGACATGACGCAGGGATGAATCATGACTGTGGTCAGATAACAAAGCCTACTGAGATCAGAAAGGCCTGAGATATCAATGCCAGTGTGGCCGGGCGGGAGCCAAGGGCGAGGTCTATGTCAGTGAAAGGCTCATGACCAGAAGCTGAAGACAGACACCCCCAACACCTCAGAGCCCCGCCCTGGGAGGAGCTGGGCTGTCTCTCTGGCCCAGTCCACCCCCTGCCTCGCTGCTGAGATGCTGAACAACTGCTGTCAGGTCCTCTGGGGGTTGAGAGCGAGTCCCACTGGGAGCAAACGTGAGACCCTGCAGGACACCAAACCCTCACCCCCTGGGGCTGGGCAGCTATCCTGGGGGCTGTTCAGAGCAGCACTCCGTGTGCACATCCACATTGACAAAAGGGGGATTGGCACCTCATAGCAGCCTATGGCCTCATTTGTAGGCCCTGTCACTTTACTCCTGCTGTTAGGCCATCTCTGTGTACCCATGTGTAAATTAGTGAGGGGCTGAGGTGTTCCCAGCTGGGGTTTTCTGGCCCAGCCTTAGTTATTACCTCAAATGCACCAGTTTACAAGCCTCCAGCTCAGGGAGACTCTGGTGGGGAGCCCTGAACTAACAGCGATTTCAATCACCCTGCGTTCCTGCCAGTTTTTCCCCACCCACGTGCAGAATAAATTTTGTGGCGTGCACTGAGACATGTGGAGCTGTGCACCATCTGTAGAAACAGAAGCTGCCAGCTGCAGGTCCGGTGTGAGCTCCGCTAATCAGCGGGGCAGCATTTGTCTCTCCCTGGGAGGCTGCCCACATGCTCCGTTTACAGGCCCTGCTGGCCGGCGCTCACCTGGAGAATGTGGAAGGTGTCCCCTTCCCCGTCAGGAAAAACGGGTTCATAAATGAATCCATTTAAGATGACGCTGTCAAGGTTCACACAAGCGTTAACGTCATCTTCCTCCAGATGGTGCTCCCTGTAACTATAGCCCCTCAGCTCCTTCACGGGGAGCAAGTCATACACCTGCGGGGACACAACTCCATGGCAGTGACACAGGCCCAGGAATAACACACCCACATGTGCCACCCGAGCAATCACAGGCAACTTAAACTGACAAACCCAGTGTCCCAGGGTGTCCCTACAATAACAAACCCCACAGGAACAGAGCAGCATGTCTGACTCAAGGCTCACCGCCGACTTTTCCATAATGACCCAGCCAGCGTGTGCTGACCAGTGCTCACCGATGGATCCACAATAGCAAATGGGTAGGTGTGGTTGTGTCCTCACATGTGGCCTCAGAACTATCGACCGCCGGGCGTGGTGACAGTTTCCACGAGTGCCCTATATAATGGCGCAGAGCCTGTGCTGACGAGGGACCCAACAGTACCAGACAAGCTGCGCCACCCTCCTCCCCCCGAGTGATTCTCTGCACTTTCTGGAGAAGACCCCATCTTCTGCCCATGGATCACCGGACCAGGCTGGGACTTACAGAGCTGGGCGAAAGTTCAGCTTCAGGCTTCATGAGGAGGACGCTCTTGTCCACAGCACGGACGGCACACAGGGAGCCTAGGGAGGCTCTGACATGCAGATGTGCCTCAGCGGCAGGGAAGCCCTTGGCTGGTGAGAAATGCAAGTGGACCTGCAACCCCAGGAAAGGTGTTTGAGGAGATAATTGTCCAGACACTTTCACACCCTGCCCTACAGCAAAACTCAGTCCTAGAATGGCCTCACATAGCTCTGCCAGTGCCCCTCAATTCTCCCCTGCAGCCCCCCAGCTATTCCAGCCCTGGGCTCCCCACACAGGTCTGCCAGTGCCCCTCAGCCCTGCCCTGAAACAACCCCTTTGCTATTCCAGCCGTGGGCTCCCCTCACAGCTCTGCCAGTGCCCCTCAGCCCTACCCTGCAGCCCCTCTGCTATTCCAGCCCTGGGCTCCCCACATAGCTCTACCAGTATCCCCTACATTTCAGTTCTGATCCTATCCTCCATAATTCTGGCCATGCAAATTATTCCTGATGTGCATTCATCCCTCATTTTCAAATCCTGATCCATGGTCATTGCTTGATGGGCATATGGAGTCATCAAACATTTACTGAGTCTCTCTCTCTCACGTGGTGAATGCGAGTTGTAGAAACAGGCCACCCACCTTATTGGCAAAGCAGTTTTCAATCTTGAAATTTTCAGAATTGGCGATAACTTCCCCGCTGGGTAAAGTGGCATATACGAGTACTTTGGCCAGGGGGGCGATCTCCGGTCCCACAAGGACCCTCAGCTCAAACACCTGGCTGACTGACAAACAGAGAAGGGAGGGGCTAAGCTGTAGAGAATCAACTGCAGGACCACACACTTCCTTAGGCTCTCTCATGATGGCTCCAATATTAGCCACTTCCACTCTCTAAGCATCCTTTCTACCTGTCTCTCCCCTTTGTTTTATGAAAATTGACATGAATATGAATAACTCAGAGATGCTTTATACAAAACACATCATGTAACATATCCATTTTAAAGGTACAGTCTGGTGAACCTGAATATCCCATTTGAGTACATGTACAATTCACATACACAGAGTGAATCTGTCGTTTTTCACTTGCAATCACTTAAATGCTACTTTTTATATTTCAAACTGTTACCGGAGCTGGGGGCGCAAGCCCTGTACATACCTTTCTTCCAATGAGAAAACGGGCTGACCTTATGAGTTTTCTCTCTGTAAAACTTTACATGGAGCAAGATGGAGTTATTTGGGGTTTTGGTCCTCTTGGGGGGCTGTGTTCCTCAGAGATCTGAACTGGTTCAGTGTCTGTGTTGGCCTGCAGGGGTGGTAACCCCAACTCTGTGCCTTTGCTGGGAAAGACCAGAACTGTTGGCTCAGCAGGACAGAGTGGTGGAGAGCCCCAGAGAGCACAAAGATGGGCGTCAGTGACTTGCACTGGGGACAACCCGAACTCGATTTCTGTGATCAAGCCTGTCACGGAGAGGTAAGGCTTTTGGTACACAGTTCAGGCCCTTGATGCTTACTGCAGATACCTGACCTGAGATAGTCAGGTGAGATGGATTTGGTGGATCCCATCATGTCTTCTAAATTCACACCAGCTATAACCTTGCACTGACCCCTGGAGCACAGAATCCCCCTTCCCAAGCAACAAAGAAGGCGACGAAAGGCTCTGAGTGCAGTGTTGTGCACGCAGGGCTGCGGAGGGGGTGGGATTCCACACTTGTCTGCTGCTTAGGGTGGAATGAGCCCCGCCAGCCTGAATGGGAGTCCCTGGAGGCTGCCTTTGGGAAAATGAAATCGGTCAGGGGAACTGTGTGGGTGTCAAAGGGAAAGAGAGACCAGCGCAAGAAGGGAGGAGGAAGGGCGAGGGAGGGCGAGGAAGCACAGAGCAGAGAAGAAACATAGGGTTGGAAGAGACCTCAGGAGATAATCAAGTCCAACCCCCTGCTAGAAACAGGACCAATCCCAAAAGGAGGTTCTTGGAACCTCTTTCAGACACAGCAGCCCACCCTCCCAGGACAGACGGAGAAAGGGGTGGGGGCAGGAGGGCAGTTACGATAAGAATGGGCTTAAATTTTTAAGATTTTTTTTGTTGTTGTGGTTGTTGATAAAAGCAGATTCAGGGAAACCAAAACATTTCACACATTAGTGTCCAATCCACCAAATGCTTTTGGTTAGCAATAAAATTGGGAACAAATGAGAAGGTTTGTTTCAGCTTTTCCTAAAACAAAGGCTCAGTTTTTCAATTCTAAACAACTTTTCCTTCACTATCTCTTTCAGTTCTATTTGCTAAAGACTAAAGCAGCTCGAAAGGGAAACAGCTCAGATGTCCCCAAACAATTGTTTTTTGAGGTTCTGGTTTGGCCAGTGAACTGGGAATTCATTATTCCCACCGCTCTACTCACGTTCCCCATCCCCCACGGGATGTTCCTCGGTGCCTGACCTCACGATGCCTCCCTTGGCCATCACCTGCGGGGCAGAAGAAAGCCTCCTGTTACAGGTGTCCTGGTGTGAGACGGGGGATGCTCATGAGGAGCAAATGAGGGGGTGGGGCTGAGTGCCTGTACCAATGCCCTCCTGTGGGAGGGAGCCACACAGAGTCCCAGACTGGAGATGGACCAAGTTAGACATCCCCTTTCCTGGCAGAAAGCAATCACGCTCTGGCCACTACTGTATTTTCTTCAGTGGCTTTTCCATGTAAATGTCATAGCCAAATGAACCTGGCCGTGGGACAGTTTGGTGGCCTGGGACATACATGGGTGTCTGGCTTCTAGTGCTGTGTCATGCGTAGGGAGGTAAAGGTCAGTAGGCCTGGGCTTACCAAATAGTAAAAGGCGATTTCCTTTTGCTCCCCGACAGCTTGCGGCTTCAGGATATAATGCACCCGGACCCCCATGCTGGAGCCACAGCTTAAAGTCTGAGGTACCGGCTCGATTTTCAGAAAGCTCTTACTCTCTGAGTAAAAGCGCATTGCTGTGTGAGAGGCCGTACCATACTCGGGGGTGACCCAGTTGTGGTCGTAACAATTCAGTTCAGATTTATGGTTTACCTGATGAAGAAGAACGTTTTCACATCAGATCAAACAGTAGGTTACAAGCCCTTGCACTTCAGAAGGACAAAAAGAGGTAAGGTTATAACTGTGTTCTTGGCAGATTTTTCCAGGCACGGTGCATTGGTCTGCATTGCCCATTGCTGACGCTTGCCTGGGAGAGAGAGCTGGAGAACCAGAGGAAGAATGACATTGTGTGCCAGCCACACAGAGCTAGGCACAGAGAGAGCAAGAGAGAGAGGAGGAGACTGAAATTCCCAGCCAGCAAACTCTTTATTTTATTGCTTGATGGGAAAAGAGCTCAATAAACTTAAGGACATCCCCCTGGGAGCTTGGGCAGTGACACCTCTCACTGCCTAGCTCCCTGGATTCAGCCACTCACCATGATTGTAATTCTGCTGTCTGTGAAGTTGACGGTGTCTATGGAAAACCAGACTTGGCCCTTTTCATTGGTTGTGTAATTGGCGTTGTACTTGTCCCTTATGGAAATCTGGATTGTTTCATTGGAAATTGGAGCATCGGTCCCATCCACCAGCTTCACCTGTTGGAGGAAATCCAACCTCTGTTGCTTATACCAGGCAGGGAGAACAGTCCCTGGCTGCGTCTACACATGAAGCCTACTTCGAAGTAGCCTATTTCGATGTGGCGACATCGAAATAGGCTATTTCGATGAATAACGTCTACACGTCCTCCAGGGCTGGCAACATCGACGTTGCGCAGCACCACATCGAAATAGGCGCAGCGAGGGAACGTCTACACGCCACAGTAGCACACATCGAAATAAGGGTGCCAGGCACAGCTGCAGACAGGGTCACAGGGCGGACTCAACAGCCAGCCGCTCCCTTAAAGGGCCCCTCCCAGACACACTTGCACTAAACAGCACAAGATCCACAGAGCCGACAACGAGTTGCAGACCCTGTGCATGCAGCATGAATCCCCCGCTGCAGCAGCAGCAGCCAGAAGCCCTGTGCTAAGGGCTGCTGCCCACGGTGACCATAGAGCCCCGCACGGGCTGGAGAGACAGCGTCTCTCAACCCCCCAGCTGATGGCTGCCAAGGAGGACCCCACAGTTTCGACGTTGCGGGAAGCGGATCGTCTACACGGTCCCTACTTCGACGTTGAACGTCGAAGTAGGGCGCTATTCCGATCCCCTCATGAGGTTAGCGACTTCGACGTCTCGCTGCCTAACGTCGAAGGTAACTTCGAAATAGCGCCCGACGCGTGTAGCCGCGACGGGCGCTATTTCGATGTTAGTGCCGCTACTTCGAAGTCGCGTGCACGTGTAGACACAGCTCCTCAGTCCTAATGGCCCTTTGCTCACATTATTGCCTAAGGCAGCTTCAGCGGCTGTTTCTTGCCAACCGTAGGGCGAGTCTGTGTGAATGTGCGGGGTGTGTCAGAACCACTGGAGGATGTGGCAGTGTGTCCTCCTGGGAGCATGGGCAGGACTGTGCCAGCTCACACCTATGGGCCTTTACATTTGATTCCGTCTGACAGCTCCAGGGGGTCAGAGGAAGGTGCTGCAACTCCCACCAATGGCAAAGCTACTGCAGCATGTGCAGAGGCAGAGAGATGGCTCCTGTTCCTGAGGTCTGTAATCCTCCCCTGTGTTCAGTCTCTCTCTGAAAAGTGGCAGGTTCTTGTTCTCACAGACAAGCACACTTGTGTCATGTAATTTTCTGGGCTCTCAGTGGTTCCCTACCTCCCCGAAGAAGGGGATCCCTGGTCTGTAGTAAGAGTCCACCTGCGCAAAGCTGATTTTGCTCATGGTGCCTGTGATCTCACTGGAGCCAGTCCCAGTTAATTCCACCCCTGCAAGAGAAAAGCAGCAAAGAGGGCTTGAACCAAGGCACTGAGCTGCTGCACGTCGACCCACATGTTGTCCAGCTGTGCCTGACTCTTCTGTGCAGGCTGGCAACACCCTCTCATGCTGCAGTGCAGTGTGACATCTCTACCCCGTCGGCGGGAGGCATACCTGTACCCTCTTCTGTGACCTTGCCTTCCACCTCAATTTTCATCTCGTAACCCTTTCGCTTGAGCTGGAATAGCCTGGTCTTCACCACACTGGAGACACAGCCATGAGAGTCCGCCTGAGCCAGAGACCAAAGAAGAAATCACCCTGCAAACCCCTTTTCCTTACGTCTATACGAAACGGAAACAGCCCAGCACCCAAGAGATTTGTCTGCTGCTTGGTTTGCCCAAATCCCAGCCTCTTGTTGGCTTGGTCCAGCCCAAATCCCTCCTTCCTTATCTCCCCAACAAAGCAGCCAAGGTATCTCTGCTCCCCAGCGATCTATCCAAAGTGTCTGCTGCCCTCTGTGATGAATTTCACCTCAAATTTTCAAGGTTACACTCCTGGTCCCCCATTTTTTCAGATCACATCCCCTAGAACTGCAACTTCCCATCAGTGTGATACATTTCTTTGATCTGAAGATTCTTACATTTTCTCCTTGACCTTACATTTTTCAGATCTGAAGAAGTGGATCTGTCTCATGAAAGCTCATCACCTATTTTATTTTTAGTCTTTAAAGTGCTACAGGACTGCTTTTTTGCTTTGTGAAGATCCAGACTAACACAGCTACCTCTCTGTGACATTTCTTTGTGTCTTTTATCCACCTTCAGGATCCTCTCACTTTCTCCATGTGTGTTCTTTCTCCCCTCCTCCATCTCTCATTCTTTCCCATCCTTCTCCTCACTCTCTCTCTCTCTAACCCAGCTCCATTTTCCATCTAATTACTTTCATTTCCTTCATATTCTCCTTCTCTCTCCCGAGGGCTCTATCCCCATTCTCTCTACTTTTCTGCTCCATCTCTCTCTTTCTTCTGCCTCTTGACTTCTCACTCCCAGATCCTACATTTTCCTCTTGATTTCTCCTCTTCTTTGCTCCTGCTCCATGCCCATCTCAATCCAATTCAGATACAAAAGCCTCGCAGAGGCCCCTCTTTCCCAGCTAGAAGAAACCCCTGGCCCAGAATGAATCCTGATGTCAATGGGAGTTCTGCCTTTGATTTCAAGGGGGCCAAGATTTCACGTGAGAGGTTTTTCTTCATAGTTGATATCCCCAGCCTGGGCCTCACCTTCCCGTGACCACCCCCGCTCTCCTGTGAGACATAGCCCACCCTAAAGCACAGAATACCAGCTGAAGTCTAACAATCCCCATTGACAGACACAGATCATCCTCCCTGAGACAGTCACCTCCTGCCAATGGCTTGGATCTCACCTGCTTGGTGAATTCCTCACACACAGCATCAGCCTCTCTGCCATAGCAGGATGACCTGTTCTGGGAAAATTTCCGGCACACACGGACTTTCACCAGGCCGGGGACAGGGGTCCCATAGGTGTACCTGTAACCAGAGAAGGTTCAAAGAGACCCAAAGTGCTTAGAAGGGGAGACAGAGGCAGGCAGAAGAGGCCTTTGGAACACTTTATGTCATTACCTCTGAGGACTCTGCAGGAATTTCTTGTCTATTCCCTAGAGCATTGCCTAGACCTGTTTTTCAATGACTCGAGTGACAGGACTCCAGCCATTTTCAGGGGATTCCATTCCACTACCCAGCAGGCCTGCTCCAGCCACCGGGACATGTTGCCTGATAGTCAGGCTCTTCTGCCCCTTAATCAGGCGAGTTTTCCTTCTCCCGCCTCCCTCCCATTTGGCCACAGCTTTCTGGTAAGGAAGAGCCAAGACCTGTGAACAGGATTTCAGGTGCAGTCTCCTCAGAGCTGAACACCATCTTCCAGCTGGCACCTCACTAGCGCTGCACAGAGGGGGGTTATCATCTCCCACCACCACTACATACCACCCTCAGAGCATGTTTTCAGTTCTGGACACCTCTTCCCCCCAGAACCACTGACAAATTGGAGGGTGTTCCAGGAAGAGCAGGAAATATGAGCAAGGATCTGGAGGGAGGTGTTTGTGAGGAGGGAAGGAAGGAGTTAAATTTGCCGTGTCTAGTTATGGGATGTCTAAGAGGAGACATAAGTTCTGCCTACAAGCACCTGAAGGAGGCATCACCAAGTGGGTGAGGCTGGGATTTAGAGGCACGTAGGAGCCTGACTAGGAAGGACAGAATGGTGTTAAGGAAGGGCACATTTGGACTGAGCAGAAAAAAAAATCTCCCTGACGGGAGCTGTGTGGGGCTGAGGCTTCATTTCCCAGGGTTGGGGGACTCCATCTCTTGGGATGTTTAAAGGCAGGGCTGGGTGCAGACTAGACAAGTAGGGAACAATCCTGCCCTGGGCTTCGGGGGTGGAGTGAAAAAGTCCCAAGGGGCCTTCTCCAGCTCTGGTTTTCGGGCTGGCAGCAGGAAGGCAAAGGTGGGTGAGCGCAAAGAGCAGTGATTCAAAGCCCGCGACTCACAGACTACAGACGGCCACTCTCAGCTCCTCGTCCTCGATGGTGATTTTCTTGGGAAGCTTCACCAACACCTCAAACTTGGGCAGCACTGAGGGGAAAAGAAGGACCACAAGTTGAGCAGAGCAGAGGGAGCACGTGTGCATCACTGTCCATTCCCACTGAGTGACACACACAGCTTGTCCCTGCCCCTCCCCGCCACCACCTGAGGCCTGATCCTCAACCTGTTGTGCATTACCACGGAGGTGCTGGATGCCAGGGGCTGCAAGGACAATGGCAGGAGGCCAGAGCTGGAGAAGAGTAGGAAGGAGAGGTGAGTGATGTGAGTTTCATCGGCAGAGCATGGAGGTGGAGGGGGTGGGTGGGACGCAAACTGTGCCACTGTAATGCAGCATTTGCCTCACTTGTTCTGCATCCCCACCAAATACCGCACCCAAGTGGTAGGAAAGTCCTGCCCCAAAAGTAAAGCTGCCTTGTACTGAGGCTGGAATCACAGCCCATACCCAGGAGGCCCAAGGGATAGGCCTTTGTAGCCACACCCCCAGTACTCTCATTGTCTTTTACAGTCTAAGGTGATGGGGAGAAAGCTACACAACTCTGGCTGGAACTGAGGCTGAGCTCCAGTGCAAGATCTGCAAATGGGACCTGGCAGGGGTTCCTGTTTCACTAAGGCAGTGGTCCCCAAACATTTTACCTCACGTCCCCTATGACCCCCGTCCCCCCCACAAGCAGGGGCAGGCTTGGGGCTGCTGGAGGTGGGGGATGTGGATGGGGTAAGGGAGCCGAAGTTGGGGCCGCAGATGGGAAGAAAGCAAATAGCGGAGCCTTGGTCATGGGCCGAGGCTGGCCACTGGGGGCATGGTTGGAATCTGGGCCAAGGCCAGGAGTGGAGCTGGGTGGTGCTTGCTCCCATCCTCTATGGGGACAGGCCTGGGCCCCAGCTGCACCCTGATAAACGTTCCTCTGAAGCCCTGTAGGGGGTGTGCCCCCCCATCAGGGACCTCTGCTGTAGAGCACCCTGTTTTTCCTTGCCCGTTCCTCAGAGTGCTTGTCACTTCTCTGGACATCCCTGACAAACGCGAATGAGATTTTGGTGCCTGGAATGGACCCTGGATCCAGATCCTGCTTCCAACACTCCCAGCCCCAACACAAGTGGGACCCTTCTTACCATATTCCTCCACAGTAAAAGAGTGTTCTAGATTGGTCCCCGTCTCCTTCTGCACCACCACATGGTAGGTGCCATGGACAGGCTCAGAGGCAAGGGGGAAGGAGAGCTGGATGAGGCCGTGATTTAACTCCACCTCTCGCCACTGGTACACACGGTTGTTCTGCGGGTCCTACAAGTGAGGAGACCATGAGGTAACAAGACAGGATGACTCAACCTTTCATTTGCAAACAGGGTGGCTATGAGACATGAAGCTGCAGAGCAGGGCATGCCATCCTATCTTCAGCAGAGATACAGGAAAGACATGGTCATCTCCGGGACAGTACATTTCATCATCTTTATGGAAATATGCTCAGCAATATGGGTATATCTAATTCAAATATGCTTTATGCAAATTATTGCATATAACCTGTAATTGGAAAGCTTGTAGTCCCCTGAATGTATATATTCTATTTGTATGCATGCACCACTTCTGCATCTGAAATTAGGAAAATTCACTGTAGATTTATCATCAATGTTTTTGTGTTGGGAAAAGGCTATTAACAGCCCATCAGGAACAACAGCGAAGCAGCCAGACAAATAGCTAATAGCCCATTATCAAGAGACAGTTGAGTGGAACAAATTGATAAACTTAATAGTAACGAGTCACTGGGACCAAATGACATTCACTCAAAAGTTCTGAAAGAACTGAAATTGTGGAATTATTAACTGTGATTTGTAATTTATCCTTTAAATAAGCTTCTGTACCTAAGGATTGGAAGATAGCTAATGTGATGCCAATATTTTAAATGGGCTCTAAAGATGATCCTGGAAATCACAGACCAGTAAATCTAACATCAGTACTAGGCAAATTATTTGAAACTATAGTACAGAACAAAATAGTCAGACATGTAGACAAACATAATTGGTTGGGGAAAAATCAACATGGGTTCTGTAAAGGGAAATCATGCCTTACTAATCTACTAGATTTCTATGAGGTAGTCCATAAGCATGTGGACAAGAGGGATCCAGTAAGATATAGTGTACTTAGATTTCCAGAAAGCCTTTTATAAGGTCCTTCACAAAAGGCTCTTAAGTAAAATAAATTGTCATGGGATTAGAAGGAAGGTCCTTTCATGGAGTGATAACTGGTTAAAAGACAGGAAACAAAGGGTAGGAATAAATGGTCAGTTTTCAGAATGGAGAGAGGTAACTAGTGGTGTCCCCCAAGGTCTGTGTTGGAATGAACCCCAAACATTTGTTCAGGGAAGAGCAAGAAATATGAGCAAGGATCTGGAGGGATGCTATGTTCAGCAATGACCACAGGAACAGTGAGAAGTCCAGTGGCACCTTATAGACTAACAGATATTTTGGAGCATAAGCTTTCGTGGGCAAAGACCCACTTCATCAGATGCATGAGTAGGGGGCGTTTCAGAGGAGGATTTAAAGACGGGGTCTCAGTAACCTCCTCTGAAACCCACCCCCACTCATGCATCTGATGAAGTGGGTCTTTGCCCACAAAAAGCTCATGCTCCAAAATATCTGTTAGTCTATAAGGTGCCACAGGACTTGTTGTTTTTGAAGATACGGACTATCTCGGCTTCCCCTCTGAGACTAATGACCACACGGGGGCAGCGAGCATGGGAGACAGTTATACTGCATTGTGACCCCAAAAGCTCAGGCCAAACCCCTCCCCTACAGCCCTCGGCCACACTGGAGGACCAGGGTTGTGGAGCCCCACCAGCCTGGCCATCCCCCCGTGATGCACTGCCAGCGGGGCAGCACTGCCCTGTCCCCCAGGGAGCAGCTGCCACCCACGGCAACCGGTAGGACAGCTCCAGCCCCCGCGGGAGGAGCTCCTGTCTGGAGCTGGCCAGTGCAGCCCCCTGAAGCCCCAGGGAGCCACCATTACTGGACCTGGAGAGCCCTCTAGACCTCTCAGCCCCCTGCCCTGAGCTCCCCTGGCCCTGATCCTGCGGCCTGCCTGCCCTGAGCACCTGCACTACTCAGCTCCCTTTGCTGATCCCCTCAGCCCTGCCTTCAGCCCTGCCCCAGCCTCCTACCCTGCCTCTTGTACCACCCCTCCCTCCCCTGAGCCCCCAGACACACAAACCCCTGCCCTGAGCCCCGTCCCCGCTCCTGACTCCTTCACACCCTCACCCCCCTGGACACCTCCTGCACCCCTTGTCCTGGGACCCACACACCCAATCCCTGGCCCTGAGTCACCCACACCTCTGATCCCCCTTTTGTGAGTTCTACACTCCCACCCACCTGCCCTGAGCCCCCACAGGACCCAAGCAATGGCCAGTAAATCCTATAATACTTAAACCAAGGGCAAATAATTGCTAGTTGGGGCACAGGGACAACCACTGTGCATCTCTCTCATTCATTGATACAGGAGGCGAACAAGGCGTGGGCTTGCTCTGCCTACACTTGTACAGAGTAAGGTGGATTTATCTGAGGTCCTGACCCCACTGGGGCTGTGCTCATGGGTGCTGTGTCATGTCCCTTTGGCTGAACCTGCCCAGTGCTGAAAGGATTTCAGTGTCTTTCTTGCTCTGCTGTGTCCTGTGTGACCCCAGCTCTGTGGCCAGAGCTTCTGGCTCAGCAGGGGAGGATTGTGGGAGGGCAGGAAGGCAGGCTCAGAGGTATGATCAGTCCTTCAGGTGACAGTCTCAAGGGGATCTCTGTGACCAAACCCATCACAATCTCCCTCTCTATAACTGAGGGCACCTGGTGGACAACTCTGTAGTTTCTCACTAGCCTGTGAAGATTTGAAATTATGAGAGTCTTTAACCATCAAGTCCCGTGCAATTAGTGTGTGATTAAAGAGCCGAATACCAGCTCTGAATCTACTCCATTGTCCGCCCACCACCACATGGAGTGGGCAAGGAGGCCGGGAGAGAGTGAGGGTAGGAGGCAGATGGCAGGATGAGATGGATCCTGAGAGCTTTAATGTTATATTTGCAGTGTGGGAGCTGGTAGGTGGCTGGACACAGAAATACTCAAGTCACCGATGAGGCTGAGAAAACCCTCCCACAAAGGCACGTGCAAGGGACTGGAACTGCCAATCTAGATTTAGAGATGTTGTTTGGGCTGCTACCCCAGCTCAGCTTGTGATACCAGCGCAGGGAGAAAGCTCTACCTATATTCTAGTAAACCACCTCCACAAGGTGCATAACTTCTGGAGCTGGGAGCCTGTTTACAGTGGAACTTTACTGCGCTGTGGCTTGCTGTGCGTAGGGTGTGTATTTTTTCGCACTCCTGAGAGAGAAAGCTATGGCGTAATCTCTTACCCATGTAGACAAGCCCTCAGGCACCTCTTTGCTGGCATGACCACACCCAAGCTAGCTGCTGCCCTGGTGCTACTATTTCGGTATCATAGGGCACCCTCGACTGATAGTTACACTGGAATGGAATTTGTGTGAGGACCAGGGCCCACTCTGACAACAGGCCCCTTTCAGGTGGCTTCACACGACCTGAAGAGGAAGGAATGTTCACAAGCCCTTTCCCCTTGCTGCAGGTCATGGTCCATTCCCCTGGGCAGCTGAGGATGGAAATCTCTGGGGCGACCCAATTCTGAGATGCAAGACACCCAGCACCTGAGTGGGTGAGGGGATTGCAGAACTCTGTCTCCTGGTCCAACAGACTCACCCTTACTTCCCTGCTCTGAGGCACTGGCTGCTACACTAGCTGTTCACAAGGAACTCTACACCTACTCTGCCATGGAGCACAGAGCTCTTCCCGTCCCTGAAGTGGCCACCCGTTTCCAGCTAGCTGCTGCGAGAGTGAAAATCAATGTGCCACTTACCTTGATGAAGACCAGTGGAAACTATAGGGAGAACAAGGAGAAGCAGAGTTAGAAACACAGGTCAGAGGTGCCCTGAACTCATTTATCCCAGTCAGTGCATTTCTGTAAGAGATGCACTTGGTTAAGACTCCAGACCATGAAAACTGCTTTTCCTACAGGCTGATATGGAGTAGTTCCTTCACATTTTTGCTTTTCCCCCTGTAACGCCAGAGGTTTTGAAAATCTACCTCATTATTATTTGGTCTGCAGAATTTTTCAGCTTCTGATAACATGTATTTTTCCTCTTGGATATAGAAAATTTTTTTATCTTCATTTCAAAAGAGAATGTTTTTCGGTTCCTCAGTCCCTGACAGTTAAGAAATCGGTGCAATTTTTGCCCTTCTAGTGTGGTGCCAAGGGAGATGGTTTTTACTGGGTTCTGACTGACATTTTAAGGCAGTATATGCTTTATAAGGGTGCTGCTGTTGTAGATTGTGTATCTTTTTCTTTCAGGATTTTCAAAGGGCTTGTGACATACGTGAATTAATAAAATTGAAAGCAGCATTTTACAATATAATAAAGTGTGATTCATACGATACCTTAAAGGGACTTATTCTGTCCTATGCCCACTCTGTCAATGAGGCTGAATCAAGGCAGAATCTGACCCTTATAAAGCCAATGTGGGGAGTAAGAAGGGATCGCTTGCTTTAGAGAGTTCCTGTTATGGTTCCAAATGGATGCTTAAAAGAAGTAAGTTCCTCGGGAATCACAAATGACTTTAAAGGGGACGTTGTCAGTGCTCACCATGTGAGACATGGGTACTGATCAGACCTACCTTCTCATTCAGGGGGCGGAAGTCTTCATCCATAGAGACAATCCGAAATAGAACTGCAGAGACATGAGTGAGAGAGAGAGAGGAAGGGATGTTCACTGTTAAATTTGCAAGGGCTTTACCAGGTACATCTGTCGTTGAGGCAGATGCTGAGTGCATGCCTGGCCAGGTGAAGTGACCAGTGGGCAAGTGGCAGGGTGGGATGCATGCCCCACACTCTGCATGTTTGTGATTGTGGAGGTGGCGGGAGGTCAGGTTGCCAGCCAGCTGTATTGATTTGGCGGTGAGTTGTAGGGTCTCTGAGGACACGGGGAGAATTCCCCACCCAATTCCCTGTACCTGTTTGTCCTGGTTTGTAGATGGGTTTGTCTGTCTGCACAAAGACCAGGCTCTCTGTGTCCTTGACCAGCACCGATTTCCTGCTCCTGAACTTCAGTGTCGGCCCTTTCACCAGCACCGTGAGAAATGCTATTGGCAAGCCACTGGCCTTTGGAACCTGGAGAACAGTAAAAGTATTACAAGAAGTCCTGTGGCACCTTATAGACTAACCGATATTTTGGAGCATAAGCTTTTGTGGGCAAAGACTCACTTCGTCAGCTTATGCTCCAAAATATCGGTTAGCCTATAAGGTGCCACAGGACTTCTTGTTGTTCTCAAAGATACAGACTAACACAGCTACCTCAGTAAAACAATTGTGGCCTTAGAGGTTCCCTCTGTGCACTGAGCTGCTGGAGGCTGGAGGTTTACATGGAACTCAACCTGAAGGGTCACCACCTCCCCACCAAATCAGGGAATGTGTGGTCTAGGGAAAGAAAGCCAGGACCAGCCAGTCTGACCTCACCCTGGTTTTGCCAGGACTCTTCTCCACCCCCACTCCTGCCTCCTCTGTGCTGCTGGAGGCTTTTCAGGAGTTCCTTACCCCCAAGCTCCAGAGCAGTCACTACCCTGCCATGCCTCTGCCATCCCCTCCCCATGAGGAGTCCCTAACTCCTCCACCCCAGTAGTTTATATCTTAGTCTGAGCTTTTCCATCATCCCTTGTGCTGCCTCTGACCAAGGCAGGGGGTCATTTTCCTTCCCTCACTATGCTCCTTCCTCAAAAGGCTTTATGGCGTGACAAAATCCCCACAGCTGAGGATCCCTGTGATGGATGAAAATGGGAAGCTACATCTGATCAATTCCTTCTGGGATAGATCTGTTTTCTTCTACCTTCCTCCCAGCCAGCCTTGAGTGCTGCAGGGAGTGAACCTGAACTGGCCCCAGGTAGAGGCACAAGATAAACTCATGGATTTCAACTGCCTCGAGGACCTTCTCTAACCTCTTTCTTCCAGTGCTTTCTGTCCTGGCTCACTCAGAGGCCTGTGGAGCCTCCAGAGAATTGGGAGACCCGGCTTCAGCTGTCAGGTCAGCACTGACATAGACAGAAAAGCACACAGCGAAGCCAGACACCCCACAGCCTGTAGCACAGCATCTCCCACAACATTGGGCTGGGCGTGGAGCTCAACCCTGACTGAATAAGACTATTCCCAATGAGTCACCCACTGCACTGCCGGCAGGTACTGTGGTTTTCTTTGACTGTCTCCAACCTGAGCCTGTTGCTGTTTGTGGGTTCTGAGGGTATCAGGCTTTGCAGGGGTTTGTTCCAGGCTGTCACTATCTTTCCAACTGAAATAATAAACCCCACAGGGGCCAGATACTCACCGTGAAAGGGACACACTTGAACACGTCCTTCTCCGCCACCATGTCTGCGATCAGACTCCTGTTCTCCCCGGCATGCTCCAGCGTGGCGCTCAGCGTCACGGATTCGTTCAGGTGGGTCAGCTGGACGCAGATCCGTTCAGAAACGTTGGTGTGGATCAGAAATGGCACTAGCACCAGGTACTGCCTGGGAAGGGGAAGGGCACAGGTCAGACAGGCAGGGCTGGGGGGATGTAGAAGGCACTGAGAGACGGACCTAGGCTCATGTGACAGCTGAATCCTGGCCATCCATCCAAATGGCAACTTATACTCACAGGAAGGGACGTTTCATTTTGGGTTTGTAACATGCTCGCCTGTCTGCTCAGTCACCTGGGAACTGAGGACATCCTCTAGAGCAGCAATGAGGTCTGTGCTAACTGGGCTTGCTGCTGTCCAAGGCTGTTTGCTCAGCCTCCCAGCAGGGAGTGGGGATGGCTCGAAAAGTTCCAGGAATTAACTGGTGTTTCTGTATCCCACAGACCTTTGTTGAGCAAGGATACCTTTGTTGGGGAGAATTGGGGGTTCTGTAGCCCCGCAAAAGTTTGAACCCCTGAATTTCATATTTGATGTCTGCTTAAAGCACATGCCCTAACTCCAGAGACAGCTCTTAACTGCATCAGAGCTGGTGCTGCTGCTAGCTTTGCTTTGAGGCTGGGAGTTTGTTTATAAGGAGAAGATAGTAGGGTGATTAGGATAACAAAAGGCTCGTCATTCATGTAACTGAAGGATCATTACATCAGTGTTTCTCAACCACAGGTACATGTACCCTTGTGGATACACTGAGGTCTGCCAGGGGGTGCATCAGTTCATCTAGGTATGTGCCTACTTTTACAACAGGCGACCTAAAAACCCTAGTAAAGCCAGTACAATCTAAAAGTTTATTCAGACTATGACTTGTTTCTACTGCTTCATATGCCGTACGCTGAAATGTAAGTACAATATTTCTGTTCTGATTTATTTACTTGATAATAAGATGGCAGAAAGTCAGCAGGTTTTCAGTACTAGTCTTCTGTGATAGTTTTACATGTTTTTGTAAGTAAGTAGTTTTTGAGTGAGGTGTAACTTGGTGATGTGCACAAGAAATCTGATTCCTGAAAAGGGTCCAGTAATCCAGAAAGGTTGAATGGCACTTGTTTCAAGACCTCAGATTACCTTAGGACCTTGTTTCTCAACCAGTGGCACAAGCTCCCTTAGAGATACGCAAGACATCTGGGGGTACTTATAATTTTTTTAAAAAGAGGTACTTTATATAAAAGGTTGAGAAACAATGCATTAGATAATCATGAAAACATTGCCCTGTACTATACTTAAAACACAGGGAAAAATGAATAGGAATAAATAGTGGTGAAGTCCAAGGGTCTCTATTTGGACACCACAGTCCAACTTACCCATACATGAACCTGGGAGAAACAGTCAGGTGACACATTTTTCAAAATTGCTCAAAATAGTTGTGTCTAAAGCTGACTGCAAAGAGTTCGACGTATCTCACAAAACTGGCTGATTGGGCAACACAAGGGCAGATGGAATTCAGTGTTGATAAATGCAAAGTCATGCACATAGAAAAATATAATCCCAACTATACATACAAAATGAGAGGGTCTAAAACAACTGTTACCACTCAAGAGAGAGAGTTGGAATCACTGTGGTTTGTTCCCTGAAAACATCTGCTCAATGTGCAGTAGCAATATAAAAAGCCAGCCAAATATTGAGAAACATTTAGGAAAAGAATAGATACAAAGACAGAAAAGTATCATATTTCTTTTATATAAAATCATGGTATGCCCACATATTGAATGCAGCATGTGGACCTGGTTGCTCCATCTAATGCAAGATATATTGGGTTTGGAAAAGATATAGAAAAGGCAACAGAAATGACTAGGGATAAGGAACAGATTCCAGATGAGAAGATGTTAAAAAGACTGGGACTTTTCAGTGTGGAAAAATATGACTAAAGGGTGAGGAGATATGTTAAAGCTCTAGAAAATCATGAATGTTGTGGAAAATAGAATAAGGAAATGTTATTTACTCTGTCATTAGCGTAATGAAAGGAGCTCAGCCAATAAAATTTATAGATAACAAACTTAAAATAAACAAAAGAAATTATTTCTTCGTAGTCAACCTGTGGAACTCTTGCCAGGGGATGGTGGAAAGGCCCAAATTATAACAGGGATCCCATGAGAACAAATTAAGTTCCAGGAGGATAGGCCCATTGGTGGTACCAGCCAAAATGTGTAGGGATGGTGTCCCTAGCTTCTGTTTGTCTGGGAATGGGCAACAGCAGATGGATCCAGTGCCTTTAGGACCTGACTGCGTCCCAAAGGGGGAAGTTTGCTAGACAAGTGGAGGTCAGTTCTGGCCCCCTTCCCAGCTCTGCTCATGGCCTGCACTGACAGCTTCTTGACTCGCCTCCACTTCCAGGCCTAGATGCCCCCGTCCCCAGTTGGGCTGATGGGCCCGCTTCTGCCAGACCTGGCCAGACTGCCGGCCCTGTCAGGCCTCCTGGCATGGGCCCTCCTGCTGCTTGAACTGAATCTTGGTTGCCAGGGCTCTCTGATCCAGCAACATCTTTGGTCCTGCCAGATCACGGATGTTGCCACCTCCGAGAGCTTCAGTTTCTAGAGGTTCAATCTGTGCTTTCTAGCTCGGCCAGTAAAGGCTGGGGGGGTAGTTCTCCTCTGCCTGGGACTTGGTGAGGAGTAAGCATAAAATGTGGCCTCCTGTGAAAGAAGAACAAAGCCCCGGAGAACCCAGGCCTATATTTGGACATTTGTCAGGACTTGCCTCAAGTGTGACACTTGCCCCTTTGACATCCCTGTCACGCATCCCTGCAACTCTGCTTCACCTGCTCTCCCTCTGGGGTGAGAATGGCAGAATGGGTGAAACGTGACAGCCGCTGCTCTTAGCGCTGGGGGCAGGCTCACTGATACTACCGAGGTGATGGTTATGGCCTGATATTGGCCTCTGGCTCCTCCCTGCATAAACCCACAGCCACATCAACTTGTACAGCCTAATGCATCCCAGGAGATCCAGTTCCAGAAGCGTCACCACTCCGTTGGCTCCCAGCAATAGTGGTAATCTCAGCTCCTCGAGACCTTTCAAAATTTCCATATCAGCCCTGTCTGGTTGATCTCCTTGAGCTGCCCTCCTCCCCTCTGGTTGGGGCAGTGTTGTCAACCATGAGCTTAAATTTATGCATACATGCAAATTATTCACAGATATGCAAATTATTCATTCAAATTTGCATAATGTGCCTCACACAGAGCAGAACAGACTTTGGGACTGTGCCTCACATTCAGTCCTCCCGCCCTTCCCCCTCCCCTGTTCTTTCAGCCAGAATGAACTTTCAGTTAGATTGAGAGAACAAGAGTGGCGAAAAGGCAGGTATCTCGAAAAGGCAGGCAGAAAGAGAACAGCTGGGCCTTTCCTGTGCAGCAGGATGCAACCAAACCCAAAACAACAGCTGCTTCTTCAGCATAGAGAGTGCATCAATCCATTTTAAAGTGTGGAACTCAGACAAGTCTGACCAGAGGCAAACTACATGCTAAGAGTAGAATGGAGCAGGGCCAAACAATTTGCATGGAGCCATTTTCTGCTGGAAAATGCAGTTGCATCACCATGGAGACAACTTACAGGAGTGTGTCCATTTTGACAATATTTTAAACAGAAAAAAACATTTAAATAAATTGTTTTGACTTTCTCAATTACATAATGTAAAATGTTTTCTTTTGACTTTTAGATTATAACATGAATCTTTTAAACTATTACTAATAGTATATTATGATATGAAGCATTTTATATTATACAGGTAGAACATCTCTCGCCCAGCACCCTCAGGACTTGGCTCATGCAAAAGAGAGAATTTGCCAAACCATGGGAGGTCAATATTGTCTAGCAGCATTACCTTCATTTATACTGCTTACCGGGCTCTTACAAGACATTTAGGGGTAAATTACAGCTAAAGAACAGCACAGAACACTGAGAGCCAGGACTGGTGGCTGTAAACAAACTTTATGGGACCACCGGAAACTTGGCTACACCTATGATAAGTGCATTGCTGGCAAACTAACGTCATGCCAGACCACAGATGTTGTCAGATGAGCGAGTGCTGGACTACAGAGTTTCAGCCTATAGTACAATGTTGTGACATTACCATAATGTAGTGGGCTTTTGCATTATATTTTCCTGGAGATGCCACTCCACGAAAAAGTTGGATTGTGTCTTACCGTTTACAATTAAATGGATTTTGAAATGTCATTCCTTGCAATTCAGGCAAGCCTAGGCGGTGAGCTTTCTGGGGAAAGGATCATCTTGCTGGTCTGTGTTTGCACAGCTCTTAGACTAACAATAGGGAGTTAAATGGATTAAAAGCTCCCACATTGGAATTATGGGACTAGAGCCATCCCCCACTGAAGCAGGGCAGTGTAAATAGCACCTGCTCATGTACACCAACAAGGGGAAGCCACTGCACTGCAAATACGCTAATCTGTGCTGAGCTCCATTCAAAGGAACTCTGTGCTGGTTGCCTCTGACAAAGGGATACCCAGAGTCACAGGCTGTGCTTGGCTATACCCCGCCTTCAGGCCCCTCAGCGGAGGCAAGGTTGAAGCCAAGTTGCAGTATCCAAGGTGGATGTTCCAGCAGAGTGTGCCATTGCCAGGGTCTGTGCTGACAGACAGGAATCTAGGTCAAAGACTCTCTTTGGGAACATTTGCAGTCTGTGGCTGCCAAGGGAAGCCACCGGCTTTAAAGAAGAGGAAAAAAGAGAAAGATTTGTCTGAGCTCTCACTCACAGGCAAGGAAACTTGGGTAGCAGGGGGCTGCAGGACAGGGCTGAGGGGCACTGGCAGAGCTGTGAGGGGAGCCCAGGGCTGGAATAGCAGAGGGGCTGCAGGGCAGGGCTGAGGGGCACTGGCAGAGCTGTGTGGGGAGCCCAGGGCTGGAATAGCAGAGGGGCTGCAGGGCAGGGCTGAGGGGCAGTGGCAGAGCTGTGAGGGGAGCCCAGGGCTGGAATAGCAGAGGGGCTGCAGGGCAGGGCTGAGGGGCCCTGGAAGAGCTGTGAGGGGAGCCCAGGGCTGGAATAGCAGAGGGGCTGCAGGGCAGGGCTTAGGGGCACTGGCAGAGCTGTGAGGGGAGCCCAGGGCTGGAATAGCAGAGGGGCTGCAGGGCAGGGCTGAGGGGCACTGGCAGAGCTGTGAGGGGAGCCCAAGACTGGGATAGCAGAGGGGCTGCAGGGCAGGGCTGAGGGGCAGTGAGAGAGCTGCAGGGGAGGGAGGGGAATGAAAGACAGAAAAAATG
Organism: Carettochelys insculpta; assembly: GCF_033958435.1. Taxonomy (NCBI): domain Eukaryota; kingdom Metazoa; phylum Chordata; order Testudines; family Carettochelyidae; genus Carettochelys; species Carettochelys insculpta. Next base: position 235,152,433 of record NC_134137.1, on the reverse strand, counting down.
GAGATGACAGCACCAGCCCCCTCTGAGTGTGGAGCTTACGGTTCGGTGGTGGGCGAGGTGTTTCCCAGAAGGAAGAAGAGGAGCAGGAGGAAGATGCTCCGGCCCCCGGGCAGCCTGTCCTTCCCCATGGTACAGAGTGAGATTGGTGAGCGAGGCAGACAGGCAGTCTTGTATGCTGGCTCCCTGCACCCTGGCTCACTGGTTGGTCAACTCTTTTATATTGCTCTCTGTAAACAGCCCCTGGGAGGGGTGAGGTAAGGGCAGGGGGCCAGGACCATCTGGGAAATGAGGAGAGGTACAGGGAAGGAGGAGGAGCCACAGCCGGCAGCTCTGAGTCCTGGCACTGTCCGTCCCTGGCCAGACCCTGCCACATGGTGGCTGGGGAGGTTTTTATCTCAGACACTGTCCTGTGCCTGAACCATTCACCCTCCCAGCCTCTGTTTGTCTAACTCCAGCAGCACCCTGTGGTGGGGGGGAGGAACCCTGTAGTTCATGACTGAGCCAGTCCAGCTGTCTGTGGGGATTGGAAGCAGTTTCCAAACCCTGTCCAGTGCAGCCAGATAAGCCTTTCCTGTTCCTATGCTATAAGCCGCTGTCCAAAAGCTGGCTGTGTCCACTAATATCCCTCTGGTACACCTTCTGAGGCCGTTTTGTGTACCATTGCCTGCTGCTGCCAGGCATGTACCAGAGCTGGCCCTAGCTATGAGCGTACCTTTTGCTGGCTACATGAGTGCACCTGCCCTCCGTTGTTCGAGGGAGCAAGGCTGCTTCTTTAGCTCCCCAGGCAGCTGGTGACAGTTGTGAATGGTCTCTTTGGAGCACAGTAAGACTGGCCCACGGGACTGTCCATGGAGCAAAGATGGCAGCATTGGGAGAAAAAGTGGGCTTATTTCTCAGCACTGCCACACTGTGTGACTGTGTGCACATCCGTTCCCCTCTGCACCTCACTTTACCCATCTGAAAAATGTTATAATGATTCTGACCCGCCAAGCAAGGACTCAACTGATGAATGTTTGTCAAGTGGTTTAAAGCAATGGTTCTCAACCAGGGATCCGTGTACCTCTGGGGTTACGCAGGGATCTCAGTGTTTCCCAACTTTTTTATGAATAAAAAACTGGACTTATTTTATGTTCATCTTTTTTTTCATATATATCCTTTTTGCACAGTCATGAGCACGATGACAAGTTTATTGCCAATAGGCAATGTCTGCCAACCAACCAGTTACGATTAAGTTGTTTAAACATATGTGTTACAATGGTAGAAAAGAAATTGTGTCTGAAAATTGTAGGCACTGGGTGTACTTATCATTTATTTATTTATTTAAAAGGGGAACATTATAAAAAAAGGTTGAGAAACTCTGTTCTAGAGTCTCCTCACAGGAGGTGCTATAGGCAGGCAAAGGAAGAAACTCTTTTTAGGGCACACGGGAAAACAGAATTCAGACATTTGGATGGTTAATTGCTTATCCTGTTATGGGATTAAGATCATTCAGGGCATGTGGGAATCCCCTGCCATGTTTCTGCAGGATGGAAATCAAAAACACTGGGGAAGCCTCAGTCAGGGAAAGGATGAGATCCTATGGGGATCCAGAATTGGAAGAACATCATATTTTACGTGCAAATTTCAAAACAAAATATTTCCTCTTCTGGGGGGCTGGGTAGTTGGTTTAAGTTCCCCCCAAAAATCTCAGAATAATTTGCGAAAAGCTTTACAGTTGTCCAATCTGAATTTTTTGGCCAAAAAAGAGATTTTTTGTACAAAAAATGTCACTCTGCTAGAATCCCCCTACCCACACAGGCCTTAATCTAGACATAGCATCATGCAGAATCATAGACTCATAGAACACTAGAACTGGAAGGGACTTCAAGAGGTCTTTGAGTCCAGTCCCCTGCTCTGATGGCAGGCCCAAGCTCTGTCTAGACCATCCCTGAGAGATGTCTATCTAACCTGCTCTTAACTATTTCCAGGGATGGAGGTTCCACAACCTCCCTAGGCAATTTATTCCAGTGTTTAACCACACAAACAGTTCGGAAGCTTTTCCTAATGTCCAACCTAACCCTCCCTTGCTGGATTGCTCCTTGTCCTATCCTCAGAGGCCAAGAAGAACAATTTTTCTCCCTCCTCCATGTAACCCTCTTTTAGGAACTTGAAAACCACTATTGTGTCCCCTCTAAATCTTCTTATTTCTAAACTAAACAAGCCCAGGTCTTTCAGTCTTCTCTCATAGATATTCTAGTGCAAACATTTGGAAACAAACATGCAGTGAGCTTATGCAATTGCCTGTGGATGATAACACAGCCTTCTTCTCACTGTGCAGCCTGTCCGAGGAATGGGAAGTAAAAACGTGAAGAACTAGTTCTTGGAGCATTGACTCAGAGGACCCGGTCCATGAACAGGACAATAAGTTAATATCCACTCACTGCCCCTGCAGTCACCTTCATACTGACCATCCCTTTATGCGCAAAGGAGATGATTCATGCCCCACATGTCAGGTCATAAAGCTTGAGAATTTAAGGATCAAGAAGGCTCTATGGAATGGGTCCAGAAGGTCATGGTGTGAGGGACACTGCAGAGGAGGATGAGAGGTATTGGTAGGGCTGTCATGGGAGTCCAGGAAAGTATTTAGCACTGGTACAACCACGTCTGGAAGAGTGTCGTGTTCTGGGTTCTACAACTTAAGTAAGGTGCAGCTAAATGGGGGAGAGGTCAGAGAAGAGTCTTGAGAATGATTAAAGGGCTAGAAAAAATGTCTGTATGATCAGATAAATCAACTGAGCCCTTTGTGTCTAACAAACAGAAAGGTTCAGGGTGACTTGATTCCAGTTTAAGTTTCTACACAGAAAACTAATATTTGATAAGGAGCTCTTAATAAGATTAACTGGCTAGAAGTTGAAATGTAGAATGGAAAGAAGGTGCACGTTTTTAACAATGACAGTAATTAACCACTGAAACAACTAATCATTGGTCATATTGTAATTGCCGTAAAGACTGGATTTTAAAAGACACGTTCTAGTTCAAGAAGAATTGTCTACTGCTAGTGGGGCTGACAGCCACCACAGGCCCCAGGGAAGGTGGAAGGGAACTCAGCTCCACACCCCTTGCAGGGGCAGGGCCTAGGTTATCAGCCCTTAGTACCCCTCAGATTGCAATGCACCCCCCTCCCAATCAGCAGGCCTGTCTACAGCAAGAATGGGAAACTGACAGCTGGCAGGTTGGATTCATCCCACAGTTTGCCTGGATCTGTCCCACAAAGTTAAGGGCTTTGCCCTGCCCCAGCAGAGTGAGCCAGCGCTCATGCTTAAGTGTGGCTGGAGGGCCAGCACCGATTCACCCTCAACCTGCTGCAGAGGGGAAGGAGCCCTGAGCCTCATAGTCCAGATCAAGGCCAGCCACAGGCTAAATCCACCTCATAGGCACTGCCTGGCACAGGAAGGATGAGGCTTTGTGGACAGTACCTGGAAGCTCTATACCTATGGTCACTTGCAGGCTCCCTGCCTCATCACTCCCTCTGGCTGAGAATCATGGCCAATAGGAATGATAGAGATCAGCATCTAAGTGCAAGCCAGGGCATCTCCTGCCCTGAGAGCTGTGCTAGATAGCCTCAGCCCTTGCCCCCTCCTGCCCAGACCCCCCACCCCAGCTAGCTCCTGTACCCTAACACCTGAACAGAACCTCCACTCCCAACCCACACCTGCATCCTACTTTCCACCCAGGCCCTGAGCCCACTCCCCCAGCTGGCTGTGGCACCCCATCCCCTGCTCAGACCCCAGACCCCCACAGCAAGGGCCCCTCTGTTCCTAGCCAGTGTTGGGCTAGCAGCTGGGGTAGGAAGCCCAGCTACTCCTTCTGGGATTTCCCCCTCCCCTGTCTCGACTCGACTCGACTCGACTCGACTCGACTCGACAGCTTCTTAGTATCATCAACATCACCAGTGCACCTTCTGTGTCGTCTTCTGCCTGCTAACTGGGGAGGCTTTTCAAGGCTTCCAGCAGGCCTGAAGTGGAGTCAGCTGGCTCCAGTCTGCCTGGGCCAGTTTCCTGCCAGCTGATCATAATTGTCTTGCAGCCCTCCGCCCTTAACTAGCAGGCCTTTCACTCCTTCTGCGTGGCCTTTTCCCTCCTCTGTAGCAGCTCTCTGGTCTGACTTTGTCACTCACCCCATCTTGCTTCTGTATCCTACCTCCTGTCCAGACCTCACATATCCACACCCACTCTATCCCATCCCATTCTTGTACTGTTACTCCTTTCCTCTCCTGCACATCAAGCCCAGTTTTGGCCCTGCCCCAGACCCTGCAGGGCCCCACAGAATCTAGTGACCCCAAGAGAGTTAATCTGACCCCAGGGGTGAACCCAGAGCTTCTGCACCTGCTCACCCATGGAGCTGGACCTTGAAGGGAGTGAGGTGACTGTCTCTCTTTTCTTTCCTCCATCTCACTTGGGGCATAGGTCCGTAAGGGTTTCTTTTGTGTGTGCGCTTCTCTTGTGTGTTGCCCCAACGGATTTTTCTGTGCTTCAGTAGACATGACCAAGAAAAGGTCCTACACCTCTGATCTATGGTGTGTGTTAGATACAGCATCTGAGCAGATGATCAAAATGGTCCCTTCTCACTTTGGAATTTATGAACAGGTGGCTGCAGGGCAGGGCTGAGGGGCACTGGCGGAGCTGTGAGGGGAGCCCAGTGCTGGAATAGCAGAGGGGCTGCAGGGCAGGGCTGATGGGCACTGGCAGAGCTGTGAGGGGAGCCCAGGACTGGAATAGCAGAGGGGCTGCAGGGCAGGGCTGAGGGGCACTGGCAGAGCTGTGTGGGGAGCCCAGGGCTGGAATAGCAGAAGGGCTGCAGGACAGGGCTGAGGGGCACTGGCAGAGCTGTGTGGGGAGCCCAGGGCTGGAATAGCAGAGGGGCTGCAGGGCAGGGCTGAGGGGCACTGGCAGAGCTGTGTGGGGAGCCCAGGGCTGGAATAGCAGAGGGGCTGCAGGACAGGGCTGAGGGGCACTGGTAGAGCTGTGTGGGGAGCCCAGGGCTGGAATAGCAGTAGGGCTGGCGAATACAATTAAGATGTGACTCTGCATTTAGCATGCAGGAACCCTTTTCCATATCATTGTGGTGATTTTCATGTCTTATTGATAGTTTTGAACCATCAAGTGGCTTGCATGAACAACAGACCGCTATCAGAAAAGGCCAACAGTTTTCCTTTCTTATGAAAAATTTGAAATTGTTTTGAATCAAACAAAACAAAACTCCTTTGTCTTGTACAAGGACATAAGGTCAGACATTTGGAAAGAGGGGGAGGCTGAAACTTTCCCTTTGTGGAGAGCCAATCCACAATTTATCTGCTTGTTCCAGAGGCTGCCTGTCTCCCTTGGAATTTGCCCCTTGGGTTGGCTGACTCCCTGGGCCAAGAAATGTCCTCAAAGCTGTCTGGGGAACTCTGGGAGCAGAGGCTCCAGCCAGCTGCTAAGGTGAGGAGACACAGGAGGCAGATGGGGAGCTAGAAGAGGAGTAGGCCGATTTCTCTTCAGTGTTTCATCAAGGGCTAGTCACTAGCAGGGAACATTTTGGTTTTGATGACTCACCATTTTCCCATGGAAGAACATTCTCTTGTCAGTTTCCAACAGCTCCTGTTTGCTGAGCACATTGACAGAGTGGGCGTACAGAAGACAGGAAAGCAGATAAGAGAGGATTTGGAAAGCGGGACAGACTTTGCTGGTTCATCACTTCATGACGTGACTTTGTTACAACAGGGGTCCTGGGGAGTACAGTGGATTTGAGCCAACTGACCAAGCAGCCAGGTGCATATTTACAACTGAGGCATTGACTCGCTGCAGGGCCCTGGCCCACAGCACCTGACCTTGTTCTATCAGGAGGGACATGGGTAAACAACCAGGAGCCCCAGCAAGGACGTGCAGGCTGCCTTTGTGCCAGCTGCGTGGGTCAGGCACTGTGCAGAGGCTGCTGCAGCCCCTTTATTCCGGTGCCCACCCTGGCAGGGAGAGAGACCCACACACCCAGCAGAACTCCAGCCCCACATGACATGGCTCTCAGCACTTCCATCCTGCCCAGTGCCAAGGGGAGCTCCATGGTGTGAGCCTACAGCTTGACCCAAGGACTAAACTAGAGCAGTTGTGGTGCTTATTAGAATTTAAGCCAGAATCTTGGTTACTGGTGAGGGTCTGTGAGGCTCAGAAGAGACCCCTCCAGTGGGGCTAACGGACAGGAAGCTTAGAAGCATAAGCAGGCTCTGAAGGGATTCTCCCCTGTCTGTCATCTGGGGCATAGGTGGGAGAAGGAGAAACTTCAGGAGCAAACTGTATTTACATGAGCACACCTACTTTGCTTGGATATCCAGCAGATTGAAGAGTGTTGCTTAAAGTAATTAACTTGGGCTGGTGGTGAGTTGAAAATTGCTCCGGTACTGAAGGTAGGGGTAGTCATCTCTTGTTAGCAATATTGCTGCCAGTATCGTATGAAAAAAGGGGAGCACAACTGTGCTTAACCGTCCCAGATAAGGGGGTCACCCTCAGCTCAACAGACCTTGTTAAGCCAGGATCTCAAATGCCAGAGCCCTGCAAAACTAAAAGGGATGGGTGGTAGGTGTGCAAGCAAGCCAGACAGTGTAGCCAATCCAAAAGGGTCTCTGATATATTTTAATCTATTCCTTCCCACTTACCAAAGGGTTAAATAGGCTTTTTAGGAGCCACTGTGGTGTTTTAAATGCTCAATCAGAGCTGAAATCATCTGTTGTGGGATGGTGTTTCTGCCCAGCCTGACAGGAGTTAAAAGTGGCTGGGAGCTGAAATCACTGGTGGAGGGGCAGTGCTTTTGCCCAGCAGGCAAAGAGCTGAAAATCACTGAGACTGAGGTAGATGTGGAGGTTGCAGCAGAGAGGCAAGTAGCGGCAGAAGGTGCCAGCCAGCTGGCCAGCAGATAAGTGGCGGCTGGCAAAGTGGGGAGCAGAATGAGTGCAGCCAGGTCTCTGAGGCAGAAGCAGATGGAAAGTAAGCCAGTGTGCCCCAGTCCACTGCTCTGGCAGGAAGCTGGCTGGGCACTTGGCTGCAGTGGGAGGGGAGCATGCTGCTAGCTCAGCTCCCAGCGCTTCCAGCAGACTGCTGTGCTAAGCAGCAGGTAGCCAGAAGGTTACCAAGACAGGCTGGAGGTGCACTCCATTGCTCCGGGACTGCCCCAGCCTTCAGCCCCCATCCCCAGCATCATTTCAGGAGGGTGGGGGGCTGCAGCCCCATTTACTGGGTCACTGCTGTTCTTTTTCTCCTTCTCCTGACCAGCAGGGAGTGAGGGGATGTGCACAGCCTGCGGGGATGAGTCCTCTTCCCTGCCTGCTGGCAGCCAGCATGGAGAAGAATGAGGCAAGCTGGACACTTTCCCATGCACCCTGATAGCCCGGGAAAGGGGAAGAAGAGAAGCAGAGTCCTAGGTATGCACCTCTGCAGCACCGCCTCCCACAATGGCACCCTTGCCCTACCCCTGGAGTTACTCTGACACACACCTGGTCCCCTGCCCTGATCTGCATAGCCTCCCTACTCTGAGACCCCACATCCCATCCTCTGCCCGGAGCTACTCCTCCCCAACCCTGGCTCCTGCACCCTTCAACCCCCAGCCCTGACTCTTGCTACCCCCTCTTGGAGGCCCCCTCATCTAACCCTCTGCCCTGAGCTACCCACACTCCATCCCACACTTCAGTTTCTTACAGGTACTGTTATATCACATACACCCCTCCAGGGTTTGTGTATGATACAACAGTACCTGTAAGAAAGTGAAGTTACTTTCACCCTTGGGCAGAAGGCTCTGCCTTGCACACTCTGAGGTTTGTGTCCTGACCACAGTTGTATCAAATCCTGCTTGTGGCATTTTCACTAATAAATATCAGGTGACTTTTTTTCAGTAAAATTTTCCTTTCTACACTGAGACTCTGTGCTTTCAAGTGGGGGCAACTCTGGGTGAGGTGTAATTTTCCCAGGCTTCTGGGGGGGAGTTTAAGTTGGTCCATATTCTCTTGTTGAAAAGGAACCCGTAGACAGTGAACCCCGAGTTCCACATGGCAGAAAGTTTACAGAAGCCGTATGGTTACAACATCCTCTGGCAAAGAGCTGTAAATGTAGACTGTCTGCTGTGCTTGATAGTATTTTCTTTTGTTTGTTTTAAACCGGTCATCTATTCATGGTTCTCATGTTAGTTACCCTGTCATATAACAGCTCCTTATTTGCATTCTCCACTGCATTCCTGGTGTGATAGACTCTATCATATAATTACTTAGTCATTTCTTTTCCAATCTGAACACTCACCTGACTTTTCAATCTCTCCTCCTGTAAAAGCCGTTCCATACCCTTAAATATTTCTCTTGCCCTTTTCTCTACTTTTTCTAATTCTAATATATGGGGAAACCAGAACCGAGTGCAGTATTTAAGAAGTAGGAGTACACTAGATTTTAAAATCGTACAATGGTATTGTCTTATTATCTATCTGTTTCCTAACGTTGCCTACATTGCAAACTTCTCCACTGCCATCACACATTCAGCAGCTATTTTCAGAGAGTTATCCACAATGACTCCAAAATCTTTCTTGAGTGGCAGCAGCTAATTTAGAACCCATCAGGTAATACATATAGTGGAGATTCTGACTTCCAGCAAACATTGCTTGTATTTAAAAATATTGACTTCCATTTGCCATTTTGTTGCCCAGTCTCCAAGTTGTGTGAGCTCCTTTTGTAATTCTTCTGTCTGCTTCAGACTTCGCTAGTCTGAGTAATTTTATATCATTTGCAAATTTTGCTACTTCTCTGTTCACACCTTTTCCTGAATTGTTCATGAGTATGTCAAACAGCCCTGCTCCCAGTATACATCCTTGAGAGACACTAGGCTCCATTCTGAAAAACAGACCATTTACTTTGCTCTTTGTTTCCTATCTTTTAATCCGTTACCAACTGAGAGGACCTTCCCTCTTATCCCATGACAACTGTCTTTGCTTGGGAAATGCTGCAGGGTTTAATCTGTGGAAGCATTCAACACAGTGTTATAGTTCTTCTAAGCTGAATATTCATTTGCTTTTTACATCTCTAATAAAGGTATCTTTGGAATGTCTACAAAATATTTTAGGCAGAACTATGTGGTAGTCAGCACTGGAATAGCAGAGGGGCTGCAGGGCAGGGCAGGACTGAGGGGCACTGGCAGAGCTTTGTGGGGAGCCCAGGGCTGGAATAGCAGGGGGGACTGCAGGACAGGATTGAGGGGCACTGGCAGAGCTTTGTGGGGAGCCCAGCACTGGTGTGGCATGGGACTGCAGGCTGGGCTGAGGTGCATTGACGGAGCTGCAGAGCAAGCCCAGTGCTACAATACAGCTTAGCTTGTATCTGCAGAACTGTGCAGCAAATTTGTGCACATTAGCTTATCACTGAATTCCTGACAATCAGTCGAAGCCTCTTGCACAACTCCATTGCTCCGTATTGTCTGGGTCACCGGTTCCTTAGGAGTGGCACTAGCTCAAACTAGGTTACATCATTGCCTACTCAGGCTGAACTGTACACCCTGGCTGCGTCTACACGTGCACGCTACTTCGAAGTAGCGGCAGTAACTTCGAAATAGCGCCCGTCACGTCTACACGTGTTGGGCGCTATTTCGAAGTTGAAATCGACGTTAGGCGGCGAGACGTCGAAGTCGCTAACCCCATGAGCGGATGGGAATAGCGCCCTACTTCGACGTTCAACATCGAAGTAGGGACGTGTAGACGATCCGCGTCCCGCAACATCGAAATAGCGGGGTCCTCCATGGCGGCCATCAGCTGGGGGGTTGAGAGATACTCTCTCTCCAGCCCTTGCGGGGCTCTGTGGTCACCGTGGGCAGCAGCCCTTAGCCCAGGGCTTCTGGCTGCTGCTGCTGCAGCTGGGGGTCCGTGCTGCATATACAGGGTCTGCAACTAGTTGTTGGCTCTGTGTATCTTGCACTGTTTAATGAAAGTGTGTCTGGGAGGGGCCCTTTAAGGGAGCGACTTGCTGTTGAGTCCGCCCCGTGACCCTGTCTGCAGCTGTGCCTGGCTCCCTTATTTCGAAGTGTGCTACTTTGGCGTGTAGACGTTCCCTCGCTGTGCCTATTTCGATGTTGGGCTGAGCAACGTCGAAGTTGAACATCGACGTTGCCGGCCCTGGAGGACGTGTAGACGTTATTCATCGAAATAGCCTATTTCGATGTCGCAACATCGAAATAAGCTATTTCGAAGTTGGGTGCACGTGTAGACGTAGCCCCTGTGTGAGAAAGAGCAGTATATTGAACTACTGCCTATGACTAGTGCAGGAGGCAATGCATAAATTCCTCTGCTTGTGGCACCACAGAGGGCATAATGAGTGTCTGATTTTTCTCACACCAGTCAGAAGAGCAAGAAAGTTGTCACATTACCCATGAACAAACACCATCAAGTTGTATCTAGGGGCTGGCTTTGCTTGGTCAACAAATGATAATCATGTGCCAGTATCAGCTGTGTGCCGGAATTGTTTGGAAAAGCCAAGACAATCAGGACCCAGATACCTGGAATTTGACTAGTACAGGGAATAGTAACAAAGAGGTAGCCGTGTTGGTCTGTATTCTAACAAAACAAAATGTCAGATATGCTGACTGATCAAATGAAGTGGGTCTGTCCCATGGAAGCTCATCACCGAATAAATAATTTTGTTAGTCTTTAAAGTGTTACATTTCTGCTTTTTGTGAGGGAATAGTATGTGCTTTATTGCCAACTACTGTTCTAAATGCGTGTGGAACAAGGATGGGGGTTGTCTATTTAAATCTGGAGGGAGCATATGAAGTGAAACACAGGCTGGGCTGACTCTGGCTGTTACCTAGTGTACTGTCACAATCTGACTGATAGCATGTTGAAGTGTAACACTTAGGAGGAGGGAGGGGTAGCTCAATGATTTGGGCACTGGCCTGCTAAACCCAGGGTTGTCAGCTCAGCTCTTGAGGAGGCCATTTAGGGGTTTGGGGCAAATGGGTTTAAAAAAACAAAGGGGATAGTTCTTGGTCCTGCCAAGAAGGCAGGGGACTAGATTCAATGACCTCCTGAAGTCCCTTCCAGTTCTGAGGTGTGTACGTCCAAATAAGTGGTATTTGTGGATTGCAGAAGGAAAGAGGGAAAATAAATGGTCTGGGTTCTTTTCTCAGGGTATGTTGACACTACCACATTTTTTTCCCCAAGGAAACTAATGTTGACACGCTAAAATTGGCAATCACAAGGTCACCAGTACACATTCACACTTACCCCCTCCATCGAAAGATGCTCACATCAGGAACTCCCCCACTGACAGTGCTAGCAATGCACTCTGGGTATGTTTCACACAGTGCCTGGTGACACCATCTGTTGCTAGCGGTTTTGGCACCATGAACACAGCAGGGGGCATCTGGAGTTGTGCAAAATGTCCCATCAGTCACCAGTTTGTTCAAAGGATTCCAGTATCTTTCCCCAACGGCCATTCTCTGTGGTGTACTCTGGCATCTTCCATGGGGAAGAATGGATCCCATATTTCTCTCACATGCACTGTTAACCATCATGAGGACCTCGCACAGAGCAGCGAAGATCATCTTGAAATTACTGAGAAAGGAAGATGACTCAAAGGAGCTCAGCGTTGGCCGTGATATGGACAGCAGCAACCTGCCTTTGCATTTGTTAGTCTCAGAGCAGCTGTACAAGGCAGAATGGCACTTTTGGTGTGGGATGCAGACCCCCCAGCTACAGAACTTTGGGAAGCATAAAGCAACCTTCCTGGAGCTGAGTGAGAAGCTGGCCCCGGGCTTGTGACGCAAGGACACCCCAATAAGTGTGCCCCTCAGAAAACAGTGCACTGACACCCAATAAAAGCACTCCCCACAGCCGATCAGGGAGGTGCTTACATCTCACAAATGTGTGTTGGTCCAGGCATCACCATCATAGTTGAGAGAGGGTGTAGAGTGCATGGGAAAGTGAAGACTCCCCACGAGTGAAAAGGGATATGAGGGTGTGTGTGTGTGTGTGATGGTGGTGGGGAATTGTTGGACATAGAACTTTGAATCTGCCACAGGGCAGGGTAAACCCATGTTGTTTCCCTCTGCTGCTTGACTAAGCACTTGGTTCTGCTTCTCCTTTTCCAAGCATTGTTCCCCTAATGGAGAATCTCCTTAACTCCAGTCATCAAGGCTGGGGTTTGGAGGGTAGGAGACTGCCCTATGCTCGCAGTCACAGGCCCCTTTGTGCAGTTGGAGCAACAATGGCAAAGTTCTTAGGTGCCACAGGTGTTCTAACATTTGTAATCAGCCTTTGTTTTCAAACCCTCCCCTTTCCCAGTCAGCTGGCTCTTGTCATTCAGGGAGCTGCGGTGGTGACGGGACGTTACCTGGCCAAAAGGACAAAGTACTGCCCGGAGAAAATGAACCCGACATAGGTGACCTGGGCAGGGTGGAGAGGACACAAAGAAGGCATGTGCTCCAAATACCAGGGGTAGGCAAGTGGGAGAAGAGGCAGGTCCTGGGGCAGAGGGTATTGTCCAAGCCCTTTCCCAGGCTGGGGGAGGTCACATGGCTGGTGGCCTCCCTTTCACCAGTGGCTTCTGAACCCAGATGCCTTCTCAGGCACAAGGATGGTGTTTCATGGAGTTATTTAAGAAAAAAGGGGAAATAATCCTGACAACAAACCACCAGTTGCTCCCATCCTGCATTTAGCACTACAGCAATTCTTACAAACTTTTCATACGTATCTGTCTCTGCTTTCTATTTCCCCATCATTAAGTCAGCTCCAAAGATGCTATGCTTGTGACTCAAATACTACCACAGTGACTCCAGGATAAGGCTTGCACCTGCATCAGACACACAATCCGATACTGTTAATGCATCTCAGAAATCTCACAGCCTGGGAAGAGCAAAACCAAAAGAGCACAATAGAGTGTGAGTGCCAGAGAGTTCAACTGGAAACTCGGCAACTCCTGAGCATAGATGTGTACTCAAGAGCCCAGGAAGAAAAATTCCATCTGCGAAGGGGGGGCGGAAATTTGGAGCACAATGAATGAAAGAGAAAGGAGGAGCAAAAGAGAGTGAAAGAATAAACAAAACCAATTAGAAGAAAAGAAATGAAACAAAGAACAAAGGATGCACAGAATGAGCAACTCACACAACCTGGGAAGGGACAGAAGATTGATTCATTACTGAGTAGAGCTGCCCCCCAAGGGAGGGATAGTGAGCTGGGACTCTGACCTACAAACTCACAGCCATTGCCGCTCACTTCTGCACTCACTGGAGCATAGGTGCACCCCTTGCTACATATATCGAGCAAGGATGATGAGTTTCTAAGGGAAACAAAGCAAGCTCAGAAGTTGATGTCTAAAACACAAAAGTTTCAATTTGAAATTAAACATGCAGCTTAATGAATTTATCTCGGATTGAGAATAAGGCAGTGACTGACTCCTGCACTGCACTTCCTGGCACATTCAGGTGCGGCAGCTCAGAAACCACGGAGCCTGTGAATAAATAAAAAAAACCCTACACTATGCAAATATAAATCTGATTGAAACAAAAACATATTTCAGTTTCATTTTGAACCTGGGACTGAACCCTGAACTCTCACTTCCTATTCCTCACCTCACATTTTTCTAGTGTGCAAAGAACAATGAATGTGCATCTGAACAATAACAAGAAGCCCTGTGGCACCTTATAGACCAACAGATATTTTGGAGCATAAGCTTTTATGGGCAAAGACCTACTTTAGCTGATGAAGCAGGTTTTTGCCCATGAAAGCTTACTCTCCAAAAATCTGTTAATTTATAAGGTGCCACGGGACTTCTTGTTGCAGATACAGACTAACACAGCTACCCCTCTGATACATTTGAATATATATGTGCGTGTGTGTGTGCAAATTATATCAAACAATCATGAAATTAAAAAATAAATACTAGCTCAACACTCTGCACTTAACATAAGTGTGATTTATTTTTTTATAAGGGAAGTGCATTGCTATGCTACCCCAGTGTGTCTGTGTTTTAACTGCAATGTTTATGCCAGAGATGGATCTGAGTCCATGTGTCTCCAGTGTCTGAGTGCTGGAGCTACCCTATCAAGATTTTAATAAAATGACCAAATAAATGTCCCAACCACAAGCATGATAAATCACTGTTGTGGATTAGATGAACTCCTTTTGGCTTGGAGTCTTCGTAGCACAAGTCCAGTGAGCAAAGCATCTGCGGTTTGGAGAAGACTGGCTGAGAGGTAAATGAAAGACTTGTCTAGCAGGAAGACAGGCATTTCCTTAATCTTTCCCCACCTCGCCACAGCTGGGCACTCAGTCCTTTTCTGCTGAAGTCAGCGGAATTAAAAGGTGCTCAATGCCAGCTTGTGGCGTTTTGCATCTGTGGAGGGCACACTGAATTCTGGAGTAGTTGCTTGGGCCCAGTGAGGTTTCGGAACACAGGACTGCTGTTTTAGGACCTGAGCGTTTGCACAGAAAAATGTTGCAAATCATTTTTAAGCTAGGAAGACATTTAATGCTGACTGCTGACCTGTCTTTTTGATATCAGCACTGAGACCGTCACTGCAGATGTTACCAGATTTGCCTGTTGCTTTGGGGAATGCTCTTTTATTGGGGTTATTCTTTCTTTGGGAGTGGCTGAAAATGCGACCAGTGTGCTGCTGCTTTACTTGTGTTCTTATAGGGAACTTTATTTCTCCTTTCTGCCAGTTCCCTCCCACTGGAGCTTCCCTGCAGGATCTAGGTTCCCCAGGACTGGCTTCTTCCCACCCTAGAATCAGATCAACACAAGCACTCACTCCCTACTCCCCAGCATGTCTGAGAGGACAAGTTAATCAGCACTCACAAGCTGACCCCTTTTGTGTCCCTCGACTCAACAGGCTGGGTTGCACAGCAGTGCCAAGCTGTGACTCTCCCATGGCCTTGGACTCAGTGGGCTGGGTTTAAACAGCACTTTAAGGTGCCACCTTCATATGCCCCAGATTCAGCACCTCCCTAGCCTCACTTTCACACCACAACTGTTGTGCTAGTCACCACTTGCTGAGCAAAGCTCATTGGCTTTTGGGCACTACAGAAATCTTTAGCTTAGGTACAAGGGGAGTTGGTGCAGAATGAACGGGGAAGCCAAAACAACCCCTGCAAGAAGGGAGGGGAGAGAAAAACAACCATCTTAACCATGAAAGTATTTCCAGGTGGGACCCATACAAGGGGAGTCAAACAAATTACACAATTAAATTTAATTTAAATCTGATTACAAATGTTGAGGCTAGCTGACTGATCACATAAAGCAGGGCCAGGAGACTATGCTTAGAAAGGGGGAGAGAGAAAAAGAGAGAGAGAAAAATCCATGAAGATTGAACTGGTCAGGGTTCCCAGGCAGTGATGGTAGCTAGCGTCCAGAGTGTTGGAGACAGGCCCCCGGCAGCATCAGTATGGAGAAGGCAGAGTCCCAATGGAACTGATGTAGAGTTTAAATCCAGGCATCAGAACATTTACTGGGGCTTGAGTTACAGGTTTTTATGGAGACAAAACAATGTTTCAAGAAGGAACACTAGAGTCGTGGATGGTTAAGTGGATGGTTCAAAGGAGTATTCTAAAGTTGTTCCTTCAGACTAGACTAAAGAAACTGATCATTCCCGGCTATGCATGGTTTTCCTTTGAGGGAGATCAGGATGCAATTAGGCAGTTTTGGTATTTTGGATACTAATAGAGGATTTATTGTAACAGTTGGTCTGATATTTACTGATCTGAGTGTAGTCCCAGATGGGTGGCTGTGTTAGACTTTATCTTGGGGAAAAACAACCCCAACAACAACAAAAAAGCAGTACTAAAGACTAACACTTTTATTTATGAGGTGGTGAGCTTTTGTGGGAAAGACTCGCTTAATCTGATTTGGAGCAAAAATGATAATATAGGGCGTCTATATATATAGCAGGAGTGGGGAAAGGAAAAAGAAGTTGGGAAGCAGCAGGAGTGGGAGGGGACAAGAGTCACCTATCATTAATAGGACCTGTGGAAGGGGTAAATTAAGTGAAGTGGGATGGGGGTCATTGCTGTGAATACCAAAGGCAGGGAAATTGTCCTTGTAATGCACAAGATAATTGAGATCTCTGGTGGGTGTTGATTAAAGGTATCAAACTTGCAAATGAATTCCCATTCAGATGTCCAGTTCAGATCTCTTTGGAATCTGGTGTTAAAATCTCTTTGTAATAAAACACTTACCCTCAGGTCCATTACAGTGTGTCCTGAGAGACTAAAGTTCTTACCCACATGTTTGTGTGTTTTCAAATTCCTGATGTCTGATCTGTGTCCGTTCATCCCTCGGTGCAGGGACTGTCTGGTTTGTCCAACGTACATGGTAGAGGGGCACCGTTAGCACCTGATGTCCTATAACACACGTGCAGGTATATGAGCCTCTAGTGGGGTGGCTGATGTGATTAGGTCCATTGATGGTGTCATTCTTATAGACATGTTTCACAACGTACAGCTGCTCTCTAAATCATACACACAGGGAGCTGGAACTAGAAATCTCTCCCACCAGTTCCATAACCAGGGGCTTTTAGGTACTGAGCTGAAGGAGAACTAACTATTAGTTACCCTTGGCAGCAGGTTTCTTATCACCACTCTAGACCCGACCACTAGAGGGCGACCACATACTCCTCCCTGTTCACAAAGCCAGTGCACAGGGTGGTTAATCCTCGGGGAATTCTGCACCAGAATCTGACCATTCTACGCACAATATTTTAAAACTCTGAAGAAACCTTCATATTTTATTTGTCAAAAGAACAGTTATTTTTGATCATTTATTTCAAAATACTTGTCAGCAAGTATGTTTGTACTGGTAAAAATAATAAGATTCAGGAACTGTTGTTTGACAAAATAATTTCCTTATACACCATATTAATTCAGAACTGTGGTAAGAAATCACTTAAACATATTCTACAGAACTGAAAGGCGTGGGGGAGTCAGGGACCACCGAGGAGTTGAGGGAGAGGGAAGCACCCCAAGCTATCTGTTTCCCGGAAGCCCCTGACTCTGTGGGAGCTTTCTCCTCCCTTGCTGACTGGGAGCTGCCGCTGTTCTTATGCCATAGTGCCCTATTGTGGTTCAAAGGCTGAACTGCAGCAATGTTTCGGCAGAAGGCCTTTTCTGCTCCAAAAATTAAAATATACGCACATTTCACTACTTATGCACAGAGTAGGGCAGAATACCCTCAGGTGTAAGCATTGGATGCTCATGGAATTGTTACTGTATCAGTACAATTGTCCCTAAAGCAGTTGTTTGCTAAGGATAGCTCTGTGGTTTGAGCATTGGCCTGCTAAAACCTAGGGTTGTGTGCTCAATCCTTGAGGAAGCCATTTAGGTGTCTGGAGCAAACAGATTAAAGAAAACTTGTGAGGGGTAGTGCTTGGTCCTGCCAAGAGGGCACAGGACTGAACTTCCTGACGTCCCTTCCAGCTCTATGACGTGTGTATCTCTGTGTGCCTTTGAAAAGAGTGGTGAGGTCTATCCTGACTCCTCCTCCGCAGTGAAGTGATAGTTGCCCTTGATGGGCTCTTTGATTTTCCTGGCAGGAGAGCTGGACAATGGCATGTTGAGGTGTTTCCTCCAGCCAGTGAAAGATCCAGTTGTGCTGCAGGCCCTGAGCTGGGACAAACACAGGCACGTTCAGCTTCTTATTCTTTTCCTTCCTTCCACAAGTTTTCCATCAAGTTTGGCACTGAGGGAGAGGGAGCTCATCATCTGACCCGCCTCTGTGTACACCCATCAAATGTCCACAGTGGTGATAAATGCCCTTCTTTTTCTATCATATAGGTCTCTAGCAACCCCCAGCTAATTGCACCAAGCTTACATGGACTTGGCACAAGGTTGAGGATGGAAAATCTCCAGCATGGTCTGGGTAGAGGTGGGTCTCTTGACAAGGACTCAGTGGTATTTAGTACATTCATCCCACTGGGCTGAACATAAACCACAAGAGCAGTTTAAGTCAAGCCCTTGGGTTACAGTTTTCAGAACAGGAATCAATGGCTATTCGACGTTTTCTGTTCAGGAAGTTCCCTAACAGGTCACAAGAGTCCCACTATTAGATGTAAATGAATTAGCAGAACAACGCTCACTTGGAGGGACAGCCAGGTATACCAGAACAGGATATAAGGCTATTTTTCAAAATCAAACCAAAAACAACTAATGAAATAAAATACTCACCCTGCGCATACCTCAGTGCTGCAGGTGAGCCTATACCAAACACCCATGTCCATACAGGCCCCATACTGATCTAAGTACACTCCTTCCACACTGGAGTAACTCAGTGACTGAACTGGAGTTACTTCTCATTCACACACCTGTGTATGTGACAGCTGACTCAAGGTCTCCATATAAACTACTCTTTATTTCTGTGACGGGAAGAACCAAAGTGTGGATCTGTGCACTGCAGGACTTGGCACTGGCTGTTTTGATTGAGCTCTGTCAAGTTTGTATGATGGATTTGAATCAGAGTTTAGGCCCAGGGCTCTTGTTTGAGCCTTCACTCATGGGCAGCAAGCCCTGTCTGTCTGGGTACAGGGTGAAGACAAGCCAGGCAGTAAAGAATAGAGCTGCGGTGGCCAGCTTGCTGCTAGCCACTAGCCACATGTGGCTGTTTGGCTTGAACACTAAATATTTTCTGAATGTTGTGGCTAGCTTGCTAGAGAAATAGCATCATGCAAGAGACAGGGACATGGCCGCTGGGCAGGATTAGCTCCAAAAGAAGGAAGACTCAGCTCAGCCACCTTTGGCCTCCAGGGATTAGGTTTCCTTTCCCAGCCCTCTCCCAGCTGCAGCAACTGGAGCCTGAATGATAGTTGGTAGGCGCTGCTCAGGCTACAGGAGTGCACCTGTGGAATCCAGAAGCCAGCAGTTCTAACCCAGCTCAGCTGCCAGTCACTTTCACAGTGCAGGGGCAATGTTCCCTGCACCGCCAGAGCTGGGAGAGACCGAGAGATATACCCTCCCCTCCTCTCTCGTTGCTGCCTTAGACCAGCAGGTACGCTGCAGATGGCTGCGGGGAAAGTCCTCTCTCTCCCTGGCTGGGGCTGGGAGTCCCAGGGTGCCCTAAAGTAAGTTTCTCTATCCCATTTCCAACACCGCCTCTCTTTGCACATTCTGTCTGCAGGGTTCAGGAGACACCAAATTAGTGGAGTCGTGTCTATGTGGCTACACGTAAGAGGTTTCATCCTCTCATGCATGGCCGCCCAGCTATGCACGTTAAAGGGAACTATGGACCCAACCCTGAGAAGGACCTGGGAGCAAACAGCCAGCTCTCCCACATGGAAGGCCAAACCCAGTATTAACACTGCCGAGAGGGGCGACATGGAAAGTGCAGAGGTAGGGAGTCAGCTAAGATGTAACCCAGGGGAAATTTGTGGGCAAAGGCAGCCTCACTACAGCAGCTGAGATCCCCGCCAAGCTGGTGATGGGCAACCCCACCACTGGCAGGGCCCTGGGTTGGGGACCTGGTAGACAGGCTGGATTTGGGCCCCCCAGCACCACTGCTACTGCCTTCCAGGGTGTTGGACCCTGCACCCTGCATTGTTGACTCTGGCTGCTAGGCCCCACAGCCCTTTGGGAGAAGAGCATTGTCATGGACTTAGGCTCCACTGTCCTGAGAGAATGGACTGCCTACTGATGCTGGCTACCCAGCCAGGTTGTCCAGGGAGTCAGTACTCAGGGGCAAAGACCCAGACCATTGAGCCACACCATATTGGACCCAACCATGGGGTCACGGAATGCATGGCCGGCCTCTGGCAGGGGATGGGAATTCCAGCCCCACAGCAGCCTATTTAAAGTTTATTTGTAAATGCAGAACAATCAACAGCCAAATATTTCCAGTGCCAGATCCTGTGGTGTCATTGTTGTGGGCCTTAACACAGATATCAGAGACATAAGTTTGATACTTGTAGCTGATCTCTAGTAGAGAGAACAAAACCTGCTTAAAATGTGCTGGTCCCTGCCAGTAGTTTGTAAAATGTTTTTTAGGGTATTGACATTCCCAGAAAGTTGGAGAGCTGGAACAAATGGGGAAGTTGTAAGTGTAATTGAAGCAATATATGTGGTGTGACAACTTGTTTGTTTACCAACAGCAGGGAAAGAGCTCAGGTGATCATTCTTTAGCTCAGCTGCTCTCACAGTGTGTAACACAATGTGGCTTGTGAAAATTTGATGTCCCTTATTATGTTGCATGTGTTTCGTACTGGCTGGTGTTAACTCCATGGGGTGCCTCAGCTTCCCTAGGTACAACATCAATGCATAGCTGGTGATGGGAGTTTGGGTGTGATGACTACTCACATGTACTCAGTGACCCTGCATGCCCTTCATAAGCTAAGCAACCAGTTGACACGTTTTGCCAGGGTAACGGGACAAAAGGAGGATGGAGGAGGGACCTGGCTGTTTGCATTTGAACCGGGCTGAATGAAGAGGGAGAAAAGGAGGGCCAGGGCTCCAGCTTAGGCCCCACCTCTGGGCCCCCTCTTGTGAAGATGGATTGTGCAAACTGCTCCTAGTTTCTGTGCTGACAAGTACATCCTAAGCTTTCTCCCTGTCGACTAATAAACCTCCTGTTCTACCTGCTGAATGAGAGTCACATCAGGTTGTGGATGGGGTGCAGGGCCTGGTGACCCCTACACCCTGTGACACAGTGAAGCACTGAAATACCCAAACCTGTGAAGATGAGGGCAGATCATCATGAAATCTGCAGGAGGAAGGGCCATATGAATTTAAAGAAAAAATGGGGGTGAAACATGGACAGATGTTCCCCTTTGGAGAGAGTTCTCCTCCTCCTGCCTGTGAGTGACGTGACCTCCCTGCATGGACGGGTCAAACCCAGAAAGAGTGTCCAGGACTCTTTCAACATGAAAGAAGAGGGAACCTTCACCTGCTCCCTCTGTAAGACTCTGCTGTCAGGTCTCAGGCAGTGTCAGCAATGTAGGTTCCCTACCGAAGCACAAGCACCCACACTGGGATGACTTCCTCTCTTTGTGGTCAGTTCCTTTCCCCCCCAAATCTGTCATGAGGACACAGCCTTTGGAACAGGGGAGCACAGCCCCACAGACTCCCTTCCTCAGACTACAAGGCTGAATATTCCCTATTACACGTCATGATAGTTTCTGTAGAAGTAACATTGTTAATGTAAATAGTTATATTTCTGCCTCTTTACATGACTCTAGGCTGTTTTGATTGGAAGTGCCTTCTCTCAACATTCTATGTGTATTCCTTCCTTCCAGGGATGAAGGGACCTAACTGAATGTGGGAATTGTGATGCAGGAAAGACAAGTAACAAAGGGGTTGCTGTGTTAGTCTGTATTCTAACAAAACAAACTGGCAGTCATGTAGCACTTTAAAGACGAACAAAATAAGTTATTAAGTGATCAGCTTCCTCACATCTGAGGAAATAGGTCTGCCTCACGAAAGCTCATCACCTAATAAATTATTTGGTTAGTTCTTTAAAATGCTGCGTGACTGTTGGTTTGTTTTAAAGGAAAGACAGACATGTCTGGGAAATAGTGATGTACCGTGCATGTGTTCTGGTATAGACTTCACTGAGAGTTCATCCCTGGTCAGTCCTCAGCTAAGCATTCATTTTAAACAATATAGATTGTCATGGAAATTCACATGTTATGGTTGAAACACGATCAATTTACTGTGTTTTTTAGTAACAACTCAGTGACTTGTTACTTGCCAGAGTCTTATTAGTTCAGTGGAAATCCAGGTTCTAATTAACTGTCCTCTTGTAAGTATTCTCTATAAAAATCATATATTGCTCCAGAAGAAATATTCATCTTTTACATTTATTGCTAATCTGAAATCTTTTCATGGTTGGTTTAATCTCAGGTGTGAATAACGCAGGGAGAATTTCCCATTTACCTCCTTGGATTCAATGCAGGTCTCAAATCTGAATTAGATTTAGGAACAACTGTGTTGGTCATCTCAGAATATCCTCTTCCTGGGTTCTCACCTTTGCCATATGCCTGATGTGTAAGCCCACCTAGCAATCAAAAGCTGGCCATGCCAAGAGATGGCTCTGTCTTGTCTCTTGATTTGTTTATTCTCAGCCTTTCCTCATGATGTGCCCTGAAAGCTGCACAATTCATCTGGCAAGAAAAATGTCCACTCGGGGGGAAGACTTTCAGAAAAAATTTAATGTGAAAAAGGCAGAAATTGAAGCTAAAGACATTATAGACATAGAAAGCAGGAAATTTTCCCCCCACCCCATCCAAATAACGGAAAATTGTACAAAGAAAGCTTATGAATCTTTTCCCACTCCCACTTGTATTTCCTGAAACTCCATAAAAATTCTTTAAAAAACTAAACAAAGCAAACAGCTGCTTTGTGCATCTGCCAGGAAGGGACTGTCTCTGGACCATCACAGCAGAGAAAGAGAAAAAGCATTTACTTCATCAACAGCTAGTTTGTCCAATTAATTTTTCCGACATGGATTCCCCCGGCGTCACCCAGTTCCACATCATCATAACTTGTATCAGTAGGAGGCAGGAACGGGGTTTCCATCTCTGTCCCAGACGCAACTTCATGCTTTAGTGAGTGCAGATTCCAACCTGAAAATAGCAAGGGGGAGACGTACAATCCATTCTATGGCTACGTGCAGCTGCAGAACCAGGGGGAGTGCACTTCACAGCAGTGGCTCTCAAACTTATTTGATTGTGGCCCCTTTCTTTGTATCTGTAGTATTATTCACACACACACACACACACACTGAGAGGCAAGTGTATAAGTCAACTTATTTAAAAAATCAACATGGAACTTTCACTAAGTATCACAAACAGTAAGACACTGAGTCCAAAAGAGCCGTGTAAGTATAACATATCACTCCCAGACACTCAGCGTGGAAGGCAGCACCACAGCCAGCAGCTGAGAAGTAAAGGTGGCAATACCAAACCGTGCCATCCTTACTTCTGCACTGCTGCTCCTGATGGTACCACCTGCCAAGCTGGGCACCTGGACAGGAGCCTCTGTGCTGGCTTCTCATACCCCCCTCCACTCCCCAGAATATACTCTGTTTACCCCAAGTTGAGAACCTTTGCTCTCCAGTGCCAGTTAGGAATTGTCCCCTCTTCGGTCTCCTGGAGCATCTGTGACAAGTTCTAATCCGTTCTCTTCATACATAGTTTGGAAACTAAAACCTTTGGTTTCCAGATCTAGTAAAGTACCCGTCACTTCACGTACAAAGCCCAAGCACATGCGAGCAAGTGGTGTACAGTGAAGAACATTATAACTTTCATTCTGCATTAACATGAGCATAAACACATTCTGCTTCTCAAGTACTAAGTGGTGCACATTTCCTCACTCTGCACCTCTGGGGTGTCTGGTGGTGCCTCTGCTCATGGCCCCAAAGGAAGGGGAGGAGAGATTTTGGCCAAGGACAACATGCAAAGCCTGACTCTTACAAGACAGGCTATAGGCTCCTTAGCACTTGTGAAAAGGTAACAGGATTTTGGTTTGTAGGATTCTGCCCAAGAGATACATGTTCAGTAAAGTGGTGGAAATCCAGTATTCCCAGGGTACGGCAGCCACAAAAGGGTGTGAGCCGAGGTTGTGAGGGGTTCTAGGCAGCTCACTTGTTTGACTACGAAGTACCACACAGCGGAGCCCGACTTTTCCTCTCACCACCGCAGCGCAGAAGCCTCTGCTTTCAGGGAATGAAGAGAACAGAGAGGAAGAGTGGTTTCCCCACCCCCTACCCCGCAATCATTGGTATGGCCCGGGCATTCCCAAGCCACCCTGTTCTGCAGAGACACTGTAGTGCAAACTCACCTGTCTGTGAATCTCTGTTCCTGTCACTCCTCCCACTGCCTTCCTCACCATTCCGCCCCAAACCAGAGTCATCTTCAGGGACAGACACTTCTCTGGCATCATCATACCCATCCCCTAGGGCATCTCCAGGCAGGGCAGGGGCATCTGGTGGGAAGATGTAAAGTAATTAAGGGAATATTCACAACAAAGATAGAAATAAACTACAAGCGGCACATGCACCAGCCTCCCCGGTCCCTGTGGTCTGTCAGCACTTCCACACCCAGGCAGGGCGAGGAGCTCTCTGCTGGAACCCTCAGAAGGGAGGAGTTCACATGTTACATTGATTTGATACATTTCAATAACTGGTTGAGGGGATCCCAGAGCTCGCTGACGAGCTTACGAATCTTCTCACGCGCCCACTTGTATTTTCTGAAACTTCATACAAATGTTTAAAAAAATAAAAACACAACAAAAAAAGCAAACCACTGCTTTGTGCATCTCCCAGGAGGGGACCGTCTCTGGACCATCACAGCAGAGAAAGGGACAGAGCATTCACTTCATCAAAGGCTGTTTTGTCCAATTAATCGAGAAAGAGATGAGGACAGAGTGCCTGCCCCTCAGGGAGTTCCGCTACAATCATTACGGGTAGATATGACTTGGAATTGCCCAGAGAATCGTCCCAGTTTTCTGAACTTGACATTAGTTTTAAAATGCCTTGTCAGTGTGTTGTTCTGATAAAGTTTACCCCATGAACTGCCATCTGTCTCCATCATGCTGCCACTGCTGGGAGCTGAGCCAGCTAACGAGGGCAGGACAGGGCCGCTGCAGTGTAAAATCTCTTTGTTCCACCTACATGCTACTTATGACATGTTCAACACTGATGTATAGAAGAAGCAATAGCCTGGTGCCAGGAATGGCTGTCAGGGAACACTGCTGTACTGCGGAGGTCTCTGATGCTACGTGCCCCACCGTACAAATAATGAGTAATCTTTGTGCTCTCAGCAGTGAAAAGTACAGCGTGGACAGCTTGTGAGAAAAATGCTCCTTCTGTCCCTGCAATAGACCTCTGTCATGCCTAGGACATTACACACTTCCCAACCCCTGGGCCTGCACAAGGTTCTTCTCATTAATGCCCCTGGTCAGCACCCCCAGCAAACACCAGTAGCAGACACTGATGGGTGAACATTGGGGTTTTCCTCACCAAGCCCTTGTTGTCACTGCTGGGGATCACATTTACTTTTTTGATAGATTAATGTTGTTTCCAGGAGATGGGTTCACTGCTTACCTGGGCCACTTGGAGTCTGGGGCACGTCATCCCAGGAAGGCTCTTCCGCATTGTCATAATCCAACTGGGACCCCTCAAGGGAAGCTCCGTCTGGAACAGCAAACACCACCCTCAGCCCAGGCACTGGCAGTGCAGGTGGCCCTTAGAGCCAGAGCTGTTTGTCACAGCATGTGGGAGGGTGAGTTGCAGGTGCCCATGGTGAGAAGGGCACAAGTCAGAGAACTGCAGTAAAACAGGAGTCTCAGAAATATCCAAGGGCTCAGAGTCCCGACCTAGTACAACAGTGGTTCATTTGTGTGTTGCAGTGGGAGCAGGGTCTGGCCTTGTGCTGAGATAAGAGGCTGGAACATGGGCGCTGCCAGGCCGGAGCCGGCCTGTGCCAATCCAGCAGAACCCTGCAGACAGGTTTGAATTGTCCTGTCACACATTATCTCCTCTCTCTGAGCAGTGTGAGTTGAGCCCCACTGGACTCAGACACAGTTTACTCAGACAGTGCCCCAGCTCCTCACCTGGGGAGATCCCAAGGATCTGTGCTCAGGAGAGCTCACGTGCTCCATTCTGAGGCTCTGTCAGAAACCCTGTTCCACAGGATTGGACCCGACTGTATGAAATGTGAACCATGGGAGGGGAAGTGGCTGCAGCTGCAGAAAGTGTCACAGAAGTTCTGTTCTCTCCCCAGATTTGGGTCTCTGGCCTGAGTCTGCTCCTTCCCCGTTACCTTGCTCTGATCCAGGATCGTTTTCCCCCTCACTGTCCCCGGTGTAGTACTGCAGCTTCCTCACTGACTCATCTGAATAGGAGACTGCAGAGACAAGAGCCAGAAATTCATCACAGTGAGAGCAGCTGAACGGAGGGGCGGGGAACACACCAGGGGCCTGGAACAGGATTTCTGGCTTCAGTCTGGTCCTCCTCCCAGAGAAGATGCTGAATCTCTGTGACTCTGAGCAGTGAGGGGCAACACACACACCCAGGAGAAATCTGGATGTTACTGTCATAAGTGTGACTGACGTTATGTTACATTTTGTCTTGCAAGATGCTGTGGTGAGTGAAGGGAATGTCTCTGGCCACTGGTCCAGGGAAGTGCACAGCGGTTGGTCTCCTCGGCCACAGACGGGACTCTTACCTCCAAAGGCTAAATACCTGCCTCCCCCATGAATCAGTTGATCAGCTCTTTGGGGTGTTTCCAGCATAACCCAAGAACAAAGTCTGTGAGTCACTCTAACCATCTTGAGAGGGGTTCTGAGGGATGCTGCGTGTGTTCCCAAAGTCCTGCTACAGCTGAGGCCTTGGGCAGGATGTTCCTGTCTGACACTGAGATAAAATGGCGCAAAGGGTAACAGAGTCGTGACTCTAAGCCACAAGGCTCTCCTGGGCTGATCCCTCTGCTCTGGGGGCAAGAAGGAGACCACCTAGGAGACCAGTGTCTGAGACAGGAGGGGGCACAGAATAGCCTCGGCCCCAATGTTCCAAAGCAATTTTCAAAGTATAGGCTCGCCTGACGCCAGAGACAGTCACTTTCCTGACCCTCTCACTGGAAACATTCCCAGGCTGCAGCACGGGCAGATGTGACATGATGTGTCTGGAGAGCTGGGACTCACACAGAGTATGGCGGAAAGACAGCAAATCTCACAAAGTCTACCTGAGTAACTGCTGGTCTCACTACAGACCCAGCTGCCACAAGTAGAGCATGGCAAAAAACAGCTGGTTTGTTTCCACGGCCATTGTAAAAATAAATAAACAAATGCATAGATACAAATGCTTTGCCTTGAGCTTTTTTGAAAGTTTTTGGCAAATGCAAAACGAAAGAGTTTGATGCTGAAGATACCTTTTGTGTTCTTTTGGACATTTGTAATTTTTTTAAAAAAGTAGGTTTATAGATTAAGGGAATTTATAATAGAGAAGTTAAAGTAAACTCCAAAAACATGTTTTGTTTAGAAAAGATTGAAATTAAATGAATGAATGTGTTTGGAATAAGTGGGTGTAACTGATATGAATTTGTGTATTTTTTGGTGCTTCCAAATCTGCATTTTTAACCAAAATATTTTGTTATACATTCTTGTGCTCAGCTCTAATGAGAAGCTCACAGGGCTGAAGCTGCACTGATGTAGCTCTGTGTCAGGGCCTCAGGATGAAGGGTGTTAGATAGCTGCTCCCTGTCAAGGGTGAGACAGACATACCTGAGCGACTGAACATTTGCTTCTCTCTCATGAGGTTATAATCAATCTCCTCGTACACGGCCTCAGAGAATGGATCCAAGGGTCTTTTGCTGTCTGCAAACCAAGGGCAGGGTTAGCACAGGGTCAGAGAAACCAGTGTTTGGAAACATCATTAGCTCATCCAGCCCTCTCCTGTTGGGCCTGGTCCAAGCCTGAACCCCACCTACTCTCTGTGAGTCTGTAAGGTGCCACAGGACTTCTTGTTGTTCTCAAAGATACAGACCAACAGGGCTACGTCTCTGATACCTACCACACAGTCTCACTGCTTTGTCCAGGCTGGACTTAAATGGGCTAGTGACAGAGACAATGTCCCTTTGCACAACTTACCATTGATGATGGCTCCTTAGACTAGTTTGGTGTCAGGCAACTTCCTCACATTTATCTTAACTGTCTGCTTTTTAATTTCATCCCATTATTTCTGGTTACTCCACTTTGAAGCAACTTAAACCATTCTTCCCCCCATGCTCATGTTTCCACCCATCCGCAAAATAATAACTCTTCTTTTCACAGACTTTAAGGCCAGTGGGGACCATCAGAACAGTCTGTCTGACCTCTTGTATAACTCAGCCTGCGACACTTCACCCGGACACCTCATGGTTGAGCCCAAAGATCCATTTAGACTGAATCACGTCAGGGGAATCAGCTATTGTGTTCCACAAGCAGAGAGCAGGAGGGAGTGAGGTACCACCAATGGTCAAGGCCCCTGCAATGGTAGGGAACTGAAAAGCTGAGTGATGTCTAGGTAATCCTGGCAGGGGATCTGTGCTCCAGGCTTCAGAGGAAAATGAAAATCCCCCAAGGTCCCTTTTTGCCATTTTGACCTGGCTGAAAATTCTTTCCTGACCTTCAGTCTGGCAATTGGTTTGACCCTGAGCTCATGAGAAGACACACCAGCCGGACACCTTAGATGGAGGTTTCTCTGTCCCGCTCAGACAGCAGGCCCAGCCCATCCAATGTCAAGTGTGAGGCTCTTGCTAAAGCTGGATGCATTAGAGAAGGGTGAAAACAAAGCTCAGAATGTGAGGGCTTCCCCAGATTCCTTCCTCCTTGCAAGTAGCTGGCTGGAAAGTTGCTAACGGACCATGCATGTGGATGGCAACCCCCTGCCCCGCTTTCTTTCCAAGGAGCTGAGAGCTCATATTGGTACAGGGTACTACAGATGAAAAATCCTCCACAAGTGCCACCCATGAGCATAATACAGAGCAGTCCTGCTTTCCCACATTGTTCCTCCCGCACAGTGTCCTTTCTACTGCATCTCCCTCTTCACAACCGTTTCCCACGGCTCTGTTTTAATTTCCTTTTTCCCCGACAATATTTCCAGTTTCTCAGGGTTCCACTGCCTAATGACTCCGTGACACTAAGCACCACGATGTGGAACAGAAATTGCAACCCCATGCAGGACCTTTGGGAACCACGGTATGAAATCGGTGACTGGCTTATGTACGATTCTGTTCTAATGCCCATTGGAGAGTTACCACAGCTCCTTCATGAAGGAAAAACACAGGTGGTGGGAATGGGGGGATTAAGGTGAATCACTGAGATTGTAAATAGTTCCAGAAAGGAAAGAGCCTTCCAGGTGGTCACACAGACTGGTTCAGAATGGCTTTACTGGAGATCAAGAGACAGAAAGATTTCTGAGATAAAAGGCTGCTTTTAAACAGACTCAGGATCTCCATAGCGACCTAGCAAATGGACAGGACAGGTTGGTGGAGCCTCCCTCTGGGGAGGCAAGTCCCAGCTCCTCCTGTTCTGCTTCCCCAATGCCCCATGGCAGTGCCCAGAGACAGCTCTCCATCAGCCAAAGGAACCCCTAATTGGCTGAAGCCTTAAGACCTCCCCTCTCCGCCAGAGGAGCCCTGAGACTGTGACTCTCCCTAGCTAGTAGCACATTCAGTCAACATAATAATAAATGAGAGAGGAGTTAACGGGGACCCTCAGCCACCCACCCAGCCTGGTTACACCCCTCCCTTTGGCACCCTGCAGGCCCCTGCTGTTGCAGAGGCTTTTCACACAGTGACACCCATTAGGACTCACCTCTGCGCTGGGCCCTGGCACTTCGCACCTGCACCCCCAGCAGGATTAGGACCAGGCAGAGCAGGGCCCCCAGGATAATGCAGACCACCACGAGCACCGTGACTCTCCCACTGTCGGATGAAAGGCGGCGCAGGGGAGCTGGATGGAAACAAACATGTGACAGGGAGAGATGGGTCTGTGAGAGTCCAGGGGAGGTGACAGGGAGCTCCCCAGTCACTCATGGCACAGCCCAGGGTGGCAGCGTAATGGGCTGGGACATCTGTGTGCCTGGGTGGCAGCTCACAGGCTGCTGTTTAAATCGTGGGCCTGGCACTGTCAGCTGAAACCAGGAGCCAGGCCTCGTCCTGCTCAGCCTGGCCTGTAGCTCCCACCAGGGTGTCATTGTCCCCTAGATGTGACAGGCCATGGAAAGGAGCTCCTGCCTTCAGGCTGCAGCTCAGAGCTCCTTCTCTGGGACCCAGCCCAGGGAAATGTAGCCTTGATGGGAGGAGGGGCAGGTGTTACCTGGAGTATTCGGAGAATCTGTCTTCGGTGTCACACCTGTGAAGGGAAAAGGGGGAGAGTTGGAGCCTGGCATTGGGGACAGGGATGTGGTTGTTAATGGGGGAACATCTCTTCTGAGTTCCTGGGAGTCTCCCTGTGTCACCTGCACAAGCTCCCTCTTAGCAGCACAGGGCCTGTACGATAAGGATTTCGGACGCAAATCCCATGTGCTCTGGGCAGCGATGAGGACACTGGTAACAAACCATCACACAGGAGCCTGTCATGGATGCAGGGGTTACATGGACTGATATCTGAGCTGCTCTGAGCTCAGAAAACTCCCACCCGCCACATCTACAATGCTCCTGCACCTTGGGATTGGGAGGGCCTGGACCATGACCAAAGGGGCTGGTATGGGGAGCTTCTTCCTGGACATCACAGGATGGACTTAAATCATCTCCTGTCACTCACCTGAGCAATTCACAGCTGCATCCCCCTTATGGTAACAGTTGCTCTCACCCCAGGGCCTGGCAGGACAGTCCCACAGAGATGACTCCGTCCCTCTGCAATGCAGCGTCTCCACCCAGATGGGACCAGTCCCCTCACCGAATGCAGCCTCGCCCAGAGCAGACACAGCAGCGCCACAGTCCAGTTGTTTACACACAACGTTAGCATCCGCCATGTCCCAGGAGTCATCACAAATTCTACCCCAGGAACCACGGTACCAAACCTCCACTCTGCCCGAGCACCTGTCCTCTCCTCCCACGAGGCGCAGCTTCTCCTGGTCTGGAAATGCAGAAACCTCATTTGTTAGTGGGACAGCTGGGAAAGCCCTCAGGGACCAAAGGGGAGACAGAAGACAAGGTACCTGTGCAGCTTGTAGAGTTTGGGCATTCAGGAACTGGGGTCAGAGTTGGTTTTGCTTTATTGCCTACAGAGAGAATGCTGAGGTGAGTGGACTGAGTTGTGTGTGTGAGGCTGGTGAAGAATTTATCTGCAATTCATATGCCTATTTTCAGCACTGTATAACCTGAAACGGGAACTCTAGGTCATTGAATACCCCATTAGTTTGCAATTCATCTGTTCCTTGGACACAGCAGGAGACACACACAGATCTGTGGGGAACTCTAGACAAGACCTACATGGCACAGTCTGGGCCCATCTCAGTTTGTTCATCCCAAGCTGCCTATCAATGTTGTCTGTGGAGAGGTTTTTCTTGCATCTCAGGCTCCCTTATCACACTGAGTAAACTCGTCTCTCTTCTAACTAATTTAGTAACTTCCAGGTTTGTTGTTAATCAGACATATTCTTGTGCAGAGATTTTAAATCTGTCTCTGCTGAGATACGACCAACAAGAAAAGTTCCATCCTAACCCTTCCCTTAATTAAACAGCTCACATGCATGTCTGTGCGCACACACATGTGCAGAGTTTCAGAATTACCAGTGCAAGTAATATGTGTCTCTTCTCTTCTGTCATCACAGGACTCTGCATTCCATGGCTCAGACGGGCACTGCCAGAGGGAGCTGTGCTGCTCACTGCATTGAACACGGTCCAGCCACGTTGGACCAGAACCTTCTCCATATGTAGAGTCTCCAGCAATGTACCCTCCATCCCCGCAGTGCAGCTGTTTGCAGACAATTACTGCGGTGACTGTAGACATCTGATTGGAGCAAACGCTGCCCCACGTCCCATTGTAGAAAACCTCCAGCCGCCCGGCACAGTCACTGCCGCTCACCAGCCGCAGATCTGTGAACTCTGGAAAGGAATGCGCAAAAAAGGGAATTAAACCATCTTATTCTGTCATGACCTGAGGTGTGAAGGGTGAGGTCTGGAAGGGGCCAGCTACCAGCCACTAAACACTCATTTTGTTAGCTTAAGGCCTAAAGGATTGTGATAGTCACAGGCCAGATGCCAGCTCTGGCCAAGGCTGAAGTCCTCAACTGAGAAGTGACAGTCTCCTGGCTGGCGACCAGAGCAGGACTGGTTACTGCTTTATTGCTCTCCTCGAGCAGCACCTGCTGCAGGGCTCCTCCCTTCATGCTGAAGGCTGGAAAGGGGAAACTAAAACAGGAGATGTGGAGAGTTTTTCTCTCTTTGGCCGAGTGAACTGAACCAAAGTGAAGCCAGAGATCCCAAGGGGCTACCTGTGTCAGTTATGAAGGACACTAGAATTGGCAAATCACACAACTCTGTCGCTTTCAGGATTTAAATGGGAACTGATTTCTGTGTGTGTCTTTACTGGCTTCTTCCTGAAAATAACCCTTTCATTTTCTAGTTAATAAAGACTGTCTGTGGTGTAAGATCGAGGCCCTTTCGTAAGTGCTATTTTCTCTCCGTGAAGGTATTTATGCACCATAATCAAGTTGTCTCTTGATGTTCTCATGAAGCTGAACCGTTTCAGTATCTTAAATCTCTTACCACAGGGCTTTTCTTCAAGCTCCCTGTTCACTTTTGTAACTCTTCTCTGCTCCCTCTCCAATTTCTGTGGCATCCCACCTGGGCACAGTATTCCAGTTCCTGTCTCACCAGTGCCACACACAACAGTAATGTTCAGTTCCCAGTCCTACTCACTACACACCTGTCTACATATCCCCGGCTCACATTAGCCCATTTCACCTTGATTTGCCAAACACAACACTCTGGCACTAAAAGCTCATGTTATTTCCCCGCTGGTACCCACAGTCCTCTGCAGTCTGCTCTCTGTAACAGAGGCTCCTTCACATACCAGAGCTGCGTCTACACAGCCCCTCCCTTTCAGAAGGGGCATGCAAATGAGCGAGATCAAAAACGTAAATGAGGACCTGCTTTAAACATCTCATGTCTCATGTGAATATTCCCGCGTGATGTGGCTTTTGGAAGAGCCATTTCTGGAAACCAAAATATCCTTGTGGACGGGGCTCCTTTGAAAGGAAACCCCCCTTCCGAAAACACGCTTCTTTCTAATTTGTTTCCTTTTGAAGGAACCCCATCC
Organism: Carettochelys insculpta; assembly: GCF_033958435.1. Lineage (NCBI taxonomy): Eukaryota > Metazoa > Chordata > Testudines > Carettochelyidae > Carettochelys > Carettochelys insculpta. The sequence goes on along the minus strand of NC_134137.1, from coordinate 235,119,680 downwards.
ATGAGGCTGCTCTGGCTTTTGGAAATGGCTCTTCTTGAAGTCATATCATGAGAGAATATGCAAATAAGGTGTGTGATATTTAAATCAGCACCTATTTTGCATTTTGGACCTCACTCATTTGCATACCCCTGAAAGGGAGGGGCTGCGTAGACGTAGTGCAGCTTTTAAACATTAGGGTAAACTTGCCATTTCATCACTGCCTCTGGGAGGCAGCTGAGGACTTTCTAATGGTGACCCAAGCAGATAGTTGCACAAGGGAACGGGGGGCAGACACAGCCAGGGAGAATATCATTTTCAGCGATCTCCTCCCCTGTCCACTGCAGTGCCTGCTAACCAGGCTCATGGCAGAGCAATCACAGACCAGACCTGAGCAGAGAACTCCTGCATCCTCTTTGTGTCTGCAGTTGTGCTGGCCCCAGCCCCTGGAAGGACACTCCCAGAGCTCAGATTCGTTCCCAGTGCAGTTCACATCGTCCAGCCAGATCTGCCCAGAACCTCGTCCATAATGAGCAGAGCCAGTGGCATTGATGGCGTGTCCACATCCCAGCTGTTTGCAAACCACATTGGAGTCTGACAGGTCCCAGGAATCATCACAGACTGTCCCCCAGGTTCCATTGTAGTAAATCTCCACTCTCCCGGCGCAGCGACCCGCTCCATTCACCAGTCTGATCTGCCTGCTCCCTGCAGGGATAGAGCCCAGCTGTCAATGTGGACTGTCCTAGGAACAGACAAAGTTTCTGAGCTTTGGAAATGACTCACCCGAGCAAACGACACTGACGTCCTCAGCAATTCCTGCCTGGGCTGTCTCAGACACTGAGTTGTTGCAGAGAGTCAGATGAGTCTCATTCCCGACACACTGGACCCTTCTCAGCCCCACAGGGCCTGTTCCCCGCTCAGACTTCAGGGGGTTATAAGCTTTCTCAGCGACTCCGCACTGGAGCACCCTGCACACCACACTGGCATCGTTCATGTCCCACTGCTCATCCAGCACTCGGCTCCACACGCCACCGAGGGAAATCTCCACTCTGCCGTCGCACCGGCTCTCTCCGTTCCGCAGCCTGAGCGACTCTAAGCGACCTGGGCTCCGGAGAGAGGGAAATACACTGAGTGACACTGTTGTACACTGGAGACCAGACAGAGTTCTGATTAAATTTTGAACTGTTTCTCACTAAGAAGATCTCCCCAGGGATCAGAGAGTGTCACAGTGTTAAAGGGAACAGCCTCTCTCAGAAGATACTTTCCTTTTGGGGCTAGACGTGGAAGGTTCTGTAAGGATTGTAACACACTGAGCATGGGGGAGCAACTTCCTAGCAGGCGCTGTACACGAGTGAGCGAGGCCGCCCCTGCAGAGTGCTGTGTGTGCTGGTGGAAGGGCTGCTGAGGTTTGTAGTAACGTATCCAGGTTTAAATGCCTGGCAGTCAGTGGATGGTGCCTGCACAGGCACCTAGTAGGTGGCTTGGGAATGATTTCAGCAAGTTAGTGACGAGGGAGTTTGGCCAATGAAGGAGCAGGGCTCATGGCAGTCGAGAACAGGTTGTGGAAAGTAACTTCACTTAATTCCCTCGGGTATTTGCCCCTTGCTTGGCCAATGTCTCAGATCACCTGGGTCGTGCACAGGAGAGCCGAGTGTTAGATCCTGGCAATGGTGGTTTTGACTGGAGAAGTTCCCTGAAGTGTGGTGTCATCTCTGAGCCCAATGTGGTTCCAGCGGATGAATGCAGCGTGTATGGAGCGCGGAAGGGGACATCCTGTGCAGGGGGCTATTGTGACTCCCTTGGGACGTGTGCCTCAGTATGTGCGTGTGTCAATGAGTCCCACACAAGGAGGCAATGTAAGAATTACTGACTGAGTTCTGATGTGGGTGGAGCCAGGAGAGACTGACATGGTAAAAGACAAGCAGAAGGTTAGTGCCGGATACACCCAGCTGGCTGCGTCTGGTCCAGCAGGCACTGGTGTGACATCTGGGGGGTGCAGTGTGTGTGCATTGGTTCCAAACAGCTCTTCGGTCATGGTACCCAAATATCATTTGGAGCCCAGGAGTGAAATCCTGGCCCCTCGGAGGGCAATGGTAAAACCTCCATTGACTTCAAGGCAACCAGGAGCTGGGAAATGCTTCATGTTGCACGTGGAGTGTGATGGTAGAGAGCAGCTTTGGGGCTTCCCAACATGGCTCATGGGTAAAACTGGCTACCACAGCCCCTCAGGGAGGGCAGGAGCCCTCATGGCTGATGGACAGGGCCAGGAGCTGTTCCTGATAAGGAATTCGCTTTGCAACAACTGTAGGGAGAAATCAGCCCCCCCCATGCGCTGTGAAATTCCCCCCTAGAACTCAGGTCCTAGCTGGGTAGTTCGGACGAGAATCAGGGAATTCAGTTTCGGAAACAGGTCTCAGTGTCAGAGAGAAGCATGAGAGCTGTGAGGTGAGTAGCCTGCAGGGACAAACCTCTCAGCTCTGAAGGGCAGAATACACCTCTGCTGAGAGTGCTGGGCAGGGCCCTGTTGGCTTAGTCATGGCGTGTAATGGCCCCAGTGACAGCGGATGTGTGGGAGAGAGCTCTGGATGCAACGTGTACTCTGTTAGGCAAGGTACAAATCCAGGGCTTCTGCAGTAGGTGTCAGTGTAAGGAACCCCCCGTACGAGCCAACCAAGCAGCTTTATGGTGTCTCTGTCCTTGGAGAGGAATATGGGGCAAAGGTGGCTCTGCCTCACTCACTTCAGAAACTGGAAAGTCACAAGAGACCAGCAGGGAAGAAGAAAGCACCAGGACGATATTGTTGGGAGAGGTGACCACCCTCCAGTCGTTAGCACTCGACTCCAACCCTGCCTCGGCTGCAGAATTCATTGGTGATCACCGTATATCGTATCTATATGTGGTGTCTTAAACTAGACTTCATGGGGTGTGATTTGCAGAGGCACTGAATGCTCCCAGCTCTCGCTAGAGTGAAGACAAGATGTGAATGTTGAGAGAATTTGTCGTCACCCTGCGTGATGGGTGGATGAGCGCAGGACTGCCAGTCAAAACAGTAAGTTTTATCCCAGCTGTGCTGATGAATCACTGGAAGTGCTGGGCCTCGAGGGCTGTGGGGAACTTAGGCATCTCACTTTACTTTTCTCTCTCTCTTTCACTATGTGTAAAATGGACCTAATAATAATTGCTACCCACCTACTTCCCTGGAGTTTTGAGAGGGGTTAGTAATGGCTGGACAGTCCCTTGAACAAATAAAATAAATGAGGACTGTTGAGCCTTCTGAAAAATCTGGCCCTGAGGGTTTCAGGCAGGTGCCAGATCACCCCAAAGAAGTTACAAGTTTGGAACTTTGGTTTTAATGTGTCTGCGTAAAATTTTCAAAAGAGTTAAATGATGGAGATGCCCAAGTGCCATTTTCAGAAATGACTCAGCCTGAAGGAGGGCTCCTTATCTCTTATGCTATTGAAGTAAATGGGACTCAAGTCCCTAAGTCACTTGGGCACTTTAGAAACATTCTTCTTGGGTTTCTAAGTGTCTAAGGTGATTTTGAAATGGGCATAATCACTATCTGCTGTCATCTGGGGTGTTATGAGGACAAAAGAGAGAAGGAGAAGCAGTGATCTCAAGTTGCAGTGGGGGAGATCTAGATTGGGTATTACAAAAAAACCTACTTCATTCGACTTCATATGTTCTGGAATGTGTTACCGAGGGAGGTGGTGGGATTTCTATTCCTAGAGGATTTTAAGTCCCAGCTTGACAAAGCCCTGACTGGGATGATTTAGTGAGGATTGGTCCTGCTTTTAGCAGGGAGGTTGTCTTGGTGACCTCCTAAGGTCTCTTCCAACTCTACAAATCTCTGTTTTTACAGGTCAAGCCAAACTTTCCCTTGTCACAGATACTCTTTTCTGAAAATGCTCTTTACTTTACTTTGATTTTAACACTTTTTCCATTATTGCACATGCAATACACGAATTATTACACATGATTTAGAATCTAGCTCCCTCTCCCTGTGCTGTGCCCCAGGGTTCCCTGCTCTGGGGACTGTGCCACACACTTAGGGGCAGGTGTCATGAATCCTGCATTTCTCCTGCACTTACCTGAGCAAACCACACTGGCATCATTGTCGTGTGAGCACTGAGAGGGCCCCAGGGCAGTGACAGGGCATTGCCAGAGATGAGGCTCATTTCCATTGCAATGAAACGTGTCCTTCCAAACAGAGCCTGTTCCCTTCCCAAAATACCCTCCTCCTGGGGCTGATACAGCAAATCCGCAGTCGAGCTGATGACAGAGAACGTTGGCATCTGCTAGATCCCAGCCTGAGTCACACAGGGTTCCCCAGTCACCAAGCACCTGGAGCTCCACCCTCCCTGAGCACTCTGTGCTGCCGTTCACCAGCCGAACGCCTTTGAACCCTGGGGAGAGAGAAGAAGAGACGGAACCTTGGAGCTATTTTATGGGAAATATTTTAAGAAAGGAAAGTTAGAGCCATTTGATCCTTTTTTCATTAAATTGGCCTCTTTGAGGTTTTGATCCAGCCCAACCCACCCTGCTCCCTACACAGGGATATCAGTACATTGCTTCACCTTCAACTTGTATACATATAATTGGGATTTTAAAGACAGGTGCTGAATTCTTACGTGAGCATATGGCACCAGCATCATTTGCATGTGAGCACGTCTGATTCTCGGGTGGGATCCTGGGACAGGAAACCAGGAGAGACTCATTTCCCACACACTGGAATCTTTCAGTCCAGACCTGCCCTTGTCCTTCCCCAAAGTGAGCGCCTCCTGGGACAGATGCAGCGACTCCACACTGTAGTTCATTACAGATCACGTTTGCAGCATGTAGATCAAAGTGTGCATCACAGACTGTGACCCACGTGTTTCCATGTTCTATCTCCACACGTCCTGAGCAGGCACCTTCCCCTCCGACCAGCCGAGGCTTAATGTGTCCTAAAAAGTCAACAGAGGCTGAAAGTTATCCAGGGGGCGTTGGGAGCTGGGATGCCTGACTCACATAAAACTTTGTCCGAAAACTCATTTTGGTTCTGTGGGCAAGGGAAGGCAGCAATACAATTAAAATGGCATTATATAAGAATGGGAATAAAGGACACTAGAGAAAATCAGTATACGTGAGGAGTTCCAAACTAAAGAAAACTCGTAAGAGGCGCTAAAGACATCAGTATAAAACCCGTGGCTGACAGAGCTATGAGCAACGAGATTTTAAGTATGTAAAGTGCAAAGAAACAGATCCCACCCCCCAACAATGGTGTAGCTACATTAGAAATGGAGATGGTAAAATTGTGAATAAGAATACACAGAAGGAAGAAATGAATGATGAATACTTCTACTTTGGGGGCAGAACACATTATCTATTCTTATGTTTTTTAGAATAGAGACTTACACAGCTAACTCTCTGTTACTGATTATATGTTTGTTTAATTTATTGTGCAAAGTCACCAATGATGGGAATTACACAGCCTCCCTACACAAGAATACTATAATATTCTAATATTTAATTAGCCCTATTGTTAGACAGCTTTTCCTAATATTGAATCTGAATCTCCCTTGGTGAAATCATAGAATCATAGAATCCTAGGCCTGGAAGGGACCTCAGGAGGTCATTGAGTCCAGCCCCAGCCTAAAGTGGGATCAACCCCAACTAAATCATCGCAGCCAGGACTTTCTCAAACCGGGACTTTAAAACCTCGAGGGATGGAGATTCCACGACCTCAGTGTAAGTCAGTTATGTCCAGTCCTACCCTGGACAACAACTGGCAAACAATCTTTCACATCTTTGAAGACTGTTATCGGATTCCCCCTCAGTCTTTTTCTTCTCGAGCCTAAAAATGTCCAATTTGTTCTATATTTCCTCATGGATAACATTTCCGGCAACTTTGACTCTGTTTTTTGCTCTCCTCTGGAAACTCCCCATTTTCTGCTCTACTGCTGCGGAGCCAGGTTTTTTAATTTATAATTGATGTTTCCTTCCTGTCTAAGGCTTTGCACCTGTCTTTGTTTCTCAAGGTCATTTTGAACTTTAATCCTGCCTTCCAGAGAGCTTGTGAACCCCCCTTACCTGCATGTCAACCACAAGCTGTGTGAGCACATTCTTTACTCAATACCCAAGTCCTTTAGGAAAATATGCAATTGCAGCAGACTCAGGACAGTTTTGTTTTTTGTTACTTTTTTATTCATACGATCAGAGCAATCACCAAGAGCACGGATAAAGCACCTGACAGCCTGCAGGCCTAGGTCTTACCTGAAGCTCAGAATTTCCCTCAATATCTCGGCTGACTCCCCTTCTCCCTTGCACCCGGCTTCTGGAGACAGACTTTTAGTCTCCTTCCCTGCAGACCCTGCCTCACCCTCTCTTCTACTTCTTCTTCAGTCACTCACTCAGTGGAACAGTGGCTGAAGCACAAAGGGCATATGAGTACCAGGTAATACCATGCAATGCCAGCCAGAAACGTGCATGAGACTGACTGTTTTCAATATCTGGGGACACTGTAAACAAGAAGTCCGTGTCTACATCAGTGAGTGCTTTGAAAATATCCAGCGGGGCGTCTACACACAAAAGTTTTCTTTCAAAATTCAATGGAAAGAACACGGTGCTGCTTTGGAAAGTGTTCCTCCACTCCTGGTTGAGGAAGAGTGCCGTCTTTCAAAAGCTTCTTTCATACGAAATCATGGGCAGACACTTCACAGGCCCTGATCTTTTGATCCCTGGCTCATTCTTTCCAAAGAGCGGGGCCTGTGAGGTGGCTCTCTTTCGAAAGAGCAGATCACTGTTCTGATCAGCTTCTGTGTGTGTGGACGCGCTCTTCGAAAAAAGTTGTTTCAGAAGAGATCTTCCGGAAGGACATCTATGGAAAGAACTCCGGAATGGAGATGTAGCCAGTGTGGGCAGCGTTACCTCCTGGGCATGTACACACACTTCTTTCTTTATTTGTTTAGTTGGGCTAGACTGCACGATTAAAAAAACTGAATCACCATTATTCGCACAATTGATCAAGGGGCTGCAGAGTTCCCCACCATGACTTGAGTCTCTGCAGTGGCCATCTCAGCTGCGTGGCTGCCCATGGCTGGGGTTCCCGCAGCTCTGGGGATGCACCCAGCTGGTGTTCCCATGACTGCTGGCAGGACTCCTAGTCACAGGGCTTCTGGAACTTCCCCACCTCCGAACCCAGGTTCCAAGGGATGGGGCTGCTGGTGGGGCTCGGCACCCTACACAACTCCCACCCAAGGGCTGCTTGTGTCCCCCACATCCTGGCCAGGGTTTCCCGTGGCTGGTTGTGCTGGCAGGGTTTGGCACCCCACGCCGTTCCCAGACATGGGGCTACTGTGGTTCTCCCACTTCTGCCTTGAAACCGGGAGGCCACTAATTGCATTTTTCTAGGGCTGTCAATTAACAGTTAACAACTGCAAATAACATGAATAACACGTTCATTTTTTATCCCCTTAAATCGGTCCTGTATTAATTGCAGGCATTGACTTGTGTTAATGGACAGTTGTAATATTTAGCATATCTGTCAAGTACATACCTTGCAATGCCAGTCACAAGTGTGCCAGGAGTATGTCTGTTTCCACTTTCAGGCGACATTGGAAACAAGCAGTGGGCAGCATTAGCTTTTGCAAATGTTCACAAACTTCTTTATCTGAGTGATTGGCTGAACAGGAAGTAGGACTGGGTGGCTCTGGTTTCTCTCTCCAGTAGCTCTTACATTCTCACAGTACATTGGCTCCTGATTCGGTCTGTCTTTCCTCACCCACCTCCAGTTCCTCCCACTGGTTGGGAGTCCCAAGCAGCCCCAGTCCCCCATCTCCTCAACCATCCTGGAGTGTAGCTAAGTCACAGTGTGGCCCAGAGGATTACCTGGGGGAGCAGCCTGGTGTGGTTGCAGCTTGCTCTGCTGACCACTTATTTGTTCTGTTAGCCTGCTCTGCTCTGCCCTTCCCTGCCCTCTGACCCCTCTCATGCAGTCTCTGCAGTGGTGGGATCCAGAGTGTCCCAGCAGCCTGCTCTGCTCTGCCCTTTCCTGCCCTCTCCCAGCCCCTTGCCCTCGGCTTCACTGCAGCAGCAGGAAGTGAGGCCCTAGTGTGGAGAAGTGGAGCCCAGTGGACTGGGAGAGCGTGGTGGGGGGAAGTGGAACCGACTGAGCTACCTCTGCAGCTCCCACCAGCGTCGTGACTTGCGGGGAGCAAACCCCTGATGCTGCCCCTCGCCAGCCCCTAGTGATCCCCCAGCTCCATTACTCAGGGGAGGAGATGGGAAGCAGGGGGCAGAGCAGGAGCAGGGGTGGGGCAATAGTGGAGCAGGGACATGATGGAGTGGGGCAGGGTTTGCGTGGTGGGGGTTAACCTGGGTCCCAGGTGTAGGGTACTCAAAAGTGGGGTTGCCCCAGACTTTACGCCCTGCAAGCGGTGACAGACTTGCCCCTTGTCTCAGTGTACTCCAGTCATTCACTCCAGTCTGGTTCTCTCTCCTGCTGAATTCAGTTCAGGTCCCTTCCACCTTACGGAGCCTTCAGGCAAAAGGGGAAGTTGGTTTCCCTGGGACAGAGCACCCTGATTTGTCCTCCAAGAAAGTACTTAGAGGACAAGCCCGGCAGGTGGGGTGGGATAAAGAGCTAAGTACCCATCAGCCCAAATCTGATGCCACAGGAAGGAATCCCCACTGGGGGCAGAGTGGGAAGGAGGAAAATGGCCTATTCAGCTCAGTCACTGAATGCCCTCCAGGAAGGGACAGCTCTGTTCCTCTCAGGTCCTGTGAAGAGGGCCAAATACAGAGGATACTGTAAACAGACTGCGTGTGTTTTGTAGGTGTTGTTTTTAAGGGAGGTGTAACTTAGTGGTGTGTAAAATAACTCTAATTCCTGAAAAGGGCAGTAATCCGGACAGGTTGAACCATTCCTGTGGTTATCAGATTTGGGAAAGCAGGATTCTTTCGAAGATGGGGTTTACTTTCATAAGAGCAGCATCTACACTGGTTTTCCTCTTTCAAAAGAAGCTCTTTCAATATAAGAATATGCAAATGAGGTGCCAAATATGCAAATCATGTGCATTTTCAATTTCCCTCATTTGCATGCCTCTTTCAAAAGAGGAATGAAAGCGTAGCTGCCCCCTGAGTGACTGGCTGAACAGGAAATTGGACTGAGTGGACTTGCAGATTCTAAAGATTTAAATTCTTTTGTTTTTGAGTGCTGTTTAGCAAACAACAACCCTGCATATGTATGCTGTGCCTTCACAATAAAGAGCTTACACTTCAGTACTTGTGGTTGGAGGCAAATTGAAAAATATGCTTTCTTACTGTCAATGCAAATATTTCTAATAAAATTAATAAGATTGAGAGCTGTATACTTTGAATGATGTGTTGTAATTGAAATCAATAATGACAATGTAGAAAAAAAACAAAATATATATTACATTTCACTTGGCCTTCTATTGTTGAATTTTTATAATTGTGAGTGTCAGAAAGCCTCAGTAAACACACTCACACCAGTGATTATACAAGAACACACTGAAGCGCTCCGAAAGATAGGTCAGAATGATGGGGTGATGTATGGCGATGTTCTGACCAACACAACATACACCAGGGAAAGGGCTGTGCTGTTCCCACCAGGAATGTTTTGTGCACGGTTCCCTCGGATTTCCACAGGAGGTCCGAATAACAGGAGATGGGGATGAGGAGGTTTTGTTGGAGGATTCGGCAGAGCTCATGGACACTGAGTTCCATTCCGGACTCTGGGGAGGGCTGTGCCTGAGTGATCTCAGACCCTTCTTCCCTCCTGTCACAACCCCTCACCCTTCTGCCCTGTGCAACCTGTCCCTGCCCATCCTGCCTCTTCCGCATCCCTTGAACTCTGCCAGCTGCATTCTCCTGATCTACCCAGTTCCAGTCTCTGCTCCTCAAGCTTCTCATTCCTGTCCCAGGCTCCTGGCCCAGCCAGCCTTGGCCTCTACCTGGGAGCCATATGGGGCTGTGGCCAGGGTGCTCGGTGTCCTGCTGCGCGGAGAAGCTGAGCGCAGTCAGCTGGGAGAGAGCAGAGGGGCCCAGCAGAGCAGAGCAGAGGAGGCTTCTGTGTTACTCTAGCTCCCACCAACATGGTGAGTGTGTGGATGCATCCCCTGCTGCTGCCTAAAGCCAGATCCCCAGGTAACCCCCTGGCCCCTGCCCACAGGATGATAAGATGGCATCTGTGGGGCCCCTCAAAGCACAGTCCCTGGGACAGCTGCCCTGCACTGTCCTATGGAGGGGTGGCGTTGGGGATAACGGAGCAGTAGTGGGTTCCCATCCTCCTGGTGGTCCTGCACTAGAGCAGAATCACAAGATTGTGCTGGAGCATTTGGCAAATACTTGATGACAGCAAAACTCCGGGTACAGGTTCCATTCCAGGCTCTGGAGAGATGCACGAGCTGGTGGTGACTGACCTTCTCCTGTTCTCTCAAACCCAACACCATCCACCCAGTCCCCTCCATCCTGTCCCTGTCCTGTCCCTTCCCCATCCCTCTTCGTGTCCCACTCCCATTGTCCTTCTCTACCCAGTTCCAGTCTCCACTTCTCAATCTTCTCCTCCCCAGTCCCAGTCTCATTGCTCAGGCAGTCCTAGACTTCACCTCTGCCTTCTCCAGCCAAGTCTCCGTTTTCCCCCTTTTCCTCTCCTGCCCTGCCCCTCTGGGGTCCTCAGCTGATCTGCTTCTCACTCCCACTTCTGCATTGGGTTGTCCTGTCTGCCCCAGCCCCACTGTCCCTCCCTGGAAGTCTCATCCAACCTCAGGGCTTCTCTCCCTGAACACTTGTTAGGGCGTAAGTTTACCCCACACTCTCTTGCTGCACACCAAGGCTACGTCTACATGGCAGCACTCTTCCGAAAGAAGACATTTCAAAACAGCTATTTTACAATACCTTATTTTGAACTGACACAACCACACACACAAATGTGTTTTGAAAAACCCCAACAATGTCGAAATGGCATGTCCAGGTCCATGGGGATATTTTGCAATAGTGCCACTGGAGGCCGTTATGGCTTATTTAGAAATAGCACCGTAGCGGGTATGAAATCGGTGATGTTCCACATGGAGTGAGTTTTTTGGAGTCGAAGTAAAACACCCACTATTTTGATTTCATTTCCAAACAGCGTGTGCATTGTTTGGATGCTGCCAGAGTTATTTCAGAATAACTGCTGTTATTTCAAGGTAACTTTGCTGCACAGACACAGCTCAGAGGTCCATGTGGACCCAGCTGCTGCGCACTAACATGTCCCTGGTGCTGTGAAATGGGAGCACGTCACAGTGCACTACAGAACTGTTTGTGCGCAGCAGCACAGGGCACATGGACTCGTGGTGCACAGCACGACAGTGCAGGGGAGACTCACACCCCAGCTGCCACGTGTGTTTGGGTAGCTCTGCTCTCAGGCTTCCACACCCCACCCTGGGGGCTTGTTCTTATTTCTTTGCCCACTAGGTCTTAGACTTTCCCCACACCTGGTTACGGAGTTGGTCTGTCTCTCCTCACGCACCCCAGTTTATCCCACTGGTTCCCAGGCCCTGATTTCTCACTTGGCCGGTCCCCAGCTCCCCCTCTCCTTGCTCATCAACCACAGTGGCTGTCCCCCAACTCACTCTTCTAGTTCCCCTGTCTAGCTAAACCAGTCTGCCAGCCCCAGCCCCAGCCCCAGGCTCTTTACCCAGCCAGTCGCCCTCTTCACATCTTCCTCCCTGTCCCACTTCCTCTCCCCACCACACCAGCCTCCAGGATCGCAATGTCCTGCCACCACCACCCCATGGGCAGAGCCAGCCCATCCGTAGGATGATTTGGGGTGACTGCCCCAGACCCTGCATTTTGTGGGGCCTCAGGGCAGCCCGTCAACCATCCTGGAAATGGGTCCCAGTGTGGCCGGGCCTGGGGATTGCTTGGGGGGAACACCCTGGTGTGGGGCCGCAGCAGGGGCTGGCCCCTCTCCTCCAGTCTCTGCACTGGTGGGATCCAAACCCTCCCAGCAGCCTGCTCTGCCCAGCCCTGCCCAGCCACACCCACTCCCAGACCACTGCCCTCAGCTTCACCACCGCGGCAGGAAGCCGGGGGGCCTGGCCACGGAGAAATGGATCCCAGCAGGATGGGAGAGTGTGGTGGGGTGGAGTGGAACAGGCTGACTGGCCTCTGCAGCTCCCACCAGTAGAGTTAGTGGGGGGGTGTAACCCCGATGCTGCTCCTCACCAGGCCCCCCGGTGATCCTCCAGATCCATCAATCGGGGAAGGGGATGCGAAGGGGAGGGGCAGAGCAGGAGCAGGTCTGGGGGAGTGGGTGGAGCAGGGACAAGGTGGGGCTGGGCAGGGCTTGCGGGGGTGCGGGGGTTAACCTGGGTCCTGGGTGTGGGGCAGTGATGGGGGGTTGCCCCAAGCCCTGTGCCCCCCTGCACCAGCAGGGACAGACCTGCCCATGAGCCCCTGGTCCCATTCTGCTCTGATGTCGCAGGAATCCCCCACCTCTGTTGCTCAGGAGAGCGGGTGGGAGGGGCAGAGTGGAGCGGAGCAGGGGTGGGGTTTGGGGCTTGGGGTAGAGAGCCGGTGGGGTGGGGTCTGTGGAGGAGAATGGCCCTGGGTCCTGTGCCTGGCCTTGCCCCAGGTCCCACACCTCTCTTGTGATGGCCCTGCCCAGGGGCTCCTTCTCCAGTCTACTCTCCTCTCCCACTCCTGTCTGGCTCTCTCCCCTGCTGAGTTCAGCTCAGCTCCCTCAGCTCCCTGCAGTGCCTGGGGGCAGTAGGGGAAGTTGGTCTCCATGTTAAGTTGAGTTAAACCCGTGAACCCCAAGTGGGGCATAGGTCATCCACAAGACTCCTCCATCTGTTTCTATCTTGGGCAATGGCTTCAATCTGGCCCCAGGAATATCCCAGTTCTTGTGCTTCTGTGACTGTTGATCTCCTCCATGTTATTCGGGGTCTTCCTCGGCTGCGTTTCCCCTGAGGATTCCATTTTAGGACATGTCGAACAACGCTGGATGGAGGTTTCCTCAAAGTATGTCCCAGCCATCCCCATTTTCTCCTTTTATTTGGATCCACACTGGCTTTTGGCCTGTTTGTGTCCACAGATGTTCATTCCAGACTTTGTCTTGCCATCTTATTTGTAATATGTACCTAAGGCATCTACTCAAAAACGTCTGCAGTTTGTGCGTTGAGGACTTTGTGGTGCGCCATGATTCACAGGCACACAGCAGGACGGACTTCACATTTGAATTGAAGATTCTCACCTTTGTTTCGACAGAGATGTTGTGTGATCTCCATGCTGGCCACAGGATTTGAAATGTTGCTGTGGCTTTGCCAATCCTGGATCTGATGTCTAGGTCAGTACCACCATCTTTATTCACAACACTACCTAGATAAGTAAATTGTTCGACGTCCTCGACGGTCTCTCCCCCTCAAGTGATGTCGTCTTGTTTAGTGTGGTTGACTCTCGTAGTTCTAGTTTTACATCTACTGATTTTCAGGCCTGCCTTTGAGGCAGCGCTATCCAGTGCTGCAACTTTGCTTTCTATAGGCTCATGCCGATGTGCCAGGAGAGCAATGTCATCAGCAAAATCGATATCCTCTAATTCATGAGAGAAGGTCCACTGAATACCTCTCTGGAGTTCGCTTTTTGTTTTTAGCATAATCCAATCCATAACTATAAGGAAAAGGAATGGTGAGAGTAGACATCCCTGTCTCACACCTGTTCGGACAGTGAAAGATTCCGTCAGAGTGCCATTATGTACAACCTGGCAAGTGGAGGGTTCATAATTAGCTCGAATGAGATTAATGATCTGGGCAATGCCATGATACTGCAGCAGTCTCCACAGTGCATTTCTGTCTCCACTATCAAAGGCCTGTTCAAGGTCTATGAAAGTTATATACAGTGGGGAGTCCCATTCCAATGACTGTTCTATGATGATCCTTAAGGTCGTTATCTGGTCTACACATGATCTCTCTCTCTGAAAACCAGTTTGTTCATCCCTCAACAGCCTGGCAATCTCTGCTTTCATTCTCTCCAACAGGATCCTGTTAAAGACTTTCCCAGGAATAGACAGCAGAGTGATAGCTCTCCAGTTTCTGCATTCATTCAAACTTCCTTTCTTGGGTATTTTAATTATATGTCCATGTTTCCAGTCTCGTGGTATTTTCTTGGTGTCCCATATTCTGCCAAAGGGTTCATACAGCATGTCAGTGGAGGTTTCAAGGTCCACCTTCACCGCTTCTGAGGGGATGCAGTCTGGCCCTGGAGCTTTTCCACTTTTCAGCAGAGAAATGGCCTTCCTTATCTCCTCCTTAGTTGGTCTGTCTGTTTTTATTGGTAGTGGTATTGGAGCTGAGAGTAAATCTGGTGGATCTCTTGGTGCTGGGCGGTTTAAGAGATCCTCAGAATGTTCTTTCCATCGATTAAGTTGTTCGGATGGATTTGACAAGACTCTCCCATCCTTGTCTTTAATGGACGATCTACTGTCCGTCTTGCACCTGATAACTTCCTTGTGATATTATACAGTTCTTTTAGATTCTTCTGGCCCACGGCTTGCTCGGCTTGTTGTGCTAGTGCTTCCATGAGGTTACTTTTATCCCCCTTTATACCTTTCTTAACTTCCTTGTTAGCTTCTGCATACAATTGCAGCACTTCTGCCTTGATAGCTCTGGTCTTGCTGCTTGAATACAACTGCCTTCTTGGCTTTTCTATCCTTTATCTTCCTCAGAGTGTCTGGTGATATCCATTCTTTGTGTCGTCTTGTTCTTTTGCCCAGGATTTTCTCACAAGCTTCTTTCCATGCTGATTTGGAGCTTTCCCATACCTGCTGTACTGCTACATCTTCTGATCTTAGATCTCTAAGGACTGCATATCTGTTTAACAGTTCTAACTGGAATTGTGATTTTGTTATCTGATCTCTCAGGAGTTCTGTGTTATATCTCGGCCCTAGCCTGTTTACTTGCATATGGTGCTTTTTCAGTTTCAGACTGAACTTTGCTCAGACAAGGTGCTGGTTGGATCCCGCATCAGCCCCCTTCTTGAGCATACATCTTGCATAGAACGTCTGAAGGTGCTGCTGATACAGATATGGTCAATTTGATTTTCCGTCCGGTGGTCTGGTGAAACCCGTGTTGCTTTATGGATTCTTTTGTGTGGAAAGACACTCCCATCAATCACCAATCCATTAAATACGCAAAAGTCACTGAAGAGGTTGCCGCTCTCATTGGCTTTTCCTTACCCTTCTGTACCCGTGTACTGCTCCTTTCCTGTGTTGTCACTTCTGATTTTGGCATTGAAGTCACCCCTCAAAATCAATATATCTTTCTTACCTTTCTTCTTAATAATACTTTGGAGAGTCTCATAGAACCTTGTTTTAATATTTTCATCAGCATCATTTGTGGGGGCATAGCACTGTATGATCAGAATCTTGTTTATCTTGGTGTAAAAACTGGCTGTAATGATCCATGCTGACACTGCTGTCCACTCAGTTAGGGATTCAATTGCATCCTTGGACAACAGCATACCTACTTCTTCCGTATGTGGCTCATCCTCCTCCTCATGCCCTGAATAAATAAGGGTTTCAACTGTTGATAGACGCAGTTGTCCTGATTGTATCCATCTTGTTTCGCACAGCCCCAAAACTGCCAGCTTGTACTGTCACATTTCTGCTGCTATTTGTGCTGTCTTACCAGCCTCATACAATGTTCTAACATTCCATGTTCCAATTTGAGTTGTAGTTCTGGGTGAGAGAAGGGTCATCTGCGATGCAGCCTCCTCTCAGCTTTCGCTGACCCGCTTCATAATCATCCTGGCTGGATTTCCTGCTCTTCCCCAGACATGACAAGTTAAGGTTTTCCATGTGGATGTTTCTGTTACAGTTTTCTTTTTACGGGCAGGGTTGTTAGCCCTACGCCAACCCCTTATCCTCGAGGAGAGGTTGGATCACTCTTTGTCTGGTCTCTACCCATTGACCTATCTGACAAGGGAGACCCTACCAGGAGCGAAAAGCTCCAGCCAGCATAGCTCTCCAGGTCACTGAGACAAACAAGCCCCCCAACCACGACAAGGTGATTATCCATCTGAAGGGTGGTCTCCACGGGACAGAGCAAAAAAAGTACTTCGGAGAGAAGCCCAGCAGGTTGGGTGGGAAAAAGAGCTAAGTACCCCTTCAGCCCAAATCCGATGCCACAGGAAGGACTCCCCAGTGGGGGCAGAGTGGGAAGGAGGAAAATGGCCTATTCACCTGAGTCCCTGAGGCTACGTCTACACGTGCCCCAAACTTGGAAATGGCCACGCAAATGGCCATTTCGAAGTTTACTAATTAAGTGCTGAAATGCATATTCAGCGCTTCATTAGCATGCGGGCGGCAGCGGCGCTTCGAAATTGACGCTCCTTGCCGCCGTGCAGCACGTCCCGACGGGGCTCCTTTTTGAAAGGACCCCGCCTACTTCGAAGTCCCCTTATTCCCATGAGCTGATGGGAATAAGGCAACTTCGAAGTAGGCGGGGTCCTTTCGAAAAGGAGCCGCGTCTGGACGCGCTGCGCGGCGGCAAGGAGCGTCAATTTCGAAGCGCCGCTGCCGCCCGCATGCTAATGAAGCACTAAATATGCATTTCAGTGCTTCATTAGTAAACTTCAAAATGGCCATTTGCGTGGCCATTTCAAAGTTTGGGGCACGTGTAGACACGGCCTGAACGTCTTCTGGGAAGAGAGAGCTCTGTTCCCCTCAGGTCCTGAAAAGAGGGCCAAAGACAGTGGATATTGTAAACAGACAGCATGTGTTTTGTAGGTAGGTCATTTTAAAGTGAGGTGTATCTTAGCAGAATTCAAAACAAATCTGCCTTCTGAAAAGGGCACAGTAATCTGGAGAGGTTGAATCATTCCTGTGGTTATCAGGTTTGGGCTGATGGGATATTTATCTCTGAAGACAACCACTGAAAACTTACTGACTTTCTACATTCTTATTATCATATGAATGAGTTGGAATACAAAAATTGTACTTATATTTCAGCGTAAGACATAGGAAGCCATAGAAACAAGTCATTGTCTGAATGAACTTTTAGATTGTACTGACTTTACTAGTGTTTTTATTCTGCCTGTTGTAACACCAGGCAAACATCTAGATGAGTTGATGTATCTACTGACAGACCTCAGTGTACCCCCAATGGTACCCGTACCCTGCTGGGAAACACTGAGCTAGTGCACAGAGCTGGTTTGTCGATGCCTGGCTGCTTCTTTCTGAGCAAATCTGAAGGATCCTGGTTCCTTTATTCTCTGTCTTCTCTCTCAGTGTAACGCTCAGTCACACTGAAGTCAGTGGCTGATTGCCTGAGCAAGGATCCCTGATCCAGCCCTGCAGCACTACCCAGGGGAGACATGTCACAGTCAGGGACATAACGATAAGGGCTCGTCCTCCTCTCCAGCATCCAGAACGGGGCGGGGAACAGCCCTCACTTTACCCCCTGCAGATGTGCAGCTCCAGCTGAGAGGCAGGGGCAGTTTTACAGGAAGTGGCACTGAAGGGCTGGGCTGTGATGCTCCTTTGTCTGTGAGCAGCCCCTCGCTCCGGTGGGGCTCAGAGGGGAGGGACTCAGTGCTGGGCACTTGCGCGGTGTGCGGCACAAGGCAGTGCGCTGTTATCACTGGGGTGAGGGGCTGGGGGGCCCTCAGTAACAGGTATTTTTGGTGTCCCTCTCCCAGCACAGAAGGGAAGGGGAGGGGCTGGTAAGAGCTCGGGACCCTGAGGTGAGTGTCCCCAGGGCAATGGGGAGAGGTCAGTGCTCCAGCTCAGCCTGACCGACAGGGCTGGCAAGTCAATGAGGGAGTCAGGAATCCAGGGTTCCCATCGTCCCTGTGAGCTGGAGCCTGGGCCAGAGTGGGGAGGGCGAAGGGGAGAGCAGCGCCTGAGCTGGGGGCAGAGCTGTGCCAGCCAGAGCCGGAGCGAACAGCAGCAGCCCAGGGAGCTGGCGGCCGAGAGCAGCAGCAGCAGCAGTTCTGGGGCTGGAGCAGCCTGGAGCTGGGTGCAGGGAACTGCTGGGGAGAGCGAGGGGGACCCTGGGCAGAAGCCCAGTGCAGGGAGATGCCACCAGCCTAGAGGCCTCTCAGGTCAGACTTGGAGGGGGATTGTAACCCCAATGGAGGCTGGGGAGATGGGCCCTGTCACCTAGAGCATGAGGGTGGGTGCCAGTGGCTGCCACCAGAGCAAGTGTCTGACCCGCAGCATCCCTGCAGCACAGCCACGGCCTGGGACGTGTGAGGGACGGACTGGCAGCCTCCCTCCCACTCCTGTGATGGGTGTTTGGGTGCCCCTGTGCCCAGGGAGTGGGGCTGTGTGTTTCCTGTAACTGATCCCGTTTCTAAAATAGCTGCTCTTAAACCACTGTGTTTGCTTTGGACTGTACCCAGGGCACCCACGGGGGCTGCCGCGCTCCTGCTGCTCTCCCAGACATGGTGAGCGGGGGATGGGCACAGGGAGGCGGCCCTGGAACAACAGGAAACACGTCACAGTCACACCGGGGGATCCTCAGTGCCCAGTGACACGAACAGAAACAGTAACAGCTCAGTATTAACAGCCACAGGACGTGCCCTGGCTTTGTGCATTTCTCGTTAGGGTCACAGGCACACAGCACCCTGGGGGTTCAGGCCCTTTGGTCTCAGGGGATTTGCCTGTCAGGACTGAGGTGGCTGATTCTTACCTGAACATGTCACTCCAGCGTCCCCGGTGTGGTCACAGAGAGATGTAAGCCATTCCAAGTTCTCACAGTCCCAGAGAACAGACTCGGTGCCACGACAGTTAACACCAGCCAGCCAAATTTGTCCGTTTCCTGGTCCAAAATGAGCTTCCTCATGGGCACTGACAGCAGCTCCACATCCCAGCTGCTTACAAACCACTTCAGCATCTGTCTCGTCCCATCCATCGTCACACACCGTCCCCCACTGCTCCTGGTGTTTAACCTCCACTCTCCCAGCACAGGGGCTGCCTCCATTCACCAGCCTCAGCTCCTCAGCACCTGCACAGAGAGACACAGAGCAGGGTCAGAGCGAGCAGGGAGCCCCATTCCCAGAGTTATCACAGCAGTCTGTGTCCGGCAGCAGGGATCTGTGCCCACAGCCAGGAGACTGGGGCATGCCCAGAGCTGCCTCAAGGCACCACCATCTCACATCGCAGGGCTCACACTCAGGCTCTCAGTGCTGCAGCTCTGCCACGTGATCCCCTCACTAGCAATTTGGGATGTTTGTACCTGTCCCATGAGACCCTCATGAAAGGCGCCAACTCCCCAGGTTTCCCTCATTCCAAATGGTCCCATTGCCTGTCCCTGTCCCTGGGGCTGAAGCTAGTGAGATACCACCGTCTCCTTACAGTCTGTCAGTGCATGGGGGTGGGCCTGCTCTGGGAAAATTTGACGGCCATCTCCCACTGAAGCCCACAGGGAATATGACTGCCCCTGTATGTCTCAGAGAGCTGGAGAGGGCCCAGGCACTGTAAGGAGCAGCAGAGACCCCCTGAAAGGAAGAAGGGGGCGGACGGTTGTTTGGGTGCAGGCGGCAGATTCAGGGGTTACAAGGGAATGAGGTAAAGTTGAGGAATGGTCCAGAGAGAAAGGTGTGGGAGGTTCTGGAGAAAGGGCTGGAGGGAGGGAGGGACAAGGAGAGAGTCTGTACTGGGGCAGGATGGAGAGATGGGAGGAAAGTCTGGAAGGGGGTTAGAAAGGAGCAGGAGTTCGGAGGTGGGTCTGGGGCGTGAGTTGGACTATAGGTCGGAAAGGATGCGGGAGTGAGAAATGAGGCGACTTGCGGCATCGGGGGGGGAGGGAAAGAGGGGCAAGGAGAGCAAATGGGCCAACGGAGACATGGGTAGAAGAGGGGATCTAATGGGGGAGAGGGATGGGGCTGGTGATCTTGTGTAGGACAGGAGGGAGACGCTCTAACACAGGGCAGTAAGAGGTAGAGGAGGACATGGGTGTGGAGCAGAGGGTGGGAGGGAAGTGAGGTAGCCTCGAGCAGGGGCACATGTGGGGCCTTGGGGAGGATGGAGAAGTATGTTGGGGGTCCGGTGCTGGTGGGCAGGAGATAGGGAAGGGGCTCTGGAGCAGGTGGAGAGGAGGGAGAACTGAGGAGAAGGACGAGCTCAGGAGTGGGAGGGGGCAGGCAAGGAGAGATGGGGACAGGAAAGGAGGGGTCTCTCGCCTGGGGCCAGTGCTTCTGAGGGCCAGGCAGAGACATTGTGTGGGGAGGGAGCTAGGAAAGTTTTGCTCTTTGCAAATGTTGAAACCAGCCCTGTGGTGCTGACGGGACATTGGGAAGTGAACAGCCGACGTCAGTGGGAATTTCTCCAGTCCATCCCCAGCAGTAAGAGAAGCTCCATGTGCCCGTGTGAACCTGCTGCCCTGGCTAGTTCAGAGCCTGTCAGGTTTTTCCCCCCAGCCCCCCTCCCCTGCCAGAGGACGTGCACCCGACGGGGCGTGAAGGCAGAACTGGGCAATGGATGGCGGTTCCCATCTCAGGGGAGGGGAGGGTAAGCGCCGTCCCCAGCTGAGGAGCCAGGGGGCGCTGTGCAGTGCAGAGGCAGCGAAGGGCGACTGGTCCCCTGTGGTTCTCACCCCGCATGGGCAGAGGGGCCGAGGGGATTCGAACCGCCAGGGGCAGACGGAGGAACGGGGCTGGGCGGCTCTGATAGTCTCAGGTCTTTTAACCTGTGGTGCTCGGCAATCCTGCTCATCCCCACCCCCCGCGTTTCCTCTCTCCACTGCCCCAGGGGTCAGGCGCCAGCCCAGTGTGGGCCCTGCGATTCCAGGCCAAGAGCGGCTCCTGGGGATGCGGCTCAATGGGCCGGGCACAGGACTGAGCTGAACCACAACGGCCTCTCTGGCCTGAAATCGGCGCAGCCACACGGACACGAGCGCCACAGGCTCCAGCACTCAGAGCAGGAAGTGGGGCTGGAAAGGACAAGAGCTGCCCAGGCATTTCCCTCTGCCCGGGTCTCCGGCGGTGCTGGAAGTGCTGCTGCACCCGCTGGCGTAACACGGTTTCCATCCGCGCCGGGTTTGCAGTTTGGGTAAACGCTCTCAGGAGCATCACACCACAAACTGCTCCAGGGTCCCTCCCTGCTGGGCTCTTCCCAGCCTCCTCCCCTGGGCTCCTCTCCCCTCCCTCCACCACCTTCTACCTGGCCTCTGTTCTGCAGCCACTGGCTGCTCCTTCCCCAGATGACCACCACACGCTGCCCCACTCCCTGCCGTGGGCTTTTCTCCCGGTTCCCAGCTCTGAGATCCAGCCTCACAGCCCTGTTGTCTCTCGAGCTGTTTGCATCTCTGGGGCTGTGCAGAGGCAAAGCTGGCAGCTGGGAGAGAGGCCGTTCACAGGGAATGTGAGGCGGAGTCACTGCAGACATAACCATGGGATACTGGCTGGAGGAACTGCTCCCTGGGACAAGGTTTGCAGACCCAGCCCTGTCCCTGTGTTTGGCAGCAAACACAGACACCATTCTATTGCCCGAAGTTACAGCTACCTGCCGAATGCCACTGTGCCCTTGGAGCAGGCTGGCTGCAGCACAGAATGGCTGAGCTTGGGATAAAATATTTATGGAACCTCCCTGGAGCTCAGAGAACTGGGCACTTCACACCAGTATGTGGCCAGACCTCCCTCTACTTTCCATGCCCATTACTTATAACACTTGTTCTTCTGAAATCCACAGGGAAGGTGATTCAGGTGCCGCTCTGTCCATCCCAGTGCCAAAGGAAACCCCTGGGCCTGGTGCGCGTTAGTTAAAAAGGGGCTTTTTTCAATCAAGGGAACTCGGTGATGTTCACATGTGGCAAGGCCCCAGGCTCTGCTCGAGCTCAGTGCTCACACAGCCCTATTTCCTGGCACACGGGCAGAAAATAACAACAGTCAGCAGTTCCCCTGTTCAGAAATCCCCCAGCCTGTCCTCCATTCAGCCCTAATGGGCTTCGTTCCTTTGTTTCCTGTGGATCCCAGTCAGAACTCCATTGAACTGGCTTCTCCTTCCAGCACACACAGTCTGACACCCATCACCTGGCCCCTGCCTTGGCAATGTGGCAATTCCCTGGCTTTAGCTCTGCCCTGACCATAACCCCAGGGCCTTGGGGAGCAGCGCCCAATGTCTACAGCTGTTTTTACTACATACAGAATCTTGATTGCTCCCTCTGTTGAGCCTATACCACAGTGCCAGTCATCAGCACTGGCTTCCATGAGGTCTGTGGTTGCCTTGGGATTGAAGACTCCCTCGTGGCAGCTATCAGCTCCTTTCAGGATACCCAGGGCTGGATTTCCAGTCAGGCACAGTATGCCTGTGGCTAGTGACACCCGTGTGCCAGAGCACCGGAGGTTGACAAGTGTGTGATTTTCAAGATGTCAGTTGCCAGGGGCTTTCGCAATTGTGGGCTGTGGTATTTTGGGTTTCTTGCTGCCCCTCTGCTGCTGGCTGCACTGCTTGGGAGTTCTTTGGGTGCAGGGACTCTCCTGAACAGTCCCGTTGTGGCTGCTCCACAAGCCCCTTGTCTCACGTCCTGTCCCGTCCCCTCCTCTCAGGTGACAATTGCTGCCTATGCAGGATTCTTGTCTGAGGGACGCAGAATTTATTACCCTGCAGAAAATGTGCTGCAGTTCTGCCTTCGACAACCAGAGGCTGCTGTGGCACCAGAGCAGCCTGAGCTGCCTGAGGCTGACTGGTTGGTGGGGAGCAGAAAACTGCTGCTTGGTGTGTGCATTATTTCCTGAAGTGAAAAGTCACAGCTGCCATTGGGAGATATGTTAGGAGGCAGAGCAGGCCCCAGAAGGCTGCTGGGGGGGTCAGAGGGGCACATGGGGATGCAGGGGGGGGCTCCAGACAGGGCCATATGGGATGGAAGGATGGGTGCTGGAGATGCTTTGCCTGGGGTGGGGTGATGTGTAATTTCAGTCCTGACAATAACAATCTCATTTGCATACTGTACAAATCTTATATTTCTCAGGTCTCTGGGGCCCAGCTTGGAATAATGATCCCGCTCAGCGCTCTGAACACAGGGACAGTTCAGACCTGGGCCTGGAAGTGAAACCATCACTTTTGCTCCATCCCAGATATTGTCTCCGTAGTTTGCCTGGACTCCACACACTTGGACACATTTTGTTTTCAACCCACCGTGGACAGGCCAATGACTGTGCAACACGATCTTATGGCAGTGACTGGCCTGATCTCTCCTCAGGGCTGAGGGAGAAAGATGGGAGCACGGAAAGAAAGGGAAAAATGGCCACCTGGTGCTATCCCCTACACTGGACACTCCCCCGCATCCTGCGTCTCCATATGACGTGAAACCACCTCACGTTTCCCAGAACTCATAGAAACTGTCTAGAGGACGGTGCACACGTGTTCTCCAGTCCAACAAACGTGCACTGAGCGGGACACGTACCTGACATCACTGTGTGAAACTCTCCCACGCACAACTGGGCAGTCAAGTATCACACACACGCCAACAGACGCCCCTTCCCCTGCAACGGTAGCCTGAGCACCAGCTGTCACCCCAGAATCCTCTGCTGTTCTCTCACACAACTGGGTCAGGGGCTCCAACCCCCCCCAACATCCTATATGAACCCCTTGGGAATTTAAAATAGGAACTACAAGTGAGTGATGGACAGGCAGTTGGCACAGGACTTTCTAGGTCCCCGTCCCCAGCTCACCACACAGTTACGGAGCTGTCTGGGAGACAAACATCAGGGCAGGTTTTTCTCTCCAACACAAATTCAGGCCATGCTGATTATCGGTTCAGCATCAGCTGGTCTGGCTTGTTCCCAGGTACCAGCTGCCACTGGTCAGTTTGCTGCCCTGCCAGAACCCTGGATCATCCCATCCTGTTCTCTCCAACCCAATGGGTCCCCGTCGCTGTACGATCTTCACTGCATCTGGCCTGCGTTAGACAGTGAACCTATTTTAATCAGTTCTGGAGTCTTTGGGTGGGATTCACTTCCTGAATTCCCCCAGCACATTCTGCCATAACCCACCACCTCACTCCACCCCCGGCACTAGCGCTACATCTGCCTGAAGCTGGGACACACCTTGGCAATGAGTTTGCAGCCCCCTCTGTGCTGGCAGAATGAGAAAACCTCTGAAAATGGGCAGGGGCGGCCTTGGGGGAATGGAACCAACATGGCTGTGAGAGGTGCTGATACAGCTCCTCTGCCACTCAGCTTGTGCTGGTTGGGCTTCTCTAGGCTCCAGTGGGGACTGAATCCCTCTTACTCAGGCAGAAGCCCTGGGGGTGGGGATAAATCTTCCTTCAGGCACAGTGTCCAGTGCCCTCCTGGGCAAAGGGCATTGCTCGCGCGCGCACACACCCACACACACATGCACACACACGCAAACAACAAATGCAAAACTTTAGTCAGCGAGTGGGGGTGGGGTGAGGAGCCAGGACTTGGTGTTGAGTCTGTGGGAATCTGAACCAAACAGACTTTCCTGTGGGAATCCAAAATATTGACGTATTTGTTGGATTTAGAATTCCAAAGCGATGCCCAGCCAGGGGTTTTGATACATGGGCACATTGAAAACACAGTCAAATCCCAGCAGCATAAAGTGACCATTACAACAGGATCCAAGTGAGCCAGGTTATCTACCGAAACTACTTCCTGCTCCTTTCCCGTTCTGTGAAGCACGGCCTGGGACCTTCCCAGCCCTCACCCCACAACAAGTGGCTGTTGACAAACATCCAGGAACTCATCAAATTTGAGCTATTTTGGCCCAAAGGGGAGAGCTAATTCCAAAGAGTGCTGGAGCCCTCACACAGAGCCCCCTGAGAGCCACCCCTCACCTTTGTAGTCTAGTAGGCATCCTGCAGTCGACGTAGACGATGGATCAAAAAAACAAGCTTATAACCGGTATCTGTTACCTCTGTTATAACTGGTATCTGTTACCTCCCGTGTTGGTTCAATGCTGTTAAGCAATGCTGGAGTACCTCTCCAGGCACCTCACCTTTATAAAAGGGGAAACCAGCTTGGTGGCCCTGCTGAATACAGCTGTGTCCATACAGCCTCGGCAGAGAGGTCACCTCACCGGGAATCTGGTGCTAGGACATTTAGGACTTTATAAATCATAATCAACAGACTAATTTCCATCTGGAGATGGGGACCAGGGCCCCATCCTGCTCCACAGCCGTAACATGCTCCCAGCGAGGTGCCCCATTAGAAAGTGAGATGCTGCTATTTGCCTGTTTTGTTCTCTCCAGAAGTTTAAGGTGCAGCCCCAAGCAGAGGTCCAGCTCAATCTCATGGTAACAAAGGACTCAGTAAGAGTGGGAAGGTCCAATTTCTAAAGGAAAAGGGGAATCCCCCAACCCAGATACAGATGGCAACACCTGACTGTAAAAGTTACCCACAGTTCCAGTTAACCAAACACCCATAGTGAACAGCGCAGGAGACTTACCTGTTACCTGCTTTACCAGGAGGAGAAGAGGCAACCACAGCACCGTAGCACAGGGATGTCCCTTCATTGCCAGACTGATTTTCTGTCCCCACCTTTCCCTGCATTGGCAGCACCTCCACACCTGCCAGGGCTCCTCTGAGTCTGACAAGTGACAACAAAGCAGTGGAAGGGAAATATATAGATTCAGAGGCTGCCATCAGCTGCGGGAAGGAGCCAATAGCAAACCCAGCTGCCTTTTTAGTTATTATCAGTGGTTTTATCTGTCACTTTATGCAGCTAAAACAGCCAATAAAACATGAAACCAACAAACATCTCCATATATGAGTGAGGAGCCCCTCCCGACGTCAGGTTTCCCAGAGTCTCACACCATTGGCTACATGCAACCCCCGGCGAGGGAGGGAAGAGTTCAGTATGAACTGTACCAGTGTTGTTTCTCACCCTGGCAGGAGCTGTGTGGTACTGAGCACCAACTGGGGGATATTGGAGGATGATTATTTTGTAAATTCAGGAAGAAATCTCCTGTGTCAAAGCTGATCAGCACAAGACCAATCCCCAGTGCAGAATGTGCCCAAGTGGAGAGGAGGACACATTGGTAGAACCAGGTTGTGTCACTCAGAGCAGCTGTTGTGCACGAGGAATTGTCCAGCACCGCCTGTTATATATACAGTTCTTCAACTAACAGTTCTTGGGGTTTCCTGCCTACACCATGAGCCTTAGTGACACAGACAGAGCTTGGGGCCTGCTGAGTAGGCCACATCCCTCTGCTCCAGTACCAGCAGGCCCTGTGCACATCACACCCTTCAGTGCTGTCAGTAGCGGGACGGCTTCTCAGAAACAAGTTTACTTGGTCCTTAAAGGAACAGGCACAAGCCTGGGGTTCGTAGCGCAGAACAATGACTGGCTGACACCCACCTCCATCAGACTTTGTCTTCAGAGACTGTTCAAAACACCTGGGTTACAGGAAATGGCTTCACCTCGTTACCTGGGTGTTTTCTCCCCCACTACACGTCCTGTGTGGAGAAACTCCCACAAAAACCTGCAGTGATCACCTGATCCTTAGGGTTGGCAGGTGCCTGGTATTGAACCAGACAGTTTGGGCTCTCTGTCCAGTTAAAACAATCAAAGGGTACCAGACATTAAAACGTCCAGTATTTTTGTGGAGGACACCTGGCAACCCAAGTGCCTGGGGCTCTGGGCTGGACACCTGGGGTGTGGTCCATGTGGAGGAGGCAGGAGCTGGGGGCTGGGTCTGTGCAGCACCGCAAGGGCAGGAATGGCTGGGCGGGGCGCTGGCAGGGCACAACTGAGGCTTCTTCACTCCCCGCTGCCCCAGGCCGGGCTCAGGGCACCACCGCTCGGGCTCCAGGGACCTGCCGCCACCCCCTCCATGGTAATACAAGTCCTGGCTCTGCCTCACCAGGCTGTGGCACTCCCAGTGTGGAGCCACTCCCACCCCTTTGGCACTTCGGGGAAAACTGGGGTGGTGGGGAAATGGGGCAGTGGTGGGCTGGACTTTCTCAGGAACCGCTGCAGGGATTTGGAGGAGCAAGTGCCTCATTGCCTTTGTTTCCATCCTCTGGTGTCAGGAGCTGCCTCTGCTCGCCATCCCAGCCCCCATTCTCTGAGCTCTAGGGGCAGGCAGCACCCCAGCCCTTCTCCTAGGGGGCCAGCAGCCTCATGGCAGCAGCCAGGGCTGCTAAGCAGTGGGGTGGTGAAGAAAGGCTGCGATGTAATAGTTAGAAGCTCAGGGCTATGGGCCTGTAGCCTTTCACCCTCTCTACGTTACAGGTTGGAAACGTTTTTAAATGTTGGTTTGAAAAACAGATTTTCTGCATACCTACGCAGTTGTGTTGGGTGGTGTGAAATGAGGCATTTTTTCTTTGAAACAGGGTCTGGCTGCTTGTCCATTCTATCCCCTGCAGATCAGAATTTTCATGAAAATACACCTTCAACTTCATGTGCATCTACTCTGAAAAGGAGAAAGGGAAGGATTTACCAGTATAATTTAAATTGGGAAACTAAATTTTCTTGGGTTGTTATGGACCCTAATAACAAAACTAAAACTTCAGTGAGGTGCAAAATGTGCAATACATCCTTTACTGTAGCATACAATGGCATTAAGTCGTTAACACGACACGCTAACTCAGAAACATTTGAACACTGCAAGCTGGTGCTTCTTCCCAGAGAATGAGTTTCTTCTTCCTCTTCAAAGACAGTTCGTAGAGTGAAAAAGTCACTGTTACTGAATTGACACACATTTATCATGGAGTAAAGCATCACATTTCTTTTCTTGCTCAAGACTGCATCATCAAAGGGATGAAACAAGTAATTGAAGACTCCGAAATTGTCAAGAGAATGACAGTTGGACACACAAAAGCTTCTGCTGTTGTCAATAATGTCTTACTTCCTATCTCAAGCACACTAGTTTTAAATGATTTAAAGAATGGCATTCCCTTTTCCATTAATCCTGATGCATCCAACAAAGGAAATTGATCATTCTTTCCTGTTGCTGTACAGTATTTCAGCCCTCAAAAAAGACTTTGTTTCAAAACTGTAGATTTTTATGAAAATTCATTTGAAGATTCCCAGTCCATTAAAGATCAACTGTGTTGCGTGCTGAATGAGGAAGGACTAACATTGACCAATGAATCAGCATATGGCGCAGACAATGCTTCAGTTAACTATGGTGTTAATAATTCAGTTTATGAAACGTTAGCACAAGAGAACGAAAATATTATTGCAGCTCATTGCAATAATTATATTTTACACAACTGCAAAAAAAATGCTGTGAAGGTTTTGTCCTTTGACATCGAAAATGTAGTCTTAAAAGTGTTTGCAGAATTTTCTAATTCAGCCACAAAATGAGAAGAGTTGGAATGCTTTTTTGAATTTTTGCAAGCCCGAGTTCCATGAAGTCATCAGGCATGGGCCAACTTGGTGGCTTAGTTTGTTTAATGCAGTCGAGTGATTGTTACTGAACTGGCACCCACACAAAGCTCATTTTCTCTCACTTGGCTCTGATGATTGTCATATTGCAACATGGAATAGTATTTCTGATCAGGAAGACGAAATGGCAAGTGATGAATAACCAACATTTTCAGAGCTTCATCTTTATTTCACTCACTTTTTCATGTCATCATTGCGAGATACATTGCTCAAATTGGAAAATCAATCTACACTTTCTTGGGCTACATATTTAATCATGGAACATTTCTGCAATTCTTTGTGAAAAAAATGAGATAAATTTTTGAACATGAAAGTTACATTTGCATTGTGCATAAATTTACCAGTCCACTTAATTGGTACATTTACAAAAGAAGCACTGAATGTACACAAGAACCCTCAGTTACCTAGAGAAGTGGTTTCCTTTTGATAATTCAATATATCATGCTTTGAGTGTTTTAAATCTGGCAAATCAAAATAAGTCTCTGTCATTCGACGAAGTTATAGAAATTTGGATGTTATCACCTTTGAAAAGAGATCTTCCTCCTAATTCTCCTTTTGATGAAGTTCATACTTTGGATGCAGTATTTCTTTCCCTTCAGGCACAATATCCTTAGATAAATGGAAGCATTTCTTCAGAAAAGAATCAGCTCCACATTTGTTAAATTTGTTTCAGTACTGTACATCAATTCCTCTCTCGAATGCATGCGTAGAAAGAATTTTTAGCGTAATGAACAATGAACGAACCGATGAGAGAAACAGATTGTGTGTGGAATAAATATGAAGCAAACTTTGCACTTTCATCAACATTCTGTACAGTTGTTCTGTAGTAAAAGAGGTGTTTTTGAAAAATAAAAAACTTATAAAAGCTGCGCAATCCAATCTGAAGTATGGCAAATCTGGTACATCGTAAACCACAGCCAAGTCATTTTATTATTGTTCAATTTTCAATTTCTAAATATTTTGAATTACAGTCACATTTAATTGTAATGCGGCCCTCACTAATTTGTGGAGGCCTCATTTTAATTTTTTTAAGTACATATTATATTGATCTTAATGTACTTACATAAAAAACCCTTCTTTTAGTATTCTTCTCAGGTACGTAAGCCTACATAAAATTCATTTTTCTGCTGTCTTGGTTTTCTTTTTTTATGTCTTTGCTTTTTTATTTTTCTCTTCATGGGTGTATCTATAACAGATCATCTGACTTTTTTGGTTATCCATAATTTCTGTTATTTTTAAAGTCAATATTTATATTACATGTTGTTCGTGTTATATAATTTTGTTCAAATAAAAGTTAAATGCAGATAAAGTTGACTTCATTTCATTAATACCTAAATGTTTTCAATTCTATTTGTAAACCATTTGCATTATTATTTTCTGGATAAAGTGTTATTTATCCATATATTTAACTGATTTTATTAAGCATATCCTGAACCAATTTGCAAGTAATGAATTTTTTATGCTCCCCCTCTCTCACCCCTGCTTGTGTCTGGTATTTTTGTGAAGGAAATCTGGCAACTGTATGTCCTCTTTCAAATCTCTACCTGAGACTCCGCTCTGCTGTATTTCTGGGCAACCCTTGGCCATGACTAGCTGGGCAGGTCAGGAGGTGTGACTGTCCCTCTTCCCCTTCCTTTCCTCTCTTTAGTTTAGTGACCTTCCCTACTCAGTGCCAGACCCCTCACTCGGCCCTTCCCCTACTTAACCAGCAATGACACAACAGGAAATGGCAGCAGTCATCACCATGTGAATTTGTTTCTATGTTATTTCTGTCATCTCCACTCCTGTGTCTGTTCTTCGGTATTTTAGATTGTCAGGCCCCAGAGCTGGGAGTGTCTGAGACCTGAATGGGCCTTTGTGTGCGACACAGATCTAAATGGAAAGACAATTTGATTGTGAATGATAATTGATCAGTCTCTTGCTTTATTAATGGCGGGGGGTTAAAGAAGAACGAGTCTAGCTGCACCAGTTAAAATGCAAACCAGACTGGCTTAGATGGGGAGTGAAGGCTGCTAGAAAATGCAGTAAATTAATTGTTCAAGTTGCTAACAACAGGTTCCCTGCTCAGGGAGCTATCTGTGATTATCTGATGTCAAGTGAATCAAACGAGTAGGATCAGGAAGACTTTGTTTAAAATCCAACTACAGCCAAGCATAAGTACAACTACACTAAAACATGCACTTATAATTCAACCAGAGGCAGATTAAGGCTTCAAGGGGCCCTCAGCCAGACCAGTCCCATCCCTGTGCTACTTCTTCTGCCTACAGCATTGCCTGTGGGTCCATCCCATTCTGCCTCCTGCGCCATTGATCCGTCCCATTCCATCCACAGACCAGCCCATTCCACTCTGGACTGCATCCTCACATGCCCTTTGATCCTTTGTGCTCCCTACTCACTGCGTCTCCCAAATGGACATGTTCTGCCCTGTGGCCACAGCAGAATGTGAGAGCTCCCCAGCCCAGAGGCCCTTGAAGGAAGCTAAAACTCCTCCAGCTCCAAGGAGTACAGCTGAGGTCTGGGTGCTGGGCATTCTCCCACTGGTGCTACTTCTGGGAAGTGGGTTCAGGATCCAGAGACTTGCTCCACCCAATGGACCTGCTGGGACTTGGGATGCCTGATTTTCCAGGCCCCATCAAGTGGCCAGGGCCACTGGGCTTGGGCCCCATTGGCCTCACAGCTGATCTGCTACTAAACACCAGCAAACAGAAGGGTGATGTACCTGTGACTTTACTGAGACTATTCACGCTAAAGAGGAGGAGCGCAGTGAGTGGAGAGCACCAAAGGTGAGCAATGACAATCTGGTTTCCACTTTCCTGTCATCCTGATGAATGTTCCAAGTTGGGGTGAGGTTTGCCAACCTTCCAGGATTGGCCTGGAGTTTCTTGGAATTGGCATCAATCTCCCAGGGACTGCTGAAAGCAATCCTGGTGAATTTCATAGGCTACATTTAGAAAGTGACACGACATCGCACTGGGGAAAAAACCTCCTGGAATAGCTTCATTCAGAGTTGGCAACATATCCTTATAAAAAAGTGAATGCATCAGTGAGGTAATATTTTGTCACTGCAAACACCTTCTTCTACCATTTTACTTTATGTCCCACACACATGCAGGACTATTTTGATTTAGGTCTCAGCCCCAGGCCCATAGTTCTCATGCTAGGGTCAATAACTTATGTTCTGATGGCTAGCATAAGTTCTTTTTTCCATTGATTTCAACACATATGCTATGTTTACATTTGCCCCCTTCTTTTGCAAGGGGCATATTGATGAGGCAGTTGATTAACATAACGGTGGTCACACGTGATTAGGAAGTGACACTTTCAGATGCATGCCACCCATGTAGATGGGGACCTTTCCAAAGGACCCCGAACCCCTGGATTTCAAAAGCCCCTTTCTTCTAAAACCAAATAGGAAGAAGGGGCTTTCGAAATCCAGGGGTCCTTTCAAAAGGCCCCCTTCTAAGCAGGAGACATGTGTTCCGAAAGGAGCACTGCTGAGTCACGCGCAACTGCTATTATGCTAATGAGGAACTGCATATTCATGTCAGTGCTTTATTAGCATCTTCTGAACTCCCTCATTCACATGCCCCCTTTTGAAACGAGGGGCAAGTGTAGAAACAACCATAAATGTGGTTTCTTCACTCAAATTCCCCGGAAAGTCATTCCAGCTTCTTTGGTGTTTTTGAGCATCGCAAACTACAAATAGCAAAGTGGTTTAAAATCATGTAGTGTTAGGGTAAGGTATCATACTAATGTCATTGGTGCATAGGCTTAAAACTACTAACGAGCCCACTATTCCTCATCTTATTATCAAGCCCACCTTAGTTGTTACATAGCTAATCACGTAAACCTAATAGCTGTTTCATGACAACATGACTGCCATAGTATTGAGCAACAACGGATGCCAAAGTGACCACTTTGAGGTCAAAACAGGAGTTAAGCAAGGCTGTGTCATTGCCTCATCACTGTTCTGACTCTTCACAGTCATGATCTTTCACCTGGCTGACGACATGGCTTCCAGATGATGTGAAGATTGTCTGTAGGATGAACGGGAAGCTTTTCAATCTCAGGAGACTGAAGGCTAAAGGCAAGACCTCCACAACCTGGAGCTCCAGTAAGCAGATGACAGCATGGTTGTTGCTCTTTCTCTCACAGCTCTTCAGACCATCTTAAGTGCCTTCGCTGAAGCGTACAGGATCTTGGCCCTCACACTGAGCATCAAAAAGACCAACGTGCTCCACCAACCTTCACTGATGGGGCAATACCACCAGTGCCTAATACAGGAGAATAATAATTTCTCTCGATCTGCTGGAAATGCTCCTCCTGGCTACAAGGGCGCACTCTTGACTCACATCCAGCCTCTCATCCACTATAATCCCCAAGTCCTTTTCTGATGCACTGCTAGTAACCAGTCTGTCTCCAGCCTATAACAAATCTTGGGATT
This sequence comes from Carettochelys insculpta, assembly GCF_033958435.1. Taxonomy (NCBI): domain Eukaryota; kingdom Metazoa; phylum Chordata; order Testudines; family Carettochelyidae; genus Carettochelys; species Carettochelys insculpta. The sequence goes on along the minus strand of NC_134137.1, from coordinate 235,086,921 downwards.
CTTCCATCCCAGCTACAGGACTCTGCACTTGTGCTTGTTGAACTGCATCAGATCAATTTTGGTCCAATCCTCCAATTTATCTAGGTCACTCTGGACCCTGTCCCTACCCTCTAATGGATCTACCTGACCCCCTAGCTTAGTGTCATCTGTAAATCAGCTGAGAGGTTGAGACATGCTGTGCAGCCCCTGTGGGGCTCCATGATTGCTGCACACAGCAGCCCTTAACGCACCATGGACCCGGATATCCTGTGGTGGAACGCTAAGAGCATGCAGGCATCAGAACCCGCACGTGCATAGCCTGCACTCACCCCAGAGGCCCTGATCCACCCACCCATCATGCATGGCAGCCAGCCAGCCACTTGAGCACACTCAGGGCACCCCCCTAGGGGATTCAGGGCTCCCAGGCATCCAGCCAATGGGAGAAAGAGACAGCAGGGCCCCTACTGGTCAGACGCCAAGCTCCGAGACCTGCTGGGGCTCTGGGTCAAGGAGGAAGTGATCCAGGTAATGGGGAGCAAGCAGCAGAGCACAGAAGTATTCACCCAGCTGGTTGAGGGCCTGGCTACCTGGGGTCACCCTGCCCGCACTCCTGATCATGTCAGGAGTAAAGTCAAGGAGCTGCGGCAGGGTTAGGCCTAGGCCCAGGACACAGCCAACCAGTCTTTGGCCACCCCCACCACTAGCCCCGATTACAGGAAGCTCAGGGAAATCCTGTGCCCCTGGTACACCTCCTCCCTCCCAGCCAGCCTTGACAACGTGACCAAGGAGCCCCAGCAGGGCTCGGAGATGGAGTCTGGCCTGGAGGACAGCCCTGCACCCCAGGCGCCCCCGGAGCATCTAGCCCCTGGAACAACGGAAGAGAGGTCCAGTGATGGGGAGCTCCACATACACCTCCTCTCTCAGAGCTCAAGCAAGGTGTCTGCCTGATGGGTGTCCACTGACTGCAGGAGTGGACCGTCAGATATGTACCCCACAGGGCGCCCAGCCCCAGGTTATGGGGAGGGGGCAAGGGTCATGACCAGGGCCCTGTGGCGAACTGTATAAAGTTAGCATAACTAAGTTGGCTTCTGTAAGGCTAAGTGCCCACGTGATTGGCTCCTCTTGCTGACTCCGCTTGCTGGCAGATCAGCTGACCATGGTATGACCCACTCAGGAATGAACAGCACGAACTGCAAGGAGCTGGACGGAACTGGACCTAACTGAACTAGGAGTACTGTGTCCTGTCAAGATAGGATGTTGAAAAATTGTCTTTTTGTTCACCTGTTACTGTAGCCTATATCCAATTGAATGTATCCTAGTTACTGTGTTTGACCAACCAGCTGTATGCAATTTAAGACTATAAATGTTCCGTTACTTTGCTATACGAGGTCCCTCTCCCCAGAGAGGTACCTTATGCGCATAATAAACACCTTGTAATTCTACCCCAGAGAAGTCTCTGTGTCTCTCAGTTAGCCGGAACACTGTTGTTTCTTTGACAGCCCACCCCCACACCCAGCTGTCCCTGGCCCACCACGGTCCAGCCAGACCATGGCCCTGGGACAGCAGTAGGGCACCAGGGCCTGTCAGCACCCACCCCCACAGACAGCGCCATGCTCCATCCCTGGAGGGGTTGGAGGAGCTGAACCTCCGAAGGAGGCTGCCCATGGGGATGACATGCTCAGGGCCAGGGGAGGGGGATCCAGCACTCATGGGGCGGGGGGGGCATTGGCCAGGGCGTAGTACTAACGGCTGTCCTCTCTCTTCCCTGCTCTTTCTGCAGCTGCACCATCTGAAGGCCATGACACCACTGCGCTGTCTGTGGTGCTAGACAGCCTGCTGGGGACATTGAACTGCGGAAGCCAGACTGGGTAGAGACCAGCGCTGGGACTGGCCCGCCACCACTGCAGCCACCCACAGGTGGCCGCTAACTCCCAGGTCCTGACCACCCTACAGCACCAGGTGAAGGTGGCAGGGTGCCACCTCTAACTGGAGGAGTGGGCAGTGGCCTGGCACCAGGAGGCCTGGGGGTCCTTCATGAGGACATTTGAATGCATCACTGGAGCCCTAGAAAGGATAGTGGACCAGTTGCCTCCACCCACAGTTCCAGCTGCCGTCCCTCCCAGTGTCCCCCCTGCAATGGAGCCCACCAAAGAGGACTGTGAGGCTCCGGAGACAGCCCGGCAGTATTTGCCGGTCCCCCCAGCCCCAATCCAGCCTCAATGGGGACCCTGGAGCTGGGAGGGGTTGCTACCCTCCACGCTGGATGAGGGGCTGTGAGGGGCCAAGGACTGGGCCACACAGGCCCCCTCCACTGTACGTAGCTCCCCCGCCTCTGTCGTAAATAGTTGTAAATAGTTGTGTCCCACCCCCCTTTAGGGAGCATTCCCCACCTCTGCACATGGTTTCCCCATGGATCTACATTCCTATAAATAATTGGTTAACTCATTGGGTTCATAAATATTATTTCACAGGCTTATTTTTCAAAACACGTTTTGTGTGCTCTTCCGGGAGGCAGTGCACAGGTGGTGGGGGCAGTGTGAGGGAGGCCTGCCAGGGAGGGCTGGGGCAGTGCTTACCCCGCAGCCTGGTCAAAATAGGCCTGCAGGGCCGACCGGACCCAGATCCCCTCATGGTGGGCCTGGCGGCTTGGGGCGGCAGCTAGCTGAGGGTAGGCCACGCTGGCCTCCACAGCCCACCCCTGCACGAAGGCCTCCCCCTTGCTGTCCATCAGGTTGATGATCGTGCAGCATACGCCCACAACCTGGGGGATGCTGGGGAGGCCCACGTCCAGGCATCTGAGGAGGCAGCGCCAGCAGCCCTTAAGGCATCTGAAGGCCCCCTCAACCACCTGGCAGGCATGGTTCAGGTCAGTGTTGAACCCCTCCTGGCTGGCACTGAGGTGGCCTGCATATGGCCGCATAAGCCCAGGCTGGAGAGGGTAGGCTGCACCTGCCAATAGGGAGAGGGACACGGTGGTGTCCCTCCGAGGGATCTCCCTCTAGGGGATGTAGGTCCCCACCTCCATCCAGCGTCACAGGCCTGAGTTCCTGAATATGTGGGCATTGTGGGTGCTGCCAGGCCAGCCAACATATATGTCCTGGAAGCAGCTCCGGCTGTCCACCGTGGCCTGGATGACCACTGAGTGGTAGCCCTTCCTGTTTATAAAGCATCCTTCTTTGTGGTCCAGAGCACAGATGGGGATGGGAGTCCCATCCAGGGCCCTGAAGCAGTTGGGGAACCCCATGCCAGTGAACCCAATGGTGGCCGCATCCACATCACTGAGCCTCACGAGCCTATGGAGCAGCAGGGCATCCAGCACACAGACCACTTGTTGGGGGGAGGACATGGGCACCTGTGAAGGTGTGCAGGATGCGCCTGGCTCCCCCCTCGGCTCCCCTGGACTCACCCTCCTCTGGCCCTCTTCCCCATCCCCCCATCCTCCAATGGGTCCCTGCCTGGGCCTCCTTACCCCCATGACGACGTCTCCAACAGTAGCCTTGCCCACACCAAACTGGTGTCCTACAGATCAGTAGCTGTCTGGAGTGGCCAGCTTCCAGACAGCGATGCCGACCCATTTCTCGAAGGTGAGGGTGCTCTACATGCGGGTGTTGTGGTGCCCCAGGGCAGGGGTGAGTCACTGGCAGAGCTCGAGGAACATCTGCCGGCTCATCTGGAAATTCCTCAGCCTGTGGTCGTCATCCCACTCTGCCAGGACTAGGCGCTCCAACCATTCTGTGGTGGTAGGGTAGCTCCATAGCCGGCGAGGCACCCAGCAGCGGGGGGACCAGGAGGGCCCCATGGTCTGAAGTGTGTCCTTCATCCCTCAAGGAGGGCTTATCTTCCAGGAGGTGCTGGGCGGCCTCCTGCGCAGCGCCGAGCAGGATGGCCCTTGCCTCGATGACAGCCCTGAGGGCTTCTGGCTGCTGCAGCTGCTGCTTGGGGTCCATAGATGTGTGCATGGAGTCTGTGACTCTGGTGTCAGCTCTGCAGGCCTCATGCTGTGCAGGCCTTTTGGGAGAGGCCCTTTAAAGGAGACACTTGCTGTTGCCCTGGAACAGCTAGTCCACCCTGTGACCCCGTCCCCAGACTTTCCTGTCCCCAGAAGCACTGCCCAGAGTCAAGGACTGGGAGTTGGTGTGTCCTCAGTGGTGCCTGCCCCCAGGCACAGGGAAGCCAGGTGTCAAGCATGGCTTATTTCACACTTTTGTGAACCTCCATCAAAAAACAAACAATCAATTAAACAAACAAAAACCCAAACCAAAGCAAACCAAAACAATAGCCTTCCCACCCCAAAAAATACAAACATTCTTTTTTTGTGAAAATAACTCTCCCTTTACATTCTATTCCTTTTCCTGCACCGTAACCCTCCCCCACCCAAATAAAGGTATTCCTCCTGTGAAAGCCATGGTCTGATTTATTGGCTCACAGGCCGTGAGGTGCACAAATAATTGTGGGAAGTGGGGGTGGTGTCCAAACTGTCAAATATAGCAGAATCATGTAGTTGCTTGATCATTCATAAAGCTATTTGCCAAAGCCTCCCTGATTGCCGCTGCCTCTGCATTCACATTGGTGATTGCCTTTCTAGGAAACAACGTATAAGCTCTGCTCACGGCTTCGGCCTCTGCTCTCCAGGCCTTAATGAAGTTCTCCCACCTGGATTTACAAAGGTTATGAAAAATACAGCATTCAATGGTGGGGACATTGATTTCAGAAAGGTCCAAATGAGTCAATAGGCACCTGAACCTCACTTTTAAATGGTCAAAAGCACATTCCACCACCATTCTGAACTTGCTGAGATTGTAGTTGAAATACTCCTTGCTACTGTCCAGGGTGCCAGTATATGGTTTCATGAGGCAAGGGAGCAGAGGCTAAGCAGGGTCACCCAGCATTACTACAGGCATCTCCACATCACCAATCTTGATTTTCTGGTCTGGGAAAAAAGTCCAGTCAAGGAGCTTTCTGTACAGCCCAGAATTTCTGAAGATGTGCACATCATGAACCTTTCCCTGCCATCCCACAATGATGTCGGTAAAATGACCTTTGTGGTCTGCTGTTGCCTGCAACACCATCAAAAAGTATCTCTTTCAGTTTACATACTGGAAAGCAAAGTGATCGGGGGCCATGACGGGGAAGTGTGTGCCATCTATTGCCCTACTGCAGTTAGGAAATCCCATGGCAGCAAAGTCATCCACTCTGTGCTGGATACCTCTCAGGATCATGGTGTTCATCAGGAAATGCTGACAGATTGCATTGGCTACTGTTAGCCGGTGGCTGGGTAATGTGCGGTGAGGTACCAACTATGCCCTTTTTACCATCCGAGTCTTTAACTGCTAGAGCTCTGGGCTCCTAGCACTCTCACCTATGGCCAGGCTGTGGTAACTAAACGGTTAAAGTTCTTTTGATTGTGCCGGTTGCGTTGGAGTGACAAAGAGTGCAAGCAGTCAGGCTTAGATCTTAACTAGTTACAAGTTTATTAAGTTACAGTTATAAGCGTGCGGTTACAAAAGGCTATTGTCTACTTCTTACATTCTAGCAGAGTACAGGTGTTAACAGGTTACGTTACAATCCAATACAACAACATCTTAATACAACGACATCTATCTATAGAGCTCTAATTCTTTAACTGTGTACACCAGAAGGAGACCTTAATGTGGGTACATCTTACCCTCCTTGTGTCTCTCGATACCAGTGTAGCCAAGCCAGGATCGGTCATTCAATTCTGTGGAAAGACGAATACGAGGTTGGGCATCCACAGTTGCAGACCTTGGGAGGCAATCACCTGACCCGACCAGCAGGTAGGTGGGAATGCACGCAGAGTCAGTGTGCTGCTGGGCCCATCTTTATACCCTTTGGGTCACATATTCTCTTTCTTATCTATGGTGTCAGATCGTACTGGTCTGTCTTTTGTGACGCCAGTTTTTACAAGGGCAATTCTTACTTAATTTGCACTTGTAAGACAGGAGATAAAGAATTTGGGAGTACAGGACATTCGTTTTCAAGGGCGGAGATTTCTCTCCTGGGATAACTGTGTGGGTGCATCACTCCATTAATGCCAGCCAAGGGCAGTTCTCTGAGGCCCTTTGTTAACGGTTAGCCTGCTAGCCCTCTCTCTGTGTTTTCTGTTTCTCAGGGTCACGATGAGCCAGCATATCTGGGCCCCTTTAGGAAGGCATCAAAGACTGTGCTGTTTAACTGCTGTTCAGTGCCCTGTGTGCTCTGAGGCACCTTGGAGGGGAGGCGAAAGCTGGTCTGTAGTGGGGAAATTTTGTCTGGCTACAGCTACCTGGATCACCATGGCCCCCACCATAGATCTGCCCATCCTGAACTGATTTGCCACTGACTGGTATCTCTAGGGCATTACAAACTTCCACAGAGTGATTTCAACTTGCTTGTGAACTGTGAAAGCCAGTCTCATTCTTGTATTGCTGTGCTTCAGGGCAGGGGCCAGCAAATCACAAAGTTCCATAAAAGTGAATTTGTGCATGCGGAAGTTCTGCACCCACTGCTGGCCATCCCTGGCCTCCAGAATGATGTCGTCCCACCAGCGTGTGCTGGTTTCACAAGTCCAAAACCACCGCTCTACTGTAAGCAATGTATTCATGGCAGCCAACATTTCTAAATTCCTTGTCTGCAGTTCATGGATTTCATCTCCACCCTCTTCATTCACAAACTTCATCTCAGCCCATTGTCTTCGTTGAAGCAAAGTGTGCGCAACATTCCAGGAAGTGGCTATAATGGCCTGTGCAATGACTGAAGCATTTGAGGATCCATGCTTGTGTTAGCACTGGGCCAGAGAAAATGACACAATCTCCTGTTCATTTTCATGTGGTTAGTGGGTGCTTTGAATTCTGGGCTAGTTCTTTCCATTCCAGGATCGTGACATTAAACACCCACAAAGAACTGCAGCAATTTTTTCCCCACAACCCAGTGGTAGAAAACCCCCAGAATGCAACAGGGCTAAGGTACTGTGGGAAAGGTAACCCCAGTGCATTGTTCACACAGTCAAACTTGGAAAAGGGAGTGGATATGTAATAAGTTGATATGAAGAAATTATTAGTTTACTTTTCAGAACATTTGTAGATAATTAACTTTGAGTTCATAAGATCGATGTTAAAAAGTCAAATTTATTAAAATCAATTTCATTTCGTAGCATAGACATAGCCTGTGTTACCAGCTGTGTATATAATAAAGACGAGACGCCAGCTCGGCTGTTCACTCACAACCTCCGACTGAAGGGACACATGATGCAGCCTCAGGTTTAACTTATTTCACAACTGCATGACTGGTGACCACGCAGGCTGACCTGTGTGATATTGTTAGAATAGGTATTAGATTTATCCTGATGTGTATAGTTACTAAACCTCATGGAATGCTTTTAAGTTACCAGAGGCATTAACCTCACTTACGGTATCTGTATCTTACATTGGCTACTATATATTTTAGAAAAGTGTAGAAACTACTTCTTTGTCTATCTGTGAATCTATTTTTTCAAGAATCCCTCTGAACCATAAGAGCAAGGACCACTAAATTTGATATGTAGCTTCTTCTTATCATAACTTACGTAATGGTAAGGGTTTGGCCCTGACAGGACAAAGAGATGTGCCTGGAATTCAACTGTTTCTCCATAAAATGGAAAGGGAGTTGTTTCGTAGTGAAGACAATTATATTGCAGAATGACCATATGAGGTAGAAAGAGGCCAGAGATGGGGCGTGGAATAGCCACAAACCCACTAGGCCATGGTTAACATGTAAAGGAAACCACCTGTACTGGAGATAAGATGTGCTATAAGCTACGGGTAGAGATACTCTGTAACCTTTTAACCTTTTTAAATTGTGCTCATTTTGTCTTGCTGCTATCCTGGCATGGGTGACACCCATGTTGTAGTTTTCCTCTGCCCATCAATAATCTATATAATTAATTGTAATCCATTGTCTGGCAGTGTTTCACTGAGTCCTGATGGGCGAAGTGGCACTCCACCAGCGCTGTGTGTAATAAACCCTCCTGCTTGCTTCATACACGATGTCCAGACTTTGTTTCAAAAACTGTGAATAGCCACCCCCCAAACAGGCAGAGCGTCCCTGCCAACCCAAGCGCGCACCCCTCGTCAGATGTACCCATCGGCAGAAACACAAACCATCAACTGTTGAGGAGAGGAGGGATGCAGTTTATGGAGGGGCTGTGGGCAGGTCGGAGAGGGACGCAAGGGGCACGGAAAGGCTTGGGTACCGGGCGTAAGCAAGGTCTGTGGTGCAGTGGGGGTGGAGCAGAGGTGGCTCCCCAGGAGAGAAGGTCAGGCAGGGGCAGGGCCTTGGCCAAAAGAGGTAGAGCAGGGGGCAAACCTCCCCGGGTGAAACTTCACCCTCCACTTTGAATTAGGATGCAGAGGCTTGTAAATGGCTGAGTAGATTCTCCTTCCTTCGCTCCCCAGCCCCACTCCATCTTGCACAGTATGAAGCAAATAAAACAAACTGTATGATATTTCCCCCTCCCTCAATATGGACAAATATAAGCCCAATTTCTTGTCCTCTGAGTTAGACATTAAATAAACTGGGTTACATGATGAACAAGAAATAAGTTTAATAAGTACAAAAGGTGTGTCTTAAGTGTTCAAAGAGGTGGTAAACAGAAAAAAAGCACATTAGAAAGAAATTAAAGCAAAACATTCAAATTAGGCTTAATTTACTAAAGCAATTGGCGACCAATAATTTCTCATAGATATTGTTTTAGGTAGATTTCTTCATAGGCCAGGTATCATAGCCTGGGTTTGGCAGTTCTTCCCCCTGCCTGGGTTCCAGTCCTTTCGTCTCCTGGTGTTTTCCTCCTCCACACCACGTAGGATTTCCTTCAGGCAGGAATCCTTTGTTTGTTTCTCCCAGCAGAACTGTTCAGCAGTCAAAGATGGTGGTTAGTAGCAGGTGATCAAGTCATCTGACCCCGTAGTATCACAGTGTCCCTGAGACAGTCGCGCTCTGGAGCATCCACAGGAAGGTCGAGTCTTTTTTAATGGTCCGTTGTCCTCACTCACGGGCCATCAGCCCTGCCTGGGTTTTCCACTCTTTTTCCTGAAGTGTTAGCAGTGAGTGTCACTCATTTATCAAAATTGAAAGACAGGTACATAACCACAGGGGAGGGGATTAAAGCCCATGGAGACCTGGGAGACTGGGCAGAAATTAGGGGGCAGCACTGGCTATCATAGCAGGGTAAAGTCAAATCAGCATCTTCGTGGTCTGTATGCTGATGTCAGAAGCATGTGGCTGATGTGGTCAGGTCCTGCGATCTTCTCCTTTCCCAAAAAAGTGACTTTTCCCTGGTCTCACAGGAACATTCCATTCTTCCCCATCACTGTACAAGTCTTCCCCAGAGGTGGACATCTCCCCCTCATCTGGGGCTGGCTTTGCCTTGGTGTGCCGCTTTGGGAGGATTGGTTTCTCCAGAGCTATTCTGCCTGACCTCACATGCGTACACTGGGCTTCTCCCTTACCTAATCTAACCTAGTTATGCAGTTGCCCTAAAAGCTAGAAAAAATGAACTAGTTGGTTTGGACTCCCTGGCTTCTGTGTGTCCTTTTGCTCTCAGAAAAACGCCAGAAAAAAAGAAGAAAAAAATCCCCAAACTTCCAAACAGAAAAATGCGTCCTTTTAACTCCTGAGGTCTGTGTTCCTGGTTCAGAATATCCCCACTAGTGTTGCCACCATGTCAAGGCTGCTCCCCCATTCTAAAGCTCCAAGTGCAGAAGGTGGGGGCCCACAAGAGACCTTAAAAATGCTTTGCTTCCCTAGGCTCCTGCTTAAAATCTTCCCACGGTCACAGATTCCCTGATCCTGGGAGGCAGCTATGACCACTCAAGTGAGGAAAGCTCTCATTAAAACCCGGGAAGACACTTGGGATGTCTCCCTGTGGGGTAATCCCAAACTTTTTATCCTTCCTTAGGAGGGAGCTTGACAACAAAGAGGAGTAAATTAAGCTGCAATCGGATAGCTGACCTTTCAGTCTTCGGTTTGCATATACACAGGCCCTTCTCTAAGGTACAGGAATCAAAGCATTGCCTTCAATCAAAAAAAGGTGATTTATTAACCAAACAAATGATAAAGTATACAAATGATGTGACAATACATACTTGTTTGCTAGGTGTTGCAGAGCAACTAAAACGAAAGAAGAAAAAGAAGGGAAGTGGGTTACAGCACAGAGAATTACTTCCCTGGATCAGTTTAAAGTTGTAGTGCACGGGGATGGTACATTGGCCAGACTGAGAAGTCTCCCATCAACCCAAAATAAAAAAAAAAAATAACATGTTCATGTCTGCATGAACATTTCCTTTCTACTTACCTATCAGTATACCCAGATCTCCTTAGGTAGTTCTCCATGCAAAGTTATTTTGAAGTAATATCTGTTATTTTGAAATAACTTTGTGAGTGTCCATACAATGCAACTGCTATTGTCAAATTATTTTGAAAACCTGGTTCATGATGCCTGACTCTTGGGTGCCAGATAAATCAGTGTACCAGGCACACGTGACCACAGAACGTTTATTAGTTTGAAGTCTTTGATGTAGTCCAACAGTATTGCAGGTTCTGTATTGCCAGAGGGTAGGAAAGGCCTCAGACAAGGGTAAAGCAGACGTAAGCAGCCTCTTATTATAGAGGAGCCTTTTTAGAAGGTGGCTATGGACATAGTAGGGTCCCTCACTAAGGCAACCTTGTCACTGAAGAAATATATTCTGGTGTTGATGAATTTTGCTGCCCAGGGCCCCAGAGCTGTGGCCTCATCCCCTGTCAAGGCAAAGACTGTGGTGGATGCACTGCTGACCATTTTCAGAAGAGTAGGGTCCCGAAGAAAGTCCTTAGACACCAGGCATTCGCTTCATGTCAGCTTTGCTCTGGTATTTGTGGGGAAAAAGCATGGTCTATCCTACTTGGGACTCAACATTTCACCTAAAATCTCATGGGCTGATGGAGAGCATCCGTGGGACTGTAAAGATGATGCTGATGAACATTATGAACCAAAACTAAAAAGACTGGGACGGTATGTACCCCATTTATTGTTTGTGCACAGGGAAATGTCCTTGGAATCTACAGGGCGCTGTCCTTTCTGGTTGCTGTATGAGTGGAGAATGAGGGGTCCCCTGGTCCTGATGAATGGGAGGCGAAGGACACCCCTCAATGGAGAATCGGTAATGGAGTATGTGCTAACTTTGTAGGAAAACCCTGCTGAGCTCTTGGGCTTGTCCAGAGAGAATCTTGCCAAGTCCCAAAGAAGCACAAGGCACTCCCGCCCAGTGCCACTGAACTGCTATGCGGGCCTTATGTACTTCCCCTTCTGCTTCTTTTGCATGAGGACTTGCTACCAGGAGGCTCATGGCATTCCCTCGGTAACAGTCTTGGAAGGGGGCATGTCTCCTCGATAGATGGCTTCAATAATCACATATTTGAACTGGTTCCATTTTTTGTTGGGTTGCCAGTGATTGGCGGATCTGAATGATATGGATTCATGGATATGGATATGAATGGATATGGCAGAAAAGCTTCTTGTCAAATTACGGCTGAAACTGCACCCGATAGTTAGTGTGCTTGAACTTTGCTACGTTGAAGGCTGCTCTGTTAAGTTTGGGATGCTTGTACTGTAAAAAGACTAAATGCAAGCTGAGCACTGTTCTTTCCAGTGTGTGGTCTGTCCAGCATTCTCCACCATGGCTAGCTCTGGCAATTGCGACATTGGGAGTGTCTCATTGGTGGGTGATAATAACACAGTTGACCAGTGCCATTGTTTTGACTGTGGGTGCTCCATGTGGTTTTATATTTATCATTTAGCTTAATGATGTGTTAGTGATAAACAGGCTGTGTTCTGCACATTTACCCAAGGGGAAGTATCCATTGCTGTTCATCTTTCCCAATCCATATCTTCCTATCACACCTGTCACTGTTGTCCCTACCACTCAGGCATGAAAGTCTCCCAGAAGGATGAGTCTGTCATATGAAGAGGTGGATACTGATGATGGAGTCCAAGTCAGAGGAAAACTGTTCCTTGTTTTCCACTGTCCTGCAGTGTAAGTCCATAGGCACTGCTGACTGTGGCATGCTGTAGAGGATTCAGGAGAAGTCAAAGTTTCATGCACTGCACATTCAAGGCAACTGGGAGGTCAGCAAATGGTTTCAGGAGTGATGCTTTTATAACAAATCCAAGGCCATGGATCCCATCTTCATCCTCTGCTTTTCCTTTCCAAAAGAGAGCCTTATTGCCTCCCAGCTCACTGATGGAAATTTCTCTGGCCAGCCTAGTCTCAGCACTGCAATATCAATATTGCAGTGGGCAATTCATCCGAAGACAAAAGCTATTCTTCTCTCAGGCCTTCATGTGTTAACTCTGTCTATAAGGGTTTGAATAGTAACAGAGACGGAGCCATCTTAGTCTGTACTCCAACAAAACAAACTGGCAGAAATGTAGCACTTTGAAGACTAACAAAATGATCTATTTGGTTATGAGCTTTCATGGGACAGATCTTTTGTGGGACAGATCTGAAGAAGTGAGTCTGTCCCACGAAAGCTCATCACTGAACAAATCATTTTTTTTGTCTTTAACGTGCTACACTTCTGCTGGTTTGTTTTGTAAGGGTTTGGATATTCCATGTTCCATGTGTGTCTTTTCCTCTTTATTGGTTTTCAACCGTGGTAGGGTGATTGACAAGCTGCAGCTGGCCAGAGGGGCAGGTAATATTTATTGCACCTTTTTAGCCCCTTCCCTTAAAGCGCATGAGTAGTGCTATTGAAAAAAAGTACTGCTCAGTTGCCTATGATGCTGCTAAATTTCTCTGCTGCCCTGGGGATGGAGGATAACAGCCACTAAACCCACTTTTACCTACATACAGGATTGTGGCTACAATGGTCAGTGGTCATCTCCACCTGCCGTTTCACCATGCATCCATTACCGCAGGACTTGAATTGATGATACAGTGATCATAATGATGCAATTTGATAAGAAGTTAATGAGATGAGAGTTGCAAGAAAATCTGTGGGAAATTCTTGAGTGAGAAAGCCGTGGCACAGTGGCGGTCCCCCTCCTCCCTGGATTCCGGAGGCATGAAGCTTCATTATAACAGGGTCTTTCTTAGCTGGAGAGGGTGACCAGGAAAGTTACTGAATGGCTTCCTAGCCATTGAATCCCAAATTCATTTCCCATGCCATGTTCACCAGAGCAGTCTTCACATGATGGAGAAATAGTTTCTATCTCACTGCAGGCAAAAGCAAAAGAGACTGTCTAGGAATGACTACAGCAGAAAGGAATCTAGGGGTTGTAGTGGACCACAAGCTAAATATGAACCAACAGTGTGATGCTGTTGCAAAAAAAGCAAACACGATTCTGGGATGCATTAACAAGTGTGTTGTGAACCAGACACGAGAAGTCATTCTTCTGCTCTCCTCTGTGCTGGTAAGGCCTCAGCTGGAGAATTGTGCCCTGTTCTGGTCACTGAAGTTCAAGAAAGATGTGACGAAACTAGAGAGGGTCCAGAAAAAAGCAACAAGAATGATTAAAGGGCTAGAGAATATGACCTACGGGGAAAGGCTGAGGGAGTTGGGTTTGTTCAGTTTGGAAAAAAGAAGATTGAGGGGCAACATGATAGCGATTTTCAAGTCTCTAAAAGGGTGTCATAAGGAGGAGGGAGAAAACTTGTTCTTTTTGGCCTCTGAGGATAGAAAAAGAGGCAATGGACTTAAACTGCAGCAAGGGAGGTTTAGGTTGACATTAGGAAAAAGTTCCTAACAGGGTGGTCAAATAGTGGAACAAATTGCTAAGGGAGGTTGTGGAATCTCCATCGCTGGAGATATTTAAGAACAGGTTAGATAGATGTCTATCAGGGATGGTTTAGACAGTACTTGGTGCTGCCATTAGGGCAGGGGGGCTGGACTTGATGGCCTCTTGTGGTCCCTTACAGTCCTAGTATTCTATGATGCTATCAGCTACCCTCATTTAATAGGCATAGTTGGGATTGTGTGACACTATTCATGAGACACTAAGTGAACCAGTCCTACAAAGTGCTGGCTCCTATTTGCTTGTATCGAGATTGGACTGGAGATGACACCCCAGGCACTAGTCCTGCAGAGCCCTGACTCCTTACTGGGCAACTCCAGAATCCCCAGAGCCTGTAAGTGCTAATGATTAAAGTATCTCTATTTGGGCCATCTGCTATTTTCCCCTTCTCCTGCCAGCCCTAGTCCAATGCCCTTTCCCTATGCCACATGTCTCAACAGCTATTGGGACCCAGCATCTGCAAGGCCCAGCTGCTGAAGCACTTATGTGTTTGCCTCTGCATCACAAAACACCTGGTACACTACAGGGGTTTGGTGCACTCCGAGCAGCCCAGGAATTACAAGATTGCTTCCAACAGTTTAAAGCGGAACTTGTGCTGAGATTAATTTCTCCCTTTAATTGTAGGCACAGTGCACATGTCTGGGAGGTATCAGAGGGACAGCCATGTTAGCCTGTATCGTCGAAAACAAGAACTCCTGTGGCACCTTGTAGACTAAGATATTTTGGAGCATAAGCTTTCGTGGGCAAAGACCTGCTTTGTCAGATGCATGAGTGGGGGGTTCCAAAGGAGGATCCGAATTTATAGGCTCCTGAAAGTGAGGGAGTCCCAGTGAAGAGGACAGCCAGAGTGCATTGTGTTTGACAGGATGCCCACACACCAACATGACGGACACATACAACTCCTATTGTGGGGGGTTTCCATCTCCCACTCCATTCCTTTAACTGGGGGTGCTGGCTTGTCTTCTATATGGCCAGCAAGTCTGATGTGCACCAGTGAATGACATTGGGTGAGGTTTTGTTTTCCGAGGCTAGGGACTGCCCCAAAGTTACTCCCATGAGCACCTACTGCCTTTTCCTGCAGCTGCCATTCTGTGACTGCTAGGAGGTGACAAGGTTGGAAGTAGAGGTATACCCTGTGTATTGGAATGACCACAGGTTGGACATAACTCTGTTGTGTGATGGGACGTGTTTCCTCCATAGAAGAGATGAAGGGTTAAGACAGCACTCTTGGCGGGAGAAATTACAGCCCCTCTCTCCTCCTAGGCGTGCTCCCGCTGGAGCTGCTGTACAAAAAGGCGTTGTTCCACTCACTCTGGACACACTGCTGAAGAAGACTGATGCACACTGTGGGCGCCAGCCTGGGTGCAGCAGAAGCCCCAGACTGTGAACCAAAAGGACTGAGACCCAGGCAGGTGTCCACATGCTCATGGACATCCAAGAAGTTGTTGCCACCAAGGGCAGCACAAGCAGAGGAACATGAAGGGCCCAAAGATGCCCAGACTATGGCCAAAGGGAGTGTCATAAGAAGTAGCCCGATGTGTGTCAGGGGGATGGAGATTTGCCAATATCTCTGCTGTTGCCAGCGTGATTCTGTTGCATCCCCCTGACGCAGTGGCAATTAAACTCACCTCGGAGAAGGCCCTGAGCTGGGAACTGGTGGAGGAGTGAGGGCCCGAGTTCCCCTGCCCTGTGCTGTCTTCACCCAAAGGAGTGGCCCATTCTCCCGTCTGGCCATTAGGCCACAAAGCCTCACTGAGAAGAACAGGCATATTGACTCTGGTCATTGGGCAGAGAGGAAATTGGTGCCTACGATTCTCCCCGCTCCACAACTCTCTTTAACCGTCCCTCACCCACAGACACATACCCTGTGGTGGCTCATCTTTGTCTCTTTGATTTGAACCCTGGAAACTGCACAATTCACCTGGAAAGAAAAACTTCCACTGCTGGGCAGAATTTCAGACAGGATTTAATAAGAAAGAGGCACAAATTCAAGCTGAAGAAATTGCAGGGATGAAAAAGCAGGAAATTGCCATCCTGTCCAATCACAGGGAAGTTATACATGAAATCTGTGAACCTTTTTCCTCACCCATTTGTATTTCCTACAACTTCACACAAATCCTATACAAACACCTGCTTTGTCGAGCTACCAGGCAGGGTCTGTATCTGGGCTACCAAGCCACAGGGAGCATTTCCAAGAGAAAGAGGAAAAGCTTTTCCATAATTTTATGGTTATTTGATCCTGTCAAATGGATCAGAAACTGATTCCCCAGAGTCGCCGTGTCCCACATCATCATAACTCGTCTCTCCAGGAGGCAGGAGTGGGGCTTTGTTCTTCATCCCAGAGACATCTTCATTCCTTAGGAAGTGCAGACTGCAATCTGAAAATGCCAAGGGAGACCACACAGTCAGTGGATTTCTCATGGCTGCCTGGTAAAGATAGAGTCCACTTTCTCATCAAGTTAGAAAATGTTCCCACTCCAGTTGTCTGATTGGGTCCCTGACAAGTTCTCATTCATCATCTTTATGCTGTCCCGTGAATAAACATTCGGTTTTACGATGACCAACTAGCAAGCTCTCACTTCACGTACAAAAACCTAGAAACAAGAACAAAATGGAGGGGAGTTTTTGGCCAAGGACTATGGGCAAAGCCCAGCTTTTGCAGGGAACATCATGGGTTCTTTCAAATCACAGCAAGGACTCCATTTTCCCAGTCACCACAGCAGACCCT
This sequence comes from Carettochelys insculpta, assembly GCF_033958435.1. Taxonomy (NCBI): domain Eukaryota; kingdom Metazoa; phylum Chordata; order Testudines; family Carettochelyidae; genus Carettochelys; species Carettochelys insculpta. The sequence goes on along the minus strand of NC_134137.1, from coordinate 235,070,410 downwards.
GAAGTCTCGTCCTTCAGGAAATAGAGAGAGGGAGAGTTTTTCTCACAGGCACTGGTTTAGCCAGGGCTGTTCCCTTGCTGTCGCCCACAAGTCTAGCCACTACATTCTGTAGAAACACTGAGAAGAGTAAACTCACCTGTCTGTGAATCCCTGTTTCTGTCATTCTCCCCACTGTCTTCCTCACTATTCTGCCCCAAACCAGGGTCATCTCCATGGTGAGGAACTTCTCTGGCATCATCATACCCATGCCCTGGGGCATCTGCAGGCAGGGCAGGAGTTTCTGGTGGGAAGATGGGAAGTAAATAAGAGGGTACTCACAGTAAAGACAGAAATAAACTCCAAGCTGCAGATGCACCACCCGACTGGTGCCTCGGGATCTCTCAGCACTCAGATGCTACCCTCAAGGTGGTGAGAAAGCCTGCTGCTTAGGGTGGACCTGGTGTCTAGTTTTTGAGCAGAACACCTAGTTGAAAAGGTGCCCTGGCAGTTCTGGTCTGCACAGCTGACTGGGCCATTAAAAGTCCAATTGGTGCAGGGCTGGCAAGCTCCCTACCTAGCTCGGCAAGGTTCCCTGGAGGCAGTCACAAGCCCTTCAGCTCCTTGGCAGAGGAATGGCCTGAGAGGATCTGCAGATGCTGACCTCTCCCTAAGTGCTCGATCTGCCTCACCCATTGCCTGGGAACAGTGGCCAAGGGCGCACAGAGTCTCCAAGTCACACCTCCACCTAGGATTTGAGGGAATGTCTCCACTTTGGCGGCGCTGCCAGAGGTAAGCACGGCCTGGACTTCTCACCTCCTCCCTTGCACCAGCCCTGAGCCCACTTCTGCACCCAAACTTGCTCTTAGAAGTTGCGCCCCAACCTCCTGCCTCAGCCCAGAGCCCATATCCCCTCACGCACTCCCACCCCCTGTCTCAGCATGGAGCCCCCTCCAACACTCTGAAACTCTCAGACCCCCCCTCACTCTAGAGGCCCCTATTACAGTATCACAAACTCTTCAGCCCCAGCATCAGTGCAGCAGAAAAGGACCTGGGGATTCCAGTGGGTAAGAAGCTGGATATGAGTCAACACTGCACCCTTGAATCCAAGAGGTCTAGGAGCATATTGGGGTTCATTAGGAGGAGCATTTCCAGCATAGCTCCAGCATTGGTGAGGCCACATCTGGAGTACTGGGTCCAGTTCTGGGACCTCCAGTATAGAAAGGATGTGGACACATTAGAATAGGTCCAGCAGAGGGCAATGAAAATGATTAGGGGCTGGAGTATGTAACTTATGAGGAGAGGATGCAGGATTTGGGCTTATTTAGTTTCCAGAATGGAAGAGTGAGGGGTGATTTGGTAGCAGCATGAAAGCAGGGGAGTCATCTAACGAGGATGGAGAAAAGCTATTCTCAGTATCGACAGATATCAGAACAAGCAGCAATGGTCTGAAGTTACAGAGGGAGAGAGAGAGATTGGATATAAGGAAAAACTATTTCACCAGGAGGATGGTGAAGCACTGGAATGCCTTACCTAGAGGGGTGGTGGAGTCTCCATCCTTAGAGGTTATTAAGTCCCCACTTGACAAAGTCCTGTCTGGGATGAGTGAGTTAGTATTGAGCCTGCTTTAGGCAGGGGGCTGGACTCACTGACCTCCTGAGGTCCCTTCCAGCCCTAATATTCGATGATTCAGTGATCAGATCAGAGTTCACACGCCCGGCTAAAGTCCCACCTGCATGCACACCTCTGCCCCAGCCCCGGATCCCCTACCAAACCCTGAACTCCTTATTTCTCGCCCCATCCGAAAACCTGCATTTCAAGTTAGAGCCCTCAGCACCTCCTACATCCCAACCCCAGTTCATGGCAGTGAGGGTCACAGGACTAAGGGTGTCCATGGACATGGGCAGCTCCTGAGCTAACTGCTCCTTCTCTCCCTGAAATAGGTCCCTGTCATGTCCTCGGGCACCACATACATCCTTACCCCTGGGCCTGCACATGGATCTTGGACTGCACCTGGTCCTCAACCCCAGCGCTAGACTGATCGACAATGCAGGTGGGTGAACTTTGTGGTTTTCTTAAGCAACCACCTATTGGGTCTTTGGGAAATACAGGAGCTGAATTCACTGCTCACCTGGGCCGTTTGGAGTCTGAGGCACCCTGTTCATGGCAGGCTCCTCTGCGTTGTCATAATCTGCCAGGGAAACTCCCCCTGGAACTGCAAACACCATACTCAGCCAGTGGCACCAACAGATTCTCTTCAGGGCAGGTGGCTCTTATAACCAGAACTGTTTATCCTGGCAAGCGTCAGGGCCAGACGAGGAAAAATGGCACCCTGAGAGAACGCGTATTGTGGCACACTTGAGGGTGTGCCAAAATACAAGTTTACCCAGGGTGCCATTTTCCCTACATCACTACTGGCCCCCATGAACTCCTGCGGCTCCCCTCTCCATCGCTTCTTGGCCCTACTGCCTCTCACAGGGTTTAATTTGAATGAAGAACATACCAGATGCTAAAGCTCAGCCCTGACACAAATTAAACACTGGCAGGGCAGCCGCAAACTGGCGGGTGCTGGCCAAGCACCCAAGTCTAAGGGGAATGCCACTGCCCACAGCAGCACAGAAGTACGGGGTGGCACAGCACATGGTGTATTGCCACCCTTCTGTGCTGCTGCTGTGACTGGTGCTACCTGATGGTCTGGCATGTGGTTCATGGAGCGTTTCCTGCTTTCACATGGGGGCTGCATCTTGCCAGAGCCTATGGCCCTCCTGCAACTTTCTGGCCACTCCTGGCTCACTGATGTTGCCCTTTCAGATGAGGGGTGCAGCGAGGCAGTAAACTATGATTGCAGGGACAATATAGGTACCAGAAAACAGTAAGGCTACCTCTATGCTAGAGGGGTTTTTCGAAAAAGCTGGGCCTTTAATGAAAAAAAAAAAAAACCCTGCAAAGTGTTGACACACAAAATGCGCTCTTCCAATAATAAATCAATTGAAAACTTCACTTCTTCTGGTGGCCGTCTTCCACTCCCGGATGAGGGAGAGCGCCTTCTTCCGAAAGATTCTTTTGAAAAAAAAGCACATGTACATGCTCTGGGGGCCCTTTTATCAGTCCTCCAGGCATCCTCATCACTATCGGAGATCTATGCCTCCTGCCCTGGCTGCTTTAAAGGTGCAGGGAGCTCCCCAGACCCTGTGGCAGGAAGCTGAGAGTGGAGGCTGCCATGTGACAACCCCCACCCCCAGGAGCCCCCAAGGGAGCTGGCCAAGGGGTCTCAGAGCCCACCCAGACTACCAACTGTTGGGTACCCTCATGGATCGAGCCTGAGCTCCAGGACCTCCTGGGCCTGGGGCACAATGAGGACATCCTATGGAAGACCATAGGCAAGAGGCGGACTGGCCCCACTTATGCCCAGCTTGCCATCAGCTTGGCGGCCTGGGCACACCCCACTGGGTCACAGGAGCAGGTCCACTCCAAAGTGAAAGAACTGGGGCAGGGGTATGTCAGAGCCAGGGACGTGATCAGGGCAGGACCGACCACCTGGCCCTACTGCAAGGAGCTGCACAGCCTTCTTGGGGGTAAGGACAGCTCCCCCCCCCAACACCCTCTTTGATAGCACAGCGAAGGAGCCCCCTGTGGTGATGGAGCCAGACAGGGAGGTGGAGGAGGGTCAGCCAGGCCCATGGAGCAGGACAACCCAGCCGGAGCTGGAGCCGAGCTGCCATCATTCTAGGACTCCAGTGATGGGATCCTTGTGATCACCATGGCCTGGGTGCCTCCAGCAAGTACCCCATGCATCACACACCCTGGGGCATGGGGGGTAGGGGGCTGTCCATCCCTGCCATGGTTGGAAGCAGGTCAGCCACATGGCTGAGACCCCCAGCCCAAACACACCCCGGAAGGCTGCAGCTCCCAGCTCACACACGTGCCCACAAATGAGAGTCAGCACCCATTTTTGCGGATAGCTCAGTGAGACACACCTGTCGGGGAGGGGGCTGGGGGGGGATGCCCAGACTGCGCCCAGCACATGCCCCACCCATGCAGGGACCCCTTAGTGCCTGGGATCCCCCAGGACTGCTGGCCCATCAGACAGTGGGGTGAGGGGGCTGCTGCCCATGGAGGTGGGCGGCAGGGCCCTTGGGATGTGGTGTGGGACTGACATACCGGCTTTCTCTCCCCTTCCATCCTTACAGCTGTGCTGTCTGAGGGCCACACAAGCCCTAGCACACCACGAGGGCCAGCCAGCCCCAGCCACGTCATTTGGCTGGGAAGCCTGGGAGCGGTGGCCGAGAGGGGCTGGTCACCCCCTCCAGCGCCTGGATGGGCCTGCATCTGGAGGGCATGTTGTCGCGCCATGGCCTCTGCCTACGTGCCTACACAGTTGCCCTCCACCACCAGAACGAGCTGGCAGGGCGGAGGCTGTGGGTGGAGAAGGTGGACCTGGTGCGGAGGTGGGAGGCTTGGGCCAAGCTCATGACCCACCTCAGGGCAATCAGTGGGATCCTCAGGGAGCAACTAGCCAAGTCTCCCACCCCTGCCACCTCCCTTATCCCCCTGCTGCCTCCCTGCTGCCCTGCTCCCACCCAAACTCCCCCAGCCATCATGATGGGCTTTGCCTGGAGGCTGATGGCCACAGTGGGTGCCACCTTGCCAGCCCCTCCACCCCCAACCTCATACCCCCACCTCCTGCTGCTATCTCTCTGCCCTGTCTCTCCTTCCCCCCCAGCTGAGCCCACAGCACCCCTCCCATGATCGTATCTCCCCATGATCGCAGTCCCAAGAGTGACCCCAAACCCCGGGCAGGAGGAGATCTTGAGGCTGCCATGGCTCACAGCCTCCCACCCCCTTGGAGGTGTTAGGTCCTCCCACCTGTATCCCAAACCACCATCCAGATTCAGATGCCCCCACCACCTCTCAAGCCCGACCAATGTATATAGTTACCACCCCCCACCATCGCCACAGTAAATAGTTATTAGCACCTGAGTCCAGGTGTGCACACTTTTAATATATAAGGCAACACCTCCTCCCTGTTTACCCTGCCTGTCCTTGCTGAGTGAGCTGTACTCTTCTACACCAATATTTCAGTCAGGTGTATTATCCCGCCAAGTCTCTGTGTACATATTATGTCACAGTTGTATTTATTTATTAGGACTTCAAGTTCTCCCTGCTTATTACCCACACTTTTTAATTTGTATATAGGCATCGAAGATATTGATTTGCTTTTGCCTCCCACTTCTGCCTACTTCCTCTTTCTTCTCTGTCCTTGACCCCTTCCATTTCCAACCCAACTTCCAGGTCTCCAGGTTTTTTACTTACCTGTGGGCTTTGGTCACCTGTCCTCATCAAACCTAGTTTAATGCCTTCCTCACTAGGTTAGCTAGTCTGGATCCAAATACAGTTTTCCCACTCTTGGAATAGCATCCCGTGTGAAGCCCAAGAGCTCCTGGAGACACCATCCTCACAGCCAGGCATTCACCTCCAACATGCACCTGCGTCTTCCTGGGCCCCCACTTTTGACAGGAAGGATTGAGGAGAACACCACCTGCACTCCCAGCTCCTTCACTCGTACTCTCAGAGCCCTGTAATCATGCTTGATCTGCTCAAGGTTACACCTTGCAGTATCATTCATGCCAAAATTGATGATTAGCATGAGTTAGTCATCAGAAGGCTGGATAATGCTCGACAATGCCTCCGTGACATCTTGGATACAGGCTCCTGGCAGGCAGCCTACCTCCCAAGGAAACATGTCAGGAGGACAGATGTGTGACTCCGTCCCCCTCAGAAGAGAGTCTCTGACCACCATTATTCTATATTTCTTCCTCTTAGCGGTAGCAACAGATCTACCAGCCTTGGGGGTACAAGGTTTTTCTTCTGCTGTGAGGGGTGATTCCTAATCTCCTGTATCCAGAACAGCACAATGGTTTCCCAGTACCAGGATAGGAGGGTTGGGAGCAGGAGTGGAGCAGTGCCTGCAGCCAGAAGTGACCAGCTGCCAGTGTCCCCCCTGAGCCACCATCTCCTCCACCAATGGTGGGTCAGTAGTCTTTTGCAGAGGGACAGCTACCTCAGCCTTAGCTCTCTCCACATGAACACTGCCCAGGAAATGCTGATGGATTTGGATACTCCTAAGCCTAACCAGCTCTTCATGCTGCTCTCTCTCCTTCTTCCTGAGAGAGTCCACCAGAAGATGCTTTCCCCATGGGATGGCCCCCCGGCCTGGACTTCAGTAAGTGGGAATTTCAAGTCACGGTCCCTGCAAAACCATATTGGGGTCTGGGTAGATGTGTCCCCAGTCAGGAGGTCTGTCTGACGACAGGCGCAGGTGGAGGAGACAGGAGCAATGCTGGCACAGGTGTTGAGGGTCTTCCTAACCATAGTGGAATCCCCTCTCTCACACTCCCTTATCAAGCTCCCTCTTAAAACTCCTGTCATCAGCCTCCTGTCCACTTTGCTCCCCTGGTCACTCTGCCACTGGCTGTTTAAAGCCTGCATACCTAGGTCAGGCCTTCCCCCTCTTTAGCCACACAGGGGAAGGCTGATCCTGAGGCTGATCAAGGGCAATCAAGGGAACAAAGGATCTGTCCTTCCCAGACACACAATTCCAACTGCTGCAGTAACTGACACTGAAATTGCCTGCAATCAGAACTCAACATTCAAATTCTAAACAGTCAGGCAAACTCACCCTCACCAAGTGCTGGAACCCTCACCGGACAACCTCTTCAGTGGAGGGATATCTTTTCCTCGCTCTTAAACGCCCCCGTTTGCAGCCCCCTGGTCCCTTCACTCCTCTTCTCCAAGTGCTTCCAAATGGATTCCTCAAGAATCCCCTCCATGATTTTCCCAGGGATTGAGGTGAGGGTGACTCATCCTAAATTCCCCAGATTTTCCTTCTTCCCTTTTTCAAATATGGGCACTACATTTGCTTTTTTTCCCAGTCACTGGGGATCTCAGGTCATACTGAATTTTCAGAAATAATGGCTAATGGCTCTGCAATTGTATTAGCCAACTCACTCAGCACCCTTACATGCATTAGATCCAGCCCATGGATTTGTATGTCCAGCTTTTCTAAATAGTTCTTAAACTGTCCTTTCTCCAATGAAGGAGAGAGATATGGGTAAAGTGATTTTGATGAGTCATATGTAAATGACATTTCTATAGGAATGCTTTACTCCAGAAGTCAACTGACTCCAGTGGATTTGTGTTGCACCTGAAATTAGGTGCATAGTTTATAAAGTATTACAGAAACATTCTGATAAATCGCTATTATCAATCTAAATTATGCAATGTAAATCCTGAATATTTGGAGGTGCTCTGGATTAAAAATGGCATAACTAATATTTAACCTGGTCCCAGAATAGAATAGTTAGTAAGAGGTTTGTACTCTTGTGTCCAGCTTTGGAAACAAGAAGCTATACAGCCATGTTAAAGTTCCTCTCTGGCATCCCTAATTTGGTATTCAAGTTTATAGAGGAGACCAGGCCAGACATTCCACTGCCTTGTTCAGTTACTTGGATCTATGCAAAGCAGGTAGAAATTGTTTTTACGCTTACCCTGGCCATGTTTGTTCAGTCATTTGCTTAAACTTAAGTCAAATGGAAGGCACTGGAGAATAAGGTTCATGATACTGGGCACTTCTGCATCTAGTAAAGCATCACAGTGATTTTTTATAGAAAATTAAAAATTGCAGAGTGACTCAGATCCTACAAGCAATCAGGAATATCATCCCTGATGTGACCACAGCTGATCTGGTGTCTAACTATTGTAACTTTGTTCTCACCCACAATTATTTCTGATTTGGGGACAACTTATATCTCCAGATTAGTGGCACTGCTATCAGCACTTGCATGGCCCCACAATATGCTAATATATTTATAGCTGACTTGGAACAATGATTCCTCAGCTCTGAGCCCCTATTATCCCTCCTCCACTTATGATACACCGATGACATCTTTATCATTTGGATCCGTGGTAAAGAGACTCTAGAAGAATTCAACAGAGACTTTTACAATCTGCACCCCACCATCAACTTATGCCTTGACCACTCCACACGAGAGAGACATTTCCTGAACACTACAGTACAAATCAATGATGGCCTGATCAATACCACACTCTACTGGAAACCCACTGACCACTATACTTACCTACACACTTAGAGCTTCCATCCTGCACGCACAACACGATCCATCGTTTACAGTCAAGCCCTTAGGTACAATCACATCTGCTCTGATCCTACTGACAGAGACCAAAAGCTACAAAATGTCTACCAAATCTGCATAAAGCTGAACTACCCACTGGGAGAAGTTAAAAAAAAAATCAACAGGGCCAGACGAATACCCAGAAAACAACTAATCCAAGATAGTCCCAAAAGAGCCAATAACAGAACATCACTGGTCATTCCCTACAGGCCCCAACTCAAACCACTGCAACACATCTTTTAAAGACCTGCAACCTATCCTAAATCTTGATGCCCCACACCAGAAGGCCCTAGGTGACAGGCCTGTTCTCTCCTATAGACAACCTCCCAGCCTTATGAGGATTCTCACTAGCAACCACCAGATATACCACAATACTAATCCTGGAACTTTTCCTTGCAACAAGCCCCATTGCCAACTTTGTCCACATCTCTATTCTGGAGATACCATCACTTGACCTAACCATATTAATCACAGAATCACAGACACGTTCGCCTGTTCCTCAACTAACATCCCATATGCTATCATGTGTCAACAATGCACACACACCATGTATATAGGACAGACTGCAAACACTCTTCAACAAAGAATGAACAGACACAAAACAGACATCAAAAAACTCCAAACACACAAATCTGTCAGCCACCACTATAATGGAGTAGGCCATTCCATTAATGACCTGAAAGTCTATGTTTTACTGAAAAAGAACTTTAACAGCCATTTACAGAGGGAATGCTGAGAACTGTCATTAATATTTAAATTCAACACATTAACATGTGGTTTGAACCAGGACAGCAATTACCTGGCCCATTATAAGGATTCATTTACATATTTTGTTTTAACTAACTCTTAACTTTCCCACCCCACATCTTCCTCCTGCCACCCCTCCGCTCTTCTGATTTGCTAATCTTGATAACAATTTTTCTGATTTGTCAACCACGATAACTTATTTTGGACCTCTGTGCTTTATATATTGAGTCTGTTCTGGTATGACTATGATCTGGAGAAGTGGGTCTGTCCCATGAAAGCTCATCACCTAATAAATTATTTAGTTAGTCTTTAAAGTGCTACTGGAGTGCTTTTTCGTTTAGATAGAATACAGACTGACATGGCTATCTCTCTGTTATGACTCCGATCCTGAGCTTCACTGCACTGATGCAAAACTGGGAGTGACTCCCAAATTGTAGGAAAGTTCAGTCCCCTTGCTTTGAAATTATTCTATTCAAATACACCATGGAAGGAGAGCAAACCCCACTTGTTACATTTCTAATGCTCCTCGTTATGAAGACCAAACGAGGCAGTGTGAGAGAACACATGCTGCCGCTTCAAGAGCTTGTCTCACAGTCACCTGTAGGAACTCTCCTTCAGGCACCTCAGCAGCTCTGGCTTGCCCTTGTTGAGTTTTGTCCCCACAAACACCCTGCTGTGCAGAGAGGTTCAAGAGTAGAGGAGCAGGGGACACCTAAGATCAGTGGTACCCCTCCACTGCTCCTCTTCAGAGCAGACAGGAAGCTCCAAGGAGCAGCTGCAGAACAGCCCAGCTGCTCAAATTTAAGGCAGCAGGCAGAAGCTGTGGAGGTGCAAATCTCAGCAGAAGAGGAGGGAGAGGGGATCCCTAGCTGTGGAGGTGTTCCACATGGGCAGTGGGGGAACCTGCTGCTTATTACAGCAAGCTACCCTGTATGCTGCACTGCCCATACGTCACCCCTGCTCTGCCCAGGGGCTTCTCCCTCATCGCTGTCTCCTTCTCTCAGCTAACCCCTTCCAGCCAAATCTCTGAACTCAAATGTAACAAATAACATTTGAAAAAAAAGACACACACACACACACTCTTCTATAATTTCTTTCTAAAGAAACTAGAGCATGTTTTCTACTGCATCCCAGATTGTGAAGAGTGGACATACAGAAAGTACCTAATTAAAAACACTAAGCTGGGGAATAAAAAATGTCAGTCACAGGTGTTTTTATATAAACAGAAGATTTTTAGATTTTTTTTGCAAAAATTTTTCAATAAGGACAAGTCAGTTCTGTTGAATACAGCATTAGGTATTTTGGAATACATGATGCAGCCCTTATCTGTTGCACATTTTCTTCACCAGTATTTCTAAGCTGATTTTCTTAGTGCTGTCAAGAGGTTAAAAAAATAAGTGCAATTAATCATACAATTAATTGTGCTGTTAAACAATTTTTTTTTAAATAAACCTTATGGTGGTAGAGAAAGAAAAAAACTTGAAAATGGGAACCCTAAGGGACCAGAACCCAGAAAACAAACAGAACCCAAGTTTTATTTTTCTACAGCTCACCTGATTTGCAAATAAAAACTCCCAGTGTTTGAATGCTTGGGGGTAGCAATACGGTAGACGGTACAGCATGCAATGTTGCCCAATGGCACAGAATTTCCTATAAGTGCTAGTTCTGCAATGAACTCTGATAACATAGACTCATGCAGAGTCTTAGGATGGGAAAAAGGCATCCAAAAAAGCCATTCTCATGACAGGACGAGGATTTATTTGGCATTGTGCCTCCAGCAAAGGCCACTTTCTGACACAAGAAAGTGAACCAGCCAACACGAACCTGGCCCATGTTTGGGGACAGGAGTAAGAGAAATTCCCACCTGCGACCTGGGAGCTGTCAGCTTGTGACCTGAAGCATAACATTCCATTATCCCTCATTACAAAAGATACTGGTATGCTTCAGGCCTTTTGAAAAATTTAATCACAACCTTTAAGTTTATTGAGAGCTCTCTCTAGCTCCCTAGACAATATATTGTAACTTCACCAAAGTAATCACAAGCCAACAGTTTTCTGAGAGTTAAGTCTCGCAACTCCATCTTTTCCCCTTCTGCCTGTCCAGCAGCACCTAGTAAATTACTTTCCAGTCAACACAAACTTTTTGTTATGGGTGGTAAAGCATAGCTGGGCTAAGCAAACCTGCTGCAATAAGGGCTTGCAAAATTTGAATTTAAATGATGTAAGGGAATTCAAAGCAATCTCTGCTGCACTAGTTTACTCTGCTTTGGATTACAACAGCCTCAGGCACTGGAAAGTGTAAAAAGCTAGGGCTCTCGATTAACAAGTAATTTTGCCCCATGTTAATCACAGGCATTAATTGACAGTTCTAGATTTTATATTTTATATTTTAAATATACCCTTAAGCCTTCATAAAGTAATCATTCCAAACTACTACCTAATTAAACTTATTGAAACAAAGACATTATTTTAAATTAATCAGTCAATGCAGCTTAATGTATTCATAACAAAATTTGTTTCTTTGAGAAAAAGAGAACACTAATTTATTTTGCAGATTTTTATAACAAGATGTTTATGAAATTTAACAATATATTTATATTAAAATATGTTTCCATAGATTTTAGGCGTAACAAAGATTTTATATCTTCGTAAGGTAATGATTTTGTTGGACGATTTTCTTAAAACTTTAATAGATCGCTTTAAGGGCTCTCTTCAGCAGGATGTAAAAGAAGGGTAGGGATGGGCAGAAAGGACATGAAAACTTTGGAAGCAGGTTTTTGTATTGTAGTAATTTAAATTAAAATGTGTATTACAGGTAAGGATAGTGTTTTGAAGAATTTAGTTTAAAAATTATATCGCTGAAAATGCAAGATTTTAAGGCTATAGCTAAATAGATGTGATTTTATAATCTTCATCAACAAACTAGTGAAATATTCAAAGCAAATTTTAAACTAAGATCCTGTAAAACATGGTCATGCACAGCTGTTTTTGTCAGCACATTCAGAATTGGCACATGCCTGTCAAATGGTTTCATTATGATTTGTGGCTCTGTCACAGGTCAATGTTATGCTAATAGGTCTGGCAAGATGAAAGTCTATTCACTTTTAATTTATCAGATTCACTTCTGGGGAAGAGTCACCAGTGGGCAAACTTCAACAGCCTGCTGTGGGAACCTTCAGGAACCACAGGAATAAGGACAGGAAGAGAGCAGTAGTTCAGCACTAAGACCCAGGGAAGACATTGCCTCCCTTTTCCTCTTATACCCAACTACCCTTGGAACCCCATATGTAACAGAGAGGGTAAGCCCAGTTCACCCCCATGCAAGGCCAGCCCTGCACATGAGAGGGGAAGTCACAGGTGCCCTCGGGGAGAAGGGCACAAGTCAGAGAACTACAGTAAAACAGGAGTCTCAGAAATAGCCAGGGGCCAGCTCTGTCCCTGCAGGGTCCAACAGCAGCTGGTTTGTGTGTTGCAGTGGCAGCAGGGTCTGGGTTAGTGCCGAGATAACAGACTAGAACAGGGGCACTGCCAGGCCAGAGCCGGCCTGTGCACATCCAGCTAGACCCTGCAGACAGGTTTGAAGTGTCCTGTCACACTGGGGAAGAGGAGCCTCTCCTATGTGGAGATTGCAGCTCCCACTGGGAGGTCACTGGTCTGGGCCTTTCTGAGTTCCTGCTCTGCACTAGTCTCCCAGATTCTCAGCAGAACAGACTCATCTGCCCAGCATCTTCTCCCGCAGCCACAGGCTAATCTGCCACCAGGCCCAAATTCATGGCTCCCTGGAGAGCAGCAGGGGTAGAAATGCCCTGTTTGTAATTACAGAGCAGCCCAGGCCAGGATGCTCAGTGCCAGGTTTTGCTTCAGCCAATTATATCAAGAGGCCAGTTGCAAAACTGACTTTGGGAACTGCTGTCAGACTCAGCAAATCCCCCCACCCCAAAGCTTTGGTGGGTTCAGATCAACGAGCTGGGCTGAGCCCATCTGTGGTTACAACAGAGGACAATCTCCTCTCTCTCTGAAGACTGTGAGGTAAGTTCTCCAAAGAGACCCATCACCCCTAGCTCGTCACCTGGAGAGGTGACTGGGGGCTCCTCCCAGGGGTAGTGTGCTCAGGAGATGGTCCAATGTTCCCATCCTGAGGTTCTGGTAGAAATCCTGTTCCATGAAGTTAGACACAACGTATAAAATGTGAACCATACAAAGGGAAATGGCTGCAACTGAAACAAGTGTCCCAGAAATTCTGTTCTCTGCCCAGATTTGGGTCTCTGGCCTGAGTCTGCTCCTCCCCCGTTACCTTGTTCTGATCCAGGATCGTTTTCCCCCTCGCTGTAGTACTGCAGCTTCCTCAGCGAATCATCTGAATTGGAGACTGCACAGACAAGAACCAGAAATTCATCACAATGAGAGCAGCTGAACTGAGGGACAGCGAACACACCTGGGGCCTGGAACAGGATTTCTGGTCTCAGTCTATTTCTCCTTGCAGAGAAGAAGCTGAATCATAGCAACTCTGAGCAACGAGAAGCTGACATTTTTATAGATAGAATGAAAGGGAAATTCTGAAGGAACAATAACATCAAATTGCTTTCCTAAGAAAATGTTGAAATGAAATTGTGCGTGCATGAGAACTGGCTAAAAATGGCAAGAATCTGTGAAATGTTTCAGGATCTCAGAATCTGCATATTGCAAGAAACCAGTTGACAGTGAAAACTTATTCTCAACTCTATTGACAAACTCACAGGGCTGAAGATGGAAGGCATCAGGTAGCTGCTGCCCAACAGGAATGATAGACACAGACCTGATCCACTGAACATCTCTTGCTTCTCTCTCTTTAGGTTATAATCAATCTCCTCATACACAGCCTCTGGAAAGGGGTCCAAGGGTTTGGTACCTGCAAACAAAGGGCAGGGTTTGTGCAGGGTCAGACAAACTACAGATGGGAAACAGGATAACTATCAGCTCATCCATCCCCTCCCACTGAGTCTGACCCTGTAGAAATTCCCTGTTCATAATTACAGATGGGCCCAGGCCAGGATGCTCAGTGCCAGGGTTTTGCAGATTATAGCAAGAGGCCAGCTGCAAAACTGACATGGGGTACGGCTGTCACAATCAGCAAATCCCCCACCCCAAAGCTCTGGTGGGTTCAGATCAGTGAGCTGAGCTGAGTCCAGCTGTAGTTACAACACAGGACAATCTTCCCCCAGAGTTTAGTTTAAGCCTCTACCAGACATTCCTGCTGTTCTGTCCAGGATGGATTTACATGAGGCAGGTGACAGGAATCAGGTCTGTTTCCACAATATCCCTTTGATGATGATTCCAAGGGATAGTTCTCTGTCAGGGTCTCATCCCATCATTCCTGGTTATCCCCCTTTGGAGCAGCTCCCTCCCCCCACCCACTGGTGTTTATACCCATCTGCAAAATGGTGATCACTCCTTAAGGCCAGAAGAGACCATGAGAACGTCCTGTATGATCTCCTGTATAACAGCCCACAACACTTCACTCAGACAATCCACATTTAAGTATGAATTAAATATATTAAATATGAATTAAATTCATATTAAATATGAATATATTTAAATATTTAATCCATATTTGCTGGCCACCCATAAGGAAAACAGCTGATTTCTGTTATGTTCAGTAATGAAAAGGTATTTGTATTCTTTTCTATATTTTCTCTGAGATGCTTTAATCCTTAGGATAAGGTGCAGCTTACTGAGGGGAGAGCTGAGTAGTGACTTCCAACTGATGGCAACACACCACTCACAGCCCTTAGAGAGAAATGTAGCGTGAGGGCTGGTCTGTAGGGAGTATCGCAGTGGAAAGCAGGCGGCTGTGCAGCTGTTAAGCCCCCTGGCCAGACTGAGGTGGAACAGAAGGTTTATACACAGAGACAGAAGACACCTGGAGGCCTGATGCCTGACTGGGCACCACTAGAGAGCTTCACTGGGGGTGAGGAGGGAGAGATCAGAGAGGAGATACAGATGCAGTTTTCCTGGCACTGTGATGCTCCTTATTTAGCATCATTTACAGCTTTTATGACTGGGCTGTTCCACTGCCAGACAGTTAATGCATTAGTAAATGAGAAAGGAATTAACAGACACCATCAGTCACCCACACAGCATGGGATTGCCCCTAAAACAGACACCCTGCAGCCTCCTGCTATTGCAGAGACATTTCACTCCATGACATCTATCAGCACCCACCTCTGCGTTGGGCTCTGGCACTTCGCACCTGCACCCCCAGAAGGATTAAGACCAGGCAGAGCAGGGCCCCCAGGGCAATGCAGACCACCACGAGCCCTGTGACTCTCCCGCTGTCAGACGGAGGGTGGTGTGGGGAAGCTAGATGGAAACAAACATGCGACAGGGAGAAATTATTCTGCGAGAATCAGAGGAGCCCAGGGAGCTCCCCAGTTGCTCATTGCACAGCCCAGGACAGCTGCATGAAGCTATCTCCTGTTGTGTGCTGTCATCTCTGAGTTCAACATGGATTCCAACGGATGAGTGTACCAGTTGTATATGTAGTTTCCAGGACTCTACCACACAGCCCAATACATAACCAAGAGGATGCATGAAATCTGTGTCTTCCATAACAGATTTCTCTGTAAGAACCCAAGTATCAGCCAGTCGAGATGCTCTCTGGAGATTTTGTACATGGACGAGAAGATGGGGCAGAGAGAGGAACTACAGCTTCATTAAGCAGGAATGCTCTCTTTAGTGAATGAAGAAGAGGATCGCAATGGTCTCTTTGGGTCTTAGAACTCCATGAATCTATGATTCAGACCCAGAAGATGGGGTCGTAATATTAAGAAGGGAACCAGATTTGTTGGCAATTAAAATTAAGTTTTCTTGTGAATTATTTTTTCCAGGGTTCCCTGCCACTTTCAGTGCCCAGGAAGTATATATTTGGGCTGTGTAGTATCAAGCTGTCACTATAGCTTCTGCCTTGTTCACTCTGGAACCTGGAGGGCCTGTGGAGAATAAGCAGTGGAGATTAGGCTGCCTTACTACAATGGCTTTACAGTAACCCTCCTTCAGCAGAGCTGGGTTCTATTCTTCTCTATACCACAGATTTTGCTGGTCTCTTAAACCAGTTTTTAATGGGTCTGATTTTTGGAAGTGCTGAGTGCTCACAATGGCTGCAAGGGTCAAAACAAGATGTGGCTGCTCAGCTCTTCTGCAGTCAAGCAGTGTGATTGGGCAGAGTGAGTCTAGGGCTGCGAGTCAACACACTGAGTTTTATTCTGTCTCTGCTGTTGGCTCTTTGGGTGGCCTGGAACAAGTCACTTTGCTTTTCTCTCCTACTTTCACCACATGTAAAATGGGACTATTAACATTTACTTGCCTCCTTCCCTCATGAGGGTTTATTAATGTCTGTAAAGTACTTTGAACACCTAAAGCTCTACAGAAATGGTGAGTGCTCTGAATAATTGGGCTCTGAAGGTCTCAGGCAGGTGCCCAATCACTCCAAATAAGTAGAACAACAAGAAGTCTGTGGCACCTTATAGCCTAACAGATATTTTGGAGCATATGCTTTCATGGGCAAAGACCTGTTTTGCCCACGAAAGCTTATGCTCCAAAATATGTTAGTCTGTAAGGTGCCACAGGACTTTTTGTTGTTTCTGAAGATACAGACTAACTCAGCTGCCTCTCTGATACTTGTCCTCAAATAAATAGTGAGTTTGGACGTTTGCCCTTAATCGTCATCTATAAGATTTTCAAAAGCTTCTTAATGAAGGAGCCTAAGAGCTACTTTCAAATGTGACTTAGGCAACAAGAAGGTGAAGTTTTTATGGTCCCTCGCTCCTTCATTACTGGAAAAAAAGCAATTTAAGTCCCTATGTCACTCAGACAATTTTGACAATGTTATTCTTGGACTACGAGGTGTCTTTTAAAATGGGCAGCATAATCATCTGCTGTCTCCCAGCTTTGTTATGAAGACAAATTCACAAATGTTTGTAGAGTACCATCCTCCCCCTGCACCGGAGGTAAAAACTGATGGGATGGAGGGCAAAAAAATGAAATGTGTACATGCAATTAAACTAGATCACAGAGTATATGCAAATTTTCTCCCCTTGATATTTTTCATCTTTTTTTCCCACTGTAAAAAAGTTAGAAAAAATTAAAAAGAGAGTGAGAAAGCAAGGGGGAAATTCAGGGCTTTTTTTCAACTGCAAAGGTGGGAAAAAGTAAAAAGTGAGAAAGTGGTACCTTCTTGTTGACACACTGCCAAAATACTCTCATGTACTCAAGTGAGAGAACAGAAAATACTCAGCCTTTTGCAATTCAGTCAAACATGGAAGGGATTTCACTGTTCTAGGAAAAGACGCCACCCTGGCCCCAGCATTGCCCCCTTCCCAGATTGCAAAGTCTGCAGCAATCAGTGGAAGGGGCCAGACTACATGATCTCTCAAGGTCCCATCCAGTTCTATGATAAAGCTTCTCAAGAAGTTGTTGAGAATATTTTATAGTTGAAAGTGTGAGGTGACCACCATATCGGGGTCACTCTTGCCTCCTGCTCTAATTACTGTAGAAGTGACTTGGAGGCGGATGAGGACAAAGAATTGGTAATATTTATCTACCATGGAGGACAAAGTGCTGCCCCTGCTCCACTGCCATGCATAATAACAGAATTGTTGATGGGCTTTCCCTGGCAGAGCTATACTTTTGTGACACTAGTATTTAAGCGTATTTTTCAGATGTCTACAATTACTGTATGTGGTTTAGAATCTAGCTCCCCCTTCCCTTACTGTGTCCCATGATACCCCTGCTCTGGGGGCAGTGCACACACTGAGGGGCAGGTGCCATGAATTCAGCATTTCTCCTGCACTTACCTGAACAAATCACACTGGCATCATTGTCATGTGAGCACTGTGAGGCCCCCAGTGGAGTGACAGGGCAATACCCCAAATGAGGTTCAATTCCTTTACAATGAAATGAGTCTGTCCAAACCAAGCCTGTTCCCTTCCCAAAATACCCCCCTCCAGGGGCTGACACAGCAAATCCACAGTCGAGCCGATGACAGAGAACGTTGGCATCTGCCAAATCCCAGCCTGAGTCACACAGGGTTCTCCAGTCACCACGAACCTGGACCTCAACCCTCCCTGAACACTCTGAGCCACCGTTCACCAGCCGGAAGCCTGTGAGCCCTGGGGAGAAGAGAGAAGGGATTTAGAGAGATGGAGCCTTAGAGCTATTTTATGGCAAATAGCTAAAGAAAGGGAAGTTGGGGTTAGGGTTTTCTACCCTCCTGGTTTTGCTGGGAGTCTTCTGGAATCAGGCCCTATCTCCTGGAGGCTACTGCAACTAAACCAGGAAATTCTGGGTGCTAAGGCTACATATAGAGTGTGCCAGTGTTTCAAAATAATTTATGCAATTTGTGCAACCCAAATTGCGTAAAGTATTTTGAAATTCCTCATTCTGAACATGGTGCTGTCTAAAAGGAAGGCAGTTCCGTCACAACGGGGGGTACAGGAACCAGAATAGCATGCCTGCAATAACAACGCTATTTCAGGCTCTGCAAAGAGCCAAGGCATTGCTTTTTAAGGGTACATTTGTAACATGAAACAGCACCTGCAGTGTAAACATAGCCTAATAGTCTGGCAGTACAGCAGAGTTACAGCAGGATCCCTGCCTTCTCTTCACTCTGTGTCTCTGTGGTAAGCTTCCACCACTGTTCCTGTGGTCCCCATGGTGGGGTTGGGAGTAGTCTCTGCATTCTGCCTGTGCTTTTAGTATCAACTCCACCGATCACATTGCCCAGGAGCCATGGATCCAGTGCCTGGGGCCAGGGCCAGCAAAGTTTAAATTCTAGCTCCCTGACATCCCCCCACCAGAAGTCCCTATCACAGGGATGTGCTGGTTGCTTTTGGGAGCTGCCTGAGGTAAGTGCTGTCTCCTCCCACACTCCAACCCTCTGCCTCTAGTTTCCACACCCAAAAGACCTCCCAGACTCTGAATCCATACCCAAGCTCCTCAGCTCTGAGCCTGCTCTCATGCCCTAAGTTACTCTCAGAGCCAGACCTCTCACCTCCTCCTGCACCTCAACTCCCTCTGAGAGCCCACAACCTGTACCTCTTCCTGCATCCAAATTTCTTCCCGGTGTTAACACCCAATGCTCCTTCCCGTACCCCAGTCTCCTGCCCCAGGCTCACGCTGTAGCCCTCTCCCACATCCAAATTCCTTTTCAGAGCCTGCACACCCTTCTGCATCTCAGCCCTTCGTCCTAGACAGATGAAAGTAAGTGCGGGTGGTTGAGAGCAAGTGATGGAGGGAGGGTGGCTGGAGTGAGTGGGGCCTCAGAGAAGGGGCAGTACAGGTGTGGGGCAAGCATGTTCGGTGCCATCAGTCAGTTGGTAACACTAGGCAAGGGGATTTGACCCCATTCTAATTATCTTGGCTCATGTGCCTTTTACGAGAAGCTGATGCCAGTCTATTAACCCAGCTCCCTACAGGGTGAGCTGATTTTATGGCTGCTTTCTCCTCTAGAACACACATCACCAGGATTTTAAAGACTTTACACTGAATTCTCACATGAGCATATGACTCCGGCATCATTTGCGTGTGAGCATGTCTGACTGGCACGCGATATCCTGGCACAGTACACATGGTGGGACTCATTCCCCTTGCACTGGAATGCTTCAGTCCAGATGGGTACACATCCTTCTCCGAAGTGAGCTCCTCCTTTGACAGATAGAGCTGCTCCGCACTGCAGTTCATTACAGACGACACTGGCAGCTTTGAGATCGAAGTGTGAATCGCAAACTGTGTTCCATACTTCTCCATTTCTTATCTCCACACGTCCTGAGCAGGCACTATGTCCTCCAACCAGCCGGGGCTTAGTGTGTCCTAGAAAGTCAACGAAGGCAGGAATTTACAAAGGGATCTAGGGATTTAGATGCTCCCCTGCTAAAGCACTTTGGCTAAGAGCCAAGCATAGTTCAGCAGCTAAGCCCAGGGAGTAATTAGAGACAAAAGCTCAATATATATATATGTAACATTAGAAGGCAGAACACTGACAAGATAGCATGCAGTCTCTGCTCTACAGCCATGGCTGAGAGCCAGCTGGCTTTTAGTGCAGGTGGTGGAGTGCATGGCTTTAGCCCCTGTTCACAGGTTCGTTCCCTCCAGCCGACAATCCTGCTCAGTTGTCCTCAAAAGTGAGCGCAGGTCCAGGATTAACTGCTGGGAGTCACCACAGTGCAGGGGAGTACGTAATCCCAGAGGCACTGAGACCGCAAAAGGGACTGAGTGAAGTCTCTGCTTTAAACACATAGCTGAGGAGTTACAGCCTCTTGGCTCATGTGGTAGAGTACCCAGCTTTAGCCCCCGAGGTTTCAGGTTCATTCCTTCCTGCTGGCAAGTGGTTTCATTGCCTCTGGGTCACATATAACAAATAGAAGGTGTTAGAATTAGATAACTTCTAATGTAAATGGATTGCTATGAAGTGAAAGATAAAAAAGCTAACGACATCAGGGAAAAATCATGGGTGGGCAGGCTAAGTAGAATAAGAAATAGATTTTTCAAGTATGTTACAAGGGCTATGTCTACACTAGCCCATATCTTGGAAATGGCCATGCAAATGGCCATTTCGAAGATTACTAATGAGGAGCTGAAATGCACATTCAGTGCCTCATGAGCACACCCGTGGCTGTGGCTGTTTGAAATTGCCGCTTTTTGCTGCTGCATGGCTTGTCCAGACGTCTCTTTTCGAAAGGACCCCACCAACTTTGAAATCCCCTTATTCCTATCAAGTCCTGTCTGGCCAAGCCGCACGGCCATTTCCAAGATTTGGGTGAGTGTAGACATGGCCAAACAGACAAACCATACTAGAAATGACGTAGTTGCCCTTCAACTGAAGATGGCACAGTTGTTCACAATGGTGCAGAAAAGGCAGAAGTATTCAATAAACAATTCTGATTTTGCTGAGAAGCAGGATATCATGTAAAGAGTATGAACTAATCCTCAGTCCATTGATAACTAAGGAGGAGGATCATTTACTGTGGCTAGACAATTTCCCATAATGGCAGCCTCAATAGTTGATAACAACCTTAGAATAACAGAAAGGTAAAGTTGGAAGGAACCTCAAAAAGTCATCAAGCACATCCCAGCACACCAAGACCGGTGTAAGTACACGTAGGCAATCTCCAACAGCTGGTTTTATCATGTTTCAGTGCTTATGTGCCCTTATAGTTGGACCATTTTCATAATATTTAACCTGAAACCCCCTTGCTGCAATCTAAGATGATTGGGTTTGGTCCTATCTTTGGTGAACAAGGACAATAATTAACAAACAATCTTTCACATATTTGAAGACTTATCGGGTCCCCCCCATTCTTCTTTTCTCTAGCCTAAAAATGCCCAATTATTTCCAGATTTCCTCATAGATGATATTTTCTAAGCCTCCTTTTTGGTTTGTTTCTCTCTTCCGGACACTCAAATCTGTCCACAATTTTCTTCAGTGGTGATGTACAAAACTGGACACAGCTCTGGCTGTAGTGAGTGTGTGAGGGGTGACCGCTGCTGCTGCCCTGCATCAGCTCCCCTCCCCGCAATAATTTCCCCACCTGTTTCTCAGGAGAGGGGGTGGGGAGAGGCAGTACAATCCCTCACCGTTCCCTGTATATATTGGGCTGGGGAATTTACATCTGCAAGGACCTATAGATTTTAAATCTTTACAGTTTCAAACTCCTGGCAATGAGGAGCCTTTTACAATTTTTTCTCCTATCCTTTCATCTATCTTTAAACACTGGGAAGGTGCAGCAACCCCCTCCATGGTACCTCTGACCCCTGCCCACCTGAAGAGAATTTCAAGGTTTGTCACTTAAAGACTCGAAACAAGGAAAGGGTTAAGACCCCACCCATAGCTTCAATTGTGGGGGAAGCTGCTCAAGCATTTAGAATGAGAGGAAAATATTCTACTCTTCCTGGTGTTAATTTCAAAAGAATGTATTACTCCCATGAAGTGTTAAGAAGAGTTTAAAATGAAACTGATAATTAACCTGCAGCTGTGACTTTAATTACTTACTCTCAACAAGTTTCTCCAGAATGTGGCAGTCTCTGGGCCAGATCTACCGGTCACCAGATATTTGTAATTTTCTGATATTGGTTTGTATGAAACAATCTGGGACATGCTCTGGCCTCACGCTAATTCTGGCCAAGCCAGGAAGTTCCTCCCATTACCATACTATGAAGGATGGGAATGGTCTTCATAAATGCCTCACTCTCTGTGTATTTCTCCAAATACCCTGGCTGGCTGTCTGCACCTAGATTTTAGCCTAAGGGTTGTATTTTGTAAGGCTATATCTACACTTCAGAGCTATTTTGGGATACCAAGGTATCCTGAAATAGCTGTTCTGCATCTATAAATACACCACGTATTTGGAAATATTTTTTGAAATAACAACAGCATCTCCCTAGGACTCACCATAGGAGGGGTAAGGGATGCCTTGTAATAGCGCAGTGTTTCAAAATTCGGTGCTATGTAGACAGTGCCAAATCCCAAAACAGCTTAGTTCGTAATTGACTCAAAATAGGACATGCAATTTGTAAAGTATAAATTGAGTATCTTATTTCAAGTTTAGGGCACAGTGTAGTCCTAGCCTAAAACATTTCAGTGACTTAGGAGTTAATGTGCAATTTCAAAAATGACTCAAGACCAAATTATGAAGGGCATTTAGGTGCCTGGACATACAGGCAGATGCCAAGTACAAATTTCCAAAACTTCTGGGAATTTGACACTGGGCACATTTAAAAATCCCACTGGACACCGAGTTGCAGTTTGAGACAGTTTTAAGCATCTTTTAAAATCTGGACTATAGCCACTTAGGATCAATGACCTCTTCAAAGTCAATGCAAGTTGGGCACTGAACAATTGCTGGCCTCTTAAGAAACTTCAATGGGAAAAATCACGTAAGCGTTTTGAAGAGAAGTCAGTGATTACAAAGGAAACAGACACATCATTTGCAAACAGGCAAGTTAGCTAAGTCAATTATTTTCCTCAGTTTTTCCCCTGATAATGACCCAATTATTCCCAAGTATTTTCCTCCAAATTGGCAGCTATCAGCCACAGTGCCGGTGGGGCTGACAGCACCTCATGAGGAAACCTTCAGCCCTGCACAGTAGGCAGCTCCTGGCTAGGTCACAGGTCTCTCCCAAATGGGCCCCCACCTCTTGACACAGATACCACAGGTGGGCTAAGACCCTCCCTATGCTGGACTCACACTCTAAAAGTAACAGCAAAGTGGGAGCTCTTCAAAGGCAAAGGAAAGAGGTGGCCCTGGAACAACAGGAAATGTGGTAAATGGAACATATCACAGTCCCAAGGGGCCGTATTCCCAGCGGTCAGTGACATGAACAGTAAGAATTACAGGTCAGCGTTAACAGCGACAGCACTTGCTCTGGCTTTTTCTCATTTCTTGTTAAGGGCACACGCACACAGCACCCTGGGGGTTCAGGGCACTTTTGTTTTACAGGACCGAGGTGGCTGATTCTTACCTGAACACACCACTCCAGCATCCTCTGTGTGATCACAATAAGAAACATCCCATCCACTGTTCTCACAGTTCCAGACAGCAGACTCAGTACCACGACAGGCAACACGGCCCAGCCAAGTTTTGCCAGACCCTTGTCCAAAATGAGCTTCAACAGTGGCATTGACAGCAGATCCACATCTCAATTGCTTACAAACAACTCCAGCATCTGCCACATCCCAGCCATCATCACACACTGTCCCCCACTGATCTTGGTGTTTAACCTCCACTCTCCCAGCACAGGGGCTCCCTCCATTCACCAGCCTCAGCTCCTCAGCACCTGCAAAGAGAGAGAGAGAGAGAGAGAGAGAGCAGGGTCAGAGCAAGCAGGGAGCCCCGTTCCCAGTGTTATCGCAGCAGAGTCTGCATCTGGTAGCAGGAATCTGTGCCCCCAGCCAGGAGACTGGGATATGCCCAGAGAGGACTCATGGCACCACCGTCTCCTGTCTCAAGCCTCACACTCGGGCTCTCAATGCTGCAGCTCTGCTATTTTTACCCCACTCTGGAAACTTGGGATGTTTTTACATGTCCCGTGAGAACCTGCTGAAACGTGCCAACTCCCTGACTTTCTCATATTCCAAAGGGCCCCATCTCCTGTCCAGTGTTCCCTTAATTCTTAATATCCACAGGCAGAATAAATGTTCCCATGTGTACCAAGGCATGCGCAACAGAAGGACGGGCTGCCAGCTGTGGGTGCTCTGCTAATCAGCTTGGTGGCACCTGAATCTCCCCTGGTTGGCTGCCCAACAGCTCAGCTGACAGAGAACAATGCTCCTGTCGCTGTCACTGGGGCTGAAACCAGCAAGATCCCACTCTTCCCTACAGTCTGTGGGTATGAGGCTGTTCTGAGTAAAGCTGGCTGCCACCTCTCACTGTCTGCAGTGAGACTGAAGCCCTCAGGAAATATGGCTGCTCCTGTAGGGCTGGGCGGGGTCCAGGGATTGCGAAGGGCATCACAGGTCCCACATCAAGGGAGTGGAGAGCAGGAAAGGAGCAGAGTGCTGGTGCGGGAGGGAACAGGAGGTAGCTGCAGAGGTTGCAAGGGAATGCAGGAGGCAGTGTGTGCGCAACCGGGAGAAGGAGGGAGAAGTGGTGGGTCTGGAGCTGTAGGGCAGGAGGGAAAGAAAAGAAGTCTGGACAGGGGGCAAGAAGAAGGGCTATGGGGTATAGAGGAGGGGTCTGGCTTGGAGGGCAAGAAAGAGGGTCTGGATCAAGTCAGAAGCAGGATGGAGAGGGTGAGATAGGGGTAGAGAAGAGGTGGTCTGGAGCGTGGCCAGGAGGGAAGCAAGGGGGTAGTAGAAGTTGGGGTCAGGAGGCAGGGAAAGGGGTCTGCAGCGGGGGCAGCAGAGAAGTCTGGAGTGGGGAAGCAGAAAGGGAGGTAGGGAAGGGACCAAGATTATGGAATGGGGAGGCTGGAGGAGTGAAGAGGAAGTGGTGGTTGGTGGAGCAGGAGTCAGGAGGGGGTCATGGGGCAGGGACAGGAAAGAGGGGAGAGAAGATCTGGAAGTGGGCACAGGAGTGGTGGGGGCAGGAGGGAGGAAGGGGCATGGTGTTGGAGCAGGGGTCCAGCAGCAGGAATCTGGGGGTGGTCTGCAGTAGGGGTGGCAAAGGGAGAAGTCAGGGGGGAGAATTAGGAACGAAGGGGCAATTTGGAGGGAGTGGTAAGAGGGGTAAGCTGGGGTGAGGAGAGGAGAAGGTTTGGAAAGGAGGCAAAGAATGGAGGGAAAGGAAAGGGGATCTCCTGCAGGGTGAGGAGGGGTGAGTGAGAGCAGGATGGAAGGAAAAAGAGGAAGGTCTGGAGGGGGTGGTCAGGAGGGGTGGATGGGAGAAGAGGGCATGGAGCTCGGGCCAGGAAGGAGGGAGGAGAGTAGAAGGCATCTAGAGTTGGGACCTCATCATTTATGTAGTACAGGAGCTCTGGCTACTGTGACAGGCCCAGGGCAACTGCATCCAATAGTCTGGTGGAGGGCAAACGTGTCAGGAGCAGGGTGAACGGTTTTCTGTTTCCTGAAAAGAAGTGCCAGAGACAGATGCCACAAAAATCAAGACAGGCAGGCACCTGAGGCGAATTAACAGGTAGCCTGAAGCAGCCGATTAACCAGGGAACTGCAACCAGTGAAGAGCCAGCAGTTTCATCCTTCAGAAACCCCCCAGCCTGCCCCCTCCAGTGAGCTCCAACAGGCTTTGTTTCTTTGCTTCCCTCTGGGATCCAGGACAATACTCCTGCTACTGGCTTTTTCCCTCCAACAACTACAGTAAGGGCAACACCCTGGCCCCTGGAGTAGGAGCTAGGGAAACCTCTGGCTTAGTTCAGATTACCCGTGCCTATGCATCCAGTGCCTGGTGAGGTAGCTCCCACTGTCTGCAGCTGTTTTTACTACATAAAGGATGCATGCATACATTGCTCTGTCTGTGGAGTCTAGGGAGTGCTTGGTACCACCAATGGCGGTGATGATGTCTGTGCTTTGCTTGCAGTCCAAGACCCTGTGATGGCAGCCACCAGCACCTTTTACAACAAAAATCCCAGCCCCCTACTCACCTTACAGTTACCAAGCTGCTTGTGAAATAGACATTAGGGAAGGTTTGCCCGCTTTTGGAAATGAGCAAGATAGAAAATGCAAATGAAGCACAGATTTACATATCTTGTGCTTCTTCGCATATTGTTGCACGATCGCAGTTCAGGGAGAGGCTTTTGTGGAAGCAAAAACAGCCATATAGACGGGGTTCCTTCAAAAACAAACCCCATTTTCAAAAGAACCCGTGTTCCTGAAACAAAATAGGAAGAAGGGTTCTTTTGAAAATGGGGTTTGTTTTCAAAGGAATCCCATCCAGGCAGCGGTTTTTGCTTCTGGAAAAGCCTCTTCCGGAAGCGCAATTGCAGGAGAATATGCAAATAAGGCCAAAGATATGTAAATCCATGCTTCATTTCCATTTTTGACCTCACTCATTTGCATTCCATTTCTGAACACAGAATGCAGTGTGGCTGCAGCCTCAGACGGTAATTTAAACTGGCAATTTGATGCCATGCTTCAATCTCCTGCCAGACACACGCACCATTCTCATACTGCTAACACTGAGTCAATAGGTTTCACTCACTGTATTATTTAAATCTTATTTGAGTTCCACATTAGATTTTAACCTGATTTTGAACCAGCTTTGGAATCTTTGGACCACATTCATCCCCTAAGATGCACCAGTATATGCTGCTGTCACCCTTGCTCGGTCCTCCTGCTATTGTTACATTTACCAGGAGCCTGGCCACTGCACAGCAAACAGTAGGAAGCCCCTTCTATGCTGGAAGAATGAGAAAGGCCCTAAAACTTGGCAGTCAACTTGAGGCAATGATACCCATATGTCCACGAGAGTCACTAATAAAGCACCTCTGCAAAGCACCTTGTGTCTTTGCGGGCAGGCTTGCAAACCTAGTGAGGAGGGCTTTAAACTAGGTTTGTCGGGAGAAGGTGACACTAGCCCAGAGGTCAGTGGGGAAGGAGGAGGCACCAATCAAGTGGGTTTCCTGGGTGAAGAGGAGAAAGTGGGCCAATTGGCCCCTTCTCTAAGATGCTTGTACACTAATGCCAGAAGCCTGGGGAACAAACAGGAAGAATTAGAGGCCCTGGCACAGTCACACAAGTATGAGGTGGTTGGAATAACGGAGACTTGGTGGGACGGTTCGCATAACTGGAGCGCGGTCATGGAAGGTTATAAATTGTTTAGGAAGGACAGATGGGAGAAAAGGAGGGGGAGTTGCACTCTATGTGAGGGAGCAGTATGATTGCTCAGAGCTCCAGTATGAGGAAGGAGAAAATCCAGTTGAGTGTCTTTGGATTAAGCTTAGAGGTGGAAGTTACAGAGATTATGTTGTAGTTGGTGTCTGTTATAGACCGCCAGATCAGGGAGAGGAGATAGATGAGGCTTTCTTCAGGAAGTTTAGTGAAGCTTCCAAATCACCGGCCCCGGTTCTCATGGGAGACTTTAATCATCTGGGCATTTGTTGGGAGACAAAGACATCAGGACACAGACAATCCAGGAAGTTGTTGGAGAATGTTGGGGATAACTTCTTGGTACAAGTGCTGAAGGAACTGACCAGGGGCCATGCGCAACTTGACTTGCTGCTCACAAACAGGGAAGAACTAGAAGAAGAAATAGAAGTGGGTGGGAACCTGGGCTGCGGCGACCATGAGATCGTAGATTTCAGGATACGGACAAAAGGAAGAAAGGTGAGCAGTAACATACAGACCCTTGATTTCAGAAGAGCAGACTTTGACTCCCTGAGAGACTGGATGAGCAGGATCCCTTGGGAAACGAAAATGAAGGGGAAAAGAGTTGAAGAGAACTGGAAGTATTTTAAAGAAGTCTTACTGAAGGCACAGGAACAAACAATCCCGCTGCGTAGTAAGAAATGCAAACACGGTAGGCAACCAGCCTGGCTTAACAAGGAAATCCTTAGTCAGCTTAAATTCAAAAAGGATGCATATAAGAAATGGAAACGTGGACAGATGACTAAGGAGGAGTATAAACATACGACTGGAGAAAGCCGGGCAGTAATCAGGAAAATGAAAGCACAATTGGAACTGCAGCTGGCAAGGGATGTGAAGAGTAACAAGAAGGGTTTCTACAGGCATGTGAACAATAAACAGGTTATCAGAGAAGGTGTGGAGCCGTTACTGGATGAGGAAGGTAACCTAGTGACAGATGATGCAAGAAAAGCTGAAGTACTCAATGCTTTTTTTGCCTCAGTCTTCACGGACAAAGTCAACTTCCCCATGACGGTCCTAGATGATGCAGTATGGGAAGATGGAGGGCAGTCATCTGTGGGGAAGGAACAAGTTCTGAGCTATCGAGAAAAACTAGATGTGCACAAGTCCATGGGTCTGGATTTAATGCACCCCAGGGTACTGAGGGAATTGGCAGAGGTCATTGCTGAACCTTTGGCCATTATCCTTGAAGACTCTTGGAGACTGGGGGAGATACCGGATGACTGGAAGAAGGTAAACATAGTGCCCATCTTTAAAAAAGGAAAGAAGGACAATCCAGGGAACTATAGACCCGTCAGCCTTACCTCAATCCCTGGGAAAATAATGGAGGGAATCCTCAAGGAATCTTTTTTGGAGCACTTGGAAGAGGAGAAAGTGATCAAAAGTAGCCAACATGGATTCACCAGGGGCAAGTCCTGCCTGACCAATCTGATTAGCTTCTATGATGAGGTAACAAGCTCTGTGGACATGGGGAAGTCAGTGGATGTGATATACCTTGACTTCAGCAAGGCTTTTGATACGGTCTCCCACAACATACTTGTCCATAAGTTAAGGAAATATGGATTGGATCCTTGGACTATAAGATGGATAGAAAGCTGGCTTGATGGTCAGGCCCAATGGGTAGTGGTCAATGGCTCAATATCTGGATGGCGGTCTGTTTCCAGCAGAGTGCCACAAAGCTCGGTTCTGGGGCCAGTGTTATTCAACATCTTTATTCATGACCTGGATGAGGGACTGGATTGCACCCTCAGCAAGTTTGCGGATGACACAAAACGAGGGGGAGAGGTCGATTCATTGGAGGGTAGAGAGAGAATCCAGAGGGACCTGGTTAAACTGGAGGACTGGGCCAAAAGAAATCTGATGCGGTTCAATAAGGAGAAGTGTAGAGTCCTGCACCTGGGGCAGAAGAATCCCAAACATTGTTACAGGCTGGGGACCGACTGGCTCAGCAGGAGTACGGTGGAAAGGGACCTAGGGGTTATGGTGGATGAAAGGCTGGATATGAGTGAACAGTGTGCCCTTGTAGCCAAGAAGGCTAACGGCATATTACGGTGCATTAGGAGGAGCATTTTGAGCCGATCTAGAGAGGTAGTTATTCCTCTTTATTCAGCACTGGTGAGGCCACATCTGGAATATTGCATCCAGTTTTGGGCCCCCCAGTATAAAAAGGATGTGGATTTGCTGGAGCAGGTTCAGCGAAGGGCAACAAAAATCATTAAGGGTCTGGAGCACAAGACCTATGAGGAGAGGCTGAGGGATTTGGGCTTGTTTAGTTTACAGAAGAGAAGACTTAGAGGTGATTTAATAGCAGCCTTCAACTTCCTGAAGGGGAGCTCTAAAAAGGAGGGTGGGATACTGTTCTCAGTGGTGTCAGGTGGCAGAACAAGGAGTAATGGTCAGAAGTTGAAGAGGGAGAGGTATAGGTTAGATATTAGGAAAAACTTCTTCACCAGGCAGGTGGTGAAGCACTGGAATGTGTTGCCTAGAGAGGTGGTGGATTCTCCATCCCTTGAGGTTTTTAAGTTCCGTCTGGACAAGGTCCTGGCTGGGATGATTTCGTGGGGGTTGATCCTGCTTGAAGCAGGGGGCTGGACTAGATGACCTCCTGAGGTCCCTTCCAGCCCTATGATTCTGTGTTTGTTGGGCTTCTTTGGACTCCATTTGGGATTCTAAAATTCTCTGTGGCAGGAGAAACCCTGAAGGAAGAGGGAAGGGCTTCTTCAGGACAAATCTTCCCTCTGGCACAGCTTGAAGTAAGCTCATGAGCACAGGGCATTGCACACAGCATTCCCCCGCTCACAGAACTGGAAGGGACCTTTAGAGGTCATCAGGTCTGGTCCTCTGCCCTCACAGCAGAGCCTATCACCATCTCTCTAGGAGGAATCAGCTCTGGGTTCATCCTGCTCAGCTCACATACATGCAAAACTTCTACTGAGTTCAGGGAGTGAATGGGGCAAGGAGGAGCCCAGCCTCAGCTCTTGCAGCTGTGAGATTCTTGACCAAACAGACGTTATTGACATACTTATTGAGATAAAATGTTAACGTGATGCCCAGCTAGGACTCTTGGCACCCAGGAACATTGATAACCCACTCAAATCCCAGCAGCATGAAGTGACTATCTGAACATGACCTAAGCCAGCCAGACACCTACAGAAACTCCTTCCTTCCTGACTCTTACAATGCCTGCCATCGGTGTTCCCCAATGCCCCATTGAAAAGTGCATTTTGTAGTGTGCCAGCGAGTTAGCTCAGTGATTTGAGCATTGGCCTGCTAAACCCAGGGTTGTGAACCCTATCCTTTAGGGGGTCATTTAAGGGTCTAGGGAAAATAGGTTTAAACGCACAAAAAAAGGGATGGTGCTTGGCTCTGCCAAGGGGCCAGGGGACTGGACTCAGTGGAGGTCCCTTCCAGCTCTATGACGTGTGTATCCAAAAAAAAAAAAAACGTTGTCAAATCTGGGCCACTGTGGTCCTAATGCTAGACTAAGTCTCAGAGTGCTGGCATCAACCGTGGCCTTTATTAGAGGATGTTCCCACTTTGGTCCACATGCTGATCACATGGGGAGAGAGGTGATCCCTCAGGGAGGCTGGTCCCAGGCCATTTCGGACTTTTTATAAAGCATCATCAACATATTGAGTCCACCCAGAGAGAGACAGCCTGGGCAGCTCCTGCAGCACAGCTGTAACATACTCCCAGAAACATGCCCCGGTCAGTAAATTAGCCACTGCCAATTGCGTCACTTTCAGCCTCTGACTAGTTCTAAGGTGCAGCCCCACACAGAGGTCACTGCAATATGCTATTCTCAAGGTAACAGGCATGTGGGTAACAGGGGCAAAATCGAATCCCAAAAATTAACAACCTCCAAGACAGCCACGGATGTTAAAAGTGGACTGTAAAAATTGTCACTCTACTTCCAGTTAACTCTCTCTGCAGGTAAAGCGCAAAACAGACTTACCTGCTACATCCTGACTTGTGAGGAGGAGAAGCCACAGCACTGGCAGAGAGAAAAGTCCCTTCATTGCCGGTCTGGCCTGCTGTACCCCACTCACTGCACTGGCTGCACTTCAGGACCTGCCACGGTTCTTATGAGTCTGACAAGTGACAACAAAGCAGTGGAAGGGAAATATATAGATTCAGAGGCTGCCATCAGCTGCGGGAAGGAGCCAATAGCAAACCCAGCTGCCTTTTTAGTTGTTATCAGTGGTTTTATCTGTCACTTTATGCAGCTAAAACAGCCAATAAAACCTGCAACCAACAAACATTTCCATATATGAGTGAGGAGCCCCTCCCGACGTCAGGTTTCCCAGAGTCTCACACCATGGGCTACACCCAACCCCCGGCGAGGGAGGGAAAATTTGGTACAAACTGTACCAGTGTTGTTTCTCACCCTGGTAGGGGCTGTGTGGTACTGAGCACCAACTGGGGGACATTGGAGGATGATTATTTTGTAAATTCAGGAAGAAATCCCCTGTGTCAAAGCTGATCAGCACAAGACCAATCCCCAGTGCAGAACGCGCCCTCGTGGAGACAAGGAGAAGTTGGTAGAACCAGGTTGTGTCACTCAGAGCAGCTGTTGTGCAGGAGGAATTGTCCAGCACCGCCTGTTATATATACAGTTCTTCTACTAACAGTTCTTGGGGTTTCCTGCCGACACCATGAGCCTTAGTGACACAGGTGGAGCTTGGGGCCTGCTGAGTAGGCCACATCCCTCTGCTCCAGCACCAGCAGGCCCTGTGCACATCACACCCTTCAGTGCTGTCAGTAGGGGGACGGCTTCTCAGAAAGAAATTTACTAGACCCTTAAAGGAAGAGGCACAAGGCCGGGGCTCGCAGCACAGAGCAATGACTGGCTGACACCCACCTCCATCAGACTTTGTCTGCAGACTGTTCCAAACACTTGGGTTACGGGAAATGTCTTCACCTCGTTACCCGGGTGTTTTCTCCCCCACCGCACGTCCTGTGTGGAGAAACTCCCACAAAAACCTGCAGTGATCACCTGATCCTCCTCCAAATCCCTACCTGAGACTGCGCTGTGCTGTGTTTCTGGGCACCGCTTGGCCGTGACTAGCTGGGCAGGTCGGGAGGTGTGATTGTGCCTCTTGCCCTCCCTTTCCTCTCTTTACTTTTAGTGACCTTCCCGTCCCAGTGCTGCCGGACCCCTCACTCGGCCCTTCCCCTACTTAACCAGCAACGGCACAAGAGGAAATGGCACCAGCTGCCACCAGGTGAATTCACTTCTCTGTTATTTCTCTCATCTCCACTCCTGTGTCTGTTTTGGGGTCTTTGGGACTGTCAGGCCCCAGAGCTGGGAGTGTCTGCGACTGAACGGCCTTTTGCGTGCGACACAGACATAAATGGAATGACAGTTTGATTATGAACGATAATTGGTCCGTCTCCTGCTTTGTTAACAGGGGGGGTTAAAGAGGAAAGAATCTGGCTGCACCTGTTAAAATACAAATCAACCTGGCTTAGATGAGATGTGAAGGCTGCTATGAAATGTAGTAGATTACTTGCCCAGGCCACTAACAGCAGGTTCCTCAGTCAGGGAGCTCTCTGAGATCCTTCTTAAGTGCATCAAACACATAGGGTCAGAATCAGGAAGACTTTGTTTACCACCCAATTACAGCCAATTGTAAGTACAATTACACTAAAACACAAACTGGCGACTCAACCAGCGGCAGATTAAGGTTTAGAGGGGCCCTCAGCCAGACCAGTCCCATCCCTGTGCTGCTCCTTCTGCCTACAGCATTGCCTGTGGGTCCATCTCATTCTTCCCCTTGCTCCACCTCATTCCACCCACAGCCCACCCCATTCCACCCTGCACTGCGTCCTCACAAGCCCTTTGCTTCTTTCTACTCCCTACTCACGGCAGCCCCCTGACTGCCCTGTGGCCACAGCAGAACGTGAGAGCTCCCCAGCCCTGAGGTCCTGGAAGGAAGCTAGAACTCCTCCAGTTCCAAGGAGTGCAGCTGAGGTCTGGGTGCTGGGCATTCTCCCACGGGGGCTTCTTCTGGGAAGCAAATTTAGGCTCCAGGGACTTGCTGCAACCATTGCATCTGCGAGGGCACAGGACGCCTGGTCCCACCAAGTGGCCATGGCCACTGGGCTTGGGCCCCATTGGGCTCACAGCTAATCTGCTACTGAACACCAGGAAACAGAGAGGTCATGTACTTGTAACTTTATGGTGACTTTTCACACTAAAGAGGAGGAGCACAGTGAGTGGAGAGCACTGGAAGTCGGCAGTAACAAACTGGTTTCCCCTTTCCTATCATCCTAATGAATGTCCCAACTTGAGGTAAGGGTTGCCAACTCTCCAGCATTGTCCTGGAGTTTCTTGGAATTGGCATCAATCTCCCAGGGACTAGTGAATGCGATCCTGGTGAATTTAACAGGCTATATTTGGGCAATGACATGACATCACATGAGGAGAAAAGCATCTCCTGGAACAGCTCCATTGACAGTTGACAACACATCCTTTTTTCACTGTAGACATCTTTTTCTACCCATTGTCTTAATGTCCCACACATGCAGGACAATTGCTGATTTTGGTCTCAGCCCCCAGGCCAGAATTGTCATTCCAGGGGCAGGAAGTTTGGTTTATTAGCTCTTTGTTTCAATGATTTCAACACACAAATGTGGTTTCGTTAGACAAATTCCCGAGAGAGCCATTAATTCCAGCATCTGCAGTGGCTGAGTGTATCCCAACGTACACACAGGAAAATATTTTAAAATCTCATGGCGTTAGGGTAAGAAGTCACACTAACTCCTTTGCTGCATAGGCCTAGAACGACTAAAAAGCCCATCAGAACATAAGAACACAAGAACGGCCATACTGGGTCAGACCAAAGGTCCATCTAGCCCAGTATCCTGTCTGCCAACGGTAGCCAATGCCAGGAGCCCCAGAGGAGGTGAACTGAAGACAATGATCAAGCGATTTGTCTCCTGCCATCCATCTCCCGCCTTCAACAAAAGGCTAGAGACCATATCTTACCCCTTGCTCTTAGCCGTCAATGGACCAAACCTCCGAACATTTATCGAGCTCTTTTTTAAACTCTGTCAGAGTCCTGGCCTTCTCAGTGTCCTCTGGCAAGGAGTTCCACAGGTTGACCGTGCGCTGTGTGAAGAAAAACTTGCTTTTATTAGTTTTGAACCTGCTAACCATTAATCTCATAGGGGCTACGTCTACACGTGCACCCAACTTCGAAGTAGCTTATTTCGATGTTGCGACATCGAAATAGGCTATTTCGACGAATAACGTCTACACGTCCTCCAGGGCCGGCAACGTCGATGTTCAACTTCGACGTTGCGCAGCCCGACATCGAAATAGGCGCAGCGAGGGAACGTCTACACGCCAAAGTACCCAACATCGAAATAGGGATGCCAGGCACAGCTGCACACAGGGTCACAGGGCAGGCTAGCGCTTCCGGGGCAACAGCTAGCCGCTCCCTTAAAGGGCCCCTCCCACATACACTCAGCCTGCACAGCACGCGGTCTGACGAGCCAGATAGGCACACAGACCCCGAGCGCCGCAGTTATGGACCCCCAGCAGCAGCAGCCGCAGCAGCAGCCGCAGCAGCAGCAGCTTGAGGTCCAGCCAGCCCTCCTGGCAGGAGCAGGGCTTGCCCTGGCTCTTGCCATGTTGGGGGCAGCTGAGCAACTTCCTGCCCCAGGGGAGGAGATGCCCCCGGGGCAGCAGGGCTTAGCCCTTCCCCCTGCAGCACCCTGCTCCACCCCCCGCCTCACACGCCGGCGGCTGTGGAGCCACCCCACCAGCACCGACTGGTGGGAGCGCCTGGTGCTTGGGGAGTGGGACGACGACCACTGGGTCCGCAACTTCAGGATGACCCGACAGACATTCCTGGAGCTGTGCCAGTGGCTCAGCCCCGCACTCCGGCACCGGGACACTGCCATGTGGCGTGCCCTCAGCGTGGAGAAATGGGTCGGCATCGCTGTCTGGAAGCTGGCCACTCCGGACAGCTACCGATCCGTGGGGCAGCAGTTTGGCGTCGGAAAGGCCACCGTCGGGGCTGTGTTCATGGAGGTAAGAGAACCCACAGGGGGAGGCCAGGCCAGGCCAGGGGGGCCAGGGCAGGGCAGGGCAGGCCAGGGGGGCCAGGGCACAGCAGGGGGGCCAGGGCACAGCAGGGCAGGGCAGGCCAGGGGGGCCAGGGCACAGCAGGGGGGCCAGGGCAGAGCAGAGCAGGGCAGGCCAGGGGGGCCAGGGCACAGCAGGGGGGCCAGGGCAGAGCAGAGCAGGGCACAGCAGGGGGGCCAGGGCACAGCAGGGGGGCCAGGGCAGAGCAGGGCAGGGCCATGCACACCCTGCTCACCCCTCATTGAGGCTGTCCCATGTGCTTTCCCTGCAGGTCGTGCGTGCCATCAACTCCATGCTCCTGCACAGACTCGTGAGGATGGGGGACCCAGATGCCACCATTGCCGCCTTTGCCACCCTGGGCTTCCCCAACTGCTTCGGGGCTCTGGATGGGACCCACATCCCCATCCGCGCCCCGGACCACAGCGGAGGCCGATACATGAACCGCAAGGGCTACCATTCCGTCGTCCTGCAGGCCTTGGTGGACAGCCGTGGACGGTTCCAGGACATTTACGTGGGCTGGCCTGGCAGCACCCACGACGCCCGGGTCTTCCGCAACTCGGGCCTGTGCCGCCGGCTGGAGGCGGGGACCTACATCCCCCAGCGGGAGATCCCTCTGGGGGACACCACCATGCCCTTCTGCATGATTGCGGATGCGGCCTACCCCCTCCGGCCATGGCTTATGTGCCCCTACACGGGCCACCTCTCCGCCAGCCAGGAGCGCTTCAATGAGCGCCTGAACCGTGCACGCCAGGTGGTGGAGCGCTCCTTCGGCCGCCTGAAGGGACGATGGAGATGTCTCCTCACCCGCCTGGATGCCAGCCCCACCAACATCCCCCAGATTGTGGGTGCCTGCTGCGCCCTGCACAACCTTGTTGAGAGCAAGGGGGAGACCTTCCTTCAGGGCTGGGCCGCTGAAGCCAGCAGGGCCCACGTCCAGCCACCTGCTGCCCCCAGTCGGCAGGTGGACCCAGAGGGGACCTGGGTCCGGGAGGCCCTGCGGGCCCACTTTGACAACCAGGCCGCGGGGTGAACTCTGGCCAGGTCCCCGACTGCCCACCCCTTCCTCCCCCACACTCCTGCCTCAACGCCCACACCACCATGGAGCACCCCACCGCCCCCCCCCCCTTGTCCAGGAGAAATGACAGCACAAACCTGTGGGTGAACGTATTTTTTTTTTTTGGTGTCTTCACGAATTTTTTTTTTTGTAAATAAAAAAATAGATTATGTGAAACAGAAACCAGAACGGAGGAACACACATTCACCAAAACCAAGATGGGCACAAATAAAACTATATACAACAATCCAAACATGAAACCCCTGTGCGCCATCCAAAGAAAAACAAAAAGCAGGGAGGAGAACGGGGAGAATTATGTACAGGGGGGACGGGGCAAACAGGGGAAACACCCACACCCCCCACCCCCCACCCAGTCCCCAAAGTCAAAGAAGGGGGGGGCCACGTCCCGGGCCCCTCGCCCCTAGAGCCCAGCCGTGGGCGTGCTCGGCCGGGAGCTGCGGCGGGCCTGCAGTCTGGTGCGCGGCTGGGTGGGAGCGGGCTCCACCGGCAGGTATCGGCGCCGGCGAGTCTCGGGTGGCTCCAGGGGTCCCTCGGCGCGGTGGCCATCGCGGGGAGGTGGTGGGGCGACGGCGGACGGGCCGGCGGCGGCTGCAGCAGCTGGTGGTGGGGCTGCAGGAGCGGCCCTGGCGGGCGGTGGCGCGGCCGGCGCGGCATGGGAGGCCAGGAAATCAACCAGCCGGTTGACAGTGTCCACCAGGGCCCCCCATGCCTCGCGGCGCCAGGCCAGCGCCTGCTCCTGCAGCCGGATGTACTGGCGGGACACCTCCAGCTGCTGCTCCGACACCTCCAGCTGCCGGCGATGGATGGCCAGCAGCTGGGGGTCTGTGGCCACCGCCGGCAGTAGGCGCGGGGTCCGCCGTCTTGCCCTCCGCGGGGCCGGTGGTTCCTCGGCCGAGGGGCTTCCCTGGAGCGAGGGTCCCGGAGGACTCTCCGGGACGACCGACGCCTCGCCGGCGCTCTCTTCCGGTCCTTCGGATGGTGCCGGTGCAGGTGCAGGACACAGGAGAGGAGGGGGGAAAGAAGAATGGAGACAGGCGTTAGTGTGGTCCCCGAGCCGTGGCCTTTGTCCCCACCGCCCTGTGCTGCAGGTTCCCCATCCCCGTCCCCGGGAGATGCTGCTGTGATGGATGGGGTTCAGGGGTCCCCCTGCCCTGCAGCCGGTCCCCTGGTGGGAGCGACTCTCACTTCAGCCCACAGGGTCTGAGAGCAGGAGAGGTTTCTTAGGCCACAGATGCCCAGTTTCTGGCAGGAGTGACAGCACCAGCTGTCGGAAGAGACAGTCCTTCCAACTCGTCGTGGGGAGAAGACCCCAAGGGGGGCCCCTCTGCGATGCAGCTTTCCCCCTCCTCTGGCTGGCTGCCTACCAGCTCTCCCTTCCCCTAGCCTCTACCTGTGGCCCCCGCCCTCGCCCCCCAATTCCAAGCCAGCTCGGCTCCTCCCTCCTGTTTGTTCAGGGCAGAGGTGTCACCTGCCAGCTGTAGCGCCAGGATCCTCCTTTGGCCCTGGGAGCTCCTCGGCTCGGGTGGCTCATCTGTAGCCTGGGTCTCCCTTTGGCACTCCCCCCACTCCATCGCCTGCTGCTGGTGCTGCAGGGTGTCCCACCCCCTCCGCCCGGGGGCCCCTCGAGGTTCCGCTCCCCCCTGGCCTGGGGATGGGGCATGGCACTGTCATGCAGGGTGGCGGGGGGCAGGGGCTGCTGGCTGCAGTGCGGTGAGGGCCCTGTCCCTGGTGTCCTTGGGGCCATGGCCATGTGAGCGTGTGGGGGGCCCTGGACACATCTCTGTTCCCCCCACCCCTCCAGCCCCGGGGTATCCACCAGAGAGGGGTACCTACCTGTGGGTCCGCTCCCACGGTCCGGAGATCCCCGGGGGTCGGAGGCCCTGCTGCTGCTCCAGGATGGCAGGAGGAGGATCTGCAGGCTGGAATCGGTGGAGGAGGAGCCCCCCTCCTCCTCCTCCTCCTCCTCCTCCTCCTGCCGTGATGTCCCGGGGATGGCCTCCGGGGGGGACCCCCGGGGTGTGGGGCTTACCTCCGGGGCGGAGCCCGGCTGCAGGGCCTGCTGGGGCTCGTCAGCCGAAGTGTCAAGGGTGGCCGGGGGGGGGGAGGTGTGCCGGGAGCCCAGGATGTCCCTGAGCTCCCTGTAAAAGGGGCAAGTGACTGGGGCAGCCCCAGATCGGCTGGCCACATCCCGGGCCCGGGAGTAACCCTGCCGCAGCTCCTTGACCTTGCTGCGCACATGGTCAGGAGTGCGGGCAGGGTGACCCCGGGCAGCCAGGCCATCGGCCAGCCGAGTGAACACATCCGCGTTCCGTCTCTTGCGCCCCATTACCTGGAGCACCTCCTCCTCGCTCCAGAGCCCCAGCAGGTCCCGCATCTCGGCCTCCGTCCAAGAGGGGCCCCGCTGCCGCTTCCCAGACTGCGTGGCCCTCCAGCTGGGCTGGCTGCCTTGGCTGCCCTTGGGGGGGGGTCCCCTGGGGGCGCTGGGGGGGCTGCTGGGCAGCCATGGCTGCTGCAGGGGCTGAGGGCTAGGCAGGCTCTGCACCGCGTGTGCACGCAGGAGCCTGCACGTTCCCTCAGCCTCCTGCAGTCAGGGCGGGGGAGGGGCCCTTTAAGGGGCCGCTCCACGCGGCCACCAGTGAGCTGCGGGGCTGGAGAGAGCGTCTCGCAACCCCCCAGCTGATGGGCGCCATGGAGGACC
This sequence comes from Carettochelys insculpta, assembly GCF_033958435.1. Classification (NCBI taxonomy): domain Eukaryota; kingdom Metazoa; phylum Chordata; order Testudines; family Carettochelyidae; genus Carettochelys; species Carettochelys insculpta. The sequence goes on along the minus strand of NC_134137.1, from coordinate 235,031,342 downwards.
CGTCAATTTCGACGTTGCGGGACGCGGATCGTCTACACTGTCCCTACTTCGACGTTGAACGTCGAAGTAGGGCGCTATTCCCATCCACTCGTGAGGTTAGCGACTTCGACGTCTCACCGCCTAACGTCGAAGTTAACTTCGAAATAGCGCCCGACGCGTGTAGACGTGACGGGCGCTATTTCGAAGTTGGTGCCGCTACTTCGAAGTAGCGTGCACGTGTAGACGCAGCTTTGGTGTCCTCCAGTTCTAATATTATGGGAACAAGTAAATAACTTTTCTGTATTCACTTTCTCCACACTACTCATGATTTTATATACCTCTATCATATCGCCCCTCAGTCTCCTCTTTTCTAGACCAAAAAGTCCCAGTCTCTCGAGCCTCTCCTCATACGGGACATATTCCAAACCCTTAAGCATTTTAGTTGTCCTTTTCTGAACCTTTTCGAACGCCAATATATCTTTTTGGAAGTGAGCAGACCATATCTGCACGCAGTACTCAAGATGAAGGCGTACCATAGTTTTATCTAGGGGAAGTAAGATATTCTTCATCTTATTTTCTATCCCTTTTTTAATTATTCCCACTGTGCCTCTGTTCATTATCAAGCACACCTTACTTGTTACCAAAACAGTTATGTAAACCCCCTGGCATGTCTTGCATTGCAGCTCTTTTAGCTTCTCTTTTACTTTCTAGAAGCATTTTGATATGCCTTAGCATGTTATATGTCACCTAACCTTGCACACTCAGGTTAGGCCAGATAAGTGTTTTACAGAGATCTCAAAAGGTAAATATAAACAAGGACTTATCATGAAGTGAGTGTGTTTCTAGTGGGGTCCTGCAGGGGTCACTTCTTGGAATTTTGTAACTTAAATTTTTTTTTTCAATGATGAATGTAAACAAAAGCTCATCGCTGATAAAATTTGAAGATGACAAAAGCCTGAGGGGAACAGGAAACAATGAAAATTTAGGTCACTGGTGCAGAATGATGTAAATTTCCTGGTGATTTGGACACAGGAAAATAATGTGTTCTAATATCACCAAATCAAGGAACAAAGAATGCAGAACAAGGGATGGGGGGCCTTATCCTAGGTAGCAATGACTCTGGCAAAGATTTGTGGCTCATGGTGGATAATCAGCTGAACGTGACCTCCACATATTATGCTGTGTCCACAAAAGTGAAGGAAATCCTTTGATGCAATGAGAGGGCACTATTGAGTAGGAACATGGAATTTATATCACTTCTTCCATTGGCACTTGCTCTATCACTGCTGCAGAACATGTGTCTGTTATACTGTGTGAAGCCACTGAGTTTAGGAAGAAATCATGTGAACACAGAGAGCTGCTTTTCTATTTATTCCATCCCACACCACAAGCTACCACCAACCAAGCTGGACTAACCCTGTAATTATAACAACCAAATCTATTACAATGGCAGCCCAATACACAACATATTCCTCTCCATGAATAAAAATGTCACCCTTAAGAGAACGAACCCTAAACTTGGGAAGGAGAGTAGACTGCCTCAGTTCCTGGCTAACTCTTGAGATTATTTTGCCACATATTTGAGTGTTAACCTTAATTAATGGCCCAGCCATTGAGTAGACCTTTGTTCTCGAGGTAGATTACAGTGAACATCTGTTGTTGTTGTACATGATGGTATCAGAGGTATGACCTCTGTCGGCCTGGGACTCGATGTATGAACAGGTGAGGGTATTGAGTCAGCCTGATCAGGGAAGAGGTTTGTGTTTGCCACAGATAGTGATGGAGGAGGAGAATCAGGAACAGGTGACTCTTAACTTGGTATCTCACTGGTAGTGAGTGAGATCAGGCAACTCCACTAGAGATGTGTCCTGGGGGCAGGCATAACCTGGCAACAGATGATCTCCATTTCACTGTGAAATGAGATCTTGGGCAGTCCATACAGTGTAGGAAACAGTGAGCGGTGATGGTGGCGGGGACCCCTTTAGCTCCAGAAGCACAATTCTGAGCCAAAACCAACTGACCAGGACAAAAGGTTCCATCTTTTGCCATGGACACACACCTGATGACTTGACCCTGCTGAAGACATTGCATAATATGTCATGGTCCTGAAGGTTTCAGCAGATCACAGCAAGTATACAGATGACTTCCCATCATGAGAAAGGCAGAGGACACCACTTTGGTTGTAGCATGATGTGTGTTTCTGCAGGACAATAAGGTGCCCAGATGCTTTTGACTAATTTGAAAGCTTTTTTCATTGTCTGCAAAGGGAGCACCTAGTACAGAGCAACAAGTCCATCCTCCTGGACATGTAGGCTACGTCTACACGTGCACGCTACATCGAAATAGCTAATTTCGAAGTAACGACATTGAAATAGCCTATTTCGATGAATAACGTCTACACGTCCTCCAGGGCCGGCAACGTCGATGTTCAACTTCGACGTTGCTCAGCCCAACATCGAAATAGGCGCAGCGAGGGAACGTCTACACGCCAAAGTAGCACACATCGAAATAAGGGAGCCAGGCACAGCTGCAGACAGGGTCACCGGACGGACTCAACAGCAAGTCGCTCCCTTAAAGGTCCCCTCCCAGACACACTTTCATTAAACAGTGCAAGATACACAGAGCCAACAACTAGTTGCAGACCCTGTATATGCAGCACGGACCCCCAGCTGCAGCAGCAGCAGCCAGAAGCCCTGGGCTAAGGGCTGCTGCACACAGTGACCACAGAGCCCCGCAAGGGCTGGAGAGAGAGTATCTCTCAACCCCCCCAGCTGATGGCCGCCATGGAGGACCCCGCTATTTCGATGTTGCGGGACGCGGATCGTCTACACGTCCCTACTTCGATGTTGAACGTCGAAGTAGGGCGCTATTCCCATCCCCTCATGGGGTTAGCGACTTCGACGTCTCGCCGCCTAACGTCGATTTCAACTTCGAAATAGCGCCCAACACGTGTAGCCACGACGGGCGCTATTTCGAAGTTACTGCCGCTACTTCGAAGTAGCGTGCACGTGTAGACGCAGCTGTAGGGGACAAGACTGGGTGAGACCTGAGAGCCCAATAGAGATGTTCCATGAATCTCTGGGTCCATAACTTGGGTAGTACTGGATCAACACGAGTTGCTCTCTTAACTTGAGTCGCAGTGATGTGCGTGTTCTTTATGCGCTCAAGTTAAAAGATTTCCTTCTCGACAATGTATTTAGGCTTATCTGGCAATGCTATCCTGAAAAGACAAAATGCATATGCAGAATGGATTTCTGATATCTGTTTTTGTATGTGTCCAGAAAGCAACAATTTCCATTGTGCATATGACTAGCCAGCAACAGACTAGGAGGCGGAATGCCTGTGTGTGGACAAAATGGCGAGGTCAGAAGTCGATGGTGAGTGAGAAATGTAAACTTACGTCTGAATGGGTACCGATGAAATTTCTGAATCCCAGAAATGATTCCCAAAGCATCATGCACAATTTCTGCAGAGTTAATTTATTGCTCAATATGCATGAAAAAAAAGCTCTTGAGATCTCTTCTCCCAAAGGGATAATGCTCCCACTCCATAAAAGGAGTCATTACGGCCAACTGTTAAAATAAGGAGGTATCAAACTGCATCAGGACCTCTGAGTTTAGCAATGTACATTTCATCATCATTTAGCTTTATTAAATGCAACATCAGAGACTTCAGTCCACTCTGAGGCCTTGTTCTGGCCAAGGAGTTCATGACGTGGTTTTTAGCAGTCTGGTAACCGTTAGATAAATGTTCCATACCAGTTCAATAGTCCTAGAAATGAGAAAAATTGACTAACATGGTGAGGTTTTAGGGAGTAGGTCTTATCCACTTAGGCCCTGCAACACTTAAGTCTATTAGCACCTTCTTCTCTTCTGTCATGTAATTTGTAATAACAAAAACATCAAAACCCTCACTATAGATGTGCCATTGCTCTGCAGGTGATTCTGTAAGGGGAGTCACAGCTTTCCAAAAAAAAAAAAGGCTCTCCCAGCCGCAGGGGTTTATGTCAGTCAGAACAAAGAAGTCCCTGGTTTTAGTTTCTGTTTGTACCAGCTGTGTAACAGTCAGTGGACACCCACCACCCTGTCCTTGACATCCTGTTCAGAACCACAAAAGATTTCTTTACGTATGTTGGCTTCTTCTGTTGCAGGAGACAGCACAGGAATCCCATCCTCGATGCCATGTTGTTTTAGTGTTTGGAATCAGAGATTTTAGGAAGAAATCCCTGGAACACAGAGAGCTCCTTTTCCATGTCTTCCACCCCATGCTACAAGCTAGAACCAATCAAAACTGGCTATGCTAATCCTTTTACGATATAACTCAGTTACTATGACAGCAATCACATCTATCACTGTGACAACCCAATAAGCAACCGGTGTCTAATTCCGGTGCCCAATATTTAAGAGGGATTCTCAAAGACAAGGTTAGGAGATGATTCAGTCACAATCTTCAAGAACCTACATGAAGAATAAAATTTTCATAAGAGGCTCCTAAAACTTGAAGACAAACTTATAGCAAGATACAGAGGCTTGGAATGGAAGGTAGGTAAATTCAGGCTAGAAACAAAGCTCTGTTTTTGAATACTGAGGTTAATTACCCATTGGAATGACCTACAAAGGTAGCTGTGCAGACTCCCTATAATATCATTTTAAAAACAAGACTGGAAGTTTGTCTAAAGCTGTGCTCTATTCAAATAGTAATTAATTCAGGACTGCCCTATTGCTAGAGATAGATTAATTAGGCGAGATGCTCACAGTGGTCTTTTCTGGCCTTGTAATTTGTAAGTCTGTAAATCTGTAAGATTGTGAGCCAGCCATCGTCCCACATGGTTAATGGAGTTGTGCTCCATTTTTCCGTCCCATGACACCAATGTCTATAATCAAAAAAGTTCCAGGGGCAAAGCTGCAAGTCATATGTCCCACTTCAGCTACGTCTACACGTGCACCCTACATCAAAGTAGCTTATTTCGATGTTGCGACATCGAAATAGGCTATTTCGATGAATAACGTCTACACGTCCTCCAGAGCCGGCAACGTCGATGTTCAACTTCGACGTTGCGCGGCCCGACATCGAAATAGGCGCAGCGAGGGAACGTCTACACGTCAAAGTAGCACACATCGAAATAGGGATGCCAGGCACAGCTGCAGACAGGGTCAACGGGCGGACTAGCGCTTCCGGGGCAACAGCTAGCCGCTCCCTTAAAGGGCCCCTCCCACATACACTCAGCCTGCACAGCACGCGGTCTGACGAGCCATATAGGCACACAGACCCCGAGCACCGCAGTCATGGACCCCCAGCAGCAGCAGCAGCAGCAGCAGCAGCAGCAGCAGCAGCTAGAGGTCCAGCCAGCCCTCCTGGCAGGAACAGGGCTTGCCCTGGCTCTTGTCATGTTGGGGGCAGCTGAGCACCTTCTTGCCCCAGGGGAGGACATGCCCCCAGGGCAGCAGGGCTCAGCCCCTACCCCTGCAGCACCCCGCTCCACCCCCCGCCTCACACGCCGGCGGCTGTGGAGCTACCCCACCAGCACCGACTGGTGGGAGCGGCTGGTGCTTGGGGAGTGGGACGACGACCACTGGGTCCGCCACTTCAGGATGACCCAACAGACATTCCTGGAGCTGTGCCAGTGGCTCAGCCCCGCACTCAGGCACCGGGACACTGCCATGCGGCGTGCCCTCAGTGTGGAGAAACGGGTCGGCATCGCTGTCTGGAAGCTGGCCACTCCGGACAGCTACCGATCCGTGGGGCAGCAGTTTGGCGTCGGAAAGGCCACCGTCGGGGCTGTCTTCATGGAGGTAAGAGAACCCACAGGGGGAGGCCAGGGCAGGCCAGGGGGGCCAGGGCAGAGCAGGGCAGGGTAGGGGAGCCAGGGCAGGGCAGGCCAGGGGGGCCAGGGCAGAGCAGGGCAGGGCAGGGGGGCCAGGGCAGGGCAGGGCAGGGCAGGGGGGCCAGGGCAGGTCAGGGCACGGGGGCCAGGGCAGAGCAGGGCAGGGCCATGCACACCCTGCTCACCCCTCATTGGGGCTGTCCCATGTGCTTTCTCTGCAGGTTGTGCGTGCCATCAACTCCATGCTCCTGCACAGGCTCGTGAGGCTGGGGGACCCACGTGCCACTGTCGCCGCCTTTGCCACCCTGGGGTTCCCCAACTGCTTCGGGGCTCTGGATGGGACTCAAATACCCATCCGCGCCCCGGACCACAGTGGAGGCCGATACGTCAATCGGAAGGGCTACCATTCAGTCGTCCTGCAGGCCTTGGTGGACAGCCGGGGACGGTTCCAGGACATTTACGTGGGCTGGCCTGGCAGCACCCACGATGCCCGGGTGTTCCGGAACTCGGGCCTGTGCCGCTGGCTGGAGGCGGGGACCTACATCCCCCAGCGGGAGATCCCTCTGGGGGACACCACCATGCCCTTCTGCGTCATCGCAGATGCGGCCTACCCCCTCCGGCCGTGGCTCATGCGCCCCTACACGGGCCACCTCTCCGCCAGCCAGGAGCGCTTCAACGAGCGCCTGAACCGTTCACGCCAGGTGGTGGAGCGCTCATTTGGCCGCCTCAAGGGACGATGGCGATGTCTCCTCACCCGCCTGGATGCCAGCCCCAACAACATCCCCCAGATTGTGGGTGCCTGCTGCGCCCTGCACAACCTCGTGGAGAGCAAGGGGGAGAGCTTTCTTCAGGGCTGGGCTGCCGAGGCCGGCAGGACACACCTCCAGCCACCTGCTGCCCCCAGTCGGCAGGTGGACCCAGAGGGGACCCGGGTCTGGGAGGCCCTGCGGGCCCACTTCGATGACCAGGCCGCGGGGTGAACTCTGCCCAGGCCCCCTACTGCCCGCCCCTTCCTCCCCCACACTCCTGCCCCAACGCCCACACCACCATGGAGCACCCCACCGCCCCCCACCACTTGTCCAGGAGAAATGACAGCACGAACTTGTGGGTGAACGTTAATGTGTTTTTTGTTGTCTTCACGAATTTTTTTTTTTTTTAAATAAAAAAATATATGTATGTGAAACAGAAAGCAAAAAGGAGGGACAAACATTCAACAAAACCATGATGGACACAAATAAAACTATGTACAACAATAAAAAAATGAAAGCTCTGTGCGCCATCAAAAGAAAAACAAAAAGCAGGGAGGAGAACGGGGAGAACTATGTACAGGGGGGGACGGGGCAAACACCCACACCCCCCACCCAGTCCCCAAAGTCAGTCCAAGAAGTGGGGGGGGCCACGTCCCGGGCCCCTCGCCCCTAGAGCCCAGCAGTGGGCGTGCCCGGCCGGGAGCTGCGGCGGGCCTGCAATCTGGTGCGTGGCTGGGTGGGAGCGGGCTCCACCGGAAGGTATCGGCGTCGGCGAGTCTCGGGTGGCTCCAGGGGTCCCTCGGCGCGGTGGCCCTCGCGGGGAGGTGGTGGGGCGACAGCAGACGGCCCGGCGACGGCTGGAGCAGCCGGTGGTGCGGCTGCAGGAGCGGGCATGGCGGGCGGTGGCATGGCCGGCGCGGCATGGGGGGCCAGGTAATCAACCAGGCGGTTGACGGTATCCAGCAAGGCCTCCCATGCCTCTCTACGCCAGGCCAGCGCCTGCTCCTGCAGCCGGAGGTGCTGCTCCGAGACCTCCAGCTGCCGGCGGAGGATGGCCAGCAGCTGGGGGTCTGTGGCCACCGCCGGTAGCAGGCGCAGGGTCCGCCGTCGGGCCCTCCGCGGGGCCGGTGGTTCCTTGGCCGAGGGGCTGCCCTGGAGCGAGGGTCCCGGAGGGGTCTCCAGGACGACCGATGCCTCGCCGGCGCTCTCTTCCGGTCCTTCGGATGGTGCAGGTGCAGGTGCAGGACACAGGAGAGGAGGGGGGAAAGAAGAATGGAGACAGGCGTTAGTGTGGGCCCCGAGCCGTGGCCTTTGTCCCCCCCGCCCTGTGCTGCAGGTTCCCCATCCCCGTCCCCGGGAGATGCTGCTGTGATGGACGGGGTTCAGGGGTCCCCCTGCCCTGCAGCCCGTCCCCTGGTGGGAGCGACTCTCACTTCACCCCGCAGGGTCTGACAGCAGGAGAGGTTTCTTAGGCTACAGCTGTCCAGTTTCTGGCAGGAGTGACAGCACCAGCTGTCGGAAGAGACAGTCCTTCCAACCCGTCGTGGGGAGAAGACCCCAAGGGGGGTCCCTCTGCGATGCAGCTTTCCCCCTCCTCTGGCTGGCTGCCTAGCAGCTCTCCCTTCCCCTAGCCTCTACCTGTGACCCCCGCCCTCGCCCCACAATTCCAAGCCAGCTCGGCTCCTCCCTCCTGCTTGTTCAGGGCAGAGGTGTCACCTGCCAGCTGTAGCGCCAGGCTCCTCCTTTGGCCCTGGGAGCTCCTCGGCTCGGGTGGCTCCTATGTAGCCTGAGTCTCCCTTTGGCACTCCCCCCACTCCATCGCATGCTGCTGCTGCGGGGTGTCCCACCCCCTCCGCCCGGGGGCCCCTCGAGGTTCCGCTCCCCCCCTGGCCCGGGGATGGGGCATGGCACTGTCATGCAGGGTGGCGGGGGGCAGGGGCTGATGGCTGCAGTGCTGTGAGGGCCATGGCCCTGGTGTCCTTGGGGCCATGGCCATGTGAGCGTGTGGGGGGCCCTGGACACATCTCTGTTCCCCCCGCCCCTCAAGCCCCGGGGTGTCCACCCGAGAGGGGTACCTACCTGTGGGTCCGCTCCCACGGTCCGGAGATCCCCGGTGGTCGGAGGCCCTGCTGCTGCTCCGGGATGGCAGGAGGAGGATATGCAGGCTGGAATCGGTGGAGGAGGAGCCCCCCTCCTCCTCCTCCTCCTCCTCCTCCTCCTGCCGTGATGTCCCGGGGATGGCCTCCGGGGGGGTCCCTGGGGTGCGGGGCTTACCTCCGGGGCGGAGCCCGGCTGCAGGGCCTGCTCGGGCTCGTCAGCCGAGGTGTCAACGGTGGCCGGAGGGGAGGAGGTGTGCCGGGAGCCCAGGATGTCCCTGAGCTCCCTGTAAAAGGGGCAAGTGACGGGGGCGGCCCCAGATCGGCTGGCCGCATCCCGGGCGTAACCCTGCCGCAGCTCCTTGACCTTACTCCTAACGTGGTCAGGAGTGCGGGCAGGGTGACCCCAGGCAGCCAGGCCGTCGGCCAGCCGAGCGAATGCATCCGCGTTCCGTCTCTTGCTCCCCATTACCTGGAGCACCTCCTCCTCGCTCCAGAGCCCCAGCAGGTCCCGCAGCTCGGCCTCCGTCCAAGAGGGGCCCCGCTGCCGCTTCCCAGACTGCGTGGCCCTCTGGCTGGGCTGGCTGCCCTGGATGCCCTTGGGGAGGGTCCCCTGGGGGCGCTGGGGGGGCTGCTGGGCAGCCATGGCTGGTCTCAGGGGCTGAGGGCTGTGCAGGCTCAGGTGTGTGCAGGCACGAGCCTGCACGTTGCCTCAGCCTCCTGCAGTCAGGGCGGGGGAGGGGCCCTTTAAGGGGCCGCTCCACGCGGCCACCAGTGAGCTGCGGGGCTGGAGAGAGCGTCTCTCAACCCCCCAGCTGATGGCCGCCATGGAGGACCCGGCAATTTCGACGTTGCGGGACGCGGATCGTCTACACGGTCCCTACTTCGACGTTGAACGTCGAAGTAGGGCGCTATTCCTATCGCCTCATGAGGTTAGCGCCTTCGACGTCTCGCCGCCTAACGTCGAAGTTAACTTCGAAATAGCGCCCGACGCGTGTAGATGTTGCGGGCGCTATTTCGAAGTTGGTGCCGCTACTTCGAAGTAGCGTGCACGTGTAGATGCAGCTTTCCTCTCCCGGAAAACAAAAGGTGGCAAATAAAAGGGTTCAAGAGAGTGTGAAGCCTTAGAGAATATGGGAAGCTGAATTCTGGGGAGAGATAGCCTAGCTGAGCTGAAACAAAGGCAAAAGTAACAATCGAGCTCTGCTGCAGGACAGTGTACACTAGAGAACAGGGTAGCCCTGGATCTGAAGTTTGTAGTTGTACAGGTGATGCTGTAGTGGTAATCCACTGGTATTGGTGGTGGAATTTGCTCCCAGTGAACACCAGGTGCATCAGTTGCTCCATCAGCCACTGTTCCTTGTTGTTGTTGTTGAGGAATTGGGCTACTATTATCTCCCCCTGCTGTGTGTCCCATTCCGGCTTTGCCTTCTGGTACCGCAGGGGTCATCACTCCTGCAGAGCCTGTTGGTGAATACCTCATCCCTGTCCCTCTTCGTTTTCCTTTGCTGACTGAGAGTCCTGTCCCATAGAGACTGTGGGGGTGGGCTGGTTCAGCTGAGGTAGTATCGCCAGCCAAGAAGATGGCATAGTTTATTTTTATTCAGATAGATAAAAAGAAGCCCTCTGTTTCCACGCCTCAGTGAATCTCAGATGAGAATATGAGATTCACGTTGCTGATAAATCGGGAAGACACACCCTACAGTGGGTGTTTAGTCTTTAGTAAGAAATACCAAGCCAATAACAAAAGTGAAGCTAACAGATATTTTGGAACATAAGCTTTCGTGGGCAAAGACCCCCTTCAGGAGATGCTGTTGAATTCTGGGAGAGATAGGAAACCTAGCTGAGCTGAAACGAAGGCAAAGGTACCCATCGAGCTCTGCTGCAGGACGGTGTAGCCCTGCATTTGAAGTTTGTACTTGTGGAGGTGATCCTGCAGTGGTAATCGATGGGTACCTTTGCCTTCAAAAGCTCATGCTCCAAAATATCTGTTAGTCTGTAATGTGCCACTGGACTTCTTGTTTTTTTTGAAGACACGTGTTGACTCGGCCCCTTGCCTGATAAAAGTAAAGCCCTGTCTCACCACAGCTGCAAATTAGATATCAGAAATGCAGACTGTGTAGGTATCCCAGCCTTAGTGTCACCATTCAGTTACTAAAATTCATGATAAATGGCTAATTACAAGCATTTTAATCAAGTCAAGGTTTCTTCTGATCCCAAAGAACCAGCCACAAAGCAAGATCAATAGAAAACTCTGATCTGACCCAATATTCAGGAAATCTAATGGCGCTGACATAAGCTTTTTCTATGATTTATCCGGCAAACTAAGTACCCTTCAGTGGGCCATCAACTTGAACGTTCACAATGTGCCAAACAATTTGTATGGAACTTAAATTCTTCATTGTGTTATCACAGGAACAAACACATTTGAAATACAGACAAGTTACTTCTCCATTGACACCTGACAGACTTTGTTCAAGATTTTAGTCAATTTTATCAGGATAGTTGCAAGGCTATCTTACGTCATGTACTATATATTTTACAAACTTTGTGTGTCTGTCTTTCTGTCTATCAGTGTATCTGTGAAAGAATTCCTCACACACCATAGCCACGTCTACACGTGCACGCTACTTCGAAGTAGCAGCACTAACTTCGAAATAGCGCCCGTTGCGGCTACACGCGTCGGGTGCTATTTCGAAGTTAACTTCGACGTTAGGCGGCGAGACGTCGAAGTCGCTAACCTCGTGAGGGGATCGGAATAGCTCCCTACTTCGACGTTGAACGTCGAAGTAGGGACCGTGTAGACGTTCCGCGTCCCGCAACGTCGAAATTGCCGGGTCCTCCATGGCGGCCATCAGCTGGGGGGTTGAGAGACGCTCTCTCCAGCCCCTCAGCTCACTGGTGGCCGTGTGGAGTGGCCCCTTAAAGGTCCCCTCCCCCTCCCTTCCTGTGCAGCAAGCTGAGGGAAGTTGCAGGCTGCAGCCTGCACACGCGGCCAGCCTGCACCACCCTCAGCCCCCCACACAGCTGCGATGGCTGGCCGGCAGCCCCCCCAGCGCCCCCAGGGGACCCCCCCCAAGGGGAGCCAGGGCAGCCAGGCTGGCAAGCGGCAGCGGGGCCCCTCCTGGACGGAGGCCGAGCTGTGGGACCTGCTGGGGCTCTAGAGCTAGGAGGAGGTGCTCCAGGTAATGGGGAGCAAGAGGCGGAACGCGGATGAGTTCGCTCGGCTGGCCGACGGCCTGCCTGCCTGGGGTCACCCTGCCCGCACTCCTGACCACGTCAGGAGTAAGGTCAAGGAGCTGCGGCAGGGTTACTCCCGGGCCCGGGATGCGGCCAGCCGATCTGGGGCCGCCCCCGTCACTTGCCCCTTTTACAGGGAGCTGAGGGACATCCTGGGCTCCCGGCTCACCTCCTCCCTTCCGGCCACCCTTGACACCTCGGCCGACGAGCCCCAGCAGGCCCTGCAGATGGAGTCTGCCCCCGAGGCAAGCCCCGCACCCCGGGGGCCCCCCCCCGGAGGCCACCCCCAGGACATCGCGGCAGGAGGAGGAGGAGGAGGAGGAGGGGGGCTCCTCCTCCGCAGAATCCGGGCTGCAGATCCTCCTCCTGCCATCCCGGAGCAGCAGCAGGGCCTCCGCCCCCTGGGGATCTCCGGACCGTGGGAGCGGACCGACAGGTAGGTACCCCCCTCTGGTGGACACCCCTGGGCTTGAGGGGCGGGGGTAAGAGATATGTGTCCAGGGCCCCCCACATACTCACATGGCCATGGCCCCAAGGACACCAGGGCCATGGCACTCACAGCACTGCATCCATCAGCCCCTGCCCCCCCCACCCCGTATGACAGTGCCATACCCCATCCCCGGGCCAGGGGGGGAGCGGAACCTCGAGGGGCCGCCGGGCGGAGGGGGTGGGACACCCCGCAGCAGCAGCATGCGATGGAGTGGGGGGAGTGCCAAAGGGAGACTCAGGCTACATATGAGCCACCCGAGCCGAGGAGCTCCCAGGGCCAAAGGAGGATCCTGGCGCTACAGCTGGCAGGTGACACCTCTGCCATGAACAAACAGAAGGGAGGAGCCGAGCTGGCTTGGACTTGGGGGGCGAGGGCGGGGCCCACAGGTAGAGGCTAGAGGAAGGGAGAGCTGGAAGGCAGCCAGCCTGAGGAGGGGGAAAGCTGCATCCCAGAGGGGCACCCCTTGGGGTCTTCTCCCCACGACGGGTTGGAAGGACTGTCTCTTCCGACAGCTGGTGCTGTCACTCCTGCCAGAAACTGGGCATCTGTGGCCTAAGAAACCTCTCCTGCTGTCAGACCCTGCGGGGTGAAGTGAGAGTCGCTCCCACCAGGGGATGGGGTGCACAGCAGGGGGACCCCTGAAACCCATCCATCACAGCAGCATCTCCCGGAGATGGGGATGGGGAACTTGCAGCACAGGGCTGGGGGGACAAAGGCCATGGCTTGGGGCCCACACTAATGTCTGTCTCCATTCTTCTTCCCCCCTCCTCTCCTGTGTCCTGCACCTGCCCCATCAGAAGGACCGGAAGAGAGTGCCGGCGAGGCATCAGTCGTCCCGGAGAGCCGTCCGGGACCATCGCTCCAGGGCAGCCCCTCTGCGGAGGACCGACCGGCCCCACAGCGGGCTAGACGGCGGACCCTGCGCCACCAACCACCGATGGCGACGGACCCCCAGCTGCTGGCCATCCACCGTCGGCAGCTGGAGGTCGCGGAGCAGCACCTCCAGCTGAAGGAGCCGGCGCTGGCCTGGCGTCAGGAGGCATGGGGGGCCTACATGGAGACATATAACCGCTTGGTGGACTACCTGGCCCCCCATGCCGCGCCGGCCGCCACATCGCCCACCCTGCCTGCTCCTGCAGCCCCACCACCAGCTGCTCCGCCCGTCGCCGTCCTGTCCGCCGTCCCCCCGCCACCCACCGGCGAGGGCCGGAGCTCCGAGGGACCCCTGGAGCCACCTGACACTCGCCGGCCACCATACCTTCCGGTCCAGCCTGCTCCCACCCAGCCACGGACCAGGCTGCGACCACGGCAGGGCTCCCGGCCACCAATGCCTGGTGCCGGGCTATAGGGGCGAGGGGCCCGGGACGTGGCCCCCCCCTTGTATATAGTTGGACCCTGTTCTTTTCGGCCCCCGGTTTGCCCCGTCCCCCCCATGTAAATAGTTCTCCCCTTTATCCTCCCTGGTTTTCTTTTTATTATTGAGGACTGTTGTTTCTTTGTATTGTTTTATTTTTGTACATATTGCTTTTGTTCAACATGTTTGTACATAGATTTTGGTTTTTGGTTCAAATATTTATTTACAGTTCCAAAAAAAAGGTTTGGAAAGAAAAAAAAAAGTTTAAGTTCAGCCACAAGTGCGTGCTGTCATTTGTCCAGGACAAGTGGGAGGGGGGTGCGGTGGGGTGCTCCATGGTGTAGGCGTTGGGGCAGGAGTGTGGTGGAGGAAGGGGCGGGCAGTAGGGGGCCTGGGCAGAGTTCACCCCGTGGCCTGTTCATCAAAGTGGGCCCGCAGGGCCTCCCGGACCCGGGTCCCCTCAGGGTCCACCTGCCGACTGGGGGCAGCAGGTGGCTGGACATCTGCCCTGCTGGCCTCCGCAGCCCAGCCCTGGAAAAAGGTGTCCCCCTTGCTCTCTACCAAATTGTGCAGGGTGCAGCAGGCACCCACAATCTGGGGGATGTTGTTGGGGCCCGCATCCAGGAGGGTCAGGAGACATCTCCAGCGTCCCTTCAGGCGGCCAAATGAGCGCTCCACCACCTGGTGCGCATGGTTCAGGCGCTGGTTGAAGCGCTCCTGGCTAGCGGAGAGATGACCCGTGTAGGGGTGCATGAGCCACGGCCGGAGGGGGTAGGCCGCATCTGCGATGACGCAGAAGGGCATGGTGGTGTCCCCCAGAGGGATCTCCCACTGGGGGATGTAGGTCCCCGCCTCCAGCCGGTGGCATAGGCCCGAGTTCCGGAAAACCCGGGCGTCGTGGGTGCTGCCAGGCCAGCCCACATAAATGTCCTGGAAACGTCCCCGGCTGTCTACCAAGGCCTGGAGGACGACAGAATGGTAGCCCTTTCGATTCAGGTATCGTCCTCCACTGTGATGCAGGGCACGGATGGGGATGTGAGTCCCATCCAGAGCCCTGAAGCAGTTGGGGAAGCCCAGGGTGGAAAAGGCAGCGATGGTGGCATCTGGGTCCCCCAGCCTCACAAGCCTGTGCAGGAGCATGGCGTTGATGGCACGCACAACCTGCAGAGAAAGCACACGGGAAAGCACCAATGAGGAGTGAGCAGGGTGTGAGTGGCCCTGCCCTGCCCTGCCCTCCCCTGTCCTGGCCCCCCTGCCCTGCCCTGCCCTGCCCTGCCCTGCCCTGGCCCCCCTGCCCTGCCCTGACCTCCCCTGCCCTGCCCTGCCCTCCCCTGCCCTGGCCTCCCCTGCCCTGCCCTGCCCTCCCCCCATGGGTTCGCTTACCTCCATGAAGACAGCCCCGACGGTGGCCTTGCTTACACCAAACTGCTGGCCCACGGATCGGTAGCTGTCGGGAGTGGCCAGCTTCCAGACAGCGATGCCGACCTGCTTCTGCACTGTGAGGGCACGTCGCATGGCGGTGTCCTGGTGCCTGAGTGCGGGGGTGAGCCACTGGCACAGCTCCAGAAATGTCTGCCAGCTCATCCTGAAGTTCCTGAGCCAGCGGTCGTCGTCCCACTCCCCAAGCACCAGCCGCTCCCACAAGTCGGTGCTGGTGGGGTAGCTCCACAGCCGCCGGCGTGTGAGGCGGGGGGGTGGGGTGCTGCAGGGGTAGGGGTTGAGCCCTGCTGCCCTGGGGGCATCTCCTCCTCTGGGGCAAGGAGGTGCTCAGCTGCCTCCCGCATGGCACGGAGCAGGGCAAGCCCTGCTCCTGCCGGGAGGGCTGGGTGGACCTCTAGCTGCTGCTGCTGCTGCTGGGGGTCCATAACTGTGGCGCCCGGGGTCTGTGTTCCTATGGCTCCTCAGACCGTGTGCTGTGCAGGCTGAGTGTGTCTGGGAGGGGCCCTTTAAGGGAGCGGCTAGCTGTTGCCCCGGAAGCGCTAGTCCGTCCGGTGACCCTGTCTGCAGCTGTGCCTGGCATCCCTATTTCGATGTGTGCTATTTGAGTGTGTAGACGTTCCCTCGCGCGCCTATTTCGACGTTGGGCTGCGCAACGTCAAAGTTCAACATTGACGTTGCCGGCCCTGGAGGACGTGTAGACGCTATTCATCGAAATAGCCTATTTCGATGTCGCTACTTCGAAATTAGCTACTTCGATGTAGCATGCACGTGTAGACGTAGCCCATAAGAGCTAGGACCACCAATTTTGATATGCAGCTTCCTCTTATCATAGCTTCAAGCAAGGTAAGGGTTTGGTTGTGGCAGGGTAATGGGATGTAACTGAAGTTCAACTGCATCTCTTAAAATGGAAAGGGAGGTGTTTGGTAGTGGAGACCATTATAACTGTACAATGACCATGGGAGCTGGGTTAAGCGCAACAGCAAGAGGCCAGCGATGGGGATCATGATAGCCATAAGCCCCCTAGGCCAGCAGGGGGCAAGAGTCTGGAAAGGGATTTTTACAAACTATGGCTACGTCTACACGTGCACCCTACATCGAAGTAGCTTATTTCGATGTTGCGACATCGAAATAGGCTATTTCGACGAATAGCGTCTACACGTCCTCCAGGGCCGGCAACATCGATGTTCAACTTCGACGTTGCGCAGCCCGACATCGAAATAGGCGCAGCGAGGGAACGTCTACACGCCAAAGTACCGAACATCGAAATAGGGATGCCAGGCACAGCTGCACACAGGGTCACAGGGCAGGCTAGCGCTTCCGGGGCAACAGCTAGCCGCTCCCTTAAAGGGCCCCTCCCACATACACTCAGCCTGCACAGCACGCGGTCTGACGAGCCAGATAGGCACACAGACCCCGAGCGCCGCAGTTATGGACCCCCAGCAGCAGAAGCCGCAGCAGCAGCCGCAGCAGCAGCAGCTTGAGGTCCAGCCAGCCCTCCTGGCAGGAGCAGGGCTTGCCCTGGCTCTTGCCATGTTGGGGGCAGCTGAGCACCTTCCTGCCCCAGGGGAGGAGATGCCCCCGGGGCAGCAGGGCTTAGCCCTTCCCCCTGCAGCACCCTGCTCCACCCCCCGCCTCACACGCCGGCGGCTGTGGAGCCACCCCACCAGCACCGACTGGTGGGAGCGCCTGGTGCTTGGGGAGTGGGACGACGAGCACTGGGTCCGCAACTTCAGGATGACCCGACAGACATTCCTGGAGCTGTGCCAGTGGCTCAGCCCCGCACTCCGGCACCGGGACACTGCCATGCGGCGTGCCCTCAGCGTGGAGAAACGGGTCGGCATCGCTGTCTGGAAGCTGGCCACTCCGGACAGCTACCGATCCGTGGGGCAGCAGTTTGGCGTCGGAAAGGCCACCGTCGGGGCTGTGTTCATGGAGGTAAGAGAACCCACAGGGGGAGGCCAGGCCAGGCCAGGGGGGCCAGGGCAGGGCAGGGCAGGCCAGGGGGGCCAGGGCACAGCAGGGGGGCCAGGGCACAGCAGGGCAGGGCAGGCCAGGGGGGCCAGGGCACAGCAGGGGGGCCAGGGCAGAGCAGAGCAGGGCACAGCAGGGGGGCCAGGGCAGAGCAGAGCAGAGCAGGGCAGGCCAGGGGGGCCAGGGCACAGCAGGGGGGCCAGGGCAGAGCAGAGCAGGGCACAGCAGGGGGGCCAGGGCAGAGCAGAGCAGAGCAGGGCAGGCCAGGGGGGCCAGGGCACAGCAGGGGGGCCAGGGCAGAGCAGAGCAGAGCAGAGCAGGGCAGGCCAGGGGGGCCAGGGCACAGCAGGGGGGCCAGGGCAGAGCAGAGCAGGGCACAGCAGGGGGGCCAGGGCAGAGCAGGGCAGGGCAGGCCAGGGGGGCCAGGGCACAGCAGGGCGGCCAGGGCAGAGCAGGGCAGGGCCATGCACACCCTGCTCACCCCTCATTGAGGCTGTCCCATGTGCTTTCCCTGCAGGTCGTGCGTGCCATCAACTCCATGCTCCTGCACAGACTCGTGAGGATGGGGGACCCAGATGCCACCATTGCCGCCTTTGCCACCCTGGGCTTCCCCAACTGCTTCGGGGCTCTGGATGGGACCCACATCCCCATCCGCGCCCCGGACCACAGCGGAGGCCGATACGTGAACCGCAAGGGCTACCATTCCGTCGTCCTGCAGGCCTTGGTGGACAGCCGTGGACGGTTCCAGGACATTTACGTGGGCTGGCCTGGCAGCACCCACGACGCCCGGGCCTGTGCCGCCGGCTGGAGGCGGGGACCTACATCCCCCAGCGGGAGATCCCTCTGGGGGACACCACCATGCCCTTCTGCATGATTGCGGATGCGGCCTACCCCCTCCGGCCGTGGCTTATGCGCCCCTACACGGGCCACCTCGCCGCCAGCCAGGAGCGCTTCAATGAGCGCCTGAACCGTGCGCGCCAGGTGGTGGAGCGCACCTTCGGCCGCCTGAAGGGACGATGGAGATGTCTCCTCACCCGCCTGGATGCCAGCCCCAACAACATCCCCCAGATTGTGGGTGCCTGCTGCGCCCTGCACAACCTCGTGGAGAGCAAGGGGGAGAGCTTTCTTCAGGGCTGGGCTGCCGAGGCCGGCAGGACACACCTCCAGCCACCTGCTGCCCCCAGTCGGCAGGTGGACCCAGAGGGGACCCGGGTCTGGGAGGCCCTGCGGGCCCACTTCGATGACCAGGCCGCGGGGTGAACTCTGCCCAGGTCCCCGACTGCCCGCCCCTTCCTCCCCCACACTCCTGCCTCAACGCCCACACCACCATGGAGCACCCCACCGCCCCCCCCCCCCTTGTCCAGGAGAAATGACAGCACGAACTTGTGGGTGAACGTTAATGTGTTTTTTGTTGTCTTCACGAATTTTTTTGTTTTTAAATAAAAAAATATATGTATGTGAAACAGAAACCAAAAAGGAGGAACAAACATTCAACAAAACCAAGATGGGCACAAATAAAACTATGTACAACAATAAAAAAATGAAAGGTCTGTGCGCCATCCAAAGAAAAACAAAAAGCAGGGAGGAGAACGGGGAGAACTATGTACAGGGGGGACGGGGCAAACCGGGGAAACACCCACCCCCCCCACCCCCCACCCAGTCCCCAAAGTCAAAGAAGGGGGGGGGGCCACGTCCCGGGCCCCTCGCCCCTAGAGCCCAGCGGTGGGCGTGCTCGGCCGGGAGCTGCGGCGGGCCTGCAGTCTGGTGCGCGGCTGGGTGGGAGCGGGCTCCACTGGCAGGTATCGGCGCCGGCGAGTCTCGGGTGGCTCCAGGGGTCCCTCGGCGCGGTGGCCCTCGCGGGGAGGTGGTGGGGCGACGGCGGACGGGCCGGCGGCGGCTGCAGCAGCTGGAGGTGGGGCTGCAGGAGCGGCCCTGGCGGGCGGTGGCGCGGCCGGCGCGGCATGGGAGGCCAGGAAATCAACCAGGTGGTTGACTGTGTCCACCAGGGCCCCCCATGCCTCGCGGCGCCAGGCCAGCGCCTGCTCCTGCAGCCGGATGTACTGGCGGGACACCTCCAGCTGCTGCTCCGACACCTCCAGCTGCCGGCGATGGATGGCCAGCAGCTGGGGGTCTGTGGCCACCGCCGGCAGTAGGCGCGGGGTCCGCCGTCTTGCCCTCCGCGGGGCCGGTGTTTCCTCGGCCGAGGGGCTTCCCTGGAGCGAGGGTCCCGGAGGAGTCTCCGGGACGACCGACGCCTCGCCGGCGCTCTCGTCCGGTCCTTCGGATGGTGCCGGTGCAGGTGCAGGACACAGGAGAGGAGGGGGGAAAGAAGAATGGAGACAGGCGTTAGTGTGGTCCCCGAGCCGTGGCCTTTGTCCGCCCCGCCCTGTGCTGCAGGTTCCCCATCCCCGTCCCCGGGAGATGCTGCTGTGATGGATGGGGTTCAGGGGTCCCCCTGCCCTGCAGCCCGTCCCCTGGTGGGAGCGACTCTCACTTCAGCCCACAGGGTCTGAGAGCAGGAGAGGTTTCTTAGGCCACAGCTGGCCAGTTTCTGGCAGGAGTGACAGCACCAGCTGTCGGAAGAGACAGTCCTTCCAACTCGTCGTGGGGAGAAGACCCCAAGGGGGTCCCCTCTGCGATGCAGCTTTCCCCCTCCTCTGGCTGGCTGCCTACCAGCTCTCCCTTCCCCTAGCCTCTACCTGTGGCCCCCGCCCTCGCCCCCCAATTCCAAGCCAGCTCGGCTCCTCCCTCCTGTTTGTTCAGGGCAGAGGTGTCACCTGCCAGCTGTAGCGCCAGGCTCCTCCTTTGGCCCTGGGAGCTCCTCGGCTCGGGTGGCTCATCTGTAGCCTGGGTCTCCCTTTGGCACTCCCCCCACTCCATCGCCTGCTGCTGGTGCTGCGGGGTGTCCCACCCCCTCCGCCCGGGGGCCCCTCGAGGTTCCGCTCCCCCCTGGCCTGGGGATGGGGCATGGCACTGTCATGCAGGGTGGCGGGGGGCAGGGGCTGCTGGCTGCAGTGCGGTGAGGGCCCTGTCCCTGGTGTCCTTGGGGCCATGGCCATGTGAGCGTGTGGGGGGCCCTGGACACATCTCTGTTCCCCCCGCCCCTCCAGCCCCGGGGTATCCACCAGAGAGGGGTACCTACCTGTGGGTCCGCTCCCACGGTCCGGAGATCCCCGGGGGTCGGAGGCCCTGCTGCTGCTCCGGGATGGCAGGAGGAGGATCTGCAGGCTGGAATCAGTGGAGGAGGAGCCCCCCTCCTCCTCCTCCTCCTCCTCCTGCCGCGATGTCCCGGGGATGGCCTCCGGGGGGGACCCCCGGGGTGCGGGGCTTACCTCCGGGCCGGAGCCCGGCTGCAGGGCCTGCTGGGGCTCGTCAGCCGAGGTGTCAAGGGTGGCCAGCGGGGGGGAGGTGTGCCGGGAGCCCAGGATGTCCCTGAGCTCCCTGTAAAAGGGGCAAGTGACTGGGGCGGCCCCAGATCGGCTGGCCGCATCCCGGGCCCGGGAGTAACCCTGCCGCAGCTCCTTGACCTTGCTGCGCACATGGTCAGGAGTGCGGGCAGGGTGACCCCGGGCAGCCAGGCCATCGGCCAGCCGAGCGAACGCATCCGCGTTCCGTCTCTTGCTCCCCATTACCTGGAGCACCTCCTCCTCGCTCCAGAGCCCCAGCAGGTCCCGCAGCTCGGCCTCCGTCCAGGAGGGGCCCCGCTGCCGCTTCCCAGACTGCGTGGCCCTCCGGCTGGGCTGGCTGCCCTGGCTGCCCTTGGGGGGGGTCCCCTGGGGGCGCTGGGGGGGCTGCTGGGCAGCCATGGCTGCTGCAGGGGCTGAGGGATGTGCAGGCTCGCCGCCGCGTGTGCAGGCAGGAGCCTGCACGTTCCCTCAGCCTCCTGCAGTCAGGGCGGGGGAGGGGCCCTTTAAGGGGCCGCTCCACGCGGCCACCAGTGAGCTGCGGGGCTGGCGAGAGCGTCTCACAACCCCCCAGCTGATGGGCGCCATGGAGGACCCGTCAATTTCGACGTTGCGGGACGCGGATCGTCTACACGTCCCTACTTCGACGTTGAACGTCGAAGTAGGGCGCTATTCCCATCCGCTCATGGGGTTAGCGACTTCGACGTCTCGCCGCCTAACGTCGAAGTTAACTTCGAAATAGCGTTCGACGCGTGTAGACGTGACGGGCGCTATTTCGAAGTTGGTGCCGCTACTTCGAAGTAGCGTGCACGTGTAGACGCAGCTTATATGTTACACAGAGTTTGTATGTCTGTTTGTCTGAGTCTCTTGGCCAGCCAGGGGACATGCGCCCCTTCCCTGGATATGCCCAACTCAGTTGCTCTGGAGAGGCACTTCACCACCATCCCAAGCTGCTGTGGTGAGAGAGAGCTGGGTTTGTCCTCTCTGCCTGCGACAGCCACCTTACTAAAGCCCTCATCCCCAGCCCCACTCAGAACAATGTTCTGTGTGAAGAAGAACACAATTTATTTGATTTAAGGACCTGAAATTGACCTGTGGTGAATTACTCATTCTTTTGGGACTGGGAGTGAGACACGTATCCTTTCAAAGGGATGGAAGTTTTAGTCTGCATCTTCAAAAATTACAAGCATTCCTGTGACACCTTGAAGACTAGTGTATTTGTTAAGATGTACTTTTTTTTGGACAAAACCCAGGTGAAAAACGGAGATTAAAAACAGAACCCAGGACTTATGTTCCTTGGAAGGGTGTGGGGTGAAAGGATAAAACGTGTTACCTGTCTCTGATAGGACCAGTTCATGAAGCAAATTGGGTAGGATGTGTCCCATGCCTGAGACTATCAAAAGTGGGGAAATTGCCCTTGTAATGCATAAGATAGGTAAGATCCCTTTTCAGGCCAAGGTTGACAGTGTGAAATTTGCAAATGAATCCCCATTCAGATGTCTCCCTCTCTAATCTTGTGGTAAAATTCTTTTGTAGAAGAACGGTGACTTTTAAATCCCTTTTTGATTGTTCAGGGAGGTTAAGTGTGTTCACATTCCTGATGTTGGATTTATGTCCATTCCTCCATTGGTGTAGGGGGTGCCTGGATTGGTAAATGTGCATGCGAGAGGGGCATTGCTGGCACATGATGGTGTATGTCACATTATTCAATGTGGAGGTGTATGAGCCCCTCATGATGTATCTGATTGGTTAAGGCTGTGTGATGATGTTGCTTGTATAGGTAAGTGGACAGAGCTAGCAATGGGGTTTGTTGCAGGTACAGGTTCCTGGGTTGATGTTTCTGTGGTGTGATCGGTGGTTGGGCAGCTGCCTGCTGGAGAGGACTGGCCTGTTACTCAAGGCTTGTAAGACTGATGGATAATTTTCCAGCATAGATTGTAGACAATCAGTGATGTGATGGAGGGGTTTAAGCTGTGGACTGTAGGTGATGACAAGCTCGTTCTGCTATTTTACTTGTTGGGCCTATCATGAAGTAGGTGACTTCTGGGTATTCATCTGGCCCTGTCAATTCTTTTTCTTACTTTCTGGATGGGCAATTAAGTTTTAGGAATGCTTGATAAACTTTCTATGGGTGTTTGTCAGTGTAACTGGAGCAGATTCAGTTGTATCTCAGGATTTAATGTAGACAATGGGTCATGTGATGCGAGCTGGATGGAAGTTGGAGGCGTGTCTGTAGGAATAATGTCAGTAGGTTTCTGGAATATAATGGAATTTATGTGACCATCATTGATTTTTATTGTAGTATCCAGGAAGTGGATCTCTTGTGTGGACTGGTCCAGGCTGAGGCTGACAGTGGGGTGGAAACTGTGGGTCTACAAGGGTCTCCTTATCTGGGGTCCATATGAAGAGGAAGTCATCAATATAGCACTGCTCTTGGGCTTGGCCACTCCAGAGGAGGGATGGGACTGCCCTTGCACTCACTGAAAGTGAAAGCAAAGGGTGGGGGTGGGAGTGAGCACTGGGTGGGGGCTGCCTGTGACCCTTCATGCACCCTGCACACTTTATTCAAAGAACTAGATATAAATAAGGTTGCAGACAGTTTCGAACAGAAGGTTACAATGAGACAAAATGTCTACCAATGTTCTACCAAATTTGGTTTTTGTCTTGGCAGAAATATTCATCTTATATATTGCTTGCTAATAGGGAATTCTTCTCACCATGTGTGTAATTATATATGTGGCTTGACTTCAATCCTTCTACTCTGGGTGGAGCACAGACCATTGACAAGTCTCCTCCATTTCTAGATGACCCCAGAGGTGTCCCAATTGTTGTCCTTCAATATCTGTAGATCTTCTCCACGTTGTACGAGGCCTTCCTCTTCTGTGTTTTCTTTGAGCATGGATGTGAGCTCTTGAGGGACTATGCTGGAAGATGGTTTTCTGAGAGTGTGGCCTAGCCAACCCCACTTCCTTCTCTTGATTTGAACATCAAATGGTCCCTGTCCTGCTCTGTTCCAAAGCTCCTCATTTGTGACCAGGCACTTTTATGAATGTCTGCAGTTTGTAATTGGAAGACGTTTTAGTGTGCCAGCTCCTGCATGCCTCTTGGTGGTCACTCGATAAGGAGCAGGACGTCTTCATGTCACCCACCTGTTTGTGAGTCTTGTAATGGCTGATCACCCTGATTCTGGGGCCCCAGGTCTTATCACTGAAGGGGCAGGTGTTATAGCTTGGGGAGTTGAGGCTCAGGTCTCACTTGGATAGAAGATCACGTTCTTCACATTTGGGTTGAAGGTTATCAGTATTTTCTCAGCAGATGTTTTGTGTGACCTCCATATGGGATGAAGAGTCTTGATTGCAGCTGTTGCTTTCCCTATTCTGGTGTTGATATCACTGTCTGTTCCTCTGTCTCTGCCCATAATTCTCTCCGAGTAGGTGAACTGCTCTATATCTTCCCGGTCATCCCCTCCCAGTGCGATGGTGGTGCTGTTGGATTAGGTGATCCTCATTGTCTTGGTCTTTCCCTTGTTGATTGGCAGTCTGGTAAGTGAGGCAGTTTTGTCTAGTGTTGCAACCTTTTCCTCCACACTTTCATGTTAATGTGAAACGAGGGCGACATTTTCAGCAAAATCAATGTCCTCTTACAGTTTGTAAAGTGGCCACTGAATTCGCCATTGATGGCCATCTGTTGTCCTGGGACAATTTCCCCTTTATGCACCTGGATTCAGAGTGAGTTTTGAATCTGAATTCACTTCAGGAAGAAAATGTTGTTAATACCACAATGTTCTCTTGCTGCTGTCTCCTTCTACCACGTGCCTGACAGAACATTCGGTGTAAACTCAGTTCCCTCAGTTCCCTTTCAAACCCACACCTATGCTCAGAGGTGGTCCATCCTTGTCTCTTGGTTTGTTTAATCTGAGCCTCTCTCCATGATCAACAATGTAAAAAAACCTCCAGTGGGAGCAAGACTTTCATAAGGAGTTTAATCTATCAGATACAAATTCAAGATGAAGAGATTACAGCAATAAAAAGGAGAAGACTTACACACACCAAACAATGGAAAAGTATACAAAGGTAAAAACTTGTCCCAGTAACTTTTGTATTTCCCTGAAGCTTCACAAAAATCTTTGAAAAACACCTGCTTTGTCTATCTACCAGGCAGGTCCTGGCTCTGGGCCACCATAGCAGAGGAAACATTGCAAAAGAAAGTGGCAAAGCATTTCTATCATCAGAAGGTTATTTTCTGCGATGAAATGGTTCTGATACTGATCCTCCAGAGTCACCGTGTCCCACATCATCATAACCTATATCTTCAGGAGGCAGGAGTGGGGTTTCCTTCTCCGTCCCAGAGACACCTCCACTCCTTAGCGAGTGCAGACTCCAACCTGAAAATACCAAGGAAGACGCATGCGGTTAGGAGAACGGTTCTGTGGGTAAGTCCAGCTGCAGACACAGGTGGAGTGCTCTGTACAGAAGAGAGTCTGACAGTGGGTCTGTCCCACGAAAGCTCACCTAATAAACTATTTTGCTAGTCTTTAAAGTGCTACTTGACTGCTTTTTGTTTTTATTTGATTGCCCCGCTTTGTTATCTTGCAGCCACGCAAGGAATTGAACCTAGAAGCTGAGGGAAATTCTGGTATCTTGCTGGCTTGACAAGACACAGCAGGGCCCTGATTTTCCTCTCTCGATTCCCGGAAGCCTCTTCTTTGAGGGAAGGAAGAGTGGGGAGAAGGAGAGTTTTTCACAGGAAGTGGTTCGACCAGGGCTGTTCCTGTGCTGTGTAGTCCAGATTTCAGCCACCCCGTTCTGTAGAAATGCAGGGAAGTACAAACTCACCTGTCTGTGAGTCCCTGTTCCTGCTACTCTCTTCCCTGCCTTCTTCATCATTCTTCCCCCAAACAAGGTCATCGTCATGGACAGACACTTCTCTGGCATCATCATACCCATCCCCTGGGGCATCTGCAGACAGGGCAGGGGCATCTGGTGGGAAGACAAGAAGTGAGTATTAACAGAAAATTCTCATTAAGGAAAGAATCAAAGGGTAAGTAGCAGACACACCAGCTATACTGTCCATGGGAATCTCCCAGCATTTTAGCCCTCAGGGCGATGAGAGGAGCCTTCCTCAGCAAGCCTCAGACTGTGGGATTTCACACACCGATTTGGGTCATTTCTGTAGCTGGCCAATGGGATCTTCAAGCTCCGAAGTGAACAGCTGGAGGGAGAGTTCTGGGAAGAACTGACAGGGACCTAGTCCAGAGGGACGGCTGCACAGGAGCTCTGTTACCAGCACCTCAAGTGTAAAGGATTGGGAGCTGTCCAGAGTTTGTCCCTGATTTCCTAAACCTCCCATAGCTCTACATGATTTCAGTGTGTTCCCTCAGTCTCCATTGCACTCACACTGCTGGGAGCTGAGCCAGCTAATAAGAGAGGGACTCTTGGGTGTAACATCTCTATGTCCCACCCACCCCGTCACAGTGTTTGTGACACACGTGTGTAAACTGTAATAGCCGTGTGCTGGGAAAGGCTGGCAATGAGCCCTGCTGCACTGTGGAGGTTTCTGCTGCACTCTGACCTCCTTACAAACGTGAGTAGCTCCAGTGCAGATAGAAAATAAAGGCATGTGCGGGTGGGAGTGGGAGTGGGGGGAGCTTTCTGGTGTTTTAACAAACTACTGTTGTTCCATCTTGAAACAGAGTTAGTTTCTGGGAGTGTAATGGAGCTTCCCCAAGGCGGATTGTCTGCTCACCCGGGCCACTTGGAGTCTGCGGCGCGTCATCCCAGGCAGGTTCCTCCGCATTGTCGTAATCCAACTGGGACCCCTCAAGGGAAGCTCTGTCTGGAACAGCAAACACCACCCTCAGCCCAAGCACGAGCAGTGCAGGTGGCCCTTAGAGCCAGAGCTGTTTGTCACAGCATGTGGGAGGGTGAGTTGCAGGTGCCCGTGGTGAGAAGGGCACAAGTCAGAGAACTGCAGTAAAACAGGACTCTCAAAAACATCCAAGGGCTCAGAGTCCCGACTGAGTACAACAGTGGTTCATTTGTGTGGTGCAGTGGGAGCAGGGTCTGGCCTTGTGCTGAGATAACAGGCTGGAACATGGGCACTGCCAGGCCAGAGCCGGCCTGTGCCAATCTAGCAGAACCCTGCAGACAGGTTTGAATTATCCTGTCACACATTATCTCCTCTCTCTGAGCAGTGTGAGTTGAGCCCCACTGGACTCAGACACAGTTTACTCAGACAGTGCCCCAGCTCCTCACCTGGGGAGATCCCAAGGATCTGTGCTCAGGAGAGCACACGTGTTCCATCCTGAGGCTCTGTCAGAAACCCTGTTCCACGGGATTGGACCCGACTGTATGAAATGTGAACCATGGGAGGGGAAGTGGCTGCAGCTGCAGGAAGTGTCACAGAAGTTCTGTTTTGTCCCCAGATTTGGGTCTGTGGCCTGAGTCTGCTCCTTCCCCGTTACCTTGTTCTGATCCAGGATCGTTTTCCCCCTCACTGTCCCCGGTGTAGTACTGCAGCTTCCTCACTGACTCATCTGAATAGGAGACTGTGGAGACAAGAACCAGAAATTCATCACAGTGAGAGCAGCTGAATGGAGGCGCGGGGAACACACCAGGGGCCTGGGACAGGATTTCTGGCTTCAGTCTGGTCCTCCTCCCAGAGAAGATGCTGAATCACTGTGACTCTGAGCAGTGAGGGGCAACACACACACCCAGGAGAAATCTTGATGTTACTGTGGTAAATGTGACTGACGTTATGTTACAATTTGACTTGCAAGATGCTGTGGTGAGTGAAGGGAATGTCTCTGGCCACTGGTCCAGGGAAGTTCACAGCGGTTGGTCTCCTCAGCCACAGACAGGACTTTTACCTCTTAAGGTTAAATACCTGCCTCCCCCATGAATCAGTTGATCAGCTCTTTGGGGTGTTTCCAGCCTAACCCAAGAACAAGCTCTGTGAGTCACTGTAACCATCCTGAGAGGGGTTCTGAGGGATGCTGCGTGTGTTCCCAAAGTCCTGCTACAGCTGAGGCCTTGGGCACGATGTTCCTGTCTGACACTGAGATAAAATGGCGCAAAGGGTAACAGAGTCGTGACTCTAAGCCACAAGGCTCTCCTGGGCTGATCCCTCTGCTCTGGGGGCAAGAAGGAGACCACCTAGGAGACCAGTGTCTGAGACAGGAGGGGGCACAGAATAGCCTCGGCCTCAATGTTCCAAAGCAATTTTCAAAGTATAGGCTCGCCTGACGCCAGAGACAGTCACTTTCCTGACCCTCTCACTGGAAACATTCCCAGGCTGCAGCATGCGCAGATGGGACATTAGGTGTCTCTAGAGCTGGGACCCACACAGAGTATGGCGGAAAGACAGCAAATCTCACAAAGGCTCCCTGAGTAACTGCTGATCTCAGCACAGACCCGGCTGCCACAAGTAGAGCATGGCAGAAAACAGCTGGTTTGTTTCCACGGCCATTGTAAAAATAAATAAACAAATGCATAGATACAAATGCTTTGCCTTGAGCTTTTTTGAAAGTTTTTGGCAAATGCAAAACTAAAGAGTTTGATGCTGAAGATACCTTTTGTGTTCTTTTGGACATTTGGAATTTTTTTAAAAAAGTAGGTTTATAGATTAAGGGAATTTACAATAGAGAAGTTAAAGTAAACTCCAAAAACATGTTTTGTTTAGAAAAGATTGAAATAAAATGAATGAATGTGTTTGAAATAAGTGGGTGTAACTGATATGAATTTGTGTATTTTTTGGTGCTTCCACATCTGCATTTTCAACCAAAATATTTTGTTATACATTCTTGTGCTCAGCTCTAACGAGAAGCTCACAGGGCTGAAGCTGCACTGATGTAGCTCTGTGTCAGGGCCTCAGGATGAAGGGTGTTAGATAGCTGCTCCCTGTCAAGGGTGAGACAGACATACCTGAGCGACTGAACATTTGCTTCTCTCTCATGAGGTTATAATCAATCTCCTCGTACACGGCCTCAGAGAATGGATCCAAGGGTCTTTTGCTGTCTGCAAACAAAGGACAGGGTTAGCACAGGGTCAGAGAAACCAGTGTTTGGAAACATCATTAGCTCATCCAGCCCTCTCCTGTTGGGCCTGGTCCAAGCCTGAACCCCACCTACTCTCTGTGAGTCTGTAAGGTGCCACAGGACTTCTTGTTGTTCTCAAAGATACAGACCAACAGGGCTACGTCTCTGATACCTGCCACACAGTCTCACTGCTTTGTCCAGGCTGGATTTAAATGGGCTAGTGACAGAGACAATGTCCCTTTGCACAACTTACCATTGATGATGGCTCCTTAGACTAGTTTGGTGTCAGGCAACTTCCTCACATTTATCTTAACTGTCTGCTTTTTAATTTCATCCCATTATTTCTGGTTACTCCACTTTGAAGCAACTTAAACCATTCTTCCCCCCATGCTCATGTTTCCACCCATCCGCAAAATAATAACTCCTCTTTTCACAGACTTTAAGGCCAGTGGGGACCATCAGAACAGTCTGTCTGACCTCTTGTATAACTCAGCCTGTGACACTTCACCCGGACACCTCATGTTTGAGCCCAAAGATCCATTTAGACTGAATCACGTCAGGGGAACCAGCTATTGTGTTCCACAAGCAGAGAGCAGGAGGGAGTGAGGTACCACCAATGGTCAAGGCCCCTGCAATGGCAGGGAACTGAAAAGCTGAGTGATGTCTAGGTAGTCCTGGCAGGGGATCTGTGCTCCAGGCTTCAGAGGAAAATGAAAATCCCCCAAGGTCCCTTTTTGCCATTTTGACCTGGCTGAAAATTCTTTCCTGACCTTCAGTCTGGAAATTGGTTTGACCCTGAGCTCATGAGAAGACACACCAGCCGGACACCTTAGATGGAGGTTTCTCTGTCCCACTCAGACAGCAGGCCCAGCCCATCCAGTGTCATGTGTGAGGCTCTTGCTAAAGCTGGATGCATTAGAGAAGGGTGAAAACAAAGCTCAGAATGTGAGGGCTTCCCCATCTTCCTTCCTCCTTGCAAGTAGCTGGCTGGAAAGTTGCTAACGGACCAGGCATGTGGATGGCAACCCCCTGCCCCGCTTTCTTTCCAAGGAGCTGAGAGCTCATATTGGTACAGGGTACTACAGATGAAAAATCCTCCACAAGTGCCACCCATGAGCATAATACAGAGCAGTCCTGCTTTCCCACATTGTTCCTCCCGCACAGTGTCCTTTCTACTGCATCTCCCTCTTCACAACCGTTTCCCACGGCTCTGTTTTAATTCCCTTTTTCCCCGACAATATTTCCAGTTTCTCAGGGTACCACTGCCTAATGACTCCGTGACACTAAGCACCACGATGTGGAACAGAAATTGCAACCCCATGCAGGACCTTTGGGAACCACTGTATGAAATCGGTGACTGGCTTATGTACGATTCTGTTCTAATGCCCATTGGAGATTTACCACAGCTCCTTCATGAAGGAAAAACACAGGTGGTGGGAATGGGGGGATTAAGGTGAATCACTGAGATTGTAAATAGTTCCAGAAAGGAAAGAGCCTTCCAGGTGGTCACACAGACTGGTTCAGAATGGCTTTACTGGAGATCAAGAGACAGAAAGATTTCTGAGATAAAAGGCTGCTTTTAAACAGACTCAGGGTCTCCATAGCGACCTAGCAAATGGACAGGACAGGTTGGT
Source organism: Carettochelys insculpta (assembly GCF_033958435.1). Classification (NCBI taxonomy): domain Eukaryota; kingdom Metazoa; phylum Chordata; order Testudines; family Carettochelyidae; genus Carettochelys; species Carettochelys insculpta. The sequence continues at coordinate 235,001,126 of NC_134137.1, read as the reverse complement.
GGAGCCTCCCTCTGGGGACGCAAGTCCCAGCTCCTCCTGTTCTGCTTCCCCAATGCCCCATGGCAGTGCCCAGAGACAGCTCTCCATCAGCCAAAGGAACCCCTAATTGGCTGAAGCCTTAAGACCTCCCCTCTCCGCCAGAGGAGCCCTGAGACTGTGACTCTCCCTAGCTAGTAGCACATTCAGTCAACATAATAATAAATGAGAGAGGAGTTAACGGGGACCCTCAGCCACCCACCCAGCCTGGTTACACCCCTCCCTTTGGCACCCTGCAGGCCCCTGCTGTTGCAGAGACTTTTCACACAGTGACACCCATTAGGACTCACCTCTGCGCTGGGCCCTGGCACTTCGCACCTGCACCCCCAGCAGGATTAGGACCAGGCAGAGCAGGGCCCCCAGGATAATGCAGACCACCACGAGCACCGTGACTCTCCCACTGTCGGATGAAAGGCGGCGCAGGGGAGCTGGATGGAAACAAACATGTGACAGGGAGAGATGGGTCTGTGAGAGTCCAGGGCAGGTGACAGGGAGCTCCCCAGTCACTCATGGCACAGCCCAGGGTGGCAGTGTAATGGGCTGGGACATCTGTGTGCCTGGGTGGCAGCTCACAGGCTGCTGTTTAAATCGTGGGCCTGGCACTGTCAGCTGAAACCAGGAGCCAGGCATCGTCCTGCTCAGCATGGCCTGTAGCTCCCACCAAGGTGTCATTGTCCCCTAGATGTGACAGGCCCTGGAAAGGAGCTCCTGCCTTCAGGCTGAAGCTCAGAGCTCCTCCTCTGGGACCCAGCCCAGGGAAATGTAGCCTTGATGGGAGGAGGGGGAGGTGTTACCTGGAGTATTCGGAGAATCTGTCTTCGGTGTCACACCTGTGAAGGGAAAAGGGGGAGAGTTGGAGCCTGGCATTGGGGACAGGGATGTGGTTGTTAATGGGGGAACATCTCTTCTGAGTTCCTGGGAGTCTCCCTCTGTCACCTGCACAAGCTCCCTCTTAGCAGCACAGGGCCTGTACGATAAGGATTTCGGACACAAATCCCATGTGCTCTGGGCAGCGATGAGGACACTGGTAACAAACCATCACACAGGAGCCTGTCATGGATGCAGGGGTTACATGGACTGATATCTGAGCTGCTCTGAGCTCAGAAAGCTCCCACCCACCACATCTACAATGCTCCTGCACCTTGGGATTGGGAGGGCCTGGACCATGACCAAAGGGGCTGGTATGGGGAGCTTCTTCCTGGACATCACAGGATGGACTTAAATCATCTCCTGTCACTCACCTGAGCAATTCACAGCTGCATCCTCCTTATGGTAACAGTCGCTCTCACCCCAGGGCCTGGCAGGACAGTCCCACAGAGATGACTCCGTCCCTCTGCAATGCAGCGTCTCCACCCAGATGGGACCAGTCCCCTCACCGAATGCAGCCTCGCCCAGAGCAGACACAGCAGCGCCACAGTCCAGTTGTTTACACACAACGTTAGCATCCGCCATGTCCCAGGAGTCATCACAAATTCTACCCCAGGAACCACGGTACCAAATCTCCACTCTGCCTGAGCACCTGTCCTCTCCTCCTACGAGGCGCAGCTTCTCCTGGTCTGGAAATGCAGAAACCTCATTTGTTAGTGGGACAGCTGGGAAAGCCCTCAGGGACCAAAGGGGAGACAGAAGACAAGGTACCTGTGCAACTTGTAGAGTTCGGGCATTCAGGAACTGGGGTCAGAGTTGGTTTTGTTTTATTGCCTACAGAGAGAGAATGCTGAGGTGAGTGGACTGAGTTGTGTGTGTGAGGCTGGTGAAGAATTTATCTGCAATTCATATGCCTATTTTCAGCACTGTATAACCTGAAACGGGAACTCTAGGTCATTGAATACCCCGTTAGTTTGCTGTTCATCTGTTCCTTGGACACAGCAGGAGACACACACAGATCTGTGGGGAACTCTAGACAAGACCTACATGGCACAGTCTGGGCCCATCTCAGTTTGTTCATCCCAAGCTGCCTATCAATGTTGTCTGCGGAGAGGTTTTTCTTGCATCTCAGGCTCCCTTATCACACTGAGTAAACTCGTCTCTCTTCTAATTCATTTAGTAACTTCCAGGTTTGTTGTTAATCAGACATATTCTTGTGCAGAGATTTTAAATCTGTCTCTGCTGAGATACGACCAACAAGAAAAGTTCCATCCTAACCCTTCCCTTAATTAAACAGCTCACATGCATGTCTGTGCGCACACACACGTGCAGAGTTTCAGAATTACCAGTGCAAGTAATATGTGTCTCTTCTCTTCTGTCATCACAGGACTCTGCATTCCATGGCTCAGACGGGCACTGCCAGAGGGAGCTGTGCTGCTCACTGCATTGAACACGGTCCAGCCACGTTGGACCAGAACCTTCTCCATATGTAGAGTCTCCAGCAATGTACCCTCCATCCCCGCAGTGCAGCTGTTTGCAGACAATTACTGCGGTGACTGTAGACATCTGATTGGAGCAAACGCTGCCCCACGTCCCATTGTAGAAAACCTCCAGCCGCCCGGCACAGTCACTGCCGCTCACCAGCCGCAGATCTGTGAACTCTGGAAAGAAATGCACAAAAAAGGGAATTAAACCATCTTCTTCTGTCATGACCTGAGGTGTGAAGGGTGAGGTCTGGAAGGGGCCTGTTACCAGCCACTAAACACTCATTTTGTTAGCTTAAGGCCTAAAGGATTGTGATAGTCACAGGCCAGATGCCAGCTCTGGCCAAGGCTGAAGTCCTCAACTGAGAAGTGACAGTCTCCTGGCTGGCGACCAGAGCAGGACTGGTTACTGCTTTATTGCTCTCCTCGAGCAGCACCTGCTGCAGGGCTCCTCCCATCATGCTGAAGGCTGGAAAGGGGAAACTAAACCAGGAGATATGGAGAGTTTTTCTCTCTTTGGCCGAGGGAACTGAACCAAAGTGAAGCCAGAGATCCCAAGGGGCTACCTGGGTCAGTTATGAAGGACACTGGAATTGGCAAATCACACAACTCTGTCATTTTCAGGATTTAAATGGGAACTGATTTCTGTGTGTGTCTTTACTGGCTTCTTCCTGAAAATAACCCTTTCATTTTCTAGTTAATAAAGACTGTCTGTGGTGTAAGATCGAGGCCCTTTCGTAAGTGCTATTTTCTCTCCGTGAAGGTATTTATGCACCATAATCAAGTTGTCTCTTGATGTTCTCATGAAGCTGAACCATTTCAGTATCTTAAATCTCTTACCACAGGGCTTTTCTTCAAGCTCCCTGTTCACTTTTGTAACTCTTCTCTGCTCCCTCTCCAATTTCTGTGGCATCCCACCTGGGCACAGTATTCCAGTTCCTGTCTCACCAGTGTCACACACAACAGTAATGTTCAGTTCCCAGTCCTACTCACTACACACCTGTCTACATATCCCCGGCTCACATTAGCCCATTTCACCTTGATTTGCCAAACACAACACTCTGGCACTAAAAGCTCATGTTATTTCCCCGCTGGTACCCACAGTCCTCTGCAGTCTGCTCTCTGTAACAGAGGCTCCTTCACATACCAGAGCTGTGTCTACACAGCCCCTCCCTTTCAGAAGGGGCATGCAAATGAGCGAGATCAAAAACGTAAATGAGGACCTGCTTTAAACATCTCATGTCTCATGTGAATATTCCCACGTGATGTGGCTTTTGGAAGAGCCATTTCTGGAAACCAAAATATCCTTGTGGATGGGGCTCCTTTGAAAGGAAACCCCCCTTCCGAAAACACGCTTCTTTCTAATTTGTTTCCTTTTGAAGGAACCCCATCCATGTGGCTGCTTTGGCTTTTGGAAATGGCTCTTCTTGAAGTCATATCATGAGAGAATATGCAAATGAGGTGTGTGATATTTAAAGCAGCACCTATTTTGCATTTTGGATCTCACTCATTTGCATACCTCTGAAAGGGAGGGGCTGCGTAGACGTAGTGCAGCTTTTAAACATTAGGGTAAACTTGCCATTTCATCACTGCCTCTGGGAGGCAGCTGAGGACTTTCTAATGGTGACCCAAGCAGATAGTTGCACAAGGGAACGGGAGGCAGACACAGCCAGGGAGAATATCATTTTCAGCGATCTCCTCCCCTGTCCACTACACGGCCTGCTAACCAGGCTCATGGCAGAGCAATCACAGACCAGACCTGAGCAGAGAACTCCTGCATCCTCTTTGTGTCTGCAGTTGTGCTGGCCCCAGCCCCTGGAAGGACACTCCCAGAGCTCAGATTCGTTCCCAGTGCAGTTCACATCGTCCAGCCAGATCTGCCCAGAACCTCGTCCATAATGAGCAGAGACAGTGGCATTGACGGCGTGTCCACATCCCAGCTGTTTGCAAACCACATTGGAGTCTGACAGGTCCCAGGAATCATCACAGACTGTCCCCCAGGTTCCATTGTAGTAAATCTCCACTCTCCCGGAGCAGCGACCCGCTCCATTCACCAGTCTGATCCGCCTGCTCCCTGCAGGGATAGAGCCCAGCTGTCAATGTGGACTGTCCTAGGAACAGACAAAGTTTCTGAGCTTTGGAAATGACTCACCCGAGCAAACGACACTGACGTCCTCAGCAATTCCTGCCTGGGCTGTCTCAGACACTGAGTTGTTGCAGAGTGTCAGATGAGTCTCATTCCCGACACACTGGACCCTTCTCAGCCCCACAGGGCCTGTTCCCCGCTCAGACTTCGGGGGGTTATAAGCTTTCTCAGCGACTCCGCACTGGAGCGCCCTGCACACCACGCTGGCATCGGTCATGTCCCACTGCTCATCCAGCACTCGGCTCCACACACCACCGAGGGAAATCTCCACTCTGCCGTCGCACCGGCTCTCTCCGTTCCGCAGCCTGAGCGACTCTAAGCGACCTGGGCTCCGGAGAGAGGGAAATACACTGAGTGACACTGTTGTACACTGGAGACCAGACAGAGTTCCGATTAAATTTTGAACTGTTTCTCACTAAGAAGATCTCCCCAGGGATCAGAGAGTGTCACAGTGTTAAAGGGAACAGCCTCTCTCAGAAGATACTTTCCTTTTGGGGTTAGACGTGGAAGGTTCTGTAAGGATTGTAACACACTGAGCATGGGGGAGCAACTTCCTAGCAGGCGCTGTACACGAGTGAGCAAGGCCACCCCTGCAGAGTGCTGTGTGTGCTGGTGGAAGGGCTGCTGAGGTTTGTAGTAACGTATCCAGGTTTAAATGCCTGGCAGCCAGTGGATGGTGCCTGCACAGGCACCTAGTAGGTGGCTTGGGAATGATTTCAGCAAGTTAGTGACGAGGGAGTTTGGCCAATGAAGGAGCAGGGCTCATGGCAGTCGAGAACAGGTTGTGGAAAGTAACTTCACTTAATTCCCTCGGGTATTTGCCCCTTGCTTGGCCAATGTCTCAGATCACCTGGGTCGTGCACAGGAGCGCCGAGTGTTAGATCCTGGCAATGGTGGTTCTGACTGGAGAAGTTCCCTGAAGTGTGGTGTCATCTCTGAGCCCAATGTGGGTTCCAGCGGATGAATGCAGCGTGTATGGAGCGCGGAAGGGGACATTCTGTGCAGGGGGCTATTGTGACTCCCTTGGGACGTGTGCCTCAGTATGTGCGTGTGTCAATGAGTCCCACACAAGGAGGCAATGTAAGAATTACTGACTGAGTTCTGATGTGGGTGGAGCCAGGAGAGACTGACATGGAAAAAGACAAGCAGAAGGTTAGTGCCGGATACACCCAGCTGGCTGTGTCTGGTCCAGCAGGCACTGATGTGACATCTGGGGGGTGCAGTGTGTGTGCATTGGTTCCAAACACCTCTTCGGTCATGGTACCCAAATATCAGTTGGAGCCCAGGAGTGAAATCCTGGCCCCTCGGAGGTCAATGGTAAAACCTCCATTGACTTCAAGGCAACAAGGAGCTGGGAAATGCTTCATGTTGCAGGTGGAGTGTGATGGTAGAGAGCAGCTTTGGGGCTTCCCAACATGGCTCATGGGTAAAACTGGCTACCACTGCCCCTCAGGGAGGGCAGGAGCCCTCATGGCTGATGGACGGGGCCAGGAGCAGTTCCTGATAAGGAATTCGCTTTGCAACAACTGTAGGGAGAAATCAGCTCCCCCATGCGCTGTGAAATTCCCCCCTAGAACCCAGGTCCTAGCTGGGTAGTTCGGACGAGAATCAGGGAATTCAGTTTCGGAAGCAGGTCGCAGTGTCAGAGAGAAGCATGAGAGCTGCGAGGTGAGTAGCCTGCAGGGATAAAACCTCTCAGCTCTGAAGGGGAGAATACACCTCTGCTGAGAGTGCTGGGCAGGGCCCTGTTGGCTTAGTCATGGCGTGTAATGGCCCCAGTGACAGCAGATGTGTGGGAGAGAGCTCTGGATGCAACGTGTACTCTGTTAGGCAAGGTACAAAGCCAGGGCTTCTGCAGTAGGCGTCAGTGTAAGGAACCCCCCGTACGAGCCAACCAAGCAGCTTTATGGTGTCTCTGTCCTTGGAGAGGAATATGGGGCAAAGGTGGCTCTGCCTCACTCACTTCAGAAACTGGAAAGTCACAAGAGACCAGCAGGGAAGAAGAAAGCACCAGGACGATATTGTTGGGAGAGGTGACCATCCTCCAGTCGTTAGCACTCGACTCCAACCCTGCCTCGGCTGCAGAATTCATTGGTGATCACCGTATATCATATCTATATGTGGTGTCTTAAACTAGACTTCATGGGGTGTGATTTGCAGAGGCACTGAATGCTCCCAGCTCTCGCTAGAGTGAAGACAAGATGTGAATGTTGAGAGAATTTGTCGTCACCCTGCGTGATGGGGGGATGAGCGCAGGGCTGCCAGTCAAAACAGTAAGTTTTATCCCAGCTCTGCTGATGAATCGCTGGAAGTGCTGGGTCTCGAGGGCTGTGGGGAACTTAGGCATCTCACTTTACTTTTGTCTCTCTCTTTCACAATGTGTAAAATGGACCTAATAATAATTGCTACCCACCTACTTCCCTGGAGTTTTGAGAGGGGTTAGTAATGGCTGGACAGTCCCTTGAACAAATAAAATAAATGAGAACTGTTGAGCCTTCTGAAAAATCAGGTCCTGAGCGTTTCAGGCAGGTGCCAGATCACCCCAAAGAAGTTACAAGTTTGGAACTTTGGTTTTAATGAGTCTGTGTAAAATTTTCAAAAGAGTTAAATGATGGAGATGCCCAAGTGCCATTTTCAGAAATGACTCAGCCTGCAGGAGGGCTCCTTATCTCTTCTGCTATTGAAGTAAATGGGACTCAAGTCCCTCAGTCACTTGGGCACTTTAGAAGCATTCTTCTTGGGTTTCTAAGTGTCTAAGGTGATTTTGAAATGGGCATCATCACTATCTGCTGTCATCTGGGGTGTTATGAAAACAAAATCATTGCTGTTGGTGGTGCAGCCCAGTACTATGGTAATGAGCACCATAGAAAAGCCCATAAGCAAATTAATAATTCTGTATGCAGTGCAGTGTCTGTGTGGTACCTCGAGTAATTAAAGCCCTGGGTCACATGTGGAATGATCAGCACAAAAAGAAATATTCAGCAGCTCCTTCATCCCCTGAGCACCATCCTCCCAGAGCAGTGAAGGACCGAGGAGCTGCTAGCATGGAGGGGAATATTAGGATGTGTACATGCTCTGGCAGTGTATATGCACAAGTGAAGAAGGAAGATGAATTAACGTTGCATGAGCAACCTTAGCTCCAGGGTTTCTTAATTCTTGTGCATTTGGCTGTGACTAAGTAAACTAAATAACACTGTTTAATGTTTTAACATAAGGTGAATATTAGAGCAGATTAAAAACCCAAAACCCTGTGAAGTATTTTAAATGCAATAATTCACTTTTTAAATACACATGAGATACCGGCATGTGAAACTGAATGAGAAATTTTTGTTTACATTCTAACTAATCTGTTGACTCATTTGAAATTCCAGAAAATTGAAAAAAAGTCATTTTCTGTTGCATTTTGAGTTTTACAGGCTCTCTCTCCTTCTTCCCCATTTATATTTTTTGCATCTTTTTTATTCTTAAACCTTTTGAAAAAGAAGAGTAAGAAAACAGGGAAACGATATTTTTTCCAACTAGAAAGATGATATAAAAGTTTTTAAAAAGCAAAGGGAAATGAATTGTTACTTTCTCTGTTCTGTGTTATCTAAAATACCCTCAGGAATTCACCTGAGAAAAGGGAAACATGATTTTCCGCGGTTTATAATTCAGCCCAGACTGGAAGGAATTTCAGTGCCACCACTCACTCCTTCCCAGACTGTAAAGGCTGCTGCAATCAATGAAGGCACAAGAGGTTCTCACTAAGATACCAAGAACGTCTTATAATAGAGAGTGTTACGCAGCCTCCATGCTGGGAATCACTTTTAGCCCAGCCTCTCACAAATTGCCATTGGAGGTGGAGGGCGACAGTGAATTGGTCACACTTATGAAACAAGAAGGACCGAGTGCTGCCCATGTTCTGCTGCCCTGCGTAAGGACAGGGTTGCTGATATCCTTTGTCAGCTTTCTTCCTTCTCGGCTCCTAAGACAGGCACTTTATTCCCCTCCTCACCCCCGGAGCTCTGCTCTCCACTGGTTCCAGTTTAAATTCATCTTTCCTGAAGATGGGTGACCAGAGCGGTGGAAGGATTTCAGATGAGCTCTTAGCAGTGCCTTGTGCGATGGCATTAGCACTTCACCTTTACTGGAATTGCCTTGCCTGACACCATCCCACAGCACATTTGTTTTATTTTTTTCCAAAGCTGCATTGAATTTGCGGCTCCGAGTCATCCTGTTTCCGACCCCCCATCCTGATCTCTCCTCTGTCACTTCCAGATGAGGACCCCAACTTTGTTGCAGAAAGTCTTATTAACCTCCAAGAGCATCACTTTCCACTCAGTGCTTTTTTACCCCGTCCTCACAGGCAAGGTCAGCTCCCAGACTGCTGCACTGGGGAGTACATTGGGGGGTGGGTTGCCCTCCATGGAGAAAGAACAGTTAAGAACTATTTAGAAAAGCTGGACACACACATCCATGGGCCAGATCAAATGCATAGGAGGGTGCTGAGGGAGGTGACTGATATGATTCCAGACCCATTGTTTTATATCTTTGAAAACTTTGGTGACTGGGGAAGATCCCAGACAATTGGAAAAAGGAAAATGTGGTGCCCATCGTTAAAAAAAGGAAGAAGGAGAACCAGGGAACCTGAGACCAATCAGCCCTATCTCAGTTCCCAGAAAAATCATGGAGGGGATTCTCAAAGAATCCACGTTAAAACACTTGGGAGAGAGGAAAATGATCAGGAACATTCAGCATTGATTCACCAGGGGCAAGACATGCCTGACCAACCTGATTCCTTCGACAGTGAGAAAACTGGCTCTATAGATAGGGAGGAGGCGGCAGATGTGATATACCTTGGCTTTAGAAGAGTGAATGGGGGCTTGATAGAAGCCTTGAGCTTCCTGAAGCGGGGCTCTAAAGAGGACGGAGTGAAGCTGTTCTGAGTGGTGACAGATGAGAGAAGGAGAAGCAGTGATCTCAAGTTGCAGTGGGGGAGATCTAGGTTGGGTATTACAAAAAAACCTACTTCATTCTACTTCATATGTTCTAGAATGTGTTACCGAGGGAGGTGGTGGGATTTCCATTCCGAGAGGATTTAAAGTCCCAGCTTGACAAAGCCCTGACTGGGATGATTTAGTGAGGATTGGTCCTGCTTTTAGCAGGGAGGTTGTCTTGGTGACCTCCTAAGGTCTCTTCCAACTCTACAAATCTATGTTTTTACAGGTCAAGCCAAACTTTCCCTTGTCACAGATATTCTTTTCTGAAAATGCTCTTTACTTTACTTTGATTTTAACACATTTTCCATTACTGCACATGCAATACACTAATTATTACACATGATTTAGAATCGAGCTCCCTCTCCCTGTGTTGTGCCCCAGGGTTCCCTGCTCTGGGGACTGTGCCACACACTTAGGGGCAGGTGTCATGAATCCTGCATTTCTCCTGCACTTACCTGAGCAAACCACACTGGCATCATTGTCGTGTGAGCACTGAGAGGGCCCCAGGGCAGTGACAGGGCATCGCCAGAGATGAGGCTCATTTCCATTGCAATGAAACGTGTCCTTCCAAACAGAGCCTGTTCCCTTCCCAAAATACCCTCCTCCTGGGGCTGATACAGCAAATCCGCAGTCGAGCTGATGACAGAGAACGTTGGCATCTGCTAAATCCCAGCGTGAGTCACACAGGGTTCCCCAGTCACCAAGGACCTGGAGCTCCACCCTCCCTGAGCACTCTGTGCTGCCGTTCACCAGCCTGAAGCCTGTGAGCCCAGGAAAAAAGGGAGAAGGGGATTAGAGACGGAACCTTGGAGCTATTTCATGGGAAATATTTTAAGAAAGGAAAGTTAGAGCCATTTGATCCTTTTCTCATTAAATTGGCCTCTTTGAGGTTTTGATCCAGCCCAACCCACCCTGCTCCCTACACAGGGATATCAGTACATTGCTTCACCTTCAACTTGTATGCAGATAATTGGGATTGTAAAGACAGGTGCTGAATTCTTACGTGAGCATATGGCGCCAGCATCTTTTGCATGTGAGCACGTCTGATTCTCGGGTGGGATCCTGGGACAGGAAAAGAGGAGAGACTCATTTCCCACACACTGGAATCTTTCAGTCCAGATCTGCCCTTGTCCTTCCCCAAAGTGAGCGCCTCCTGGGAGAGATGCAGCGACTCCACACTGTAGTTCATTACAGATCACGTTTGCAGCATGGAGATCAAAGTGTGCGTCACAGACTGTGGCCCACGTGTTTCCATGTATGACCTCCACACGCCCTGAGCAGGCACCTTCCCCTCCGACCAGCCGAGGCTTAATGTGTCCTAAAAAGTCAACAGAGGCTGGAAGTTATCCAGGGGGCTTTGGGAGCTGGGATGCCTGAGTCTCATGAAACTTTGTCCGAAAACTCATTTTGGTTTTGTGGTCAAGGGAAGGCAGCAATACAATTAAAATGGCATTATATAAGAATGAGAATAAAGGACATTAGAGGAAATCAGTATACGTGAGGAGTTCCAAAATAAAGAAAACTCGTAAGAGGCGCTAAAGACATCAGTATAAAACCCATGGCTGACAGAGCTATGAACAACGAGATTTTAAGTATGTAAAGTGCAAAGAAACAGATCCCACCCCCCAACGATGGTGTAGCTACATTAGAAATGCAGATGGTAAAATTGTGAATAAGAACACACAGAAGGAAGAAATGAATGATGAATACTTTGACTTTGGGGGGAGAACACGTTATCTATTCTTATGTTTGTTAGAATAGAGACTTACACAGCTAACTCTCTGTTACTGATTATATGTTTGTTTCATTTATTGTGCAAAGTCACCAATGATGGGAATTACACAGCCTCCCTACATAACAATACTATAATATTCTAATATTTAATTAGCCCTATTGTTAGACAGCTTTTCCTAACGTTGAATCTGAATCTCCCTCGGTGAAATCATAGAATCATAGAATCCTTCGCCTGGAAGGGACCTCAGGAGGTCATCGAGTCCAGCCCCAGCCTAAAGTGGGATCAACCCCACTAAATCATCTCAGCCAGGACTTTCTCAAGCCGGGACTTAAACACCTCTAGGGATGGAGACTCCACGACCTCAGTGTAAGTCAGTTATGTCCAGTGCTACCCTGCACAACAACTGGCAAACAATCTTTCACATTTTTGAAGACTGTTATCGGGTCCCCTCAGTCTTTTTATTCTCTCTACTAAAAATGTCCAATTTGTTCGATATTTCCTCATGGATAAAGTTTCTGACAACTTTTACTCTGTTTTCTGCTCTCCTCTGGAAACTCTCCAATTTGTCCTCAATTTTCTTAAACAGTGATGCGAAAAACTGAACCCAGCACTCCAGCTGAGGCCTCAGCAGTGCATAGCAGAGTACGACAATTTCCTCTTCATTGTCTCATATGACAGTCTTGTTAGTCAAACCCAGAGTGACAGTTCCCTTATTCACAGCAGCAGCACGGCTTTTCAGACTGTGATTCACTGTAACCCCCACCATTTTCTGCACTACTGCTGCGGAGTCAGGTTTTTTTAATTTATAGTTGATGTTTCTCTCCTGTCTTGTGCTTTGCACTTGTCTTTATTTATCAAGATTATTTTGAACTTTAATCCTGCCTTCCAGAGAGCTTGTGAACCCCCCTCACCTCAACATAATCCACAAGCTGTGCGAGCACATTCTCCAATCAATATCCAAGTCCTTTAGGAAAATATCCAATTGTACCAGACTCAGGACAGTTTTGTTTTTTGTTCCTTTTTTATTCACAGGATCAGAGCAATTGCCAAGAGCACGGACAAAGCACCTGACAGCCTGCAGGCCGAGGTCTTACCTAAAGCTCAGCATTTCCCTCAATATCTCGGCTGACTCACCTTCTCCCTTGCACCCTGCTTCTGGAGACAGACATTTAGTCCCCTTCCCTGCAGACCCTGCCTCACCCTCTCTTCTACTTCTTCTTCAGTCACTCACTCAGACAGTGGAACAGTGGCTGAAGCACAAAGGGCATATGACTACCAGGTAATACCATGCAATGCCAGCCAGAAAAGCGCATGAGACTGTCCATTTTCAATATCAGGGGACACTGGAAACAAGCAGTCCGTGTCTGTATTAGTGAGTGCTTTGAAAATATCCAGTGGAGTGTCTACACACAAAAGTTTTCTTTCAAAATTCAATGGCTCCTTTGGAAAGAGTTCCTCCACTCCTGGTTCAGGAATTGCGCCATCTTTCGAAAGCTTCTTTCATAAGAAATCATGTGTAGACGCTTCACAGGCCCTGATCTTTTGATCCCTGGCCCATTCGTTCCAAAGAGCGGGGCCTGTGAGGTCGCTCACTTTCGAAAGGGCAGATCACTGTTCTGATCAGCTTCTGTGTGTGTGGACGCGCTCTTTGAAAAAAGTTCTTTCAGAAGAGATCTTCCGGAAGGACATATTTGGAAAGAACTCCGGAATGGAGATGTAGCCAACGTGGGCAGCGTTACCTCCTGGGCATGTACACACACTTCTTTCTTTATTTGGTTAGTTGGGCTAAACTGCACGATTGAAAAAACTGAATCACCATTAATCGCACTATTGATCAAGGGGCTGCAGAGTTCCCCACCCTGACTTGAGTCTGTGTGGTGGCCATCTCAGCTGCGTGGCCGCCCATGGCTGGTGTCCCTGCAGCTCTAGGGATGCACCCAGCTGGCGTTCCCATTACTGCTGGCAGGACTCCTAGACACAGGGCTTCTGGGACTTCCCCACCTCCGAACCCAGGTTCCAAGGGATGGGGCTGCTGGTGGGGCTAAGCACCCTATACAACTCCCACCCAAGGGCTGCTTGTGTCCCCCACATCCTGGCCAGGGTTTCCCATGGCTGCTTGTGCTGGCAGGGTTTGCACCCCACGCCGTTCCCAGACATGGGGCTACTGTGTTTCTCTCACTCTTGCCTTGATACTGTGAGACCCCTAATGCATTTTTCTAGGGCTGTCAATTAACAGTTAACACCTGCAAATAACATGAATAACGTGTTAATTTTTTTATCCCCTTAAATCTGTCCTGTATTAATTGCAGGCATTGACGTGTGTTAATGGACAGACGTAATATTTAGCGTATCTGTCAAGTACATACCATGCAATGCCAGTCACAAGTGTGCCAGGAGAATGTCTGTTTCCACTTTCAGGTGACATTGGAAACAAGCAGTGGGCAGCATTAGCTGTTGCAAATGTACACAAACTTCTTCATCTGAGCGATTGGCTGAACAGGAAGTAGGACTGGGTGGCTCTGGTTTCTCTGTCCATTAGGTCTTATATTCTCGCAGTACATTGGCTCCTGATTTAGTCTGTCTCTCCTCACCCACCCCCAGTTGTTCCCACTTGTTGGGAGTTCCAAGCAGCCCCAGCCCCCCATCTCCTTGCTCAACAAGTCACAGTCTCTGCCCCTCAACTCGCTGTTCTATTTCCCTCATCTCGCTAATCCAGTCAGGCAGCCCCAGGTGCTTTATCCAGCCAGTTGCCCTCTCCCCCTCTTTCTCCCTGTCCCACTTTCTCTCCCCATCACACACCAGTCTGCATTGTCAGAATGTCCCACCATCACCTCCCCATGCACAGAGCCGTCCCATACATCTCGGATGATGCAGAGTGGCTGCACCAGACCCTGCTTGGGGGCCCCAGGGCAGCCCCTCAACCATCCTGGAGTGTAGCTAAGTCACAGTGTGGCCCAGAGGATTACCTGGGGGAGCAGCCTGGTGTGGTTGCAGCCTGCTCTGCTCTGCCCTTCCCGCCCTCTGGCCCCTCTCACGCAGTCTCTGCAGTGGTGGGATCTGGAGTGTCCCAGCAGCCTGCTCTGCTCTGCCCTTCCCTGCCCTCTCCCAGCCCCCTGCCCTCGGCTTCACTGCAGCAGCAGGAAGTGAGGCCCTAGTGTGGAGAAGTGGAGCCCAGTGGACTGGGAGAGCGTGGTGGGGGGAAGTGGAACAGACTGAGCTACCTCTGCAGCTCCCACCAGTGCAGTGACTTGGTGGGGGGCAAACCCCTGATGCTGCCCCTCGCCAGCCCCTAGTGATCCCCCAGCTCCATTACTCAGGGGAGGAGATGGGAAGGGGAGGGGCAGAGCAGGAACACGGCTGGGGCAATAGTGGAGCAGGGACAAGATGGAGGTGGCAGGGCTTGTGTGTGGGGGGTTAACCTGGGTCCCAGCTGTGGGGTACTCAGGAGTGGGGTTGCCCCAAACTTTGCGCCCCACAAGTGGTGACAGACTTGCCCCTTGTCCCAGTGCACTCCAGTCATTCACTCCAGTCTGGTTCTCTCCCCTGCTGAATTCAGTTCACGTCCCTTCCACCCTGCGGTGCCTGGAGGCAAAAGGGGAAGTTGGTCTCCCTGGGACAGAGCGCCCTGATTTGTCCTGCAAGAAAGTACTTAGAGGAGAAGCCCAGCAGGTGGGGTGGGATAAAGAGTTAAGTACCTGTCAGCCCAAATCTGATGCCACAGGAAGGAATCCCCACTGGGGGCAGAGTGGGAAGGAGGAAAATGGCCTATTCAGCTCAGTTACTGAATGCCCTCTGGGAAGGGACAGCTCTGTTCCCCTCAGTCCTGACAAGAGGGCCAAATACAGAGGATCCTGTGAACAGACTGCATGTGTTTTGTAGGTGTTGTTTTTATGTGAGGTGAAACTTAGTGGTGTGTAAAATAACTCTGATTCTTGAAAAGGGCACAGTAATCCGGAGAGGTTGAAACATTCCTGTGGTTATCAGATTTGGGAAAGCAGGATTCTTTCGAAGATGGGGTTTACTTTCATAAGAGCAGCATCTATACTGGTTTTCTTCTTTCAAAAGAAGCTCTTTCGAAATAAGAATATGCAAATGAGGTGTCAAATATGCAAATCATATGCATTGTCAATTTCCCTCATGTGCATGGCTCTTTCAAAAGAGGAGTGAAAGCGTAGATGCCCCCTGAGTGACTGGCTGAACAGGAAATAGGACTGAGTGGACTTGCAGATTCTAAAGATTTACATTCTTTTGTTTTTGAGTGCTGTTTAGCAAACAAAAAACCTCCATACGTATGTTGTGCCTTTGCAATAAAGAGCTTACACTTCAGTACTTGTGGTCGGAGGCAAATTGAAAAATATGCTTTCTTACTGTCAATGCAAATATTTCTAATAAAATTAATAAGATTGAGTGCTGTATGCTTTGAATTATGTGTTATAATTGAAATCAATATTAACAATGTCGAAAAAAAACAAAATATTTATTACATTTCACTTGGCCTTCTATTGTTTAATTTTTATAATTGTGAGTACCGGAAAACCTCAGTTAACACACTCACACCAGTGATTAAACAAGAACACACTGAAGCCCTCCTAAAGATAGGTCAGAGTGATGGGGTGATGGACGGAGATGTTCTGATCAACACAACATACACCAGGGAAAGGGTGGTAATGAACCACATGAGACAGGCGGTACACAACTAGTTAATATCAGAGGATAAAAGGAGTCTTTTTTTTGGTCTCAGGGGGAGTGGCCATCGTAAAGTGTGCTGATGTGCAGGTGAAATTACAGACACTGATCCAGGGATCTCGTTCTGTACTTTGTCAGCAACAAACCCAGCCCTCGCCAATGACCCGAATCTACAGTTTTTTTGGACAGTTTGACTGTGGCCTCTTGCACAGAGCTGGGCAACACACCAAGAGAAAACCTACGCAGCCAACACCCCTGGGAGGAAGGGAAGTGTCATCTCCATTTTACACAAGGGGAAACCAGCCTGGGGACACTGTGGCCAAAACTATCCAACTCCACTGATTCTGGGAGCCCAGTTTGAGAGACCCACATCCTGCTTTTCCCGCGTACTGAGGCTTGTGCAGCACGCCTCCCACGGACCTCAGTGTACAGCACAGAGTGCTCAGCTCTTCTGCAGATCAGACACTCACAGTCTCAATGGCCACCCATCAAAGGAGGAACACGTCATTAGTGACCAGCTGTGAAATTTTTGGCCTCAGTGACTTGCCAGGTATGACGGAGGAACTCTGTGGCAGAGGCAGGGATAGAATCAGTTTTCCCCAGGGCAGCATTCACCTGCTTTAACAAGAGACCTCCATCCTGTGTCTGCAGCCCCCTGCCTCACATACAGCACACTGGAAAGTATCAGACGTGTAGCTGAGCTAGTCTGTGTCTTCAAAAACAACAAGAATTTCTGTGGCACCTTATAAACTAACATATTTTGGAGCACACAGTAAAGTTTCTGCAACAAACAAGGCAAAGACTTTGCAGACAAGAGACGCCACAGTCCTGAGTCAGAGCATTGTCTGTCTAGTGCACTGAAAGAGGCAGGAGACAGTTACAAGCTCTCATGCAATGAAAGTGCGTATCTCAATGCACCTATATGATGGGCCTCAATGAAGTTGCAAAGATCATTTGAATTCTGCCATTTCCTTATTTCCTCCTGCTGAGATTTGCAGCTGTGCTGTTCCCACCAGGAATGTTTTGTGCACGGTGCCCTCGGATTTCCAAAGGAGGTCGGAATAACAGGAGATGGGGATGAGGAGGTTTTGTTGGAGGATTCGGCAGAACTCATGGGTACAGAGTCCCATTCCAGACTCTGGGAAGGGCTGTGCCTGAGTGATCACAGACCCTTCTTCCCTCCTGTCACATCCCCTCACCCTTCTGCTCTGTGCAACCTGTCCCTGCCCATCCTTCCTCTTCCCCATCCCTTGAACTCTGCCAGCTGCATTCTCCTGATCTACCCAGTTCCAGTCTCTGCTCCTCAAGCTTCTCATTCTTGTCCCAGGCTCCACTGACTTCCTGAGAAGACTGCAATACGTTGGTGACCTACCAGAAAACACTATCCTAGCAACCATGGATGTAGAGGCTCTGCATACCAACATCCCACACAAAGATGGAATAAATGCTGTCCGGAACAGTATCCCTGATGATGCTACAGCACATGTGGCGGCTGAGCTCTGCAACTTTATACTCACACACAACTATTTCAGATTCGGTGACAATATATACCTTCAAATCAGCGGCACAGCTATGGGTACCCGCATGGCCCCTCAATATGCCAATATTTTCATGGCTGACCTAGAACAACGCTTCCTCAACTCTAGTCCACTAACATCCCGGCTCTATTTACGCTACATTGACGACATCTTCATCATCTGGACCCATGGGAAGGAGACTCTGGAGGAATTCCACCGGGACTTCAACAACTTCCACCCCAACATCAAGCTCAGCCTGGACCAATCTACACAGGAGATCCACTTCCTTGACACTACCGTGCTTATACACAATGGACACATCAGTACCACCCTGTACCATAAACCCACTGACTGCTACACCTACCTTCATGCCTCCAGCTTCCATCCCAGACACACCACACGATCCACCGTTTACAGCCAAGCACTTAGATATAACCGCATTTGTTCCAACCCCTCCGACAGAGACAAACACCTACAGGATCTGCACCAAGCATTCTTGAGACTGCAATACCCACCTGAGGAAGTGAGAAAACAAATCAACAGAGCCAGACGTGTGCCACGAAGCCTCCTGCTACAGGGCAAGCCCAAGAGAGAAACCAACAGAACACCACTAGCCATCACCGACAGTCCTCAGCTAAAACCTCTACAGCGCATCATCAAGGATCTACAACCCATCCTGGACAATGATCCCACACTTTCACAGGCCTTGGGAGGCAGGCCTATCATTGCTCACAGACAACCTGCCAACCTAAAACAAATCCTAACAAGCAACTATACAATGCACCACAGTCACTCTATCTCAGGGACCCATCCATGCAACAAACCTCGTTGCCAGCTCTGCCCACATATACACACCAGCAACATCATTACAGGACCTAACCGGATCAGCCACACCATCGTGGGTTCATTCAGCTGCACATCTACCAATGTAATTTATGCCATCATGTGCCAGCAATGCCCCTCTGCCATATACATCGGACAAACTGGACAGTCTCTACGTAAAAGAATAAATGCACACAAATCAGACATCAGAAATGGCAATATACAAAAACCCATAGGAGAGCACTTCAATCTCCCAGGACACACAGTAGCAGATTTAAAAGTAGCTATCCTGCAGCAAAGAAATTTCAAGACCAGACTCCAAAGAGAAATTGCTGAGCTACAATTCATCTGCAAATTCAATACCCTCAGCTCAGGATTAAACAAAGACTGTGAATGGCTGGCTAAATACAAAAGCAGCTTCCCCTCTCGTGGAGTTCACACCTCCAGATCTACTGATGACAATACAACTCAGCCTTCCTGACTGAGCTAGCCTCGTTATCCCCAGCCTTGCTCTGGCCTATTTATACCTGGCCTTGCAGATTTCCAGGACCAGCATCTGAACAAGTGAGTTAACTCACGAAAGCTCATGCTCTAAACTTTTCTGTTAGTCTATAAGGTGCCACAGGACACTTCGTTGCTGCTACAGATCCAGACTAACACGGCTACCCCTCTGATACTTGACAAGATTGTACTGGAGCATTTGGCAAATATTTGCTGACAGCAAATCTCCGGGTGCAGGTTCCATTCCAGGCTCTGGAGAGATGCACGAGCTGGTGGTGACTGACCTTCTCCTGTTCTCTGAAACCCAACACCATCCACCCAGTCCCCTCCGTCCTGTCCCTGTCCTGTCTCTTCCCCATCCCTCTTCGTGTCCCAGTCCCATTGTCCTTCTCTACCCAGTTCCAGTCTCCTCCCCAGTCTCATTGCCCAGGAAGTCCTAGCCTTCACCTCTGGCTTCTCCAGCCAAGTCTCTGTTTTCCCCCTTTCCCTCTGCTGCCCTGCCCCTCTGGGGTCCTCAGCTGATCTGTTTCTCAATCCACTACTGCCTTGGTTTGTCCTGTCTGCCCCAGCCCCACTGTCCCTCCCTGGAAGTCTCATCCAACCTCAGGGCTTCTCTCCATGAACACTTGTTAGGGTGTAAGTTTACCCCACACTCTCTTGCTGCACACCAAGGCTACGTCTACGTGGCAGCACTCTTCCGAAAGAAGACATTTCAAAATAGCTATTTTACAATATCTTATTTTGAACTGACACAACCACACACACAAATGTGTTTTGAAAAACCCCAACTAAGTCAAAATGGCATTTCCAGGTCCATGGGGATATTTTGCAATTGTGCCACTGGAGGCCGTTGTGGCTTATTTAGAAATAGCACCGTAGCGGGTACAAACAGCATGTGCATTATTTGGACACTACCAAAGTTATTTCAGAATAACTGCTGTTATTTCAAGGTAACTTTGCTGCGCAGACACAGCCCAGAGGTTCATGTGGACCCAGCTGCTGCGCACTAACATGTCCCTGGTGCTTTGAAACGGGAGCACGTCACAGTGCACTAGAGAACTGTTTGTGAGCAGCAGCACAGGGCACATGGACTCGTGGTGCTCGGCACGACAGTGCAGGGGAGATTCACACCCCAGCTGCCACATGTGTTCGGGTAACTCTGCTCTCAGCCTTCCACACCCCACACTGGGGGCTTGTTCTCATTTCTTTGCCCAGTAGGTCTTAGACTTTCCCCACACCTGATTACGGAATTGGTCTGTCTCTCCTCACGCACCCCAGTTCCTCCCACTGGTTCCCAGGCCCTGATTTCTCACTAAGCCGTTCCCCAGCTCCCCCTCTCCTTGCTCATCAAGTCACACTGTCTGTCCCCCAACTCACTGTTCTAGTTCCCCTGTCTAGCTAACCCAGTCTGCCAGCCCCAGCCCCAGGCTCTTTACCCAGCCAGCCACCCTCTTCACATCTTCCTCCCTGTCCCACTTTCTCTCCCCACCACACACCAGCCTCCAGGATCGCAATGTCCTGCCACCACCACCCCATGGGCAGAGCCGACCTATATGGAGGACGATTCTGGGTGGCCGCCTCAGACCCTGAGCTCTGTGAGGTCTCACGGCAGCCCCTCAGCCATCCTGGAGATGGGTCCCAGTGTGGCCGGGCCTGGGAGGTTACTTTGGGGAACACCCTGGTGTGGGGCAGCAGCAGGGGTTGGCCCCTCTCCTCCACTCTCTGCACTGGTGGGATCCAAACCCTCCCAGCAGCCTGCTCTGCCCAGCCCTGCCCAGCCACACCCACTCCCAGAGCACTGACATCAGCTTCACCACCGCAGCTTGAAACTGAGGGCCCTGGCTGGGGAGAAGTGGAGCCCAGTGGGCTGGCAGAGTGTGGTGGGGTGGAGTGGAGCAGGCTGACCGGCCTGTCCACTCCCACCATGGTAGGGAAGGTGGGGGGAAGGTTCTGGCAGCTGAGAGCAGGAGCACCAGCAGTTCTGAGGCTGGAGCAGCCTGGAGCTGGGTGCAGGGAGCTGCTGGGGTGAGTGACGGGGGCCTTCAGCACAAGCCCAGTGCAGAGATACCATCTGCAAAGAGGCCTCTCAGGCCAGACTTGGAGGGGGATTGTAACCCCTAAGAAGGCTGGGGAGATGGGCCCTGCCACCTCGAGCATGAGGGTGGGTGCCAGTGGCTGCCACCAGAGCAAGTGTCTGACCCGCAGCATCCCTGCAGCACAGCCACGGCCTGGGACGTGTGAGGGACGGACTGGCAGCCTCCCTTCCATTCCTGTGATGGCTGTTTGGGTGCCCCTGTGCCCAGGGAGTGGGGCTGTGTGTTTCCTGTAACCAACCTCGTTTCTAAAATAGCTGCTCTTTAAACCATTGTGTTTGCTTTGGACTGTACCCAGGGCACCCACGGGGGCTGCCGCGCTCCTTCTGCTCTCCCAGACATGGTGAGCGGGGGATGGGCACTGCCCACGGGGTCCCAGCTGGGGGTTGGAGCTGAGTGCCTGAGATGATACAGCGCCTGTAGGACGGGAGCTGGCTGGGGGATGAGGCTGGAAGCCACCAGAACCCATATGCAGCACCCAGCTGAAGGGCACCATGAAATTTAGAGCAATTTAGCTCCCCAGATTCAATGGTGCCCCACTCAGCTGCATGTTTTGCACATCAGCAGGAACAGCCCTGACTGTATACAATGATGAGGGACAGCAATGAGGATGGGGGCAACCCCCCCACACCTTACCAGGTGCAAAGATTGGGTCCCTCAGGAGAGTGGGAGGGGAGCCCTCGAGGTCAGGCCGGCTTCTGGGTGCAAGAGAGGACTCAGATGCTTTCACTGGCCCATTTCCCTAGGAAAGTACATAAGGCAGCAAAGTGCGCTACAGAAACAAGCCCACTCCCTGCTTACACCAAGTTAGGGAATTTACATCTGCAAGGGCCAATATAGTTCAAAATCTTTAAAGTTTCAAAGGCCTGGTAATGAAGAGCCTTTTTACTAATTTTTCCCTCCTTCCTTTTTTATTTATCTTTAAATTCTCAGCAGGTGCAGAAACCCCCCTCCACGGTACCTGCTGCCCTCAGGAGAATTTTACGTTTTTCCCTTCAATGCTCAAACCAGCAAAGGGATAAGAAGAAACACAGCCTGGAGCTCCCGTTGCCGGGGAACTGCTTAAACTGTTGGAATGACAGGAAAATATTCTACTCTTCTCAGTGCTATTTCACCAGAGTGTATTCGTGTTGTGGAGTGTTAAAAAGATAAGAGTTTAACATAAAACTGATAATTGGCCTGGAGCTGGAGCGTTAACTACTGAGTCACAACAAACGGCGCCATAATGTGACAGCCTCTGTGCCGAATCTGCCAGGCACGAGAGATTTTTAATTTTCCACTGTTGGTTTGCACAAAACAGCCTGGGACGTGCTCTGGCCTCATGCTAATTCTGGCCATCCTGGGAGGTTCCTCCCAGTCCCTGGTCACCCTGTGAAAGTGGGAAAAGTTCTCAATAAATGCCCCAATCTCCATTCATTTCTCCAGTGACTCTGGCCCAGGGTCTGGGCCTGGATTTTACTCTCAGGGTTGGATTTTCCAAAGCACCTCATTGATGTTGGAGTTTATGCACCATTTCAAAAGTGACTCAGAACCTTTTCAAGGGCCATTTAGGTGCCTGGAAATGCAGACAGGTGTCCAGTGGGATTTTCCAAAACTTCTTGAGTTTAACCGCAGGCACATGTAAGACTCCCTCAGGACAGCTCGCTGCAGTTTTAGACAATGACATATCTTTTAAAATCTGGCCTATGGGCACAGCGGAGTAACTGGCTCAATGAAAGTCAATGCAAGTTTGGCACTCAATTCGTGCTGGCAATATTCGAAATCCCAGAAGTCAGCGGTTAGAGGGGAATGGTCACATTATTTGCACGCAGGCGACAGTTTTCCTTAATTTCTTCCCTGATAATGATCCCACTATACCCCAGTATTTTCTGCCAAATTATCAGCTACCAACTACGGTCACAGGGCCTGTGGTGCAGACACACCAGCACCACTAGTGCCTGAACAATCAACCAAATCATAAGCAAGCTTGAGCCCCGCACAGACGGCAGCTCCTGGCTAGGTCACAGGTCCCTCCCAAATGAGCCCCGCCCCTTGCCACGGGTATCACAGCTGGGCCACGACCCTCCCATGCCGGACTCACACTCTGAAAGTAACACTAAAGTGTTCAAAGGCAAAGGAAAGAGTGAACAGTGAACGTGAAAATGGGAACACGTCACAGTCACACCAGGGGATCCTCAGTGCCCAGTGACATAAAAGTAACAGCTCAGTATTAACAGCCACAGGACGTGCCCTGGCTTTGTTCATTTCTCATGAGGGTCATAGGCACAGAGCACCCTGGGGGTTCAGGCCCTTTGGTCTCAGGGGATTTGCCTGCTAGGACTAAGGTGGCTGATTCTTACCTGAACACGTCACTCCAGCATCCTCTGCATGAGAACAGTCACTTTCACCCCAATTACTCTTCCCGCAGTCCCAGAGAGCAGACTCAGTACCACGACAGGCAATTTCATCCAGCCAAATTGATCCAGATCCTGGTCCAAAATGAGCTCTCTCGTGGGCACTGAGAGCAGCTCCACATCCCAGCTGCTTACAAACAACTTCAGCATCTGTCTTGTCCCATCTGTCATCACACACTGTCCCCCACTGCTCCTGGTGTTTAACCTCCACTCTCCCGGCACAGGGGCTGCCTCCATCCACCAGCCTCAGCTCTTCAGCACCTGCAAAGAGAGAGATACAGAGCAGGGTCAGAGCGAGCAGGGACCCCTGTTCCCAGCGTTATCATAGCAGAGTCTGTGTCTGGCAGCAGGGATCTGTGCCCACAACCAAGAGACTGGGACATGCCCAGAGCTGTCTCATGGCACCACCGTCTCCTATTGCAGGGCTCACACTGGGGCTCTCAGTGCTGCAGCTCTGCCGTGTTCTCCTCACTCTGGTGATTTGGATGTTTCTACCTGTCCCGTGAGAACCTGATGAAAGGTGCCAACTCCCGGAGTTTCCCTTATTCCAAATGGCCCCATCACCTGTCCCTGTTGCTGGAGCTGAAGCCAGCAAGATACCACCATCTCCATAAAGTCTGTCAGTGCGTGGGAGTGAGGTTGCTCTGGGAAAATTTGGCTGCCATCTCCCACTGAAGCCTACAGGGAATAGGGCTGTCCCTGTATGTCCCACAGGGCTGAAGGGGACCCAAAACTGTGACCAAGCAGCAGAAACCCCATGAAAGGAAGAAAGGGGAAGAAGGGTGCTGGGGGAGAACAGGCAGATTCAGGGGTTGCAAGGGAATGAGGTAAAGATGAGGAATGGGCCAGTGAGAAGGGTGTGGGAGATTCTGGAGAAAGGGCTGGAGGGAGGGAGGGACAAGGAGAGAGTCTGGGGCAGGATGGAGAGATGGGATGAAGATCTGGAAGGGGATGAGGAAGGAACAGGAGTAAGGAGGTGGGTCTGGAGTGGGAGTTGGGCTGGAGGTTGGAAAGGAGGCAGGAGTGAGAAATGAGGAGATGTGAAGCATCAGGGTGGGAGGGAGAGAGTGGGAGGGAGAGCAGAGGGGCCGTGGGAGACATGGGGGGAAGAGGGGATCTAACGGGGGAGAAGGAGGAGGGAGGGATGGGGCTGGTGATCGTGTGTAGGACAGGAGGGAGGGGCTCTAAGACAGGGCAGCAAGAGGCAGAGGAGGACATGGGTGTGGAGCAGAGGGTGGGAGGGAGGTGAGGTAGCCTGGAGCAGGGTCACTTATGGGAGCACTGGGGAGGATGGAGAAGTGTTGCGGGGGGGTAAGGAGATGGGGAGAGGCTCTGGAGCAGGGGAGAGGATGGAGCATTCAGGAGGGGAACAAGGTCAGGAGTGGGAAGTGGGAAGGGGCACAATGGAAGGAGATCTGGGGAGGGGAGGGGAGAGGTCTCTCGCCTGGGGGCAGTGCTTCCCAGGGCCAGGCAGAGACATTGTGGGAGGAGGGGCACAGTGAAGTTTTGCTCTTTGACAATGTTGAAACCAGCCCTGTGGTGCTGACGGGACATTGGGAAGTGAACAGCTGACATCAGTGGGAATTTCTCCAGTTCATCCCCAGCAGTAAGAAAAGCTCCGTGTGCCCATGTGAACCTGCTGCCCTGGCTAGTTCAGAGCCTGTCAGGTTTTCCCCCCAGCTCCCTCCCCTGCCAGAGGACGTGCACCCGACGGGGCGTGAAGGCAGAACTGGGCAATGGATGGCGGTTCCCATCTCAGGGGAGGGGAGGGTAAGCGCCGTCCCCAGCTGAGCAGCCAGGGGGCGCCGTGCAGTGCAGAGGCAGCGAAGGGCGACTGGTCCCCTGTGGTTCTCACCCCGCAGGGGCAGAGGGGCCGAGGGGATTCGAACCGCCCGGGGCAGACGGAGGAACGGGGCTGGGCGGCTCTGATAGTCTCAGGTCTTTTAACCTGTGGTGCTCGGCAATCCTGCTCATCCCCACCCCCCGCGTTTCCTCTCTCCACTGCCCCAGGGGTCAGGCGCCAGCCCAGTGTGGGGCCTGCAATTCCAGGCCAAGAGCGGCTCCTGGGGATGCGGCTCAATGGGCCGGGCACAGGACTGAGCTGAACCACAACGGCCTCTCTGGCCTGAAATCGGCGCAGCCACACGGACACGAGCGCCACAGGCTCCAGCACTCAGAGCAGGAAGTGGGGCTGGGAAGGACAAGAGCTGCCCAGGCATTTCCCTCTGCCCGGGTCTCCGGCGGTGCTGGAAGTGCTGCTGCACCCGCTGGCGTAACACGGTTTCCATCCGCGCCGGGTTTGCAGTTTGGGTAAACGCTCTCAGGAGCATCACACCACAAACTGCTCCAGGGTCCCTCCCTGCTGGGCTCTTCCCAGCCTCCTCCCCTGGGCTCCTCTCCCCTCCCTCCACCACCTTCTACCTGGCCTCTGTTCTGCAGCCACTGGCTGCTCCTTCCCCAGATGACCACCACACGCTGCCCCACTCCCTGCCGTGGGCTTTTCTCCCGGTTCCCAGCTCTGAGATCCAGCCTCACAGCCCTGTTGTCTCTCGAGCTGTTTGCATCTCTGGGGCTGTGCAGAGGCAAAGCTGGCAGCTGGGAGAGAGGCCGTTCACAGGGAATGTGAGGCGGAGTCACTGCAGACATAACCATGGGATACTGGCTGGAGGAACTGCTCCCTGGGACAAGGTTTGCAGACCCAGCCCTGTCCCTGTGTTTGGCAGCAAACACAGACACCATTCTATTGCCCGAAGTTACAGCTACCTGCCGAATGCCACTGTGCCCCTGGAGCAGGCTGGCTGCAGCATAGAATGGCTGAGCTTGGGATAAAATATTTATGGAACCTCCCTGGAGCTCAGAGAACTGGGCAGGTCACACCATATGTGCCCAGACCTCCCTGTTCTTTCCATGCCCATTACTCATAACACTTGTTC
Organism: Carettochelys insculpta; assembly: GCF_033958435.1. NCBI lineage: Eukaryota > Metazoa > Chordata > Testudines > Carettochelyidae > Carettochelys > Carettochelys insculpta. The sequence goes on along the minus strand of NC_134137.1, from coordinate 234,974,934 downwards.
TTCTGAAATCCACAGGGAAGGTGATTCAGGTGCCGCTCTGTCCATCCCAGTGCCAAAGGAAACCCCTGGGCCTGGTGCGCGTGAGTTAAAAAGGGGCTTTTTTCAATCAAGGGAACTCGGTGATGTTCACATGTGGCAGGGCCCCAGGCTCTGCTCGAGCTCAGTGCTCACACAGCCCTAGTCCCTGGCACATGGGCAGAAAATAACAACAGTCAGCAGTTCCCCTGTTCAGAAATCCCCCAGCCTGTCCTCCATTCAGCCCTAATGGGCTTTGTTCCTTTGTCTCCTGTGGATCCCAGTCAGAACTCCATTGAACTGGCTTCTCCTTCCAGCACACACAGTCTGACACCCATCACCTGGCCCCTGCCTTGGCAATGTGGCAATTCCCTGGCTTTAGCTCTGCCCTGACCATATCCCCAGGGCCTTGGGGAGCAGCGCCCAATGTCTACAGCTGTTCTTACTACATACAGAATCTTGATTGCTCCCTCTGTTGAGCCTATACCACAGTGCCAGTCATCAGCACTGGCTTCCATGAGGTCTGTGGTTGCCTTGGGATTGAAGACTCCCTCATGGCAGCTATCAGCTCCTTTCAGGATACCCAGGGCTGGATTTCCAGTCAGGCACAGTATGCCTGTGGCTAGTGACACCCGTGTGCCGGAGCACCGGAGGTTGACAAGTGTGTGATTTTCAAGACGTCAGTTGCCAGGGGCTTTCGCAATTGTGGGCTGTGGTATTTTGGGTTTCTTGCTGCCCCTCTGCTGCTGGCTGCACTGCTTGGGAGTTCTTTGGGTGCAGGGACTCTCCTGAACAGTCCCGTTGTGGCTGCTCCACAAGCCCCTTGTCTCACGTCCTGTCCCGTCCCCTCCTCTCAGGTGACAATTGCTGCCTATGCAGGATTCTTGTCTGAGGGACGCAGAATTTATTACCCTGCAGAAAATGTGCTGCAGTTCTGCCTTCGACAACCAGAGGCTGCTGTGGCACCAGAGCAGCCTGAGCTGCCTGAGGCTGACTGGTTGGTGGGGAGCAGAAAACTGCTGCTTGGTGTGTGCATTATTTCCTGAAGTGAAAAGTCACAGCTGCCATTGGGAGATATGTTAGGAGGCAGAGCAGGCCCCAGAAGGCTGCTGGGGGGGTCAGAGGGGCACATGGGGATGCAGGGGTGGGCTCCAGACAGGGCCATATGGGGTGGAAGGATGGGTGCTGGAGATGTTTTGCCTGGGGTGGGGTGATGTGTAATTTCAGTCCTGACAATAACAATCTCATTTGCATACTGTACAAATCTTATATTTCTCAGGTCTCTGGGGCCCAGCTTGGAATAATGATCCCGCTCAGCGCTCTGAACACAGGGACAGTTCAGACCTGGGCCTGGAAGTGAAACCATCACTTTTGCTCCATCCCAGATATTGTCTCCGTAGTTTGCCTGGACTCCACACACTTGGACACATTTTGTTTTCAACCCACCGTGGACAGGCCAATGACTGTGCAACACGATCTTATGGCAGTGACTGGCCTGATCTCTGCTCAGGGCTGAGGGAGAAAGATGGGAGCACGGAAAGAAAGGGAAAAATGGCCACCTGGTGCTATCCCCTACACTGGACACTCCCCCGCATCCTGCGTCTCCATATGACGTGAAACCACCTCACATTTCCCAGAACTCATAGAAACTGTCTAGAGGACGGTGCACACGTGTTCTCCAGTCCAACAAACGTGCACTGAGCGGGACACGTACCTGACATCACTGTGTGAAACTCTCCCATGCACAACTGGGCAGTCAAGTATCACACACACGCCAACAGACGCCCCTTCCCCTGCAACGGTAGCCTGAGCACCAGCTGTCACCCCAGAATCCTCTGCTGTTCTCTCACACAACTGGGTCAGGGGCTCCAACCCCCCCAACATCCTATATGAACCCCTTGGGAATTTAAAATAGGAACTACAAGTGAGTGATGGACAGGCAGTTGGCACAGGACTTTCTAGGTCCCCGTCCCCAGCTCACCACACAGTTACGGAGCTGTCTGGGAGACAAACATCAGGGCAGGTTTTTCTCTCCAACACAAATTCAGGCCATGCTGATTATCGGTTCAGCATCAGCTGGTCTGGCTTGTTCCCAGGTACCAGCTGCCACTGGTCAGTTTGCTGCCCTGCCAGAACCCTGGATCATCCCATCCTGTTCTCTCCAACCCAATGGGTCCCCGTCGCTGTACGATCTTCACTGCATCTGGCCTGCGTTAGACAGTGAACCTATTTTAATCAGTTCTGGAGTCTTTGGGTGGGATTCACTTCCTGAATTCCCCCAGCACATTCTGCCATAACCCACCACCTCACTCCACCCCCGGCACTAGCGCTACATCTGCCTGAAGCTGGGACACACCTTGGCAATGAGTTTGCAGCCCCCTCTGTGCTGGCAGAATGAGAAAACCTCTGAAAATGGGCAGGGGCGGCCTTGGGGGAATGGAACCAACATGGCTGTGACAGGTGCTGATACAGCTCCTCTGCCACTCAGCTTGTGCTGGTTGGGCTTCTCTAGGCTCCAGTGGGGACTGAATCCCTCTTACTCAGGCAGAAGCCCTGGGGGTGGGGATAAATCTTCCTTCAGGCACAGTGTCCAGTGCCCTCCTGGGCAAAGGGCATTGCTCGCGCGCGCACACACCCACACACACATGCACACACACGCAAACAACAAATGCAAAACTTTAGTCAGCGAGTGGGGGTGGGGTGAGGAGCCAGGACTTGGTGTTGAGTCTGTGGGAATCTGAACCAAACAGACTTCCCTGTGGGAATCCAAAATATTGACGTATTTGTTGGATTTAGAATTCCAAAGCGATGCCCAGCCAGGGGTTTTGATACATGGGCACATTGAAAACACAGTCAAATCCCAGCAGCATAAAGTGACCATTACAACAGGATCCAAGTGAGCCAGGTTATCTACCGAAACTACTTCCTGCTCCTTTCCCGTTCTGTGAAGCACGGCCTGGGACCTTCCCAGCCCTCACCCCACAACAAGTGGCTGTTGACAAACATCCAGGAACTCATCAAATTTGAGCTATTTTGGCCCAAAGGGGAGAGCTAATTCCAAAGAGTGCTGGAGCCCTCACACAGAGCCCCCTGAGAGCCACCCCTCACCTTTGTAGTCTAGTAGGCATCCTGCAGTCGACGTAGACGATGGATCAAAAAAACAAGCTTATAACCGGTATCTGTTACCTCTGTTATAACTGGTATCTGTTACCTCCCGTGTTGGTTCAATGCTGTTAAGCAATGCTGGAGTACCTCTCCAGGCACCTCACCTTTATAAAAGGGGAAACCAGCTTGGTGGCCCTGCTGAATACAGCTGTGTCCATACAGCCTCGGCAGAGAGGTCACCTCACCGGGAATCTGGTGCTAGGACATTTAGGACTTTATAAATCATAATCAACAGACTAATTTCCATCTGGAGATGGGGACCAGGGCCCCATCCTGCTCCACAGCCGTAACATGCTCCCAGCGAGGTGCCCCATTAGAAAGTGAGATGCTGCTATTTGCCTGTTTTGTTCTCTCCAGAAGTTTAAGGTGCAGCCCCAAGCAGAGGTCCAGCTCAATCTCATGGTAACAAAGGACTCAGTAAGAGTGGGAAGGTCCAATTTCTAAAGGAAAAGGGGAATCCCCCAACCCAGATACAGATGGCAACACCTGACTGTAAAAGTTACCCACAGTTCCAGTTAACCAAACACCCATAGTGAACAGCGCAGGAGACTTACCTGTTACCTGCTTTACCAGGAGGAGAAGAGGCAACCACAGCACCGTAGCACAGGGATGTCCCTTCATTGCCAGACTGATTTTCTGTCCCCACCTTTCCCTGCATTGGCAGCACCTCCACACCTGCCAGGGCTCCTCTGAGTCTGACAAGTGACAACAAAGCAGTGGAAGGGAAATATATAGATTCAGAGGCTGCCATCAGCTGCGGGAAGGAGCCAATAGCAAACCCAGCTGCCTTTTTAGTTATTATCAGTGGTTTTATCTGTCACTTTATGCAGCTAAAACAGCCAATAAAACATGAAACCAACAAACATCTCCATATATGAGTGAGGAGCCCCTCCCGACGTCAGGTTTCCCAGAGTCTCACACCATTGGCTACATGCAACCCCCGGCGAGGGAGGGAAGAGTTCAGTATGAACTGTACCAGTGTTGTTTCTCACCCTGGCAGGAGCTGTGTGGTACTGAGCACCAACTGGGGGATATTGGAGGATGATTATTTTGTAAATTCAGGAAGAAATCTCCTGTGTCAAAGCTGATCAGCACAAGACCAATCCCCAGTGCAGAATGTGCCCAAGTGGAGAGGAGGACACATTGGTAGAACCAGGTTGTGTCACTCAGAGCAGCTGTTGTGCACGAGGAATTGTCCAGCACCGCCTGTTATATATACAGTTCTTCAACTAACAGTTCTTGGGGTTTCCTGCCTACACCATGAGCCTTAGTGACACAGACAGAGCTTGGGGCCTGCTGAGTAGGCCACATCCCTCTGCTCCAGTACCAGCAGGCCCTGTGCACATCACACCCTTCAGTGCTGTCAGTAGCGGGACGGCTTCTCAGAAACAAGTTTACTTGGTCCTTAAAGGAACAGGCACAAGCCTGGGGTTCGTAGCGCAGAACAATGACTGGCTGACACCCACCTCCATCAGACTTTGTCTTCAGAGACTGTTCAAAACACCTGGGTTACAGGAAATGGCTTCACCTCGTTACCTGGGTGTTTTCTCCCCCACTACACATCCTGTGTGGAGAAACTCCCACAAAAACCTGCAGTGATCACCTGATCCTTAGGGTTGGCAGGTGCCTGGTATTGAACCAGACAGTTTGGGCTCTCTGTCCAGTTAAAACAATCAAAGGGTACCAGACATTAAAACGTCCAGTATTTTTGTGGAGGACACCTGGCAACCCAAGTGCCTGGGGCTCTGGGCTGGACACCTGGGGTGTGGTCCATGTGGAGGAGGCAGGAGCTGGGGGCTGGGTCTGTGCAGCACCGCAAGGGCAGGAATGGCTGGGCGGGGCGCTGGCAGGGCACAACTGAGGCTTCTTCACTCCCCGCTGCCCCAGGCCGGGCTCAGGGCACCACCGCTCGGGCTCCAGGGACCTGCCGCCACCCCCTCCATGGTAATACAAGTCCTGGCTCTGCCTCACCAGGCTGTGGCACTCCCAGTGTGGAGCCACTCCCACCCCTTTGGCACTTCGGGGAAAACTGGGGTGGTGGGGAAATGGGGCAGTGGTGGGCTGGACTTTCTCAGGAACCGCTGCAGGGATTTGGAGGAGCAAGTGCCTCATTGCCTTTGTTTCCATCCTCTGGTGTCAGGAGCTGCCTCTGCTCGCCATCCCAGCCCCCATTCTCTGAGCTCTGGGGGCAGGCAGCACCCCAGCCCTTCTCCTAGGGGGCCAGCAGCCTCATGGCAGCACCCAGGGCTGCTAAGCAGTGGGGTGGTGAAGAAAGGCTGCGATGTAATAGTTAGAAGCTCAGGGCTATGGGCCTGTAGCCTTTCACCCTCTCTACGTTACAGGTTGGAAATGTTTTTAGATGTTGGTTTGAAAAACAGATTTTCTGCATAGCTACGCAGTTGTGTTGGGTGGTGTGAAATGAGGCATTGTTTCTTTGAAACAGGGTCTGGCTGCTTGTCCATCCTATCCCCTGCAGATCAGAATTTTCATGAAAATACACCTTCAACTTCATGTGCATCTACTCTGAAAAGGAGAAAGGGAAGGATTTACCAGTATAATTTAAATTGGGAAACTAAATTTTCTTGGGTTGTTATGGACCCTAATAACAAAACTAAAACTGCAGTGAGGTGCAAAATGTGCAATACATCCTTTACTGTAGCATACAATGGCATTAAGTCGTTAACACGACACGCTAACTCAGAAACATTTGAACACTGCAAGCTGCTGCTTCTTCCCAGAGAATGAGTTTCTTCTTCCTCTTCAAAGACAGTTCGCAGAGTGAAAAAGTCACTGTTACTGAATTGACACACATTTATCATGGAGTAAAGCATCACATTTCTTTTCTTGCTCAAGACTGCATCATCAAAGGGATGAAACAAGTAATTGAAGACTCCGAAATTGTCAAGAGAATGACAGTTGGACACACAAAAGCTTCTGCTGTTGTCAATAATGTCTTACTTCCTATCTCAAGCACACTAGTTTTAAATGATTTAAAGAATGGCATTCCCTTTTCCATTAATCCTGATGCATCCAACAAAGGAAATTGATCATTCTTTCCTGTTGCTGTACAGTATTTCAGCCCTCAAAAAAGACTTTGTTTCAAAACTGTAGATTTTTATGAAAATTCATTTGAAGATTCCCAGTCCATTAAAGATCAACTGTGTTGCGTGCTGAATGAGGAAGGACTAACATTGACCAATGAATCAGCATATGGCGCAGACAATGCTTCAATTAACTATGGTGTTAATAATTCAGTTTATGAAACGTTAGCACAAGAGAACGAAAATATTATTGCAGCTCATTGCAATAATTATATTTTACACAACTGCACAAAAAATGCTGTGAAGGTTTTGTCCTTTGACATCGAAAATGTAGTCTTAAAAGTGTTTGCAGAATTTTCTAATTCAGCCACAAAATGAGAAGAGTTGGAATGCTTTTTTGAATTTTTGCAAGCCCGAGTTCCATGAAGTCATCAGGCATGGGCCAACTTGGTGGCTTTGTTTGTTTAATGCAGTCGAGTGATTGTTACTGAACTGGCACCCACACAAAGCTCATTTTCTCTCACTTGGCTCTGATGATTGTCATATTGCAACATGGAATAGTATTTCTGATCAGGAAGACGAAATGGCAAGTGATGAATAACCAACATTTTCAGAGCTTCATCTTTATTTCACTCACTTTTTCATGTCATCATTGCGAGATACATTGCTCAAATTGGAAAATCAATCTACACTTTCTTGGGCTACATATTTAATCATGGAACATTTCTGCAATTCTTTGTGAAAAAAATGAGAGAAATTTTTGAACATGAAAGTTACATTTGCATTGTGCATAAATTTACCAGTCCACTTAATTGGTACATTTACAAAAGAAGCACTGAATGTACACAAGAACCCTCAGTTACCTAGAGAAGTGGTTTCCTTTTGATAATTCAATATATCATGCTTTGAGTGTTTTAAATCTGGCAAATCAAAATAAGTCTCTGTCATTCGACGAAGTTATAGAAATTTGGATGTTATCACCTTTGAAAAGAGATCTTCCTCCTAATTCTCCTTTTGATGAAGTTCATACTTTGGATGCAGTATTTCTTTCCCTTCAGGCACAATATCCTTAGATAAATGGAAGCATTTCTTCAGAAAAGAATCAGCTCCACATTTGTTAAATTTGTTTCAGTACTGTACATCAATTCCTCTCTCGAATGCATGCGTAGAAAGAATTTTTAGCGTAATGAACAATGAACTAACCGATGAGAGAAACAGATTGTGTGTGGAATAAATATGAAGCAAACTTTGCACTTTCATCAACATTCTGTACAGTTGTTCTGTAGTAAAAGAGGTGTTTTTGAAAAATAAAAAACTTATAAAAGCTGCGCAATCCAATCTGAAGTATGGCAAATCTGGTACATCGTAAACCACAGCCAAGTCATTTTATTATTGTTCAATTTTCAATTTCTAAATATTTTGAATTACAGTCACATTTAATTGTAATGCGGCCCTCACTAATTTGTGGAGGCCTCATTTTAATTTTTTTAAGTACATATTATATTGATCTTAATGTACTTACATAAAAAACCCTTCTTTTAGTATTCTTCTCAGGTACGTAAGCCTACATAAAATTCATTTTTCTGCTGTCTTGGTTTTCTTTTTTTATGTCTTTGCTTTTTTATTTTTCTCTTCATGGGTGTATCTATAACAGATCATCTGACTTTTTTGGTTATCCATAATTTCTGTTATTTTTAAAGTCAATATTTATATTACATGTTGTTCGTGTTATATAATTTTGTTCAAATAAAAGTTAAATGCAGATAAAGTTGACTTCATTTCATTAATACCTAAATGTTTTCAATTCTATTTGTAAACCATTTGCATTATTATTTTCTGGATAAAGTGTTATTTATCCATATATTTAACTGATTTTATTAAGCATATCCTGAACCAATTTTCAAGTAATGAATTTTTTATGCTCCCCCTCTCTCACCCCTGCTTGTGTCTGGTATTTTTGTGAAGGAAATCTGGCAACTGTATGTCCTCTTTCAAATCTCTACCTGAGACTCCGCTCTGCTGTATTTCTGGGCAACCCTTGGCCATGACTAGCTGGGCAGGTCAGGAGGTGTGACTGTCCCTCTTCCCCTTCCTTTCCTCTCTTTAGTTTAGTGACCTTCCCTACTCAGTGCCAGACCCCTCACTCGGCCCTTCCCCTACTTAACCAGCAATGACACAACAGGAAATGGCAGCAGTCATCACCATGTGAATTTGTTTCTATGTTATTTCTGTCATCTCCACTCCTGTGTCTGTTCTTCAGTATTTTAGATTGTCAGGCCCCAGAGCTGGGAGTGTCTGAGACCTGAATGGGCCTTTGTGTGCGACACAGATCTAAATGGAAAGACAATTTGATTGTGAATGATAATTGATCAGTCTCTTGCTTTATTAATGGCGGGGGGTTAAAGAAGAACGAGTCTAGCTGCACCAGTTAAAATGCAAACCAGACTGGCTTAGATGGGGAGTGAAGGCTGCTAGAAAATGCAGTAAATTAATTGTTCAAGTTGCTAACAACAGGTTCCCTGCTCAGGGAGCTATCTGTGATTATCTGATGTCAAGTGAATCAAACGAGTAGGATCAGGAAGACTTTGTTTAAAATCCAACTACAGCCAAGCATAAGTACAACTACACTAAAACATGCACTTATAATTCAACCAGAGGCAGATTAAGGCTTCAAGGGGCCCTCAGCCAGACCAGTCCCATCCCTGTGCTACTTCTTCTGCCTACAGCATTGCCTGTGGGTCCATCCCATTCTGCCTCCTGCGCCATTGATCCATCCCATTCCATCCACAGACCAGCCCATTCCACTCTGGACTGCATCCTCACATGCCCTTTGATCCTTTGTACTCCCTACTCACTGCATCTCCCAAATGGACATGTTCTGCCCTGTGGCCACAGCAGAATGTGAGAGCTCCCCAGCCCAGAGGCCCTTGAAGGAAGCTAAAACTCCTCCAGCTCCGAGGAGTACAGCTGAGGTCTGGGTGCTGGGCATTCTCCCACTGGTGCTTCTTCTGGGAAGTGGGTTCAGGATCCAGGGACTTGCTCCACCCAATGGACCTGCTGGGACTTGGGATGCCTGATTTTCCAGGCCCCATCAAGTGGCCAGGGCCACTGGGCTTGGGCCCCATTGGCCTCACAGCTGATCTGCTACTAAACACCAGCAAACAGAAGGGTGATGTACCTGTGACTTTACTGAGACTATTCACGCTAAAGAGGAGGAGCGCAGTGAGTGGAGAGCACCAAAAGTGAGCAATGACAATCTGGTTTCCACTTTCCTGTCATCCTGATGAATGTTCCAAGTTGGGGTGAGGTTTGCCAACCTTCCAGGATTGGCCTGGAGTTTCTTGGAATTGGCATCAATCTCCCAGGGACTGCTGAAAGCAATCCTGGTGAATTTAATAGGCTACATTTAGAAAGTGACACGACATCGCACTGGGGAAAAAACCTCCTGGAATAGCTTCATTCAGAGTTGGCAACATATCCTTATAAAAAAGTGAATGCATCAGTGAGGTAATATTTTGTCACTGCAAACACCTTCTTTTACCATTTTACTTTCTGTCCCACACACATGCAGGACTATTTTGATTTTGGTCTCAGCCACAGGGCCATACTTCTCATGCTAGGGTCAGTAACTTATGTTCTGATGGCTAGCATAAGTTCTTTTTTCCATTGATTTCAACACATATGCTATGTTTACATTTGCCCCCTTCTTTTGCAAGGGGCATATTGATGAGGCAGTTGATTAACATAACGGTGCTCACACGTGATTAGGAAGTGACACTTTCAGATGCATGCCATCCATGTGGATGGGGACCTTTCCAAAGGACCCCCAACCCCTGGATTTCAAAAGCCCCTTTCTTCTAAAACCAAATAGGAAGAAGGGGCTTTCGAAATCCAGGGGTCCTTTCGAAAGGCCCCCTTCTAAGCAGGAGACATGTGTTCCGAAAGGAGCACTGTTGAGTCACGCGCAACTGCTATTATGCTAATGAGGAACTGCATATTCATGTCAGTGCTTTATTAGCATCTTCTGAACTCCCTCATTAACATGCCCCCTTTTGAAACGAGGGGCAAGTGTAGAAACAACCATAAATGTGGTTTCTTCACACAAATTCCCTGGAGAGTCATCATTTCCAGCTTCTTTGGTGTTTTTGAGCATCGCAAACTACAAATAGCAAACTGGTTTAAAATCATGTAGTGTAAGGGTAAGCTATCATACTAATGTCATTGGTGCATAGGCTTAAAACTACTAACAAGCCCACTATTCCTCATCTTATTATCAAGCCCACCTTAGTTGTTACATAGCTAATCAGGGAAACCTAATAGCTGTTTCATGACAACATGACTGCCATAGTATTGAGCAACAATGGATGCCAAAGTGACCACTTTGAGGTCAAAACAGGAGTTAAGCAAGGCTGCGTCATTGCCTCATCACTGTTCTGCCTCTTCACAGTCATGATCTTTCACCTGGCTGACGACATGGCTTCCAGATGGTGTGAAGGTTGTCTGTAGGATGAACGGGAAGCTTTTCAATCTCAGGAGATGGAAGGCTAAAGGCAAGACCTCCACAACCTGGAGCTCCAGTAAGCAGATGACAATATGGTTGTTGCTCTTTCTCTCACAGCTCTTCAGACCATCTTAAGTGCCTTCGCTGAAGCATACAGGATCTTGGCCCTCACACTGAGCATCAAAAAGACCAACGTGCTCCACCAACCTTCACTGATGGGGCAATACCACCCGTGCCTAATAGAGGAGAATAATAATTTCTCTAGATCTGCTGGAAATGCTCCTCCTGGCTACAAGGGCGCACTCTTGACTCATATCCGGCCTCTCATCCACTATAATCCCCAAGTCCTTTTCTGATGCACTGCTAGTAACCAGTCTGTCTCCAGCCTATAACAAATCTTGGGATTCTTCCATCCCAGCTACAAGACTCTGAACTTGTGCTTGTTGAACTTCATCAGATCAATTTTGGTCCAATCCTCCAATTTATCTAGGTCACTCTGGACCCTGTCCCTACCCACTAATGGATCTACCTGACCCCCGAGCTTAGTGTCATCTGTAAATCAGCTGAGAGGTTGAGACATGCTGTGCAGCCCCTGTGGGGCTCCAAGGTCGCTGCACACAGCAGCCCTTAACGCACCATGGACCCGGATATCCTGTGGTGGAACGCTGAGAGCATGCAGGCATCAGAACCCGCACGTGCTCAGCCTGCACTCACCCAGAGGCCCTGATCCACCCACCCATCATGCATGGCAGCCAGCCAGCCACTTGAGCACACCCAGGGCACCCCCTAGGGGATTCAGGGCTCCCAGGCATCCAGCCAATGGGAGAAAGAGACAGCAGGGCCCCTACTGGTCAGACGCCAGGCTCCGAGACCTGCTGGGGCTCTGGGTCAAGGAGGAAGTGATCCAGGTAATGGGGAGCAAGCAGCAGAGCACAGAAGTATTCGCCCAGCTGGTTGAGGGCCTGGCTACCTGGGGTCACCCTGCCCGCACTCCTGATCATGTCAGGAGTAAAGTCAAGGAGCTGCGGCAGGGTTACGCCTAGGCCCAGGACACAGCCAACCGGTCTTTGGCCACCCCCACCACTAGCCCCTATTACAGGAAGCTCAGGGAAATCCTGTGCCCCTGGTACACCTCCTCCCTCCCAGCCAGCCTTGACAACGTGACCAAGGAGCCACAGTAGGGCTCGGAGCTGGAGTCTGGCCTGGAGGACAGCCCTGCACCCCAGGCGCCCCCGGAGCATCCAGCCCCTGGAACAACGGAAGAGAGGTCCAGTGATGGGGAGCTCCACATACACCTCCCCTCTCAGAGCTCAAGCAAGGTGTCTGCCTGACGGGTGTCCACCGACTGCAGGAGTGGACCGTCAGATATGTACCCCACAGGGCGCCCAGCCCCAGGTTATGGGGAGGGGGCAAGGGTCATGACCAGGGCCCTGTGGCGAACTGTATAAAATTAGCATAACTAAGTTGGCTTCTGTAAGGCTAAGTGCCCACGTGATTGGCTCCTCTTGCTGACTCCGCTTGCTGGCAGATCAGCTGACCATGGTATGACCCACTCAGGAATGAACAGCACGAACTGCAAGGAGCTGGAAGGAACTGGACCTAACTGAACTAGGAGTACTGTGTCCTGTCAAGATAGGATGTTGAAAAATTATCTTGTGGTTCACCTGTTACTGTAGCCTATATCCAATTGAATGTTTCCTAGTTACTGTGTTTGACCAACCAACTGTATGCAATTTAAGACTATAAATGTTCCGTTACTTTGCTATACGGGGTCCCTCTCCCCAGAGAGGTACCTTATGCGCATAATAAACACCTTGTAATTCTACCCCAGAGAAGTCTCTGTGTCTCTCAGTTAGCCGGAACACTGTTGTTTCTTTGACAGCCCACCCCCACACCCAGCTGTCCCCGGCCCACCATGGTCCAGCCAGACCATGGCCCTGGGACAGCAGTATGGCCCCAGGGCCTGTCAGCACCCACCCCCACAGACAGCGCCATGCTCCATCCCTCGAGGGGTTGGAGGAGCTGAACCTCCGAAGGAGGCTGCCCATGGGGATGACATGCTCAGGGCCAGGGGAGGGGGATCCAGCACTCATGGGGCGGGGGGGCATGGGCCAGGGCCTAGCACTAACGGCTGTCCTCTCTCTTCCCTGCTCTTTCTGCAGCTGCACCATCTGAAGGCCATGACACCACTGCGGTGTCTGTGGTGCTAGACAGCCTGCTGGGGACATTGAACTGCGGAAGCCAGCCTGGGTAGAGACCAGCGCTGGGACCGGCCCGCCACCACTGCAGCCACCCACAGGTGGCCGCTAACTCCCAGGTCCTGACCACCCTACAGCACCAGGTGAAGGTGGCAGGGTGCCACCTCTAACTGGAGGAGTGGGCAGTGGCCTGGCACCAGGAGGCCTGGGGGTCCTTCATGAGGACATTTGAATGCATCACTGGAGCCCTAAAAAGGATAGTGGACCAGTTGCCTCCACCCACAGTTCCAGCTGCCGTCCCTCCCAGTGTCCCCCCTGCAATAGAGCCCACCAAAGAGGACTGTGAGGCTCCGGAGCAAGCCCGGCAGTATTTGCCGGTCCCCCCAGCCCCAATCCAGCCTCAATGGGGACCCTGGAGCTGGGAGGGGTTGCTGCCCTCCACGCTGGATGAGGGGCTGTGAGGGGCCAAGGACTGGGCCACACAGGCCCTCTCCACTGTACGTAGCTCCCCCCGCCTCTGTCGTAAATAGTTGTGTCCCACCCCCCTTTAGGTAGCATTCCCCACCTCTGCACATGGTTTCTGCATGGATCTACATTCCTATAAATAATTGGTTAACTCATTGGGTTCATAAATATTATTTCACAGGCTTATTTTTCAAAATGCGTTTTGTGTGCTCTTCCGGGGGGCAGTGCACAGGTGGTGGGGGCAGTGTGAGGGAGGCCTGCCAGGGAGGTCTGGGGCAGTGCTTACCCCGCAGCCTGGTCAAAATAGGCCCGCAGGGCCTACCTGACCCAGATCCCCTCACGGTGGGCCTGGCGGCTCGGGGCGGCAGCTAGCTGAGGGTAGGCCACGCTGGCCTCCACAGCCCACCCCTGCATGAAGGCCTCCCCCTTGCTGTCCATCAGGTTGATGATCGTGCAGCATACGCCCACAACCTGGGGGATGCTGGGGAGGCCCACCTCCAGGCATCTGAGGAGGCAGCGCCAGCAGCCCTTAAGGCATCTGAAGGCCCCCTCAACCACCTGGCAGGCATGGTTCAGGTCGGTGTTGAACCCCTCCTGGCTGGCACTGAGGTGGCCTGAGTATGGCTGCATAAGCCCAGGCTGGAGAGGGTAGGCTGCACCTGCTAATAGGGAGAGGGACACGGTGGTGTCCCCCAGAGGGATCTCCCTCTAGGGGATGTAGGTCCCCACCTCCATCCAGCATCACAGGCCTGAGTTCCTGAATATGTGGGCATTGTGGGTGCTGCCAGGCCAGCCAACATATATGTCCTGGAAGCAGCTCCGGCTGTCCACCGTGGCCTGGATGACCACTGAGTGGTAGCTCTTCCTGTTTATAAAGCATCCTTCTTTGTGGTCCAGGGCATAGATGGGGATGGGAGTGCCATCCAGGGCCCTGAAGCAGTTGGGGAACCCCATGCCAGTGAACCCAATGGTGGCCGCATCCACATCACTGAGCCTCACGAGCCTATGGAGCAGCAGGGCATCCAGCACACAGACCACTTGCGGGGGGGAGGACATGGGCACCCGTGAAGGTGTGCAGGATGCGCCTGGCTCCCCCCTCAGCTCCCCTGGACTCCCCCTCCTCTGGCCCTCTTCCCCATCCCCCCATCCTCCAATGGGTCCCTGCCTGGGCCTCCTTACCCCATGACAACATCTCCAACAGTAGCCTTGCCCACACCAAACTGGTGTCCTACAGATCAGTAGCTGTCTGGAGTGGCCAGCTTCCAGACAGCGATGCCGACCCATTTCTCAATGGTGAGGGTGCTCCACATGCGGGTGTTGTGGTGCCCCAGGGCAGGGGTGAGTCACTGGCAGAGCTTGAGGAACATCTGCCGGCTCATCTGGAAATTCCTCAGCCAGTGGTCGTCGTCCCACTCTGCCAGGACCAGCCGCTCCAACCATTCTGTGGTGGTAGGGTAGCTCCATAGCCGGCGAGGCACCCAGCAGCGGGGGGACCAGGAGGGCCCCATGGTCTGAAGTGTGTCCTTCATCCCTCAAGGAGGGCTTATCTTCCAGGAGGTGCTGGGCGGCCTCCTGCGCAGCGCCGAGCAGGATGGCCCTTGCCTCGATGACAGCCCTGAGGGCTTCTGGCTGCTGCAGCTGCTGCTTGGGGTCCATAGCTGTGTGCATGGAGTCTGTGACTCTGGTGTCAGCTCTGCAGGCCTCATGCTGTGCAGGCCTTTTGGGAGAGGCCCTTAAAGGAGACACTTGCTGTTGCCCTGAAACAGCTAGTCCGCCCTGTGACCCCGTCCGCAGACTTTCCCGGCCTCTTATTTTGAAAGGGACCACTTTTGTGTGTAGATGTTCTTCTGAGGGTCTCCTTTCGATGTTGCACTTCGCTAACTCAAAGTTGAATGTTAATGGCGCCAGCCCCGGAGGATGTGTGGACACTACACATAGAAGTAGCTGGAGAGGGCTGGAGAGGGGTGACAGCACAGCTGCCTGCCACTATGTAAAGATTCACAGAGGATTCACATCAGAGGGACCCAGCTGTGGGGTGGGGGTTGCTGAAGCTGATGGGGTTGATGAGACCACAGAAGCACTGCCCAAAATCAAGGACTGGGAGTTGGTGTGTCCTCAGTGGTGCCTGCCCCCAGGCACGGGGAAGCCAGGTGTCAAGCCTGGCTTATTTCACACTTTTGTGAACCTCCATCAAAAAACAAACAATCAATTAAACAAACAAAAAGCCAAACCAAACCAAACCAAAACAATAGCCTTCCCACCCCTAAAAACACAAACATTCTTTTTTTGTGAAAATAACTCTCCCTTTACATTCTATTCCTTTTCCTGCACCGTAACCCTCCCCCACTCAAATAAAGGTATTCCTCCTGTGAAAGCCATGGTCTGATGTATTGGCTCACAGGCCATGAGGTGCACAAATAATTGTGGGAAGTGGGGGTGGTGTCCAAACTGTCAAATATAGCAGAATCATGTAGGTGCTTGATCATTCATAAAGCTATTTGCCAAAGCCTCCCTGATTGCCGCTGCCTCTGCATTCACATTGGTGATTGCCTTTCTAGGAAACAACGTATAAGCTCTGCTCACGGCTTCGGCCTCTGCTCTCCAGGCCTTAATGAAGTTCTCCCACCTGGATTTACAAAGGTTATGAAAAATACAGCATTCAATGGTGGGGACATTGATTTCAGAAAAGTCCAAATGAGTCAATAGGCACCTGAACCTCACTTTTAAATGGTCAAAAGCACATTCCACCACCATTCTGAACTTGCTGAGATTATAGTTGAAATACTCCTTGCTACTGTCCAGGGTGCCAGTATATGGTTTCATGAGGCAAGGGAGCAGAGGCTAAGCAGGGTCACCCAGCATTACTACAGGCATCTCCACATCACCAATCTTGATTTTCTGGTCTGGGAAAAAAGTCCAGTCAAGGAGCTTTCTGTACAGCCCAGAATTTCTGAAGATGTGCACATCATGAACCTTTCCCTGCCATCCCACAATGATGTCGGTAAAATGACCTTTGTGGTCTGCTGTTGCCTGCAACACCATCAAAAAGTATCTCTTTCAGTTTACATACTGGAAAGCAAAGTGATCGGGGGCCATGACGGGGAAGTGTGTGCCATCTATTGCCCTACTGCAGTTAGGAAATCCCATGGCAGCAAAGTCATCCACTCTGTGCTGGATACCTCTCAGGGTCATGGTATTCATCAGGAAATGCTGACAGATTGCACTGGCTACTGCTAGCCGGTGGCTGGGTAATGTGCGGTGAGGTACTAACTATGCCCTTGTTACCATCCGAGTCTTTAACTGCTAGAGCTCTGGGCTCCTAGCACTCTCACCTATTGCCAGGCTGTGGTAACCAAACGGTTAAAGTTCTTTTGATTGTGCCGGTTGTGTTGCAGTAACAAAGAGTAACAGCAGTCAGGCTTAGATCTTAACTAGTTACAAGTTTATTAAGTTACAGTTATAAGCGTGCGGTTACAAAAGGCTATTGTCTACTTCTTACATACTAGCAGAGTACAGGTGTTAACAGGTTACGTTACAATCCAATACAACGACATCTTAATACAACGACATCTATCTATAGAGCTCTAATTCTTTAACTGTGTACACCAGAAGGAGACCTTAATGTGGGTACATCTTACCCTCCTTGTGTCTCTCGATAACAGTGTAGCCAAGCCAGGATCGGTCACTCAGTTCTGTGAAAAGACGAATACGAGGTTGGGCATCCACAGTTGCAGACCTTGGGAGGCAATCACCTGACCCGACCAGCAGGTAGGTGGGAATGCACTCAGAGTCAGTGTGCTGCTGGGCCCATCTTTATACCCTTTGGGTCACGTATTCTCTTTCTTATCTATAGTGTCAGATCGTACTGGTCTGTCTTTTGTGACACCAGTTTTTACAAGGGCAATTATTACTTAATTTGCACTTGTAAGACAGGAGATAAAGAATTTGGGAATACAGGACATTCATTTACAAGGGCGGAGATTTCTCTCCTGGGATAACTGTGTGGGTGCATCACTCCATTAATGCCAGCCAAGGGCAGTTCTCTGAGGCCCTTTGTTAACGGTTAGCCTGCTAGCCCTCTCTCTGTGTTTTCTGTTTCTCAGGGTCACAATGAGCCAGCATATCTGGGCCCCTTTAGGAAGGCATCAAAGACTGTGCTGTTTAACTGCTGTTCAGTGCCCTGTGTGCTCTGAGGCACCTTGGAGGGGAGGCGAAAGCTGGTCTGTAGTGGGGAAATTTTGTCTGGCTACAGCTCCCTGGATCACCATGGCCCCCACCATAGATCTGCCCATCCTGAACTGATTTGCCACTGACTGGTATCTCTCGGGCATTACAAACTTCCACAGAGTGATTTCAACTTGCTTGTGAACTGTGAAAGCCAGTCTCATTCTTGTATTGCTGTGCTTCAGGGCAGGGGCCAGCAAATCACAAAGTTCCATAAACGTGAATTTGTGCATGCGGAAGTTCTGCACCCACTGCTGGCCACCCCTGGCCTCCAGAATGATGTGGTCCCGTGTGCTGGTTTCACGAGTCCAAAACCACCGCTCTACTGTAAGCAATGTATTCATGGCAGCCAACATTTCTAAATTCCTTGTCTGCAGTTCATGGATTTCATCTCCACCCTCTTCATTCACAAACTTCATCTCAGCCCATTGCCTTCATTGAAGCAAAGTGTGCGCAACATTCCAGGAAGTGGCTATAATGGCCTGTGCAATGACTGAAGCATTTGAGGACCCATGCTTGTGTTAGCACTGGGCCAGAGAAAATGACACAATCTCCTGTTCATTTTCATGTGGTTAGTGGGTGCTTTGACTTCTGGGCTAGTTCTTTCCATTCTAGGATAGTGACATTAAACACCCACAAAGAACTGCAGCAATTTTTTCCCCACAACCCAGTGGTACAAAACCCCCAGAATGCAACAGGGCTAAGGCACTGTGGGAAAGGTAACCCCAGTGCATTGTTCACACAGTCAAAATTGGAAAAGGGAGTGGATATGTAATAAGTTGACATGAAGAAATTATTAGTTTACTTTTCAGAACATTTGTAGATAATTAACTTTGAGTTCATAAGATCGATGTTAAAAAGTCAAATTTATTAAAATCAATTTCATTTCGTAGCATAGACATAGCCTGTGTTACCAGCTGTGTATATAATAAAGACGAGACGCCAGCTCGGCTGTTCACTCACAACCTCCGACTGAAGGGACACATGATGCAGCCTCAGGTTTAACTTATTTCACAACTGCATGACTGGTGACCACGCAGGCTGACCTGTGTGATATTGTTAGAAAAGGTATTAGATTTATCCTGATGTGTATAGTTACTAAACCTCATGGAATGCTTTTAAGTTACCACAGGCATTAACCTCACTTATGGTATCTGTATCTTACATTGGCTACTATATATTTTAGAAAAGTTTAGAAACTACTTCTTTGTCTATCTGTGAATCTATTTGTTCAAGAATCCCTCTGAACCATAAGAGCAAGGACCACTAAATTTGATATGTAGCTTCTTCTTAGCATAACTTACGTAATGGTAAGGGTTTGGCCCTGCCAGGACAAAGAGATGTGCCTGGAATTCAACTGTTTCTCCATAAAATGGAAAGGGAGTTGTTTTGTAGTGAAGACAATTATATTGCAGAATGACCATACGAGGTAGAAAGAGGCCAGAGATGGGGCGTGGAATAGCCACAAACCCACTAGGCCATGGTTAACATGTAAAGGAAACCACCTGTACCTGAGATAAGATGCGCTATAAGCTATGGGTAGAGATACTCTGTAACCTTTTAACCTTTTTAAATTACTGGCTTATTGTGCTCATTTTGTCTCGCTGCTATCCTGGCATGGGTGACACCCATGTTGTAGTTTCCCTCTGCCCATCAATAATCTATATAATTAATTGTAATCCATTGTCTGGCAGTGTTTCACTGAGTCCTGATGGGCGAAGTGGCACTCCACCAGCGCTGTGTGTAATTAACCCTCCTGCTTGCTTCATACACGATGTCCAGACTTTGTTTCAAAAACTGTAAATAGCCACCCCCCAAACAGGCAGAGCGTCCCTGCCAACCCAAGCGCGCACCTCTCGTCAGATGTACCCATCGGCAGAAACACAAACCATCAACTGTTGAGGAGAGGAGGGATGCAGTTTATGGAGGGGCTGTGGGCAGGTCAGAGAGGGACGCAAGGGGCACGGAAAGGCTTGGGTACCGGGCATAAGCAAGGTCTGTGGTGCAGTGGGGGTGGAGCAGAGGTGGCTCCCCAGGAGAGAAGGTCAGGCAGGGGCAGGGCCTTGGCCAAAAGAGGTAGAGGAGGGGGTGAACCTACCCAGGGGAAACTTCACCCTCCACTTTGAATTAGGATGCAGAGGCTTGTAAATGGCTGAGCAGATTCTCCTTCCTTCGCTCCCCAGCCCCACTCCATCTTGCACAGTATGAAGCAAATAAAACAAACTGTATGATATTTCCCCCTCCCTCAATATGGACAAATATAAGCCCAATTTCTTGTCCTCTGAGTTAGACATTAAATAAACTGGGTTACATGATGAACAAGAAATAAGTTTATTAAGTACAAAAGGTGTGTCTTAAGTGTTCAAAGAGGTGGTAAACAGAAAAAAAGCACATTAGACAGAAATTAAAGCAAAACATTCAAATTAGGCTTAATTTACTAAAGCAATTGGCGACCAATAATTTCTCATAGATATTGTTTTAGGTAGATTTCTTCATAGGCCAGGTATCATAGCCTGGGTTTGGCAGTTCTTCCCCCTGCCTGGGTTCCAGTCCTTTCGTCTCCTGGTGTTTTCCTCCTCCACACCACGTAGGATTTCCTTCAGGCAGGAATCCTTTGTTTGTTTCTCCCAGCAGAACTGTTCAGCAGTCAAAGATGGTGGTTAGTAGCAGGTGATCAAGTCATCTGACCCCGTAGTATCACAGTGTCCCTGAGACAGTCGCGCTCTGGAGCATCCACAGGAAGGTCGAGTCTTTTTTAATGGTCCGTTGTCCTCACTCACGGGCCATCAGCCCTGCCTGGGTTTTCCACTCTTTTTCCTGAAGTGTTAGCAGTGAGTGTCACTCATTTATCAAAATTGAAAGACAGGTACATAACCACAGGGGAGGGGATTAAAGCCCATGGAGACCTGGGAGACTGGGCAGAAATTAGGGGGCAGCACTGGCTATCATAGCAGGGTAAAGTCAAATCAGCATCTTCGTGGTCTGTATGCTGATGTCAGAAGCATGTGGCTGATGTGGTCAGGTCCTGCGATCTTCTCCTTTCCCAAAAAAGTGACTTTTCCCTGGTCTCACAGGAACATTCTGTTCTTCCCCATCACTGTACAAGTCTTCCCCAGAGGTGGACATCTCCCCCTCATCTGGGGCTGGCTTTGCCTTGGTGTGCCGCTTTGGGAGGATTGGTTTCGCCACAGCTATTCTGCCTGACCTCACATGCGTACACTGGGCTTCTCCCTTACCTAATCTAACCTAGTTATGCAGTTGCCCTAAAAGCTAGAAAAAATGAACTAGTTGGTTTGGACTCCCTGGCTTCTGTGTGTCCTTTTGCTCTCAGAAAAACGCCAGAAAAAAAGAAGAAAAAAATCCCCAAACTTCCAAACAGAAAAATGTGTCCTTTTAACTCCTGAGGTCTGTGTTCCTGGTTCAGAATATCCCCACTAGTGTTGCCACCATGTCAAGGCTGCTCCCCCATTCTAAAGCTCCAAGTGCAGAAGGTGGGGGCCCACAAGAGACCTTAAAATGCTTTGCTTCCCTAGGCTCCTGCTTAAAATATTCCCACGGTCACAGATTCCCTGATCCTGGGAGGCAGCTATGACCACTCAAGTGAGGAAAGCTCTCATTAAAACTCAGGAAGACACTTGGAATGTCTCCCTGTGGGGTAATCTCAAACTTTTTATTCTTCCTTAGGAGGGAGCTTGACAACAAAGAGGAGTAAATTAAGCTGCAATTGGATAGCTGACCTTTCAGTCTTCGGTTTGCATATACACAGGCCCTTCTCTAAGGCACAGGAATCAAAGCATTGCCTTTAACCAAAAAAAGGTGATTTATTAACCAAACAAATGATAAAGTATACAAATGAAGTGACAATATATACTTGTTTGCTAGGTGTTGCAGAGCAACGAAAACGAAAGAAGAAAAAGAAGGGAAGTGGGTTACAGCACAGAGAATTACTTCCCTGGATCAGTTTAAAAGTTGTAGTGCACGGGATGGTACATTGGCCAGACTGAGAAGTCCCCCATCAAGCCCAAAATAAAAAAAAAAAAATAACATGTTCATGTCTGCATGAACATTTCCTTTCTACTTACCTGTCAGTATACCCAGATCTCCTTAGGTAGTTCTCCATGCAAAGTTATTTTGAAGTAATATCTGTTATTTTGAAATAACTTTGTGAGTGTCCATACAATGCGACTGCTATTGTCAAATTATTTTGAAAACCTGGTTCATGATGCCTGACTCTTGGGTGCCAGATAAATCAGTGTACCAGGCACACGTGACCACAGAACGTTTTTTAGTTTGAAGTCTTTGATGTAGTCCAACAGTATTGCAGGTTCTGTATTGCCAGAGGGTAGGAAAGGCCTCATACAAGGGTAAAGCAGACGTAAGCAGCCTCTTATTATAGAGGAGCCTTTTTAGAAGGTGGCTATGGACATAGTAGGGTCCCTCACTAAGGCAACCTTGTCACTGAAGAAATATATTCTGGTGTTGATGAATTTTGCTGCCCAGGGCCCCAGATCTGTGGCCTCATCCCCTGTCAAGGCAAAGACTGTGGCGGATGCACTGCTGACCATCTTCAGAAGAGTAGGGTCCCCAAGGAAGTCCTTAGACACCAGGCATTCACTTCATGTCAGCTTTGCTCTGGTATTTGTGGGGAAAAAGCATGGTCTATCCTACTTGGGACTCAACATTTCACCTAAAATCTCATGGGCTGATGGAAAGCATCCGTGGGACTGTAAAGATGATGCTGATGAACATTATGAACCAAAACTAAAAAGACTGGGATGGTATTTACCCCATTTATTGTTTGTGCACAGGGAAATGTCCTTGGAATCTACAGGGCGCTGTCCTTTCTGGTTGCTGTATGAGTGGAGAATGAGGGGTCCCCTGGTCCTGATGAATGGGAGGCGAAGGACACCCCGCAATGGAGAATCGGTAATGGAGTATGTGCTAACTTTGTAGGAAAACCCTGCTGAGCTCTTGGGCTTGTCCAGAGAGAATCTTGCCAAGTCCCAAAGAAGCACAAGGCACTCCCGCCCAGTGCCACTGAACTGCTGTGCGGGCCTTATGTACTTCCCCTTCTGCTTCTTTTGCATGAGGACTTGCTACCAGGAGGCTCATGGCATTCCCTCGGTAACAGTCTTGGAAGGGGGCATGTCTCCTCGATAGATGGTTTCAATAATCACATATTTGAACTGGTTCCATTTTTTGTTGGGTTGCCAGTGATTGGCGGATCTGAATGATATGGATTCATGGATATGGATACGAATGGATATGGCAGAAAAGCTTCTTGTCAAATGATGGCTGAAACTGCACCCGATAGTTAGTGTGCTTGAGCTTTGCTACGTTGAAGGCTGCTCTCTTAAGTTTGGGATGCTTGTACTGTAAAAAGACTAAATGCAAGCTGAGTGCTGTTCTTTCCAGTGTGTGGTCTGTCCAGCATTCTCCACCATGGCTAGCTCTGGCAATTGTGACATTGTGAGTGTCTCATTGGTGGGTGATAATAACACAGTTGACCAGTGCCATTGTTTTGACTGTGGGTGCTCCATGTGGTTTTATATTTATCATTTAGCTTAATGATGTGTTAGTGATAAGCAGGCTGTGTTCTGCACATTTACCCAAGGGGAAGTATCCATTGCTGTTCATCTTTCCCAATCCATATCTTCCTATCACACCTGTCACTGTTGTCCCTACCACTCAGGCATGAAAGTCTCCCAGAAGGATGAGTCTGTCATATGAAGAGGTGGATACTGATGATGGAGTCCAAGTCAGAGGAAAACTGTTCCTTGTTTTCCACTGTCCTGCAGTGTAAGTCCATAGGCACTGCTGACTGTGGCATGCTGTAGAGGATTCAGGAGAAGTCAAAGTTTCATGCACTGCACATTCAAGGCAACTGGGAGGTCAGCAAATGGTTTCAGGAGTGATGCTTTTATAACAAATCCAAGGCCATGGATCCCATCTTCATCCTCTGCTTTTCCTTTCCAAAAGAGAGCCTTATTGCCTCCCAGCTCACTGATGGAAATTTCTCTGGCCAGTCTAGTCTCAGCACTGCAATATCAATATTGCAGTGGGCAATTCATCCGAAGACAAAAGCTATTCTTCTCTCAGGCCTTCATGTGTTAACTCTGTCTATAAGGGTTTGAATAGTAACAGAGACGGAGCCATCTTAGTCTGTACTCCAACAAAACAAACTGGCAGAAATGTAGCACTTTGAAGACTAACAAAATGATCTATTTGGTTATGAGCTTTCATGGGACAGATCTTTTGTGGGACAGATCTGAAGAAGTGAGTCTGTCCCACGAAAGCTCATCACTGAACAAATCATTTTTTTTGTCTTTAACGTGCTACACTTCTGCTGGTTTGTTTTGTAAGGGTTTGGATATTCCATGTTCCATGTGTGTCTTTTCCTCTTTATTGGTTTTCAACTGTGGTAGGGTGATTGACAAGCTGCAGCTGGCCAGAGGGGCAGGTAATATTTATTGCACCTTTTTAGCCCCTTCCCTTAAAGCGCATGAGTAGTGCTATTGAAAAAAAGTACTGCTCAGTTGCCTATGATGCTGCTAAATTTCTCTGCTGCCCTGGGGATGGAGGATAACAGCCACTAAACCCACTTTTACCTACATACAGGATTGTGGCTACAATGGTCAGTGGTCATCTCCACCTGCCGTTTCACCATGCATCCATTACCGCAGGACTTGAATTGATGATACAGTGATCATAATGATGCAATTTGATAAGAAGTTAATGAGATGAGAGTTGCAAGAAAATCTGTGGGAAATTCTTGAGTGAGAAAGCCGTGGCACAGTGGCGGTCCCCCTCCTCCCTGGATTCCGGAGGCATGAAGCTTCATTATAACAGGGTCTTTCTTAGCTGGAGAGGGTGACCAGGAAAGTTACTGAATGGCTTCCTAGCCATTGAATCCCAAATTCATTTCCCATGCCATGTTCACCAGAGCAGTCTTCACATGATGGAGAAATAGTTTCTATCTCACTGCAGGCAAAAGCAAAAGAGACTGTCTAGGGATGACTACAGCAGAAAGGAATCTAGGGGTTGTAGTGGACCACAAGCTAAATATGAACCAACAGTGTGATGCTGTTGCAAAAAAAGCAAACACGATTCTGGGATGCATTAACAAGTGTGTTGTGAACCAGACACGAGAAGTCATTCTTCCGCTCTCCTCTGTGCTGGTAAGGCCTCAGCTGGAGAATTGTGTCCTGTTCTGGTCACTGAAGTTCAAGAAAGATGTGACGAAACTAGAGAGGGTCCAGAAAAAAGCAACAAGAATGATTAAAGGGCTAGAGAATATGACCTATGGGGAAAGGCTGAGGGAGTTGGGTTTGTTCAGTTTGGAAAAAAGAAGATTGAGGGGCAACATGATAGCGATTTTCAAGTCTCTAAAAGGGTGTCATAAGGAGGAGGGAGAAAACTTGTTCTTTTTGGCCTCTGAGGATAGAACAAGAGGCAATGGACTTAAACTGCAGCAAGGGAGGTTTAGGTTGACATTAGGAAAAAGTTCCTAACAGGGTGGTCAAATAGTGGAACAAATTGCTAAGGGAGGTTGTGGAATCTCCATCGCTGGAGATATTTAAGAACAGGTTAGATAGATGTCTATCAGGGATGGTTTAGACAGTACTTGGTGCTGCCATTAGGGCAGGGGGGCTGGACTTGATGGCCTCTTGTGGTCCCTTACAGTCGTAGTATTCTATGATGCTATCAGCTACCCTCATTTAATAGGCATAGTTGGGATTGTGTGACACTATTCATGAGACACTAAGTGAACCAGTCCTACAAAGTGCTGGCTCCTATTTGCTTGTATCGAGATTGGACTGGAGATGACACCCCAGGCACTAGTCCTGCAGAGCCCTGACTCCTTACTGGGCAACTCCAGAATCCCCAGAGCCTGTAAGTGCTAATGATTAAAGTATCTCTATTTGGGCCATCTGCTATTTTCCCCTTCTCCTGCCAGCCCTAGTCCAATGCCCTTTCCCTATGCCACATGTCTCAACAGCTATTGGGACCCAGCATCTGCAAGGCCCAGCTGCTGAAGCACTTATGTGTTTGCCTCTGCATCACAAAACACCTGGTACACTACAGGGGTTTGGTGCACTCCGAGCAGCCCAGGAATTACAAGATTGCTTCCAACAGTTTAAAGCGGAACTTGTGCTGAGATTAATTTCTCCCTTTAATTGTAGGCACAGTGCACGTGTCTGGGAGGTATCAGAGGGACAGCCATGTTAGCCTGTATCGTCGAAAACAAGAACTCCTGTGGCACCTTGTAGACTAAGATATTTTGGAGCATAAGCTTTCGTGGGCAAAGACCTGCTTTGTCAGATGCATGAGTGGGGGGTTCCAAAGGAGGATCCGAATTTATAGGCTCCTGAAAGTGAGGGAGTCCCAGTGAAGAGGACAGCCAGAGTGCATTGTGTTTGACAGGATGCCCACACACCAACATGACGGACACATACAACTCCTATTGTGGGGGGTTTCCATCTCCCACTCCATTCCTTTAACTGGGGGTGCTGGCTTGTCTTCTGTATGGCCAGCAAGTCTGATGTGCACCAGTGAATGACATTGGGTGAGGTTTTGTTTTCCGAGGCTAGGGACTGCCCCAAAGTTACTCCCATGAGCACCTACTGCCTTTTCCTGCAGCTGCCATTCTGTGACTGCTAGGAGGTGACAAGGTTGGAAGTAGAGGTATACCCTGTGTATTGGAATGACCACAGGTTGGACATAACTCTGTTGTGTGATGGGACGTGTTTCCTCCATAGAAGAGATGAAGGGTTAAGACAGTACTCTTGGCGGGAGAAATTACAGCCCCTCTCTCCTCCTAGGCGTGCTCCCGCTGGAGCTGCTGTACAAAAAGGCGTTGTTCCACTCACTCTGGACACACTGCTGAAGAAGACTGATGCACACTGTGGGCGCCAGCCTGGGTGCAGCAGAAGCCCCAGACTGTGAACCAAAAGGACTGAGACCCAGGCAGGTGTCCACATGCTCATGGACATCCAAGAAGTTGTTGCCACCAAGGGCAGCACAAGCAGAGGAACATGAAGGGCCCAAAGATGCCCAGACTATGGCCAAAGGGAGTGTCATAAGAAGTAGCCCGATGTGTGTCAGGGGGATGGAGATTTGCCAATATCTCTGCTGTTGCCAGCGTGATTCTGTTGCATCCCCCTGACGCAGTGGCAATTAAACTCACCTCGGAGAAGGCCCTGAGCTGGGAACTGGTGGAGGAGTGAGGGCCCGAGTTCCCCTGCCCTGTGCTGTCTTCACCCAAAGGAGTGGCCCATTCTCCCGTCTGGCCATTAGGCCACAAAGCCTCACTGAGAAGAACAGGCATATTGACTCTGGTCATTGGGCAGAGAGGAAATTGGTGCCTACGATTCTCCCCGCTCCACAACTCTCTTTAACCGTCCCTCACCCACAGACACATACCCTGTGGTGGCTCATCTTTGTCTCTTTGATTTGAACCCTGGAAACTGCACAATTCACCTGGAAAGAAAAACTTCCACTGCTGGGCAGAATTTCAGACAGGATTTAATAAGAAAGAGGCACAAATTCAAGCTGAAGAAATTGCAGGGATGAAAAAGCAGGAAATTGCCATCCTGTCCAATCACAGGGAAGTTATACATGAAATCTGTGAACCTTTTTCCTCACCCATTTGTATTTCCTACAACTTCACACAAATCCTATACAAACACCTGCTTTGTCTAGCTACCAGGCAGGGTCTGTATCTGGGCTACCAAGCCACAGGGAGCATTTCCAAGAGAAAGAGGAAAAGCTTTTCCATAATTTTATGGTTATTTGATCCTGTCAAATGGATCAGAAACTGATTCCCCAGAGTCGCCGTGTCCCACATCATCATAACTCGTCTCTCCAGGAGGCAGGAGTGGGGCTTTGTTCTTCATCCCAGAGACATCTTCATTCCTTAGGAAGTGCAGACTGCAATCTGAAAATGCCAAGGGAGACCACACAGTCAGTGGATTTCTCATGGCTGCCTCGTAAAGATAGAGTCCACTTTCTCATCAAGTTAGAAAATGTTCCCACTCCAGTTGTCTGATTGGGTCCCTGACAAGTTCTCATTCATCATCTTTATGCTGTCCCGTGAATAAACACTCGGTTTTACGATGACCAACTAGCAAGCTCTCACTTCACGTACAAAAACCTAGAAACAAGAACAAAATGGAGGGGAGTTTTTGGCCAAGGACTATGGGCAAAGCCCAGCTTTTGCAGGGAACATCATGGGTTCTTTCAAATCACAGCAAGGACTCCATTTTCCCAGTCACCACAGCAGACCCTGAAGTCTCGTCCTTCAGGAAATAGAGAGAGGGAGAGTTTTTCTCACAGGCACTGGTTTAGCCAGGGCTGTTCCCTTGCTGTCGCCCACAAGTCTAGCCACTACATTCTGTAGAAACACTGAGAAGAGTAAACTCACCTGTCTGTGAATCCCTGTTTCTGTCATTCTCCCCACTGTCTTCCTCACTATTCTGCCCCAAACCAGGGTCATCTCCATGGTCAGGAACTTCTCTGGCATCATCATACCCATGCCCTGGGGCATCTGCAGGCAGGGCAGGAGTTTCTGGTGGGAAGATGGGAAGTAAATAAGAGGGTACTCACAGTAAAGACAGAAATAAACTCCAAGCTGCAGATGCACCACCCGACTGGTGCCTCGGGATCTCTCAGCACTCAGATGCTACCCTCAAGGTGGTGAGAAAGCCTGCTGCTTAGGGTGGACCTGGTGTCTAGTTTTTGAGCAGAACACCTAGTTGAAAAGGTGCCCTGGCAGTTCTGGTCTGCACAGCTGACTGGGCCATTAAAAGTCCAATTGGTGCAGGGCTGGCAAGCTCCCTACCTAGCTCGGCAAGGTTCCGTGGAGGCAGTCACAAGCCCTTCAGCTCCTTGGCAGAGGAATGGCCTGAGAGGATCTGCAGATGCTGACCTCTCCCTAAGTGCTCGATCTGCCTCACCCATTGCCTGGGAACAGTGGCCAAGGGCGCACAGAGTCTCCAAGTCACACCTCCACCTAGGATTTGAGGGAATGTCTCCACTTTGGCGGCGCTGCCAGAGGTAAGCACGGCCTGGACTTCTCACCTCCTCCCTTGCACCAGCCCTGAGCCCACTTCTGCACCCAAACTTGCTCTTAGAACTTGCGCCCCAACCTCCTGCCTCAGCCCAGAGCCCATATCCCCTCACGCACTCCAACCCCCTGTCTCAGCATGGAGCCCCCTCCAACACTCTGAAACTCTCAGACCCCCCCTCACTCTAGAGGCCCCTATTACAGTATCACAAACTCTTCAGCCCCAGCATCAGTGCAGCAGAAAAGGACCTGGGGATTCCAGTGGGTAAGAAGCTGGATATGAGTCAAGACTGCACCCTTGAATCCAAGAGGTCTAGGAGCATATTGGGGTTCATTAGGAGGAGCATTTCCAGCATAGCTCCAGCACTGGTGAGGCCACATCTGGAGTACTGGGTCCAGTTCTGGGACCTCCAGTATAGAAAGGATGTGGACACATTAGAATAGGTCCAGCAGAGGGCAATGAAAATGATTAGGGGCTGGAGTATGTAACTTATGAGGAGAGGATGCAGGATTTGGGCTTATTTAGTTTCCAGAATGGAAGAGAGAGGGGTGATTTGGTAGCAGCATGAAAGCAGGGGAGTCATCTAACGAGGATGGAGAAAAGCTATTCTCAGTATCGACAGATATCAGAACAAGAAGCAATGGTCTGAAGTTACAGAGGGAGAGAGAGAGATTGGATATAAGGAAAAACTATTTCACCAGGAGGATGGTGAAGCACTGGAATGCCTTACCTAGAGGGGTGGTGGAGTCTCCATCCTTAGAGGTTATTAAGTCCCCACTTGACAAAGTCCTGTCTGGGATGAGTGAGTTAGTATTGAGCCTGCTTTAGGCAGGGGGCTGGACTCACTGACCTCCTGAGGTCCCTTCCAGCCTTAATATTCGATGATTCAGTGATCAGATCAGAGTTCACACGCCCGGCTAAAGTCCCACCTGCATGCACACCTCTGCCCCAGCCCCGGATCCCCTACCAAACCCTGAACTCCTTATTTCTCGCCCCATCCGAAAACCTGCATTTCAAGTTAGAGCCCTCAGCACCTCCTACATCCCAACCCCAGTTCATGGCAGTGAGGGTCACAGGACTAAGGGTGTCCATGGACATGGGCAGCTCCTGAGCTAAATGCTCCTTCTCTCCCTGAAATAGGTCCCTGTCATGTCCTCGGGCACCACATACATCCTTACCCCTGGGCCTGCACATGGATCTTGGACTGCACCTGGTCCTCAACCCCAGCGCTAGACTGATCGACAATGCAGGTGGGTGAACTTTGTGGTTTTCTTAAGCAACCACCTATTGGGTCTTTGGGAAATACAGGAGCTGAATTCACTGCTCACCTGGGCCGTTTGGAGTCTGAGGCACCCTGTTCATGGCAGGCTCCTCTGCGTTGTCATAATCTGCCAGGGAAACTCCCCCTGGAACTGCAAACACCATACTCAGCCAGTGGCACCAACAGATTCTCTTCAGGGCAGGTGGCTCTTATAACCAGAACTGTTTATCCTGGCAAGCGTCAGGGCCAGACGAGGAAAAATGGCACCCTGAGAGAACGCGTATTGTGGCACACTTGAGGGTGTGCCAAAATACAAGTTTACCCAGGGTGCCATTTTCCCTACATCACTACTGGCCCCCATGAACTCCTGCGGCTCCCCTCTCCATCGCTTCTTGGCCCTACTGCCTCTCACAGGGTTTAATTTGAATGAAGAACATACCAGATGCTAAAGCTCAGCCCTGACACAAATTAAACACTGGCAGGGCAGCCGCAAACTGGCGGGTGCTGGCCAAGCACCCAAGTCTAAGGGGAATGCCACTGCCCACAGCAGCACAGAAGTACGGGGTGGCACAGCACATGGTGTATTGCCACCCTTCTGTGCTGCTGCTGTGACTGGTGCTACCTGATGGTCTGGCATGTGGTTCATGGAGCGTTTCCTGCTTTCACATGGGGGCTGCATCTTGCCAGAGCCTATGGCCCTCCTGCAACTTTCTGGCCACTCCTGGCTCACTGATGTTGCCCTTTCAGATGAGGGGTGCAGCGAGGCAGTAAACTATGATTGCAGGGACAATATAGGTACCAGAAAACAGTAAGGCTACCTCTATGCTAGAGGGGTTTTTCGAAAAAGCTGGGCCTTTAATGAAAAAAAAAAAAAACCCTGCAAAGTGTTGACACACAAAATGCGCTCTTCCAATAATAAATCAATTGAAAACTTCACTTCTTCTGGTGGCCGTCTTCCACTCCCGGATGAGGGAGAGCGCCTTCTTCCGAAAGATTCTTTTGAAAAAAAAGCACATGTACATGCTCTGGGGGCCCTTTTATCAGTCCTCCAGGCATCCTCATCACTATCGGAGATCTATGCCTCCTGCCCTGGCTGCTTTAAAGGTGCAGGGAGCTCCCCAGACCCTGTGGCAGGAAGCTGAGAGTGGAGGCTGCCATGTGACAACCCCCACCCCCAGGAGCCCCCAAGGGAGCTGGCCAAGGGGTCTCAGAGCCCACCCAGACTACCAACTGTTGGGTACCCTCATGGATCGAGCCTGAGCTCCAGGACCTCCTGGGCCTGGGGCACAATGAGGACATCCTATGGAAGACGATAGGCAAGAGGCGGACTGGCCCCACTTATGCCCAGCTTGCCATCAGCTTGGCGGCCTGGGCACACCCCACTGGGTCACAGGAGCAGGTCCACTCCAAAGTGAAAGAACTGGGGCAGGGGTATGTCAGAGCCAGGGACGTGATCAGGGCAGGACCGACCACCTGGCCCTTCTGCAAGGAGCTGCACAGCCTTCTTGGGGGTAAGGATAGCTCCCCCCCCCAACACCCTCTTTGATAGCACAGTGAAGGAGCCCCCTGTGGTGATGGAGCCAGACAGGGAGGTGGAGGAGGGTCAGCCAGGCCCATGGAGCAGGACAACCCAGCCGGAGCTGGAGCCGAGCTGCCATCATTCTAGGACTCCAGTGATGGGATCCTTGTGATCACCATGGCCTGGGTGCCTCCAGCAAGTACCCCATGCATCACACACCCTGGGGCATGGGGGGTAGGGGGCTGTCCATCCCTGCCATGGTTGGAAGCAGGTCAGCCACATGGCTGAGACCCCCCAGCCCAAACACACCCCAGAAGGCTGCAGCTCCCAGCTCACACACGTGCCCACAAATGAGAGTCAGCACCCATTTTTGCGGATAGCTCAGTGAGACACACCTGTCGGGGAGGGGGCTGGGGGGGGGATGCCCAGACTGCGCCCAGCACATGCCCCACCCATGCAGGGACCCCTTAGTGCCTGGGATCCCCCAGGACTGCTGGCCCATCAGACAGTGGGGTGAGGGGGCTGCTGCCCATGGAGGTGGGCGGCAGGGCCCTTGGGATGTGGTGTGGGACTGACATACCGGCTTTCTCTCCCCTTCCATCCTTACAGCTGTGCTGTCTGAGGGCCACACAAGCCCTAGCACACCACGAGGGCCAGCCAGCCCCAGCCACGTCATTTGGCTGGGAAGCCTGGGAGCGGTGGCCGAGAGGGGCTGGTCACCCCCTCCAGCGCCTGGATGGGCCTGCATCTGGAGGGCATGTTGTCGCGCCATGGCCTCTGCCTACGTGCCTACACAGTTGCCCTCCACCACCAGAACGAGCTGGCAGGGCGGAGGCTGTGGGTGGAGAAGGTGGACCTGGTGCGGAGGTGGGAGGCTTGGGCCAAGCTCATGACCCACCTCAGGGCAATCAGTGGGATCCTCAGGGAGCAACTGGCCAAGTCTCCCACCCCTGCCACCTCCCTTATCCCCCTGCTGCCTCCCTGCTGCCCTGCTCCCACCCAAACTCCCCCAGCCATCATGATGGGCTTTGCCTGGAGGCTGATGGCCACAGTGGGTGCCACCTTGCCAGCCCCTCCACCCCCAACCTCATACCCCCACCTCCTGCTGCTATCTCTCTGCCCTGTCTCTCCTTCCCCCCCAGCTGAGCCCACAGCACCCCTCCCATGATCGTATCTCCCCATGATCGCAGTCCCAAGAGTGACCCCAAACCCCGGGCAGGAGGAGATCTTGAGGCTGCCATGGCTCACAGCCTCCCACCCCCTTGGAGGTGTTAGGTCCTCCCACCTGTATCCCAAACCACCATCCAGATTCAGATGCCCCCACCACCTCTCAAGCCCGACCAATGTATATAGTTACCACCCCCCACCATCGCCACAGTAAATAGTTATTAGCACCTGAGTCCAGGTGTGCACACTTTTAATATATAAGGCAACACCTCCTCCCTGTTTACCCTGCCTGTCCTTGCTGAGTGAGCTGTACTCTTCTACACCAATATTTCAGTCAGGTGTATTATCCCGCCAAGTCTCTGTGTACATATTATGTCACAGTTGTATTTATTTATTAGGACTTCAAGTTCTCCCTGCTTATTACCCACACTTTTTAATTTGTATATAGGCATCGAAGATATTGATTTGCTTTTGCCTCCCACTTCTGCCTACTTCCTCTTTCTTCTCTGTCCTTGACCCCTTCCATTTCCAACCCAACTTCCAGGTCTCCAGGTTTTTTACTTACCTGTGGGCTTTGGTCACCTGTCCTCATCAAACCTAGTTTAATGCCTTCCTCACTAGGTTAGCTAGTCTGGATCCAAATACAGTTTTCCCACTCTTGGAATAGCATCCCGTGTGAAGCCCAAGAGCTCCTGGAGACACCATCCTCACAGCCAGGCATTCACCTCCAACATGCACCTGCGTCTGCCTGGGCCCCCACTTTTGACAGGAAGGATTGAGGAGAACACCACCTGCACTCCCAGCTCCTTCACTCGTACTCTCAGAGCCCTGTAATCATGCTTGATCTGCTCAAGGTTACACCTTGCAGTATCATTCATGCCAAAATTGATGATTAGCATGAGTTAGTCATCAGAAGGCTGGATAATGCTCGACAATGCCTCCGTGACATCTTGGATACAGGCTCCTGGCAGGCAGCCTACCTCCCAAGGAAACATGTCAGGAGGACAGATGTGTGACTCCGTCCCCCTCAGAAGAGAGTCTCTGACCACCATTATTCTATATTTCTTCCTCTTAGCGGTAGCAACAGATCTACCAGCCTTGGGGGTACAAGGTTTTTCTTCTGCTGTGAGGGGTGATTCCTAATCTCCTGTATCCAGAACAGCACAATGGTTTCCCAGTACCAGGATAGGAGGGTTGGGAGCAGGAGTGGAGCAGTGCCTGCAGCCAGAAGTGACCAGCTGCCAGTGTCCCCCCTGAGCCACCATCTCCTCCACCAATGGTGGGTCAGTAGTCTTTTGCAGAGGGACAGCTACCTCAGCCTTAGCTGTCTCCACATGAACACTGCCCAGGAAATGCTGATGGATTTGGATACTCCTAAGCCTAACCAGCTCTTCATGCTGCTCTCTCTCCTTCTTCCTCAGAGAGTCCACCAGAAGATGCTTTCCCCATGGGATGGCCCCCCGGCCTGGACTTCAGTAAGTGGGAATTTCAAGTCACGGTCCCTGCAAAACCATATTGGGGTCTGGGTAGATGTGTCCCCAGTCAGGAGGTCTGTCTGACGACAGGCGCAGGTGGAGGAGACAGGAGCAATGCTGGCACAGGTGTTGAGGGTCTTCCTAACCATAGTGGAATCCCCTCTCTCACACTCCCTTATCAAGCTCCCTCTTAAAACTCCTGTCATCAGCCTCCTGTCCACTTTGCTCCCCTGGTCACTCTGCCACTGGCTGTTTAAAGCCTGCAAACCTAGGTCAGGCCTTCCCCCTCTTTAGCCACACAGGGGAAGGCTGATCCTGAGGCTGATCAAGGGCAATCAAGGGAACAAAGGATCTGTCCTTCCCAGACACACAATTCCAACTGCCGCAGTAACTGACACTGAAATCGCCGGCAATCAGAATTCAACATTCAAATTCTAAACAGTCAGGCAAACTCACCCTCACCAAGTGCTGGAACCCTCACCGGACAAACTCTTCAGTGGAGGGATATCTTTTCCTCGCTCTTAAACGCCCCCGTTTGCAGCCCCCTGGTCCCTTCACTCCTCTTCTCCAAGTGCTTCCAAATGGATTCCTCAAGAATCCCCTCCATGATTTTCCCAGGGATTGAGGTGAGGGTGACTCATCCTAAATTCCCCAGATTTTCCTTCTTCCCTTTTTCAAATATGGGCACTACATTTGCTTTTTTTCCCAGTCACTGGGGATCTCAGGTCATACTGAATTTTCAGAAATAATGGCTAATGGCTCTGCAATTGTATTAGCCAACTCACTCAGCACCCTTACATGCATTAGATCCAGCCCATGGATTTGTATGTCCAGCTTTTCTAAATAGTTCTTAAACTGTCCTTTCTCCAATGAAGGAGAGAGATATGGGTAAAGTGATTTTGATGAGTCATATGTAAATGACATTTCTATAGGAATGCTTTACTCCAGAAGTCAACTGACTCCAGTGGATTTGTGTTGCACCTGAAATTAGGTGCATAGTTTATAAAGTATTACAGAAACATTCTGATAAATCGCTATTATCAATCTAAATTATGCAATGTAAATCCTGAATATTTGGAGGTGCTCTGGATTAAAAGTGGCATAACTAATATTTAACCTGGTCCCAGAATAGAATAGTTAGTAAGAGGTTTGTACTCTTGTGTCCAGCTTTGGAAACAAGAAGCTATACAGCCATGTTAAAGTTCCTCTCTGGCATCCCTAATTTGGTATTCAAGTTTATAGAGGAGACCAGGCCAGACATTCCACTGCCTTGTTCAGTTACTTGGATCTATGCAAAGCAGGTAGAAATTGTTTTTACGCTTACCCTGGCCATGTTTGTTCAGTCATTTGCTTAAACTTAAGTCAAATGGAAGGCACTGGAGAATAAGGTTCATGATACTGGGCACTTCTGCATCTAGTAAAGCATCACAGTGATTTTTTATAGAAAATTAAAAATTGCAGAGTGACTCAGATCCTACAAGCAATCAGGAATATCATCCCTGATGTGACCACAGCTGATCTGGTGTCTAACTATTGTAACTTTGTTCTCACCCACAATTATTTCTGATTTGGGGACAACTTATATCTCCAGATTAGTGGCACTGCTATCAGCACTTGCATGGCCCCACAATATGCTAATATATTTATAGCTGACTTGGAACAATGATTCCTCAGCTCTGAGCCCCTATTATCCCTCCTCCACTTATGATACACCGATGACATCTTTATCATTTGGATCCGTGGTAAAGAGACTCTAGAAGAATTCAACAGAGACTTTTACAATCTGCACCCCACCATCAACTTATGCCTTGACCACTCCACATGAGAGAGACATTTCCTGAACACTACAGTACAAATCAATGATGGCCTGATCAATACCACACTCTACTGGAAACCCACTGACCACTATACTTACCTACACACTTAGAGCTTCCATCCTGCACGCACAACACGATCCATCGTTTACAGTCAAGCCCTTAGGTACAATCACATCTGCTCTGATCCTACTGACAGAGACCAAAAGCTACAAAATGTCTACCAAATCTGCATAAAGCTGAACTACCCACTGGGAGAAGTTAAAAAAAAAATCAACAGGGCCAGACGAATACCCAGAAAACAACTAATCCAAGATAGTCCCAAAAGAGCCAATAACAGAACATCACTGGTCATTCCCTACAGGCCCCAACTCAAACCACTGCAACACATCTTTTAAAGACCTGCAACCTATCCTAAATCTTGATGCCCCACACCAGAAGGCCCTAGGTGACAGGCCTGTTCTCTCCTATAGACAACCTCCCAGCCTTATGAGGATTCTCACTAGCAACCACCAGATATACCACAATACTAATCCTGGAACTTTTCCTTGCAACAAGCCCCATTGCCAACTTTGTCCACATCTCTATTCTGGAGATACCATCACTTGACCTAACCATATTAATCACAGAATCACAGACACGTTCGCCTGTTCCTCAACTAACATCCCATATGCTATCATGTGTCAACAATGCACACACACCATGTATATAGGACAGACTGCAAACACTCTTCAACAAAGAATGAACAGACACAAAACAGACATCAAAAAACTCCAAACACACAAATCTGTCAGCCAGCACTATAATGGAGTAGGCCATTCCATTAATGACCTGAAAGTCTATGTTTTACTGAAAAAGAACTTTAACAGCCATTTACAGAGGGAATGCTGAGAACTGTCATTAATATTTAAATTCAACACATTAACATGTGGTTTGAACCAGGACAGCAATTACCTGGCCCATTATAAGGATTCATTTACATACTTTGTTTTAACTAACTCTTAACTTTCCCACCCCACATCTTCCTCCTGCCACCCCTCCGCTCTTCTGATTTGCTAATCTTGATAACAATTTTTCTGATTTGTCAACCACGATAACTTATTTTGGACCTCTGTGCTTTATATATTGAGTCTGTTCTGGTATGACTATGATCTGGAGAAGTGGGTCTGTCCCATGAAAGCTCATCACCTAATAAATTATTTAGTTAGTCTTTAAAGTGCTACTGGAGTGCTTTTTCGTTTAGATAGAATACAGACTGACATGGCTATCTCTCTGTTATGACTCCGATCCTGAGCTTCACTGCACTGATGCAAAACTGGGAGTGACTCCCAAATTGTAGGAAAGTTCAGTCCCCTTGCTTTGAAATTATTCTATTCAAATACACCATGGAAGGAGAGCAAACCCCACTTGTTACATTTCTAATGCTCCTCGTTATGAAGACCAAACGAGGCAGTGTGAGAGAACACATGCTGCCGCTTCAAGAGCTTGTCTCACAGTCACCTGTAGGAACCCTCCTTCAGGCACCTCAGCAGCTCTGGCTTGCCCTTGTTGAGTTTTGTCCCCACAAACACCCTGCTGTGCAGAGAGGTTCAAGAGTAGAGGAGCAGGGGACACCTAAGATCAGTGGTACCCCTCCACTGCTCCTCTTCAGAGCAGACAGGAAGCTCCAAGGAGCAGCTGCAGAACAGCCCAGCTGCTCAAATTTAAGGCAGCAGGCAGAAGCTGTGGAGGTGCAAATCTCAGCAGAAGAGGAGGGAGAGGGGATCCCTAGCTGTGGAGGTGTTCCACATGGGCAGTGGGGGAACCTGCTGCTTATTACAGCAAGCTACCCTGTATGCTGCACTGCCCATACGTCACCCCTGCTCTGCCCAGGGGCTTCTCCCTCATCGCTGTCTCCTTCTCTCAGCTAACCCCTTCCAGCCAAATCTCTGAACTCAAATGTAACAAATAACATTTGAAAAAAAAGACACACACACACACACTCTTCTATAATTTCTTTCTAAAGAAACTAGAGCATGTTTTCTACTGCATCCCAGATTGTGAAGAGTGGACATACAGAAAGTACCTAATTAAAAACACTAAGCTGGGGAATAAAAAATGTCAGTCACAGGTGTTTTTATATAAACAGAAGATTTTTAGATTTTTTTTGCAAAAATTTTTCAATAAGGACAAGTCAGTTCTGTTGAATACAGCATTAGGTATTTTGGAATACATGATGCAGCCCTTATCTGTTGCACATTTTCTTCACCAGTATTTCTAAGCTGATTTTCTTAGTGCTGTCAAGAGGTTAAAAAAATAAGTGCAATTAATCATACAATTAATTGTGCTGTTAAACAATTTTTTTTTAAATAAACCTTATGGTGGTAGAGAAAGAAAAAAACTTGAAAATGGGAACCCTAAGGGACCAGAACCCAGAAAACAAACAGAACCCAGTTTTATTTTTCTACAGCTCACCTGATTTGCAAATAAAAACTCCCAGTGTTTGAATGCTTGGGGGTAGCAATACGGTAGACGGTACAGCATGCAATGTTGCCCAATGGCACAGAATTTCCTATAAGTGCTAGTTCTGCAATGAACTCTGATAACATAGACTCATGCAGAGTCTTAGGATGGGAAAAAGGCATCCAAAAAAGCCATTCTCATGACAGGACGAGGATTTATTTGGCATTGTGCCTCCAGCAAAGGCCACTTTCTGACACAAGAAAGTGAACCAGCCAACACGAACCTGGCCCATGTTTGGGGACAGGAGTAAGAGAAATTCCCACCTGCGACCTGGGAGCTGTCAGCTTGTGACCTGAAGCATAACATTCCATTATCCCTCATTACAAAAGATACTGGTATGCTTCAGGCCTTTTGAAAAATTTAATCACAACCTTTAAGTTTATTGAGAGCTCTCTCTAGCTCCCTAGACAATATATTGTAACTTCACCAAAGTATTCACAAGCCAACAGTTTTCTGAGAGTTAAGTCTCGCAACTCCATCTTTTCCCCTTCTGCCTGTCCAGCAGCACCTAGTAAATTACTTTCCAGTCAACACAAACTTTTTGTTATGGGTGGTAAAGCATAGCTGGGCTAAGCAAACCTGCTGCAATAAGGGCTTGCAAAATTTGAATTTAAATGATGTAAGGGAATTCAAAGCAATCTCTGCTGCACTAGTTTACTCTGCTTTGGATTACAACAGCCTCAGGCACTGGAAAGTGTAAAAAGCTAGGGCTCTCGATTAACAAGTAATTTTGCCCCATGTTAATCACAGGCATTAATTGACAGTTCTAGATTTTATATTTTATATTTTAAATATACCCTTAAGCCTTCATAAAGTAATCATTCCAAACTACTACCTAATTAAACTTATTGAAACAAAGACATTATTTTAAATTAATCAGTCAATGCAGCTTAATGTATTCATAACAAAATTTGTTTCTTTGAGAAAAAGAGAACACTAATTTATTTTGCAGATTTTTATAACAAGATGTTTATGAAATTTAACAATATATTTATATTAAAATATGTTTCCATAGATTTTAGGCGTAACAAAGATTTTATATCTTCGTAAGGTAATGATTTTGTTGGACGATTTTCTTAAAACTTTAATAGATCGCTTTAAGGGCTCTCTTCAGCAGGATGTAAAAGAAGGGTAGGGATGGGCAGAAAGGACATGAAAACTTTGGAAGCAGGTTTTTGTATTGTAGTAATTTAAATTAAAATGTGTATTACAGGTAAGGATAGTGTTTTGAAGAATTTAGTTTAAAAATTATATCGCTGAAAATGCAAGATTTTAAGGCTATAGCTAAATAGATGTGATTTTATAATCTTCATCAACAAACTAGTGAAATATTCAAAGCAAATTTTAAACTAAGATCCTGTAAAACATGGTCATGCACAGCTGTTTTTGTCAGCACATTCAGAATTGGCACATGCCTGTCAAATGGTTTCATTATGATTTGTGGCTCTGTCACAGGTCAATGTTATGCTAATAGGTCTGGCAAGATGAAAGTCTATTCACTTTTAATTTATCAGATTCACTTCTGGGGAAGAGTCACCAGTGGGCAAACTTCAACAGCCTGCTGTGGGAACCTTCAGGAACCACAGGAATAAGGATAGGAAGAGAGCAGTAGTTCAGCACTAAGACCCAGGGAAGACATTGCCTCCCTTTTCCTCTTATACCCAACTACCCTTGGAACCCCATATGTAACAGAGAGGGTAAGCCCAGTTCACCCCCATGCAAGGCCAGCCCTGCACATGAGAGGGGAAGTCACAGGTGCCCTCGGTGAGAAGGGCACAAGTCAGAGAACGACAGTAAAACAGGAGTCTCAGAAATAGCCAGGGGCCAGCTCTGTCCCTGCAGGGTCCAACAGCAGCTGGTTTGTGTGTTGCAGTGGCAGCAGGGTCTGGGTTAGTGCCGAGATAACAGACTAGAACAGGGGCACTGCCAGGCCAGAGCCGGCCTGTGCACATCCAGCTAGACCCTGCAGGTGGGTTTGAATTGTCCTGTCACTCTGGGGAAGAGGAGCCTCTCCTATGTGGAGATTGCAGCTCCCACTGGGAGGTCACTGGCCTGGGCCTTTCTGAGTTCCTGCTCTGCACTAGTCTCCCAGATTCTCAGCAGAACAGACTCATCTGCCCAGCATCTTCTCCCGCAGCCACAGGCTAATCTGCCACCAGGCCCAAATTCATGGCTCCCTGGAGAGCAGCAGGGGTAGAAATGCCCTGTTTGTAATTACAGAGGGGCCCAGGCCAGGATTCTCAGTGCCAGGTTTTGCTTCAGCCAATTATATCAAGAGGCCAGTTGCAAAACTGACTTTGGGAACTGCTGTCAGACTCAGCAAATCCCCCCACCCCAAAGCTCTGGTGGGTTCAGATCAACGAGATGGGCTGAGCCCATCTGTGGTTACAACAGAGGACAATCTCCTCTCTCTCTGGAGACTGTGAGGTAAGTTCTCCAAAGAGACCCATCACCCCTAGCTCGTCACCTGGAGAGGTGACTGGGGGCTCCTCCCAGGGGCAGTGTGCTCAGGAGATGGTCACATGTTCCCATCCTGAGGTTCTGGTAGAAATCCTGTTCCATGAAGTTAGACACAACGTATAAAATGTGAACCATACAAAGGGAAATGGCTGCAACTGAAACAAGTGTCCCAGAAATTCTGTTCTCTGCCCAGATTTGGGTCTCTGGCCTGAGTCTGCTCCTCCCCCGTTACCTTGTTCTGATCCAGGATCGTTTTCCCCCTCGCTGTAGTACTGCAGCTTCCTCAGCGAATCATCTGAATTGGAGACTGCACAGACAAGAACCAGAAATTCATCACAATGAGAGCAGCTGAACTGAGGGACAGCGAACACACCTGGGGCCTGGAACAGGATTTCTGGTCTCAGTCTATTTCTCCTTGCAGAGAAGAAGCTGAATCATAGCAACTCTGAGCAATGAGAAGCTAACATTTTTATAGATAGAATGAAAGGGAAATTCTGAAGGAACAATAACATCAAATTGCTTTCCTAAGAAAATGTTGAAATGAAATTGTGCGTGCATGAGAACTGGCTAAAAATGGCAAGAATCTGTGAAATGTTTCAGGATCTCAGAATCTGCATATTGCAAGAAACCAGTTGACAGTGAAAACTTATTCTCAACTCTATTGACAAACTCACAGGGCTGAAGATGGAAGGCATCAGGTAGCTGCTGCCCAACAGGAATGATAGACACAGACCTGATCCACTGAACATCTCTTGCTTCTCTCTCTTTAGGTTATAATCAATCTCCTCATACACAGCCTCTGGAAAGGGGTCCAAGGGTTTGGTACCTGCAAACAAAGGGCAGGGTTTGTGCAGGGTCAGACAAACTACAGATGGGAAACAGGATAACTATCAGCTCATCCATCCCCTCCCACTGAGTCTGACCCTGTAGAAATTCCCTGTTCATAATTACAGATGGGCCCAGGCCAGGATGCTCAGTGCCAGGGTTTTGCAGATTATAGCAAGAGGCCAGCTGCAAAACTGACATGGGGTACGGCTGTCACAATCAGCAAATCCCCCACCCCAAAGCTCTGGTGGGTTCAGATCAGTGAGCTGAGCTGAGTCCAGCTGTAGTTACAACACAGGACAATCTTCCCCCAGAGTTTAGTTTAAGCCTCTACCAGACATTCCTGCTGTTCTGTCCAGGATGGATTTACATGAGGCAGGTGACAGGAATCAGGTCTGTTTCCACAATATCCCTTTGATGATGATTCCAAGGGATAGTTCTCTGTCAGGGTCTCATCCCATCATTCCTGGTTATCCCCCTTTGGAGCAGCTCCCTCCCCCCACCCACTGGTGTTTATACCCATCTGCAAAATGGTGATCACTCCTTAAGGCCAGAAGAGACCATGAGAACGTCCTGTATGATCTCCTGTATAACAGCCCACAACACTTCACTCAGACAATCCACATTTAAGTATGAATTAAATATATTAAATATGAATTAAATTCATATTAAATATGAATATATTTAAATATTTAATCCATATTTGCTGGCCACCCATAAGGAAAACAGCTGATTTCTGTTATGTTCAGTAATGAAAAGGTATTTGTATTCTTTTCTATATTTTCTCTGAGATGCTTTAATCCTTAGGATAAGGTGCAGCTTACTGAGGGGAGAGCTGAGTAGTGACTTCCAACTGATGGCAACACACCACTCACAGCC
Organism: Carettochelys insculpta; assembly: GCF_033958435.1. NCBI lineage: Eukaryota > Metazoa > Chordata > Testudines > Carettochelyidae > Carettochelys > Carettochelys insculpta. The sequence continues at coordinate 234,932,357 of NC_134137.1, read as the reverse complement.
CTTAGAGAGAAATGTAGCGTGAGGGCTGGTCTGTAGGGAGTATCGCAGTGGAAAGCAGGCGGCTGTGCAGCTGTTAAGCCCCCTGGCCAGACTGAGGTGGAACAGAAGGTTTATACACAGAGACAGAAGACACCTGGAGGCCTGATGCCTGACTGGGCACCACTAGAGAGCTTCACTGGGGGTGAGGAGGGAGAGATCAGAGAGGAGATACAGATGCAGTTTTCCTGGCACTGTGATGCTCCTTATTTAGCATCATTTACAGCTTTTATGACTGGGCTGTTCCACTGCCAGACAGTTAATGCATTAGTAAATGAGAAAGGAATTAACAGACACCATCAGTCACCCACACAGCATGGGATTGCCCCTAAAACAGACACCCTGCAGCCTCCTGCTATTGCAGAGACATTTCACTCCATGACATCTATCAGCACCCACCTCTGCGTTGGGCTCTGGCACTTCGCACCTGCACCCCCAGCAGGATTAAGACCAGGCAGAGCAGGGCCCCCAGGGCAATGCAGACCACCACGAGCCCTGTGACTCTCCCGCTGTCAGACGGAGGGTGGTGTGGGGAAGCTAGATGGAAACAAACATGCGACAGGGAGAAATTATTCTGCGAGAATCAGAGGAGCCCAGGGAGCTCCCCAGTTGCTCATTGCACAGCCCAGGACAGCTGCATGAAGCTATCTCCTGTTGTGTGCTGTCATCTCTGAGTTCAACATGGATTCCAACGGATGAGTGTACCAGTTGTATATGTAGTTTCCAGGACTCTACCACACAGCCCAATACATAACCAAGAGGATGCATGAAATCTGTGTCTTCCATAACAGATTTCTCTGTAAGAACCCAAGTATCAGCCAGTCGAGATGCTCTCTGGAGATTTTGTACATGGACGAGAAGATGGGGCAGAGAGAGGAACTACAGCTTCATTAAGCAGGAATGCTCTCTTTAGTGAATGAAGAAGAGGATCGCAATGGTCTCTTTGGGTCTTAGAACTCCATGAATCTATGATTCAGACCCAGAAGATGGGGTCGTAATATTAAGAAGGGAACCAGATTTGTTGGCAATTAAAATTAAGTTTTCTTGTGAATTATTTTTTCCAGGGTTCCCTGCCACTTTCAGTGCCCAGGAAGTATATATTTGGGCTGTGTAGTATCAAGCTGTCACTATAGCTTCTGCCTTGTTCACTCTGGAACCTGGAGGGCCTGTGGAGAATAAGCAGTGGAGATTAGGCTGCCTTACTACAATGGCTTTACAGTAACCCTCCTTCAGCAGAGCTGGGTTCTATTCTTCTCTATACCACAGATTTTGCTGGTCTCTTAAACCAGTTTTTAATGGGTCTGATTTTTGGAAGTGCTGAGTGCTCACAATGGCTGCAAGGGTCAAAACAAGATGTGGCTGCTCAGCTCTTCTGCAGTCAAGCAGTGTGATTGGGCAGAGTGAGTCTAGGGCTGCGAGTCAACACACTTGAGTTTTATTCTGTCTCTGCTGTTGGCTCTTTGGGTGGCCTGGAACAAGTCACTTTGCTTTTCTCTCCTACTTTCACCACATGTAAAATGGGACTATTAACATTTACTTGCCTCCTTCCCTCATGAGGGTTTATTAATGTCTGTAAAGTACTTTGAACACCTAAAGCTCTACAGAAATGGTGAGTGCTCTGAAGAATTGGGCTCTGAAGGTCTCAGGCAGGTGCCCAATCACTCCAAATAAGTAGAACAACAAGAAGTCTGTGGCACCTTATAGCCTAACAGATATTTTGGAGCATATGCTTTCATGGGCAAAGACCTGTTTTGCCCACGAAAGCTTATGCTCCAAAATATGTTAGTCTGTAAGGTGCCACAGGACTTTTTGTTGTTTCTGAAGATACAGACTAACTCAGCTGCCTCTCTGATACTTGTCCTCAAATAAATAGTGAGTTTGGACGTTTGCCCTTAATCGTCATCTATAAGATTTTCAAAAGCTTCTTAATGAAGGAGCCTAAGAGCTACTTTCAAATGTGACTTAGGCAACAAGAAGGTGAAGTTTTTATGGTCCCTCGCTCCTTCATTACTGGAAAAAAAGCAATTTAAGTCCCTATGTCACTCAGACAATTTTGACAATGTTATTCTTGGACTACGAGGTGTCTTTTAAAATGGGCAGCATAATCATCTGCTGTCTCCCAGCTTTGTTATGAAGACAAATTCACAAATGTTTGTAGAGTACCATCCTCCCCCTGCACCGGAGGTAAAAACTGATGGGATGGAGGGCAAAAAAATGAAATGTGTACATGCAATTAAACTAGATCACAGAGTATATGAAAATTTTCTCCCCTTGATATTTTTCATCTTTTTTTCCCACTGTAAAAAAGTTAGAAAAAATTAAAAAGAGAGTGAGAAAGCAAGGGGGAAATTCAGGGCTTTTTTTCAACTGCAAAGGTGGGAAAAAGTAAAAAGTGAGAAAGTGGTACCTTCTTGTTGACACACTGCCAAAATACTCTCATGTACTCAAGTGAGAGAACAGAAAATACTCAGCCTTTTGCAATTCAGTCAAACATGGAAGGGATTTCACTGTTCTAGGAAAAGACGCCACCCTGGCCCCAGCATTGCCCCCTTCCCAGATTGCAAAGTCTGCAGCAATCAGTGGAAGGGGCCAGACTACATGATCTCTCAAGGTCCCATCCAGTTCTATGATAAAGCTTCTCAAGAAGTTGTTGAGAATATTTTATAGTTGAAAGTGTGAGGTGACCACCATATCAGGGTCACTCTTGCCTCCTGCTCTAATTACTGTAGAAGTGACTTGGAGGCGGATGAGGACAAAGAATTGGTAATATTTATCTACCATGGAGGACAAAGTGCTGCCCCTGCTCCACTGCCATGCATAATAACAGAATTGTTGATGGGCTTTCCCTGGCAGAGCTATACTTTTGTGACACTAGTATTTAAGCGTATTTTTCAGATGTCTACAATTACTGTATGTGGTTTAGAATCTAGCTCCCCCTTCCCTTACTGTGTCCCATGATACCCCTGCTCTGGGGGCAGTGCACACACTGAGGGGCAGGTGCCATGAATTCAGCATTTCTCCTGCACTTACCTGAACAAATCACACTGGCATCATTGTCATGTGAGCACTGTGAGGCCCCCAGTGGAGTGACAGGGCAATACCCCAAATGAGGTTCAATTCCTTTACAATGAAATGAGTCTGTCCAAACCAAGCCTGTTCCCTTCCCAAAATACCCGCCTCCAGGGGCTGACACAGCAAATCCACAGTCGAGCCGATGACAGAGAACGTTGGCATCTGCCAAATCCCAGCCTGAGTCACACAGGGTTCTCCAGTCACCACGAACCTGGACCTCAACCCTCCCTGAACACTCTGAGCCACCGTTCACCAGCCGGAAGCCTGTGAGCCCTGGGGAGAAGAGAGAAGGGATTTAGAGAGATGGAGCCTTAGAGCTATTTTATGGCAAATAGCTAAAGAAAGGGAAGTTGGGGTTAGGGTTTTCTACCCTCCTGGTTTTGCTGGGAGTCTTCTGGAATCAGGCCCTATCTCCTGGAGGCTACTGCAACTAAACCAGGAAATTCTGGGTGCTAAGGCTACATATAGAGTGTGCCAGTGTTTCAAAATAATTTATGCAATTTGTGCAACCCAAATTGCGTAAAGTATTTTGAAATTCCTCATTCTGAACATGGTGCTGTCTAAAAGGAAGGCAGTTCCGTCACAACGGGGGGTACAGGAACCAGAATAGCATGCCTGCAATAACAATGATATTTCAGGCTCTGCAAAGAGCCAAGGCATTGCTTTTTAAGGGTACATTTGTAACATGAAACAGCACCTGCAGTGTAAACATAGCCTAATAGTCTGGCAGTACAGCAGAGTTACAGCAGGATCCCTGCCTTCTCTTCACTCTGTGTCTCTGCGGTAAGCTTCCACCACTGTTCCTGTGGTCCCCATGGTGGGGTTGGGAGTAGTCTCTGCATTCTGCCTGTGCTTTTAGTATCAACTCCACCGATCACATTGCCCAGGAGCCATGGATCCAGTGCCTGGGGCCAGGGCCAGCAAAGTTTAAATTCTAGCTCCCTGACATCCCCCCACCAGAAGTCCCTATCACAGGGATGTGCTGGTTGCTTTTGGGAGCTGCCTGAGGTAAGTGCTGTCTCCTCCCACACTCCAACCCTCTGCCTCTAGTTTCCACACCCAAAAGACCTCCCAGACTCTGAATCCATACCCAAGCTCCTCAGCTCTGAGCCTGCTCTCATGCCCTAAGTTACTCTCAGAGCCAGACCTCTCACCTCCTCCTGCACCTCAACTCCCTCTGAGAGCCCACAACCTGTACCTCTTCCTGCATCCAAATTTCTTCCCGGTGTTAACACCCAATGCTCCTTCCCGTACCCCAGTCTCCTTCCCCAGGCTCACGCTGTAGCCCTCTCCCACATCCAAATTCCTTTTCAGAGCCTGCACACCCTTCTGCATCTCAGCCCTTCGTCCTAGACAGATGAAAGTAAGTGCGGGTGGTTGAGAGCAAGTGATGGAGGGAGGGTGGCTGGAGTGAGTGGGGCCTCAGAGAAGGGGCAGTACAGGTGTGGGGCAAGCATGTTCGGTGCCATCAGTCAGTTGGTAACACTAGGCAAGGGGATTTGACCCCATTCTAATTATCTTGGCTCATGTGCCTTTTACGAGAAGCTGATGCCAGTCTATTAACCCAGCTCCCTACAGGGTGAGCTGATTTTATGGCTGCTTTCTCCTCTAGAACACACATCACCAGGATTTTAAAGACTTTACACTGAATTCTCACATGAGCATATGACTCCGGCATCATTTGCGTGTGAGCATGTCTGACTGGCACGCGATATCCTGGCACAGTACGCATGGTGGGACTCATTCCCCTTGCACTGGAATGCTTCAGTCCAGATGGGTACACGTCCTTCTCCGAAGTGAGCTCCTCCTTTGACAGATAGAGCTGCTCCGCACTGCAGTTCATTACAGACGACACTGGCAGCTTTGAGATCGAAGTGTGAATCGCAAACTGTGTTCCATACTTCTCCATTTCTTATCTCCACACGTCCTGAGCAGGCACTATGTCCTCCAACCAGCCGGGGCTTAGTGTGTCCTAGAAAGTCAACGAAGGCAGGAATTTACAAAGGGATCTAGGGATTTAGATGCTCCCCTGCTAAAGCACTTTGGCTAAGAGCCAAGCATAGTTCAGCAGCTAAGCCCAGGGAGTAATTAGAGACAAAAGCTCAATATATATATATGTAACATTAGAAGGCAGAACACTGACAAGATAGCATGCAGTCTCTGCTCTACAGCCATGGCTGAGAGCCAGCTGGCTTTTAGTGCAGGTGGTGGAGTGCATGGCTTTAGCCCCTGTTCGCAGGTTCGTTCCCTCCAGCCGACAATCCTGCTCAGTTGTCCTCAAAAGTGAGCGCAGGTCCAGGATTAACTGCTGGGAGTCACCACAGTGCAGGGGAGTACGTAATCCCAGAGGCACTGAGACCGCAAAAGGGACTGAGTGAAGTCTCTGCTTTAAACACATAGCTGAGGAGTTACAGCCTCTTGGCTCATGTGGTAGAGTACCCAGCTTTAGCCCCCGAGGTTTCAGGTTCATTCCTTCCTGCTGGCAAGTGGTTTCATTGCCTCTGGGTCACATATAACAAATAGAAGGTGTTAGAATTAGATAACTTCTAATGTAAATGGATTGCTATGAAGTGAAAGATAAAAAAGCTAACGACATCAGGGAAAAATCATGGGTGGGCAGGCTAAGTAGAATAAGAAATAGATTTTTCAAGTATGTTACAAGGGCTATGTCTACACTAGCCCATATCTTGGAAATGGCCATGCAAATGGCCATTTCGAAGATTACTAATGAGGAGCTGAAATGCACATTCAGTGCCTCATGAGCACACCCGTGGCTGTGGCTGTTTGAAATTGCCGCTTTTTGCTGCTGCATGGCTTGTCCAGACGTCTCTTTTCGAAAGGACCCCACCAACTTTGAAATCCCCTTATTCCTATCAAGTCCTGTCTGGCCAAGCCGCACGGCCATTTCCAAGATTTGGGTGAGTGTAGACATGGCCAAACAGACAAACCATACTAGAAATGACGTAGTTGCCCTTCAACTGAAGATGGCACAGTTGTTCACAATGGTGCAGAAAAGGCAGAAGTATTCAATAAACAATTCTGATTTTGCTGAGAAGCAGGATATCATGTAAAGAGTATGAACTAATCCTCAGTCCATTGATAACTAAGGAGGAGGATCATTTACTGTGGCTAGACAATTTCCCATAATGGCAGCCTCAATAGTTGATAACAACCTTAGAATAACAGAAAGGTAAAGTTGGAAGGAACCTCAAAAAGTCATCAAGCACATCCCAGCACACCAAGACCGGTGTAAGTACAAGTAGGCAATCTCCAACAGCTGGTTTTATCATGTTTCAGTGCTTATGTGCCCTTATAGTTGGACCATTTTCATAATATTTAACCTGAAACCCCCTTGCTGCAATCTAAGATGATTGGGTTTGGTCCTATCTTTGGTGAACAAGGACAATAATTAACAAACAATCTTTCACATATTTGAAGACTTATCGGGTCCCCCCCATTCTTCTTTTCTCTAGCCTAAAAATGCCCAATTATTTCCAGATTTCCTCATAGATGATATTTTCTAAGCCTCCTTTTTGGTTTGTTTCTCTCTTCCGGACACTCAAATCTGTCCACAATTTTCTTCAGTGGTGATGTACAAAACTGGACACAGCTCTGGCTGTAGTGAGTGTGTGAGGGGTGACCGCTGCTGCTGCCCTGCATCAGCTCCCCTCCCCGCAATAATTTCCCCACCTGTTTCTCAGGAGAGGGGGTGGGGAGAGGCAGTACGATCCCTCACCGTTCCCTGTATATATTGGGCTGGGGAATTTACATCTGCAAGGACCTATAGATTTTAAATCTTTACAGTTTCAAACTCCTGGCAATGAGGAGCCTTTTACAATTTTTTCTCCTATCCTTTCATCTATCTTTAAACACTGGGAAGGTGCAGCAACCCCCTCCATGGTACCTCTGACCCCTGCCCACCTGAAGAGAATTTCAAGGTTTGTCACTTAAAGACTCGAAACAAGGAAAGGGTTAAGACCCCACCCATAGCTTCAATTGTGGGGGAAGCTGCTCAAGCATTTAGAATGAGAGGAAAATATTCTACTCTTCCTGGTGTTAATTTCAAAAGAATGTATTACTCCCATGAAGTGTTAAGAAGAGTTTAAAATGAAACTGATAATGAACCGGTAGCTGTGACTTTAATTACTTACTCTCAACAAGTTTCTCCAGAATGTGGCAGTCTCTGGGCCAGATCTACCGGTCACCAGATATTTGTAATTTTCTGATATTGGTTTGTATGAAACAATCTGGGACATGCTCTGGCCTCACGCTAATTCTGGCCAAGCCAGGAAGTTCCTCCCATTACCATACTATGAAGGATGGGAATGGTCTTCATAAATGCCTCACTCTCTGTGTATTTCTCCAAATACCCTGGCTGGCTGTCTGCACCTAGATTTTAGCCTAAGGGTTGTATTTTGTAAGGCTATATCTACACTTCAGAGCTATTTTGGGATACCAAGGTATCCTGAAATAGCTGTTCTGCATCTATAAATACACCACGTATTTGGAAATATTTTTTGAAATAACAACAGCATCTCCCTAGGACTCACCATAGGAGGGGTAAGGGATGCCTTGTAATAGCGCAGTGTTTCAAAATTCGGTGCTATGTAGACAGTGCCAAATCCCAAAACAGCTTAGTTCGTAATTAACTCAAAATAGGACATGCAATTTGTAAAGTATAAATTGAGTATCTTATTTCAAGTTTAGGGCACAGTGTAGTCCTAGCCTAAAACATTTCAGTGACTTAGGAGTTAATGTGCAATTTCAAAAATGACTCAAGACCAAATTATGAAGGGCATTTAGGTGCCTGGACATACAGGCAGATGCCAAGTACAAATTTCCAAAACTTCTGGGAATTTGACACTGGGCACATTTAAAAATCCCACTGGACACCGAGTTGCAGTTTGAGACAGTTTTAAGCATCTTTTAAAATCTGGACTATAGCCACTTAGGATCAATGACCTCTTCAAAGTCAATGCAAGTTGGGCACTGAACAATTGCTGGCCTCTTAAGAAACTTCAATGGGAAAAATCACGTAAGCGTTTTGAAGAGAAGTCAGTGATTACAAAGGAAACAGACACATCATTTGCAAACAGGCAAGTTAGCTAAGTCAATTATTTTCCTCAGTTTTTCCCCTGATAATGACCCAATTATTCCCAAGTATTTTCCTCCAAATTGGCAGCTATCAGCCACAGTGCCGGTGGGGCTGACAGCACCTCATGAGGAAACCTTCAGCCCTGCACAGTAGGCAGCTCCTGGCTAGGTCACAGGTCTCTCCCAAATGGGCCCCCACCTCTTGACACAGATACCACAGGTGGGCTAAGACCCTCCCTATGCTGGACTCACACTCTAAAAGTAACAGCAAAGTGGGAGCTCTTCAAAGGCAAAGGAAAGAGGTGGCCCTGGAACAACAGGAAATGTGGTAAATGGAACATATCACAGTCCCAAGGGGCCGTATTCCCAGCGGTCAGTGACATGAACAGTAAGAATTACTAGTCAGCGTTAACAGCGACAGCACTTGCTCTGGCTTTTTCTCATTTCTTGTTAAGGGCACACGCACACAGCACCCTGGGGGTTCAGGGCACTTTTGTTTTACAGGACCGAGGTGGCTGATTCTTACCTGAACACACCACTCCAGCATCCTCTGTGTGATCACAATAAGAAACATCCCATCCACTGTTCTCACAGTTCCAGACAGCAGACTCAGTACCACGACAGGCAACACGGCCCAGCCAAGTTTTGCCAGACCCTTGTCCAAAATGAGCTTCAACAGTGGCATTGACAGCAGATCCACATCTCAATTGCTTACAAACAACTCCAGCATCTGCCACATCCCAGCCATCATCACACACTGTCCCCCACTGATCTTGGTGTTTAACCTCCACTCTCCCAGCACATGGACTCCCTCCATTCACCAGCCTCAGCTCCTCAGCACCTGCAAAGAGAGAGAGAGAGAGAGAGAGAGAGCAGGGTCAGAGCAAGCAGGGAGCCCCGTTCCCAGTGTTATCGCAGCAGAGTCTGCATCTGGTAGCAGCAATCTGTGCCCCCAGCCAGGAGACTGGGATATGCCCAGAGCGGACTCATGGCACAACCTTTTCCTGTCTCAAGCCTCACACTCGGGCTCTCAGTGCTGCAGCTCTGCTATTTTTACCCCACTCTGGAAACTTGGGATGTTTTTACATGTCCCGTGAGAACCTGCTGAAACGTGCCAACTCCCTGACTTCCTCATATTCCAAAGGGCCCCATCTCCTGTCCAGTGTTCCCTTAATTCTTAATATCCACAGGCAGAATAAATGTTCCCATGTGTACCAAGGCATGAGCAACAGAAGGACGGGCTGCCAGCTGTGGGTGCTCTGCTAATCAGCTTGGTGGCACCTGCATCTCCCCTGGTTGGCTGCCCAACAGCTCAGCTGACAGAGAACAATGCTCCTGTCGCTGTCACTGGGGCTGAAACCAGCAAGATCCCACTCTTCCCTACAGTCTGTGGGTATGAGGCCTTTCTGAGTAAAGCTGGCTGCCACCTCTCACTGTCTGCAGTGAGACTGAAGCCCTCAGGAAATATGGCTGCTCCTGTAGGGCTGGGCGGGGTCCAGGGATTGCGAAGGGCATCACAGGTCCCACATCAAGGGAGTGGAGAGCAGGAAAGGAGCAGAGTGCTGGTGGGGGAGGGAACAGGAGGTAGCTGCAGAGGTTGCAAGGGAATGCAGGAGGCAGTGTGTGCGCAACCGGGAGAAGGAGGGAGTAGTGGTGGGTCTGGAGCTGTAGGGCAGGAGGGAAAGAAAAGAAGTCTGGACAGGGGGCAAGAAGAAGGGCTATGGGGTATAGAGGAGGGGTCTGGCTTGGAGGGCAAGAAAGAGGGTCTGGATCAAGTCAGAAGCAGGATGGAGAGGGTGAGATAGGGGTAGAGAAGAGGTGGTCTGGAGCATGGCCAGGAGGGAAGCAAGGGGGTAGTAGAAGTTGGGGTCAGGAGGCAGGGAAAGGGGTCTGCAGCGGGGGCAGCAGAGAAGTCTGGAGTGGGGAAGCAGAAAGGGAGGTAGGGAAGGGACCAAGATTATGGAATGGGGAGGCTGGAGGAGTGAAGAGGAAGTGGTGGTTGGTGGAGCAGGAGTCAGGAGGGGGTCATGGGGCAGGGACAGGAAAGAGGGGAGAGAAGATCTGGAAGTGGGCACAGGAGTGGTGGGGGCAGGAGGGAGGAAGGGGCATGGTGTTGGAGCAGGGGTCCAGCAGCAGGAATCTGGGGGTGGTCTGCAGTAGGGGAGGCAAAGGGAGAAGTCAGGGGGGAGAATTAGGAATGAAGGGGCAATTTGGAGGGAGTGGTAAGAGGGGTAAGCTGGGGTGAGGAGAGGAGAAGGTTTGGAAAGGAGGCAAAGAATGGAGGGTAAGGAAAGGGGATCTCCTGCAGGGTCAGGAGGGGTGAGTGAGAGCAGGATGGAAGGAAAAAGAGGAAGGTCTGGAGGGGGTGGTCAGGAGGGGTGGATGGGAGAAGAGGGCATGGAGCTCGGGCCAGGAAGGAGGGAGGAGAGTAGAAGGCATCTAGAGTTGGGACCTCATCATTTATGTAGTACAGGAGCTCTGGCTACTGTGACAGGCCCAGGGCAACTGCATCCAATAGTCTGGTGGAGGGCAAACGTGTCAGGAGCAGGGTGAACGGTTTTCTGTTTCCTGAAAAGAAGTGCCAGAGACAGATGCCACAAAAATCAAGACAGGCAGGCACCTGAGGCGAATTAACAGGTAGCCTGAAGCAGCCGATTAACCAGGGAACTGCAACCAGTGAAGAGCCAGCAGTTTCATCCTTCAGAAACCCCCCAGCCTGCCCCCTCCAGTGAGCTCCAACAGGCTTTGTTTCTTTGCTTCCCTCTGGGATCCAGGACAATACTCCTGCTACTGGCTTTTTCCCTCCAACAACTACAGTAAGGGCAACACCCTGGCCCCTGGAGTAGGAGCTAGGGAAACCTCTGGCTTAGTTCAGATTACCCGTGCCTATGCATCCAGTGCCTGGTGAGGTAGCTCCCACTGTCTGCAGCTGTTTTTACTACTTAATGGATACATGCATACATTGCTCTGTCTGTGGAGTCTAGGGAGTGCTTGGTACCACCAATGGCAGTGATGATGTCTGTGCTTTGCTTGCAGTCCAAGACCCTGTGATGGCAGCCACCAGCACCTTTTACAACAAAAATCCCAGCCCCTACTCACCTTACAGTTACCAAGCTGCTTGTGAAATAGACATTAGGGAAGGTTTGCCCGCTTTTGGAAATGAGCAAGATAGAAAATGCAAATGAAGCACAGATTTACATATCTTGTGCTTCTTCGCATATTGTTGCACGATCGCAGTTCAGGGAGAGGCTTTTCTGGAAGCAAAAACAGCCGTATAGACGGGGTTCCTTCAAAAACAAACCCCATTTTCAAAAGAACCCGTGTTCCTGAAACAAAATAGGAAGAAGGGTTCTTTTGAAAATGGGGTTTGTTTTCAAAGGAATCCCATCCAGGCAGCGGTTTTTGCTTCTGGAAAAGCCTCTTCCGGAAGCGCAATTGCAGGAGAATATGCAAATAAGGCCAAAGATATGTAAATCCATGCTTCATTTCCATTTTTGACCTCACTCATTTGCATTCCATTTCTGAACACAGAATGCAGTGTGGCTGCAGCCTCAGACAGTAATTTAAACTGGCAATTTGATGCCATGCTTCAATCTCCTGCCAGACACACGCACCATTCTCATACTGCTAACGCTGAGTCAATAGGTTTCACTCACTGTATTATTTAAATCTTATTTGAGTTCCACATTAGATTTTAACCTGATTTTGAACCAGCTTTGGAATCTTTGGACCACATTCATCCCCTAAGATGCACCAGTATATGCTGCTGTCACCCTTGCTCGGTCCTCCTGCTATTGTTACATTTACCAGGAGCCTGGCCACTGCACAGCAAACAGTAGGAAGCCCCTTCTATGCTGGAAGAATGAGAAAGGCCCTAAAACTTGGCAGTCAACTTGAGGCAATGATACCCATATGTCCACGAGAGTCACTAATAAAGCACCTCTGCAAAGCACCTTGTGTCTTTGCGGGCAGGCTTGCAAACCTAGTGAGGAGGGCTTTAAACTAGGTTTGTCGGGAGAAGGTGACACTAGCCCAGAGGTCAGTGGGGAAGGAGGAGGCACCAATCAAGTGGGTTTCCTGGGTGAAGAGGAGAAAGTGGGCCAATTGGCCCCTTCTCTAAGATGCTTGTACACTAATGCCAGAAGCCTGGGGAACAAACAGGAAGAATTAGAGGCCCTGGCACAGTCACACAAGTATGAGGTGGTTGGAATAACGGAGACTTGGTGGGACGGTTCGCATAACTGGAGCGCGGTCATGGAAGGTTATAAATTGTTTAGGAAGGACAGATGGGAGAAAAGGAGGGGGAGTTGCACTCTATGTGAGGGAGCAGTATGATTGCTCAGAGCTCCAGTATGAGGAAGGAGAAAATCCAGTTGAGTGTCTTTGGATTAAGCTTAGAGGTGGAAGTTACAGAGATTATGTTGTAGTTGGTGTCTGTTATAGACCGCCAGATCAGGGAGAGGAGATAGATGAGACTTTCTTCAGGAAGTTTAGTGAAGCTTCCAAATCACCGGCCCCGGTTCTCATGGGAGACTTTTATCATCTGGGCATTTGTTGGGAGACAAAGACATCAGGACACAGACAATCCAGGAAGTTGTTGGAGAATGTTGGGGATAACTTCTTGGTACAAGTGCTGAAGGAACTGATCAGGGGCCATGCGCAACTTGACTTGCTGCTCACAAAGAGGGAAGAACTAGAAGAAGAAATAGAAGTGGGTGGGAACCTGGGCTGCAGCGACCATAAGATCGTAGATTTCAGGATACGGACAAAAGTAAGAAAGGTGAGCAGTAACATACAGACCCTTGATTTCAGAAGAGCAGACTTTGACTCCCTGAGAGACTGGATGAGCAGGATCCCTTGGGAAACAAAGATGAAGGGGAAAAGAGTTGAAGAGAACTGGAAGTATTTTAAAGAAGTCTTACTGAAGGCACAGGAACAAACAATCCCGCTGCGTAGTAAGAAATGCAAACATGGTAGGCAACCAGGCTGGCTTAACAAGGAAATCCTTAGTCAGCTTAAATTCAAAAAGGATGCATACAAGAAATGGAAACATGGACAGATGACTAAGGAGGAGTATAAACATACGACTGGAGAAAGCCGGGCAGTAATCAGGAAAATGAAAGCACAATTGGAACTGCAGCTGGCAAGGGATGTGAAGAGAAACAAGAAGGGTTTCTACAGGCATGTGAACAATAAACAGGTTATCAGAGAAGGTGTGGAGCCGTTACTGGATGAGGAAGGTAACCTAGTGACAGATGATGCAGGAAAAGCTGAAGTACTCAATGCTTTTTTTGCCTCAGTCTTCACGGACAAAGTCAACTTCCCCATGACGGTCCTAGATGATGCAGTATGGGAAGGTGGAGGGCAGCCATCTGTGGGGAAGGAACAAGTTCTGAGCTATCTAGAAAAACTAGATGTGCACAAGTCCATGGGTCTGGATTTAATGCACCCCAGGGTACTGAGGGAATTGGCAGAGGTCATTGCTGAACCTTTGGCCATTATCCTTGAGGACTCTTGGAGACTGGGGGAGATACTGGATGACTGGAAGAAGGCAAACATAGTGCCCATCTTTAAAAAAGGAAAGAAGGACAATCCAGGGAACTATAGACCCGTCAGCCTTACCTCAATCCCTGGGAAAATAATGGAGGCAATCCTCAAAGAATCTGTTTTGGAGCACTTGGAAAAGGAGAAAGTGATCAAAAGTAGCCAACATGGATTCACCAGGGGCAAGTCCTGCCTGACCAATCTGATTAGCTTCTATGATGAGGTAACAAGCTCTGTGGACATGGGGAAGTCAGTGGATGTGATATACCTTGACTTCAGCAAGGCTTTTGATACGGTCTCCCACAACATACTTGTCCATAAGTTAAGGAAATATGGATTGGATCCTTGGACTATAAGATGGATAGAAAGCTGGCTTGATGGTCAGGCCCAATGGGTAGTGGTCAATGGCTCAATATCTGGATGGCGGTCTGTTTCAAGCAGAGTGCCACAAAGCTCGGTTCTGGGGCCAGTGTTATTCAACATCTTTATTAATGACCTGGATGAGGGACTGGATTGCACCCTCAGCAAGTTTGTGGATGACACAAAACGAGGGGGAGAGGTAGATTCATTGGAGGGTAGAGAGAGAATCCAGAGGGACCTGGATAAACTGGAGGACTGGGCCAAAAGAAATCTGATGTGGTTCAATAAGGAGAAGTGTAGAGTTCTGCACCTCGGGCAGAAGAATCCCAAACACTGTTACCGGCTGGGGACCGACTGGCTCAGCAGGAGTATGGTGGAAAGGGACCTAGGGGTTATGGTGGATGAAAGGCTGGATATGAGTAAACAGTGTGCCCTTGTAGCCAGGAAGGCTAACGGCATATTACGGTGCATTAGGAGGAGCATTTTGAGCCGATCTAGAGAGGTAGTTATTCCTCTTTATTCAGCACTGGTGAGGCCACATCTGGAATATTGCGTCCAGTTTTGGGCCCCCCAGTATAAAAAGGATGTGGATTTGCTGGAGCAGGTTCAGCGAAGGGCAACAAAAGTGATTAAGGGTCTGGAGCACAAGACCTATGAGGATAGGCTGAGGGATTTGGGCTTGTTTAGTTTACAGAAGAGAAGACTTAGAGGTGATTTAATAGGAGCCTTCAACTTCCTGAAGGGGAGCTCTAAAAAGGAGGGTGGGAAACTGTTCTCAGTGGTGTCAGGTGGCAGAACAAGGAGTAATGGTCAGAAGTTGAAGAGGGAGAGGTATAGGTTAGATATTAGGAAAAACTTCTTCACCAGGCAGGTGGTGAAGCACTGGCATGTGTTGCCTAGAGAGGTGGTGGATTCTTCATCCCTTGAGGTTTTTAAGTCCCGGCTGGACAAGGTCCTGGCTGGGATGATTTCGTGGGGGTTGATCCTGCTTGAAGCAGGGGGCTGGACTAGATGACCTCCTGAGGTCCCTTCCAGCCCTATGATTCTGTGTTTGTTGGGCTTCTTTGGACTCCATTTGGGATTCTAAAATTCTCTGTGGCAGGAGAAACCCTGAAGGAAGAGGGAAGGGCTTCTTCAGGACAAATCTTCCCTCTGGCACAGCTTGCAGTAAGCTCATGAGCACAGGGCATTGCACACAGCATTCCCCCACTCACAGAACTGGAAGGGACCTTTAGAGGTCATCAGGTCTAGTCCTCTGCCCTCACAGCAGAGCCTATCACCATCCCTCTAGGAGGAATCAGCTCTGGGTTCATCCTGCTCAGCTCACATACATGCAAAACTTCTACTGAGTTCAGGGAGTGAATGGGGCAAGGAGGAGCCCAGCCTCAGCTCTTGCAGCTGTGAGATTCTTGACCAAACAGACATTATTGACATACTTATTGGGATAAAATGTTAACGTGATGCCCAGCTAGGACTCTTGGCACCCAGGAACATTGATAACCCACTCAAATCCCAGCAGCATGAAGTGACTATCTGAACATGAGCTAAGCCAGCCAGACACCTACAGAAACTCCTTCCTGCCTGACTCTTACAATGCCTGCCATCGGTGTTCCCCAATGCCCCATTGAAAAGTGCATTTTGTAGTGTGCCAGCGAGTTAGCTCAGTGATTTGAGCATTGGCCTGCTAAACCCAGGGTTGTGAACCCTATCCTTTAGGGGGTCATTTAAGGGTCTAGGGAAAATAGGTTTAAACACACAAAAAAAGGGATGGTGCTTGGCTCTGCCAAGGGGCCAGGGGACTGCACTCAATGGAGGTCCCTTCCAGCTCTATGAGGTGTGTATCCAAAAAAAAACCAAAACGTTGTCAAATCTGGGCTACTGTGGTCCTAATGCTAGACTAAGTTTCAGAGTGCTGGCATCAACCGTGGCCTATATCAGAGGGTGTTCCCACTTTGGCCCACATGCTGATCACATGGGGAGAGAGGTGATCCCTCAGGGAGGCTGGTCCCAGGCCATTTCGGACTTTTTATAAAGCATCATCAACATATTGAGTCCACCCAGAGAGAGACAGCCTGGGCAGCTCCTGCAGCACAGCTGTAACATACTCCCAGAAACATGCCCCGTTCAGTAAATTAGCCACTGCCAATTGCGTCAGTTTCAGCCTCTGACTAGTTCTAAGGTGCAGCCCCACACAGAGGTCACTGCAATATCCTATTCTCAAGGTAACAGGCATGTGGGTAACAGGGGCAAAATCGAATCCCAAAAATTAACAACCTCCAAGACAGCCACGGATGGTAAAAGTGGACTGTAAAAATTGTCACTCTACTTCCAGTTAACTCTCTGCAGGTAAAGCGCAAAAGAGACTTACCTGCTAAATCCTGACTTGTGAGGAGGAGAAGCCACAGCACTGGCAGAGAGAAAAGTCCCTTCATTGCCGGTCTGGCCTGCTGTACCCCACTCACTGCACTGGCTGCACTTCAGGACCTGCCAGGGCTCCTCTGAGTCTGACAAGTGACAACAAAGCAGTGGAAGGGAAATATATAGATTCAGAGGCTGCCATCAGCTGCGGGAAGGAGCCAATAGCAAACCCAGCTGCCTTTTTAGTTGTTATCAGTGGTTTTATCTGTCACTTTATGCAGCTAAAACAGCCAATAAAACATGAAACCAACAAACATCTCCATATATGAGTGAGGAGCCCCTCCCGACGTCAGGTTTCCCAGAGTCTCACACCATGGGCTACACCCAACCCCCGGCGAGGGAGGGAAAAGTTTGGTACAAACTGTACCAGTGTTGTTTCTCACCCTGGTAGGGGCTGTGCGGTACTGAGCACCAACTGGGGGACATTGGAGGATGATTATTTTGTAAACTCGGGAAGAAATCCCCTGTGTCGAAGCTGATCAGCACAAGACCAATCCCCAGTGCAGAACGTGCCCTCGTGGAGACAAGGAGAAGTTGGTAGAACCAAGTTGTGTCACTCAGAGCAGCTGTTGTGCAGGAGGAATTGTCCAGCACCGCCTGTTATATTGACAGTTCTTCTACTAACAGTTCTTGGGGTTTCCTGCCGACACCATGAGCCTTAGTGACACAGGTGGAGCTTGGGGCCTGCTGAGTAGGCCACGTCCCTCTGCTCCAGTACCAGCAGGCCCTGTGCACATCACCCCCTTCAGTGCTGTCAGTAGGGGGAGGGCTTCTCAGAAAGAAATTTACTAGGCCCTTAAAGGAACAGGCACAAGGCCGGGGCTCGCAGCACAGAGCAATGACTGGCTGACACCCACCTCCATCAGACTCTGTCTGCAGAGACTGTTCCAAACACCTGGGTTACGGGAAATGTCTTCACCTCGTTACCCGGGTGTTTTCTCCCCCACCGCACGTCCTGTGTGGAGAAACTCCCACAAAAACCTGCAGTGATCACCTGATCCTCCTCAAAATCCCTACCTGAGACTGCGCTGTGCTGTGTTTCTGGGCACCGCTTGGCCGTGACCAGCTGGGCAGGTCGGGAGGTGTGACTGTGCCTCTTGCCCTCCCTTTCCTCTCTTTACTTTTAGTGACCTTCCCGTCCCAGTGCTGCCGGACCCCTCACTCGGCCCTTCCCCTACTTAACCAGCAACGGCACAACAGGAAATGGCACCAGCTGCCACCAGGTGAATTCGCTTCTCTGTTATTTCTCTCATCTCCACTCCTGTGTCTGTTTTTGGGTCTTTGGGACTGTCAGGCCCCAGAGCTGGGAGTGTCTGCGACTGAACGGCCTTTGCGTGCGACACAGGTATAAATGGAATGACAGTTTGATTATGAACGATAATTGGTCCGTCTCCTGCTTTGTTAACAGGGGGGTTAAAGAGGAAAGAATCCGGCTGCACCAGTTAAAATACAAATCAACCTGGCTTAGATGAGATGTGAAGGCTGCTATGAAACGTAGTAAATTACTTGCCCAGGCCACTAACAGCAGGTTCCTCACTCAGGGAGCTCTCTGAGATCCTTCTGAAGTGCATCAAACACATAGGATCAGAATCAGGAAGACTTTGTTTACCACCCAATTACAGCCAATTGTAAGTACAATTACACTAAAACACAAACTGGCAACTCAACCAGGGGCAGATTAAGGTTTAGAGGGGCCCTCAGCCAGACCAGTCCCGTCCCTGTGCTGCTCCTTCTGCCTACAGCATTGCCTGTGGGTCCACCTCATTCTTCCCCTTGCTCCACCTCATTCCACCCACAGCCCACCCCATTCCACCCTGCACTGCGTCCTCACAAGCCCTTTGCTTCTTTCTACTCCCTACTCACTGCAGCCCCCCGACTGCCCTGTGGCCACAGCAGAATGTGAGAGCTCCCCAGGCCTGAGGTCCTGGAAGGAAGCTAGAACTCCTCCAGTTCCAAGGAGTGCAGCTGAGGTCTGGGTGCTGGGCATTCTCCCACTGGGGCTTCTCCTGGGAAGCGAACTTAGGATCCAGGGACTTGCTGCAACCATTGCATCTGCGAGGGCACAGGACGCCTCTTTTTACAGGTCCCACCAAGTGGCCATGGCCACTGGGCTTGGGCCCCATTGGGCTCACAGCTAGTCTGCTACTGAACACCAGGAAACAGAGGGGTCATGTACTTGTAACTTTATGGTGACTTTTCACACTAACGAGGAGGAGCACAGTGAGTGGAGAGCACCAGAAGTGGGCAGTGTCAAACTGGTTTCCCCTTTCCTGTCATCCTGATGAATGTCCCAACTTGGGGTAAGGGGTGCCAACTCTCCAGCATTGTCCTGGGGTTTCTTGGAATTGGCATCAGTCTCCCAGGGACTAATGAATGCGATCCTGGTGAATTTAACAGGCTCTATTTGGGCAATGACATGACATCACATGAGGAGAAAAGCATCTCCTGGAATAGCTCCATTGAGAGTTGACAGCACGTCCTTTTTTGACTGTAGACATCTTTTTCTACCCTTTGTCTTAATGTCCCACACATGCAGGACAATTGTTGATTTTGGTCTCAGCCCCCAGGCCAGAATTGTCATTCCAGGGGCAGGAAGTTTGGTTTATTAGCTCTTTGTTTCAATGATTTCAACACACAAATGTGGTTTCGTTACACAAATTCCCGAGAGAGCCATTAATTCCAGCATCTGCAGTGGCTGAGTGTACTCCAATGTACACACAGGAAAATATTTTAAAATCTCATGGCATTAGGGTAAGAAGTCACACTAACTCCTTTGCTGCACAGGCCTAGAACGACTAAAAAGCCCATCAGAACATAAGAACAGCCATACTGGGTCAGACCAAATGTCCATCTAGCCCAATATCCTGTCTGCCAACGGTAGCCAATGCCAGGAGCCCCAGAGGAGGTGAACTGAAGACAATGATCAAGCGATTTGTCTCCTGCCATCCATCTCCCGCCTTCGCCAAAAGGCTAGAGACCATACCTTACCCCTTGCTAATAGCCATCTATGGACCTAACCTCCGAACATTTATCGAGCTCTTTTTTAAACTCTGTCAGAGTCCTGGCCTTCTCAGTGTCCTCTGGCAAGGAGTTCCACAGGTTGACTGCGCATTGTGTGAAGAAATACTTGCTTTTATTAGTTTTGAACCTGCTACCCATTAATCTCATTTGGTGTTCTCTAGTTCTTACATTATGGGAACAAGTAAATAACTTTTCTGTATTCACTTTCTCCACACCACTCATGATTTTATATACCTCTATCATATCGCCCCTCAGTCTCCTCTTTTCTAGACCGAAAAGTCCCAGTCTCTCGAGCCTCTCCTCATACGGGATATATTCCAAACCCTTAAGCATTTTAGTTGCCCTTTTCTGAACCTTTTCGAACGCCAATATATCTTTTTGGAGGTGAGCAGACCATATCTGCATGCAGTACTCAAGATGAGGGCATACCATAGTTTTATCCAGGGGTAGTAAGATATTCTTCATCTTATTTTCTATCCCTTTTTTAATTATTCCCACTGTGCCTCTGTTCATTATCAAGCACACCTTAGTTGTTACAAAAACAGTCATGTAACCCCCCTGACATGTCTTGCATTGCAGCTCTTTTAGCTTCTCTTTTACTTTCTAGAAGCATTTTGATATGCTTTAACATGTTATATGTAACCTAACCTTGCACACTCAGGTTAGGCCAGGTAAGTGTTTTACAGAGACCTCAAAAGGTAAATATAAACAGGGATTTATCATGAAGTGAGTGTGTTTCTAGTGGGTCCTGCAGGGGTCACTTCTTGGAATTTTGTAACTTAAATTTTTTTTACCAATGATGAATGTAAACAAAAACTCATCGCTGATAAAATTTGAAGATGAGAAAAGCCTGAGGGGAACAGGAAACAATGAAAATTTAGGTCACTGGTGCAGAATGATGTAAATTTCCTGGTGATTTGGACACAAGAAAATAACGTGTTCGAATATCACCAAAGCAAGGAACAAAGGATGCAGAACATGGGATGGGGGGCCTTATCCTAGGTAGTAATGACTCTGACTAAGATTTGGGGCTCATGGTGGATAATCAGCTGAACGTGACCTCCACATATGATGCTGTTTCCACAAAAGTGAAGGAAATCCTTCGATGTAATGAGAGGGCACTATTGAGTAGGAACACGGAATTTATATCACTTCTTCCATTGGCACTTGCTCTACCACTGCTGCAGACCGTGTGTCTGTTATACTGTGTGAAGCCACTGAGTTTAGGAAGAAATCACGTGAACACAGAGAGCTGCTTTTCTATTTATTCCATCCCACACCACAAGCTACCACCAACCAAAAGTGGCTGGACTAACCCTGTAATCATGACAACATCCAAATCTCTTACAATGGCAGCCCAATACACAACATATTCCTCCCCATGAATAAAAATATCACCCTTAAGAGAACGAACCCTAAACTTGGGAAGGAGAGTAGACTGCCTCAGTTCCTGGCTAACTCTTGAGATTATTTTGCCACATATTTGAGTGTTAACCTTAATTAATGGCCCAGCCATTGAGTAGACCTTTGTTCTCGAGGTAGATTACAGTGAACATCTGTTGTTGTTGTACATGATGGTATCAGAGGTGTGACCTTGACTGTGGGCCTGGGACTCGATGTATGAACAGGTGAGGCTATTGAGTCAGCCTGATCAGGGAAGAGGTTTGTGTTTGCCACAGAAAGTGATGGAGGAGGAGAATCAGGAACAGGTGACTCTTAACTTGGTATCTCACTGGTAGTGAGTGAGATCAGGCAACTCCACTAGAGATGTGTCCTGGGGGCAGGCATAACCTGGCAACAGATGATCTACATTTCACTGTGAAATGAGATCTTGGGCAGTCCATACAGTGTAGGAAACAGTGAGCGGTGATGGTGGCGGGGACCCCTTTAGCTCCAGAAGCACAATTCTGAGCCAAAACCAACTGACCAGGACAAAAGGTTCCATCTTTTGCCATGGACACACACCTGATGACTTGACCCTGCTGAAGACATTGCATAATTTGTCATGGTCCTGAAGGTTTCAGCAGATCACAGCAAGTATACAGATGACTTCCCATCATGAGAAAGGCAGAGGACACCACTTTGGTTGTAGCATGATGTGTGTTTCTGCAGGACAATAAGGTGCCCAGATGCTTTTGACTAATTTGAAAGCTTTTTTCATTGTCTGCAAAGGAAGCACCTAGTGCAGAGCAACAAGTCCATCCTCCTGGACATGTAGGGGACAAGACTGGGTGAGACCTGAGAGCCCAATAGAGATGTTCCATGAATCTCTGGGTCCATAACTTGGGTAGTACTGGATCAACATGAGTTGCTCTCTTAACTCAAGTAGCAGTGATGTGTGTGTTCTCTGCATGCTCAAGTTAAAAGATTTCCTTCTTGACAATGTATTTAGGCTTCTCTGGCAATGGTATCCTGAAAAGACAAAATGCATATGCAGAATGGATTGCTGATATCTGTTTTTGTATGTGTCCAGAAAGCAACAATTTCCATTGTGCATATGACTAGCCAGCAACAGACTAGGAGGCGGAATGCCTGTGTGTGGACAAAATGGCGAGGTCAGAAGCTGATGGTGAGTGAGAAATGTAAACTTACGTCTGAATGGGTCCCGATGAAATTTCTGAATCCCAGAAATGATTCCCAAAGCATCATGCACAATTTCTGCAGAGTTAATTCATTGCTTAATATGCATGAAAAAAAAGCTTTTGAGATCTCTTCTCCCAAAGGGATAATGCTCCCACTCCGTAAAAGGAGTCATTTCACCAACTGTTAAAATAAGGAGGTATCAAACTGCATCAGGACCTCTCAGTTTAGCAATGTACATTTCATCATCATTTAGCTTTCTTAAATGCAACATCAGAGACTTCAGTCCACTCTCAGGCCTTGTTCTGGCCAAGGAGTTCATGACGTGGTTTTTAGCAGTCTGGTAACCGTTAGATGAACGTTCCATACCAGTTCAATAGTCCTAGAAATGAGAAAAATTGACTAACATGGTGAGGTTTTAGGGAGTAGGTCTTATCCACTTAGGCCTTGCAACACTTAAGTCTATTAGCACCTTCTTTTCTTCTGTGATGTAATTTGAAAGAACAAAAATATCAAAATGCTCACTATAGATGTGCCATTGCTCTGCAGGTGATTCTGTAAGGGGAGTCACAGCTTTCCAAAAAAAAAAAAAAGGCTCTCCCAGCCCCAGAGGTTTACGTCAGTCAGAACAAAGAAGTCCCTGGTTTTAGTTTCTGTTTGTACCAGCTGTGTAACAGTCAGTGGACACCCACCACCCTGTCCTTGACGTCCTATTCAGAACAACAAAAGATTTGTTTACATATGTTGGCTTCTTCTGTTGCAGGAGACAGCACAGGAATCCCATCCTCGATGCCATGTTGTTTTATTGTTTGGAATCAGAGATTTTAGGAAGAAATCCCTGGAACACAGAGAGCTCCTTTTCCATGTCTTCCACCCCATGCTACAAGCTAGAACCAATCAAAACTGGCTATGCTAATCCTCTTACGATATAACTCAGTTACTATGACAGCAATCACATCTATCACTGTGACAACCCAATAAGCAACCGGTGTCTAATTCCGGTGCCCAATATTTAAGAGGGATTCTCAAAGACAAGGTTAGGAGATGATTCAGTCACAATCTTCAAGAACCTACATGAATACAATTTTCATAAGAGGCTCCTAAAACTTGAAGACAAACTTATAGCAAGATACAGAGGCTTGGAATGGAAGGTAGGTAAATTCAGGCTAGAAACAAAGCTCTGTTTTTGAATACTGAGGTTAATTACCCATTGGAATGACCTACAAAGGTAGCTGTGCAGACTCCCTATAATATCATTTTAAAATCAAGACTGGAAGTTTGTCTAAAGCTGTGCTCTATTCAAATAGTAATTAATTCAGGACTGCCCTATTGCTAGAGATAGATTAATTAGGCGAGACGCTCACAGTGGTCTTTTCTGGCCTTGTAATCTGTAAATCTGTAAATCTGTAAGATTGTGAGCCGGCCATCATCCCACATGGTTAATGGAGTTGTGCTCCATTTTTCTATCCCACGACACCAATGTCTATAATCAAAAAAGTTCCAGGGGCAAAGCTGCAAGTCATATGTCCCACTTCTTCTCCCGGAAAACAAAAGGTGGCAAATAAAAGGGTTTAAGAGAGTGTGAAGAGAATATGGGAAGCTGAATTCTGGGGAGAGATAGCCTAGCTGAGCTGAAACAAAGGCAAAAGTAACAATCGAGCTCTGCTGCAGGACAGTGTACACTAGAGAACAGGGTAGCCCTGGATCTGAAGTTTGAACTTGTACAGGTGATGCTGTCGTGGTAATCCACTGGTATTGGTGGTGGAATTTGCTCCCAGTGAACACCAGGTGCATCAGTTGCTCCATCAGCCACTGTTCCTTGTTGTTGTTGTTGAGGAATTGGGCTACTATTATCTCCCCCTGCTGTGTGTCCCATTCCTGCTTTGCCTTATGGTACCACAGGGGTCATCACTCCTGCAGAGCCTGTTGGTGAACACCTCATCCCTGTCCCTCTTCGTTTTCCTTTGCTGCCTGAGAGTCCTGTCCCACAGAGACTGGTGGGGAGGGCTGGTTCAGCTGAGGTGGTATCGCCAGCCAAGAAGATGGCAAAGTTTATTTTTATTCAGATAGATAAAAAGAAGCCCTCTGTTTCCAGGCCTCAGTGAATCTCAGATGACAATACGAGATTCATGTTGCTGATAAATCGGGAAGACACACCCTACAGTGGGTGTTTAGTCTTTAGTAAGAAACACCAAGCCAATAACAAAAGTGAAGCTAACAGATATTTTTGGAACATAAGCTTTCGTGGGCAAAGACCCCCTTCAGGAGATGCTGCTGAATTCTGGGAGAGATAGGAAACTTAGCTGAGCTGAAACGAAGGCAAAGGTACCCATCGAGCTCTGCTGCAGGACAGTGTAGCCCTGTATTTGAAGTTGGTACTTGTGGAGGTGATCCTGCAGTGGTAATCGATGGGTACCTTTGCCTTCAAAAGCTCATGCTCCAAAATATCTGTTAGTCTATAATGTGCCACTGGACTTCTTGTTGTTTTTGAAGACACGTGTTGACTCGGCCCCTTGCCTGATAAAAGTAAAGCCCTGTCTCACCACAGCTGCAAATTAGATATCAGAAATGCAGACTGTGTAGGTATCCCAGCCTTAGTTTCACCATTCAGTTACTAAAATTCATGATAAATGGCTAATTACAACCATTTTAATCAAGTCAAGGTTTCTTCTGATCCCAAAGAACCAGCCACAAAGCAAGATCAATATAAAACTCTGATCTTACCCAATATTCAGGAAATCTAATGGCGCTGACATAAGCTTTTTCTATGATTTATCCGGCAAACTAAGTACCCTTCAGTGGGCCATCAACTTGAACATTCACAATGTGCCAAACAATTTGTGTGGAACTTAAATTCTTCATTGTGTTATCACAGGAACAAACACATTTGAGATACAGACAAGTTACTTCTCCATTGACACCTGACAGATTTTGTACAAGATTTTAGTCAATTTTATCAGGATAGTTGCAAGGCTATCTTACGTTATGTACTATATATTTTACAAACTTTGTGTGTCTGTCTTTCTGTCTATCAGTGTATCTGTGAAAGAATTCCTCACACACCATGGCTACGTCTACACGTGAAGCCTACATCGAAGTAGCCTATTTCGATGTGGCGACATCGAAATAGGCTATTTCGATGAATAACGTCTACACGTCCTCCAGGGCTGGCAACGTCGATGTTCAACATCGACGTTGCGCAGCACCACATCGAAATAGGTGCAGCGAGGGAACGTCTAGACGCCACAGTAGCACACATCGAAATAAGGGTGCCAGGCACAGCTGCAGACAGGGTCACACGGCGGACTCAACAGCCAGCTGCTCCCTTAAAGGGCCCCTCCCAGACACACTTGCACTAAACACCACAAGATCCACAGAGCCGACAACGAGTTGCAGACCCTGTGCATGCAGCATGAATCCCCCGCTGCAGCAGCAGCAGCCAGAAGCCCTGGGCTAATGGCTGCTGCACACGGTGACCATAGAGATCCGCATGGGCTGGAGAGACAGCGTCTCTCAACCCCCCAGCTGATGGCTCCCATGGAGGGCCCCACAATTTCGACGTTGCGGGATGCGGATCATCTACACGGTCCCTACTTCGACGTTGAACATCGAAGTAGGGCGTTATTCCGATCCCCTCATGAGGTTAGCGACTTCAACGTCTCGCCGCCTAACGTCGAAGTTAACTTCGAAATAGCGCCCGACGCGTGTAGCCACGACGGGCGCTATTTCGAAGTTAGTGCCGCTACTTCGAAGTAGCATGCACGTGTAGACACAGCTCATAAGAGCTAGGACCACCAGTTTTGAAATGCAGCTTCCTCTTATCATAGCTTCAAGCAAGGTAAGGGTGTGGTTGTGGCAGGGTAATGGGATGTAACTGAAGTTCAACTGCATCTCTTAAAATGGAAAGGGAGGTGTCTGGTAGTGGAGACCATTATAATTGTACAATGACCATGGGAGCTGGGTTAAGCGCAACAGCAAGAGGCCAGCGATGGGGATCATGATAGCCAGAAGCCCCCTAGGCCGGCGGGGGGCAAGAGTCTGGAAAGTGATTTTTACGTACTATATGTTACACAGAGTTTGTATGTCTGTTTGTCTGTGTCTCTTGGCCAGCCAGGGGATATGCGCCCCTTCCCTGGATATGCCCAACTCAGTTGCTATGGAGAGGCACTTCACCACCATCCCAAGCTGCTGTGGTGAGAGAGAGCTGGTTTTGTCCTCTCTCCCTGGGACAGCCACCTTACTAAAGCCCTCATCCCCAGCCCCACTCAGAACAATGTTCTGTGTGAAGAAGAACACAATTTATTTGATTTAAGGACCTGAAATTGACCTGTGGTGAATGACTCATTCTTTTGGGACTGGGAGTGAGACACGTATCCTTTCAAAGGGATGGAAGTTTTCGTCTGCATCTTCAAAAATTACAAGCATTCCTGTGACACCTTGCAGACTAGTGTATTTGTTAAGATGCACTTTTTTTTGGACAAAACCCAGGTGAAAAACGGAGATTAAAAACAGAACCCAGGACTTATGTTCCTTGGAAGGGTGTGGGGCGAAGGGATAAAATGTGTAACCTGTCTGTGACAGGACCAGTTAATGAAGCAATTTGGGTTGGATGTGTTCCATTCCTGAGACTATCAAAAGTGGGGAAATTGCCCTTGTAATGCATAAGATATGTAAGATCCCTTTTCAGGCCAAGGTTGACAGTGTGAAATTTGCAAATCAATCCCAATTCAGATGTCTCCCTCTCTAATCTTGTGGTAAAATTCTTTTGTAAAAGAATGGTGACTTTTAAATCCCTTTTTGATTGTTCAGGGAGGTTAAGTGTGTTCACATTCCTGATGTTGGATTTATGTCCATTCATCCATTGGTGCAGGGTGTGCCTGGATTGGCAAATGTGCACGCGAGAGGGGCATTGCTGGCACATGATGGTGTATGTCACATTATTCAACATGGAGGTGTATGAGCCCCTCAAGATGTATCTGATTGGTTAAGGCTCTGTGATGATGTTGCTTGTATAGGTACGTGGACAGAGCTGGCAATGGGGTTTTTTGCATGTACAGGTTGCTGGGTTGATGTTTCTGTGGTGTGATCGGTGGTTGGGCAGCTGCCTGCAGGAAAGGACTGGCCTGTTACTCAAGGCTTGTAAGACTGATGGATAATTTTCCAGCATAGATTGTAGACAATCAGTGATGTGATGGAGGGATTTAAGCTGTGGACTGTAGGTGATGACAAGCTCGTTCTGCTATTTTATTTGTTGGGCCTATCATGAAGAAGGTGACTTCTGGGTATTCATCTGGCCCTGTCAATTCTTTTTCTTACTTTCTGGATGGGCAATTAAGTTTTAGGAATGCTTGATAAACTTTCTATGAGTGTTTGTCAGTGTAACTGGAGCAGATTCAGTTGTATCTCAGGATTTAATGTAGACAATGGGTCATGTGATGCGAGCTGGATGGAAGTTGGAGGCGTGTATGAAGGAATAATGTCAGTAGGTTTCTGGGATATGATGGAATTTATGTGACCATCATTGATTTTTACTGTAGTGTCCAGGAAGTGGATCTCTTGTGTGGACTGGTCCAGGCTGAGGTTGACAGTGGGGTGGAAACTGTGGGTCTACAAGGGTCTCCTTATCTTGGGTCCATATGAAGAGGATGTCATCAATACAGCACTGCTCTTGGGCTTGGCCACTCCAGAGGAGGGATGGGACTGCCCTTGCTCTCCCTGAAAGTGAAAGCAAAGGGTGGGGGTGGGAGTGAGCACTGGGTGGGGGCTGCCTGTGACCCTTCATGCACCCTGCACACTTTATCCAAAGAACTAGATATAAATAAGGTTGCAGACAGTTTCGAACAGAAGGTTACAATGAGACATAATGTCTACCAATGTTCTACCAAATTTGGTTTTTGTCTTGGCAGAAATATTCATCTTATATATTGCTTGCTAATAGGGAATTCTTCTCACCATGTGTGTAATTACATATGTGGCTTGACTTCAATCCTTATACTCTGGGTGGAGCACAGACCATCGACAAGTCTCCTCCATTTCTAGATGACCCCAGAGGTGTCCCAATTGTTGTCCTTCAATATCTGTAGATCTTCTCCACGTTGTACGAGGCCTTCCTCTTCTGCGTTTTCTTTGAGCATGGATGTGAGCTCTTGAGGGACTGTGCTGGAAGATGGTTTTCTGAGAGTGTGGCCTAGCCAACCCCACTTCTTCTCTTGATTTGAACATCAAATGGTCCCTGTCCTGCTCTGTTCCAAAGCTCCTCATTTGTGACCAGGCACTTTTATGAATGTCTGCAGCTTGTAATTGGAAGACGTTTTAGTGTGCCAGCTCTTGCATGCCTCTTGGTGGTCACTCGATAAGGAGCAGGACGTCTTCATGTCACCCACCTATTTGTGAGTCTTGTAATGGCTGATCACCCTGATTCTGGAGCCCCAGGTCTTATCACTGAAGGGGCAGGTGTTATAGCTTGGGGAGTTGGGGCTCAGGTCTCACTTGGATAGAAGATCACGTTCTTCACATTTGGGTTGAAGGTTATCAGTATTTCTCAGCAGATGTTTTGTGTGACCTCAATATGGCATGAAGAGTCTTGATTGCAGCTGTTGCTTTCCCTATTCTGGCATTGATACCACTGTCTGTTCCTCTGTCTCTGCCCATAGTTCTCTCCGAGTAGGTGAACTGCTCTACATCTTCCCGGTCATCCCCTCCCAGTGTGATGGTGGTGCTGTTGGACTAGGTGATCCTCATTGTCTTGGTCTTTCCCTTGTTGATTGGCAGTCTGGTAAGTGAGGCAGTTTTGTCTAGTGTTGCAACCTTTGCCTGCACACTTTCATGTTAATGTGAAACGAGGGCGACATTTTCAGCAAAATTAATGTCCTCTTACAGTTTGTAAAGTGGCCACTGAATTCGCCATTAATGGCCATCTGTTGTCCTGGGACAATTTCCCCTTTATGCACCTGGATTCAGAGAGAGTTTTGAATCTGAATTCACTTCAGGAAGAAAATGTTGTTAATACCACAATGTTCTCTTGCTGCTGTCTCCTTCTACCACGTGCCTGACAGAACATTTGGTGTAAACTCAGTTCCCTTTCAAACCCACACCTATGCTCAGAGGTGGTCCATCCTAGTCTCTTGGTTTGTTTAATCTGAGCCTCTCTCCATGATAAACAATGTAAAAAAACCTCCAGTGGGAGGAAGACTTTCATAAGGAGTTTAATCTATCAGATACAAATTCAAGATGAAGAGATTACAGCCATAAAAAGGAGAAGACTTACACACACCAAACAATGGAAAATTATACAACGGTAAAAACTTGTCCCAGTTACTTTTGTATTTCCCTGAAGCTTCACAAAAATCTTTGAAAAACACCTGCTTTGTCTATCTACCAGGCAGGTCCTGGCTCTGGGCCACCATAGCAGAGGAAACATTGCAAAAGAAAGTGGCAAAGCATTTCTATCATCAGAAGGTTATTTTCTGCGATGAAATGGTTCTGATACTGATCCTCCAGAGTCACCGTGTCCCACATCATCATAACCTATATCTTCAGGAGGCAGGAGTGGGGTTTCCTTCTCCATCCCAGAGACATCTCCACTCCTTAGCGAGTGCAGACTCCAACCTGAAAATGCCAAGGAAGACGCATGTGGTCAGGAGAATGGTTCTGTGGGTAAGTGCAGCTGCAGACACAGGTGGAGTGATCTGTACAGAAGAGATTCTGACAGTGGGTCTGTCCCACAAAAGCTCACCTAATAAACTATTTTGCTAGTCTTTAAAGTGCTACTTGACTGCTTTTTGTTTTTATTTGATTGCCCCGCTTTGTTATCTTGCAGCCACGCAAGAAATTGAACCTAGAAGCTGAGGGAAATGTTGGTATCTTGCTGGCTTGACAAGACACAGCAGGGCCCTGATTTTCCTCTCTCCATTCCCAGAAGCCTCTTCTTTGCGGGAAGGAAGAGTGGGGAGAAGGAGTTTTTCACAGGAAGTGGTTCGACCAGGGCTGTTCCTGTGCTGTGAAGTCCATATTTCAGCCAACCCGTTCTGTAGAAATGCAGGGAAGTACAAACTCACCTGTCTGTGAGTCCCTGTTCCTGCTACTCTCCTCACTGCCTTCTTCATCATTCTTCCCCCAAACAAGGTCATCGTCATGGATAGACACTTCTCTGGCATCATCATACCCATCCCCTGGGGCATCTGCAGGCAGGGCAGGGGCATCTGGTGGGAAGATAAGAAGTGATTATTAACAGAAAATTCTCATTACGGAAAGAATCAAAGGGTAAGTCGCAGATACACCAGCTATACTGTCCATGGGAATCTCCCAGCATTTTAGCCCTCAGGGCAATGAGAGGAGCCTTCCTCAGCAAGCCTCAGACTGTGGGATTTCACACACCGATTTGGTTCATTTCTGTAGCTGGCCAATGGGATCTTCAAGCTCCGAAGTGAGCAGCTGGAGGGAGAGTTCTGGGAAGAACTGACAGGGACCTAGTCCACAGGGACGGCTGCACAGGAGCTCTGCTACCAGCACCTCAAGTGTAAAGGACTTGGAGCTATCCAGAGTTTGTCCCTGACTTCCTCAACCTCCCATAGCTCTACATGATTTCATTGTGTTCCCTCAGTCTCCATTGCACTGACACTGCTGGGAGCTGAGCCAGCTAATAACAGAGGGACTCTTGGGAGTAACATCTCTATGTCCCACCCACCCCGTCACATTGTTTGTGACACACGTGTATAAGGTGTAATAGCCGTGTACTGGGAAAGGCTGGCAATGAGCCCTGCTGCACTGGGGAGGTTTCTGCTTCACTCTGACCTCCTTACAAACGTGAGTAGCTCCAGCTCAGATAGAAAATAAAGGCATGTGTGGGTGGGAGTGGGAGTGGTGGAGCTTTCTGGTGTTTTAACAAACTACTGTTGTTCCATCTTGAAACAGAATTAGTTTCTGGCAGTGTAATGGAGCTTCCCCAAGGTGGATTCTCTGCTCACCTGGGCCACTTGGAGTCTGAGGCGCGTCATCCCAGGCAGGCTCCTCCGCATTGTCGTAATCCAACTGGGACCCCTCAAGGGAAGCTCCATCTGGAACAGCAAACACCACCCTCAGCCCAGGCACTGGCAGTGCAGGCGGCCCTTAGAGCCAGAGCTGTTTCCCATGGCGTGTGGGAGGGTGAGTTGCAGGTGCCCGTGTTGAGAAGGGCACAAGTCAGAGAACTACAGTAAAACAGGTGTCTCAAAAACATCCAAGGGCTCAGAGTCCCGACCGAGTACAACAGTGGCTCATTTGTGTGTTGCAGTGGGAGCAGGGTCTGGCCTTGTGCTGAGATAACAGGCTGGAACATGGGCGCTGCCAGGCCAGAGCCGGCCTGTGCCAATCTAGTAGAACCCTGCAGACAGCTTTGAATTGTCCTGTCACACATTATCTCCTCTCTCTGAGCAGTGTGAGTTGAGCCCCACTGGACTCAGACACAGTTTACTCAGACAGTGCCCCAGCTCCTCACCTGGGGAGATCCCAAGTATCTGTGCTCAGGAGAGGGTCACGTGCTCCATCCTGAGGCTCTGTCAGAAACCCTGTTCCACGGGATTGGACCCGAGTGTATGAAATGTGAACCATGGGAGGGGAAGCGGCTGCAGCTGCAGGAAGTGTCACAGAAGTTCTGTTCTGTCCCCAGATTTGGGTCTCTGGCCTGAGTCTGCTCCTTCCCCGTTACCTTGTTCTGATCCAGGATCGTTTTCCCCCTCACTGTCCCCGGTGTAGTACTGCAGCTTCCTCACTGACTCATCTGAATAGGAGACTGCAGAGACAAGAACCAGAAATTCATCACAGTGAGAGCAGCTGAACGGAGGGGCGGGGAACACACCGGGGGCCTGGAACAGGATTTCTGGCTTCAG
The DNA here is from genome assembly GCF_033958435.1 of Carettochelys insculpta. Classification (NCBI taxonomy): domain Eukaryota; kingdom Metazoa; phylum Chordata; order Testudines; family Carettochelyidae; genus Carettochelys; species Carettochelys insculpta. Next base: position 234,900,366 of record NC_134137.1, on the reverse strand, counting down.
TCTGGTCCTCCTCCCAGAGAAGATGCTGAATCTCTGTGACTCTGAGCAGTGAGGGGCAACACACATACCCAGGAGAAATCTGGATGTTACTGTGGTAAATGTGACTGACGTTATGTTACAGTTTGACTTGCAAGATGCTGTGGTGAGTGAAGGGAATGTCTCTGGCCACTGGTCCAGGGAAGTTCCACAGCGGTTGGTCTCCTCGGCCACAGACAGGACTCTTACCTCTTAAGGTTAAATACCTGCCTCCCCCATGAATCAGTTGATCAGCTCTTTGGGGTGTTTCCAGCCTAACCCAAGAACAAAGTCTGTGAGTCACTCTAACCATCTTGAGAGGGGTTCTGAGGGATGCTGCGTGTGTTCCCAAAGTCCTGCTACAGCTTAGGCCTTGGGCAGGATGTTCCTGTCTGACACTGAGACAAAATGGCGCAAAGGGTAACAGAGTCGTGACTCTAAGCCACAAGGCTCTCCTGGGCTGATCCCTCTGCTCTGGGGGCAAGAAGGAGACCACCTAGGAGACCAGTGTCTGAGACAGGAGGGGGCACAGAATAGCCTCGGCCCCAATGTTCCAAAGCAATTTTCAAAGTATAGGCTCGCCTGACGCCAGAGACAGTCACTTTCCTGACCCTCTCACTGGAAACATTCCCAGGCTGCAGCACGGGCAGATATGACATGAAGTGTCTGGAGAGCTGGGACTCACACAGAGTATGGCGGAAAGAAAGCAAATCTCACAAAGGCAACCTGAGTAACTGCTGGTCTCACTACAGACCCAGCTGCCACAAGTAGAGCATGTCAAAAAACAGCTGGTTTGTTTCCACGGCCATTGTAAAAATAAATAAACAAAAGCATAGATACAAATGCTTTGCCTTGAGCTTTTTTGAAAGTTTTTGGCAAATGCAAAACTAAAGAGTTTGATGCTGAAGATCCCTTTTGTGTTCTTTTGGACATTTGTAATTTTTTTAAAAAAGTAGGTTTATAGATTAAGGGAATTTATAATAGAGAAGTTAAAGTAAACTCCAAAAACATGTTTTGTTTAGAAAAGATTGAAATTAAATGAATGAATGTGTTTGGAATAAGTGGGTGTAACTGATATGAATTTGTGTATTTTTTGGTGCTTCCAAATCTGCATTTTTTACCAAAATATTTTGTTATACATTCTTGTGCTCAGCTCTAATGAGAAGCTCACAGGGCTGAAGCTGCACTGATGTAGCTCTGTGTCAGGGCCTCAGGATGAAGGGTGTTAGATAGCTGCTCCCTGTCAAGGGTGAGACAGACATACCTGAGCGACTGAACATTTGCTTCTCTCTCATGAGGTTATAATCAATCTCCTCGTACACGGCCTCAGAGAATGGATCCAAGGGTCTTTTGCTGTCTGCAAACAAAGGACAGGGTTAGCACAGGGTCAGAGAAACCAGTGTTTGGAAACATCATTAGCTCATCCAGCCCTCTCCTGTTGGGCCTGGTCCAAGCCTGAACCCCACCTACTCTCTGTGAGTCTGTAAGGTGCCACAGGACTTCTTGTTGTTCTCAAAGATACAGACCAACATGGCTACTTCTCTGATACCTACCACACAGTCTCACTGCTTTGTCCAGGCTGGATTTAAATGGGCTGGTGACAGAGACAATGTCCCTTTGCACAACTTACCATTGATGATGGCTCCTAAGACTAGTTTGGTGTCAGGCAACTTCCTCACATTTATCTTAACTGTCTGCTTTTTAATTTCATCCCATTATTTCTGGTTATTCCACTTTGAAGCAACTTAAACCATTCTTCCCTCCATGCTCATGTTTCCACCCATCCGCAAAATAATAACTCTTCTTTTCACAGACTTTAAGGCCAGTGGGGACCATCAGAACAGTCTGTCTGACCTCTTGTATAACTCAGCCTGTGACACTTCACCCGGACACCTCATGTTTGAGCCCAAAGATCCATTTAGACTGTATCACGTCAGGGGAATCAGCTGTTGTGTTCCACAAGCAGAGAGCAGGAGGGAGTGAGGTACCTCCGATGGTCAAGGCCCCTGCAATGGCAGGGAAGTGAAAAGCTGAGTGATGTCTAGGTAATCCTGACAGGGGATCTGTGCTCCAGGCTTCAGAGGAAAATGAAAATCCCCCAAGGTCCCTTTTTGCCATTTTGACCTGGCTGAAAATTCTTTCCTGACCTTCAGTCTGGCAATTGGTTTGACCCTGAGCTCATGAGAAGACACACCAGCCGGACACCTTAGATGGAGGTTTCTCTGTCCCACTCAGAGAGCAGGCCCAGCCCATCCAATGTCATGTGTGAGGCTCTTGCTAAAGCTGGATGCTTTAGAGAAGGGTGAAAACAAAGCTCAGAATGTGAGGGCTTCCCCAGATTCCTTCCTCCTTGCAGGTAGCTGGCTGGAAAGTTGCTCACAGACCATGCATGTGGATGGCAACCCCCCTGCCCCGCTTTCTTTCCAAGGAGCTCACAGCTCATATTGGTACAGGGTACTACAGATGAAAAATCCTCCACAAGTGCCACCTGTGAGCATAATACAGAGCAGTCCTGCTTTCCCACATTGTTCCTCCCGCACAGTGTCCTTTCTACTGCATCTCCCTCTTCACAGCCGTTTCCCACGGCTCTGTTTTAATTCCCTTTCCCCCCGACAATATTTCCAGTTTCTCAGGGTTCCACTGCCTAATGACTCCGTGACACTGAGCACCACGATGTGGAACAGAAATTGCAACCCCACGCAGGACCTTTGGGAACCACTGTATGAAATCGGTGACTGGCTTATGTACGATTCTGTTCTAATGCCTATTGGAGAGTTACCACAGCTCCTTCATGAAGGAAAAACACAGATGGTGGGAATGGGGGGATTAAGGTGAATCACTGAGATTGTAAATAGTTCCAGAAAGGAAAGAGCCTTCCGGGTGGTCACACAGACTGGTTCAGAATGGCTTTACTGGAGATCAAGAGACAGAAAGATTTCTGAGATAAAAGGTGCTTTTAAACAGACTCAGGGTCTCCATAGCGACCTAGCAAATGGACAGGACAGGTTGGTGGAGCCTCCCTCTGGGGAGGCAAGTCCCAGCTCCTCCTGTTCTGCTTCCCCAATGCCCCATGGCAGTGCCCAGAGACAGCTCTCCATCAGCCAAAGGAGCCCCTATTTGGCTGAAGCCTTAAGACCTCCCCTCTCCGCCAGAGGAGCCCTGAGACTGTGACTCTCCCTAGCTAGTAGCACATTCAGTCAACATAATAATAAATGAGAGAGGAGTTAACGGGGACCCTCAGCCACCCACCCAGCCTGGTTACACCACTCCCTTTGGCACCCTGCAGGCCCCTGCTGTTGCAGAGGCTTTTCACACAGTGACACCCATTAGGACTCACCTCTGCGCTGGGCCCTGGCACTTCGCACCTGCACCCCCAGCAGGATTAGGACCAGGCAGAGCAGGGCCCCCAGGATAATGCAGACCACCACGAGCACCGTGACTCTCCCACTGTCGGATGAAAGGCGGCGCAGGGGAGCTGGATGGAAACAAACATGTGACAGGGAGAGATGGGTCTGTGAGAGTCCAGGGCAGGTGACAGGGAGCTCCCCAGTCACTCATGGCACAGCCCAGGGTGGCAGTGTAATGGGCTGGGACATCTGTGTGCCTGGGTGGCAGCTCACAGGCTGCTGTTTAAATCGTGGGCCTGGCACTGTCAGCTGAAACCAGGAGCCAGGCCTTGTCCTGCTCAGCATGGCCTGTAGCTCCCACCAGGGTGTCATTGTCCCCTAGATGTGAAAGGCCATGGAAAGGAGGTCCTGCCTTCAGGCTGCAGCTCAGAGCTCCCCCTCTGGGACCCAGCCCAGGGAAATGTAGCCTTGATGGGAGGAGGGGGAGGTGTTACCTTGAGTATTCGGAGAATCTGTCTTCGGTGTCACACCTGTGAAGGGAAAAGGGGGAGAGTTGGAGCCTGGCATTGGGGACAGGGATGTGGTTGTTAATGGGGGATCATCTCTTCTGAGTTCCTGGGAGTCTCCCTCTGTCACCTGCACAAGCTCCCTCTGAACCAGAACCAGAACCAGAACACTGGTTTTGCTTTATTGCCTACAGAGAGAGAATGCTGAGGTGAGTGGACTGAGTTGTGTGTGTGAGGCTGGTGAAGAATTTATCTGCAATTCATATGCCTATTTTCAGCACTGTATAACCTGAAACGGGAACTCTAGGTCATTGAATACCCCATTAGTTTGCAATTCATCTGTTCCTTGGACACAGCAGGAGACACACACAGATCTGTGGGGAACTCTAGACAAGACCTACATGGCACAGTCTGGGCCCATCTCAGTTTGTTCATCCCAAGCTGCCTATCAATGTTGTCTGCGGAGAGGTTTTTCTTGCATCTCAGGCTCCCTTATCACACTGAGTAAACTCGTCTCTCTTCTAATTAATTTAGTAACTTCCAGGTTTGTTGTTAATCAGACATATTCTTGTGCAGAGATTTTAAATCTGTCTCTGATGAGATACGACCAACAAGAAAAGTTCCATCCTAACCCTTCCCTTAATTAAACAGCTCACATGCATGTCTGTGCGCACACACACATACGCAGAGTTTCAGAATTACCAGTGCAAGTAATATGTGTCTCTTCTCTTCTGTCATCACAGGACTCTGCATTCCATGGCTCAGACGGGCACTGCCAGAGGGAGCTGTGCTGCTCACTGCATTGAACACGGTCCAGCCATGCTGGACCAGAACCTTCTCCATATGTAGAGTCTCCAGCAATGTACCCTCCATCCCCGCAGTGCAGCTGTTTGCAGACAATTACTGCGGTGACTGTAGACATCTGATTGGAGCAAACGCTGCCCCACGTCCCATTGTAGAAAACCTCCAGCCGCCCGGCACAGTCACTGCCGCTCACCAGCCGCAGATCTGTGAACTCTGGAAAGGAATGCGCAAAAAAGGGAATTAAACCATCTTCTTCTGTCATGACCTGAGGTGTGAAGGGTGAAGGCTGGAAGGGGCCAGTTACCAGCCACTAAACACTCATTTTGTTAGCTTAAGGCCTAAAGGATTGTGATATTCACAGGCCAGATGCCAGCTCTGGCCAAGGCTGAAGTCCTCAACTGAGAAGTGACAGTCTCCTGGCTGGCGACCAGAGCAGGACTGGTTACTGCTTTGTTGCTCTCCTCGAGCAGTACCTGCTGCAGGGCTCCTCCCTTCATGCTGAAGGCTGGAAAGGGGAAACTAAAACAGGAGATGTGGAGAGATTTTCTCTCTTTGGCCGAGTGAACTGAACCAAAGTGAGGCCAGAGATCCCAAGGGGCTACCTGTGCCAGTTATGAAGGACACTAGAATTGGCAAATCACACAACTCTGTCATTTTCAGGATTTAAATGGGAACTGATTTCTGTGTGTGTCTTTACTGGCTTCTTCCTGAAAATAACCCTTTCATTTTCTAGTTAATAAAGACTGTCTGTGGTGTAAGATCGAGGCCCTTTCGTAAGTGCTATTTTCTCTCCGTGAAGGTATTTATGCACCATAATCAAGTTGTCTCTTGATGTTCTCATGAAGCTGAACCGTTTCAGTATCTTAAATCTCTTATCACAGGGCTTTTCTTCAAGCTCCCTAATCACTTTGGTAACTCTTCTCTGCTCCCTCTCCAATTTCTGTGGCATCCCACCTGGGCACAGTATTCCAGTTCCTGTCTCACCAGTGCCACACACAACAGTAATGTTCAGTTCCCAGCCCTACTCACTACACACCTGTCTACATATCCCCGGCTCACATTAGCCCATTTCACCTCGATTTGCCAAACACAACACTCTGGCACTAAAAGCTCATGGTATTTCCCCACTGGTACCCGCAATCCTCTGCAGTCACTGCTCTCTGTAACAGAGTCTCCTTCACATACCAGAGCTGTGTCTACACAGCCCCTCCCTTTCAGAAGGGGCATGCAAATGAGCGAGATAAGAAATGTAAATGCAGTGCTGATTTAAATATCCTTTGCCTCATTTGTATATTCCTGCGTGATGTGGCTTTTGTAAGAGCCATTTCTGGAAACCAAAACATCCATGTGGATGGGGTTCCTTTGAAAGGAAACCCCGCTTCCGAAAGCACACTTCTTTCTATTTTGTTTCCTTTTGAAGGAACCCCATCCATGTGGCTGGTTTGGCTTTTGGAAATGGCTCTTCTTGAAGTTATATCACGAGAGAATATGCAAATGAGGTGTGTGATATTTAAATCAGCACCTATTTTGCATTTCTGATCTCTCTCATTTGCATACCCCTGGAAGGGAGGGGCTGAGTGGACGTAGTGCAGCATTTAAACATTAGTGTAATCTTGCCATTTCATCACCGCCTGTGGGGGGCAGCTGAGGACTTTCTAATGGTGACCCAAGTAGATAGTTGCACAAGGGAACGGGAGGCAGACACAGCCAGGGAGAATATCATTTTCAGCGATCTCCTCCCCTGTCCACTACAGTGCCTGCTAACCAGGCTCATGGCAGAGCACTCACAGACCAGACCTGAGCAGAGAACTCCTGCATCCTCTTTGTGTCTGCAGTTGTGCTGGCCCCAGCCCCTGGAAGGACACTCCCAGAGCTCGGATTCGTTCCCAAAGCACTTCACATCGTCCAGCCAGATCTGCCCAGATCCTCGTCCATAATGAGCAGAGCCAGTGGCATTGACGGCATGTCCACATCCCAGCTGTTTGCAAACCACATTGGAGTCTGACAGGTCCCAGGAATCATCACAGACTGTCCCCCAGGTGCCACTGTAGTAAATCTCCACTCTCCCGGCACAGCGACCCGCTCCATTCACCAGTCTGATCCGCCTGCTCCCTGCAGGGATAGAGCCCAGCTGTCAATGTGGACTGTCCTAGGAACAGACAAAGTTTCTGAGCTTTGGAAACGACTCACCCGAGCAAACGACACCGACGTCCTCAGCAATTCCTGCCTGGGCTGTCTCAGACACTGAGTTGTTGCAGAGAGTCAGACGAGCCTCATTCCCAACACACTGGACCCTTCTCAGCCCCACAGGGCCTGTTCCCAGCTCAGACTTCGGGGGGTCATAAGCTTTCTCAGCGACTCCGCACTGGAGCTCCCTGCACACCACGCTGGCATCGTTCTTGTCCCACTGCTCATCCAGCACTCGGCTCCACGCACCACCGAGGGAAATCTCCACTCTGCCATCGCACCGGCTCTCTCCGTTCCGCAGCCTGAGCCACTCCGAGCGACCTGGGCTCCGGAGAGAGGGAAATACACTGAGTGACACTGTTGTACACTGGAGACCAGACAGAGTTCCGATTAAATTTTGAACTGTTTCTCACTAAGAAGATCTCCCCAGGGATCAGAGAGTGTCACAGTGTTAAAGGGAACAGCCTCTCTCAGAAGATACTTTCCTTTTGGGGCTAGACGTGGAAGGTTCTGTAAGGATTGTACACGCTGAGCATGGTGGAGCAACTTCCTAGCAGGCGCTGTACACGAGTGAGCGAGGCCGCCCCTGCAGAGTGCTGTGTGTGCTGGTGGAAGAGCTGCTGTGGTTTGTAGTAATGTACCCAGGTTTAAATGCCTGTCAGCCAGTGGATGGTGCCTGCACAGGCACCGAGCAGGTGACTTGGGAATGACTTCAGCAAGGTAGTGATGAGGGAGTTTGGCCAATGAAGGAACAGGGCTCATGGCAGTCGAGAACAGGTTCCGGTAAGTAACTTCACTTAGTTCCCTCGGGTATTTGCTCCATGGGTGGCCAATGTCTCAGATCACCTGGGTCGTGCACAGGAGCTCCGAGTGTTAGATCCTGGCAATGGTGGTTCTGACTGGAGAAGTTCCCTGAAGTGTGGTGTCATCTCTGAGCCCAATGTGGTTCCAGAGGATGACTGCAGCTTGTGTGGAGCGGGGAAGGGGACATTCTGTGTAGGGGGCTATTGTGACTCCCTTGGGACGTGTGCCTCAGTATGTGCGTGTGTCAATGAGTCCCACACAAGGAGGCAATGTCAGAATTACTGACTGAGTTCTGATGTGGGTGGAGCCAGGAGAGACTGACATGGTAAAAGACAAGCAGCAGGTTAGTGCCGGATACACCCAGCTGGCTGTGTCTGGTACAGCAGGCACTGATGTGACATCTGGGGGGTGCAGTGCGTGTGCATGGGTTCCGAACAGCTCTACGGTCATGGTACCCAAATATCATTTGGAGCCCAGGAGTGAAATCCTGGCCCCTCGGGGGGCAATGGTAAAACCTCCATTGACCTCAACGGAGCCAGGAGCTAGGAAATGCTTCATGTTGCAGGTGGAGTGTGATGGTAGAGAGCAGCTTTGGGGCTTCCCAACATCGCTCATGGGTAAAACTGGCTACCACGGCCCCTCAGGGAGGGCAGGAGCCCTCATGGCTGATGGACGGGGCCAGGAGCCGTTCCTGATAAGAAATTTGCTTTGCAACAACTGTCGGGAGAAATCAGCCCCCCCATGCGCTGTGAAATTCCCCCCTAGAACCCAGGTCCTAGCTGGGTAGTTCAGAGGAGAATCAGGGAATTCAGTTTCAGAAGCAGGTCTCAGTGTCAGAGAGAAGCATGAGAGCTGCAAGGTGAGTAGCCTGCAGGGACAAACCTCTCAGCTCTGAAGGGGAGAATACACCTCTGCTGAGAGTGCTGGGCAGGGCCCTGTTGGCTTAGTCATGGCGTGTAATGGCCCCAGTGACAGCGGATGTGTGGGAGAGAGCTCTGGATGCAACGTGTACTCTGTTAGGCAAGGTACAAATCCAGGGCTTCTGCAGTAGGTGTCAGTGTAAGGAACCCCCCGTACTAGCCAACCAAGCAGCTTTATGGTGTCTCTGTCCTTGGAGAGGAATATGGGGCAAAGGTGGCTCTGCCTCACTCACTTCAGAAACTGGAAAGTCACAAGAGACCAGCAGGGAAGAAGAAAGCACCAGGACGATATTGTTGGGAGAGGTGACCATCCTCCAATCATTAGCACTAGACTGCAACCCTGCCTCGGCTGCAGAATTCATTGGTGATCATCATATATCGTATCGATATGTGGTGTCTTAAACTAGACTTCATGGGGTGTGATTTGCAGAGGCACTGAATGCTCCCAGCTCTCGTTAGAGTGAAGACAACATGTGAATGTTTAGAGAATTTGTCTTCACCCTGCATGATGGGTGGATGAGCGCAGGGCTGCCAGTCAAAACAGTAAGTTTTATCCCAGCTGTGCTGATGAATCACTGGAAGTGCTGGGCCTCGAGGGCTGTGGGGAACTTAGGCATCTCACTTTACTTTTGTCTCTCTCTTTCACTATGTGTAAAGTGGACCTAATAATAATTGTTACCCACCGACTTCCCTGGAGTTTTGAGAGGGGTTAGTAATGGCTGGACAGTCCCTTGAACAAATAAAATAAATGAGGAATGTTGAGCCCTCTGAAAAATCAGGCCCTGAGGGTTTCAGGCAGGTGCCAGATCACCCCAAAGGAGTTACAAGTTTGGAACTTTGGTTTTAATGTGTCTGTGTAAAATTTTCAAAAGAGTTAAATGATGGAGATGCCCAAGTGCCATTTTCAGAAATGACTCAGCCTGAAGGAGGGCTCCTTATCTCTTATGCTATTGAAGTAAATGGGACTCAAGTCCCAAGGTCACTTGGGCACTTTAGAAACATTCTTCTTGGGTTTCTAAGTGTCTAAGGTGATTTTGAAATGGGCATAATCACTATCTGCTGTCATCTGGGGTGTTATGAGGACAAAATTATTGCTGTTGGTGGTGCAGCCCAGTACTATGGTAATGAGCACCATAGAAAAGCCCATAAGCAAATTAATAATTCTGTATGCAGTGCAGTGTCTGTATGGTACCTCGAGTAATTAAAGCCCTGGGTCACATGTGGAATGATCAGCACAAAAAGAAATATTCAGCAGCTCCTTCATCCCCTGAGCACCATCCTACCAGAGCAGTGAAGGAGTCAGGAGCCGGTAGCATGGAGGAGAATATTAGGATGTGTACATGCTCTGGCAGTGTATATGCACAAGTGAAGAAGGAAGATGAATTAACGTTGCATGAGCAACCTTAGCTCCGGGGTTTCTTAATTCTTGTGCATTTGGCTGTGACTAAGTAAACTAAATAACACTGTTTAATGTTTTAATATAAGGTAAATATTAGAGCAGATTAAAAACCCAAAACCCTGTGAAGTATTTTAAATGCAATAATTCACTTTTTAAATACACATGAGATACCGGCATGTGAAACTGAATGAGAGATTTTTGTTTACATTCTAACTAATCTGTTGACTCATTTGAAATTCCAGAAAATTGAAAAAAAGTCATTTTCTGTTGCATTTTGAGTTTTACAGGCTCTCTCTCCTTCTTCCCCATTTGTACTTTGGCATCTTTTTTATTCTTAAGCCTTTTGAAAAAGAAGAGTAAGAAAACAGGGAAATGGTATTTTTTCCAACTAGAAAGATGATATAAAAGTTTTTAAAAAGCAAAGGGAAATGAATTGTTACTTTCTCTGTTCTGTGTTATCTAAAATACCCTCAGGAATTCACCTGAGAAAAGGGAAATATGATTTTCCACGGTTTATAATTCAGCCCAGACTGGAAGGAATTTCAGTGCCACCACTCACTCCTTCCCAGACTGTAGAGGCTGCTGCAATCAGTGAAGGCACAAGAGCTTCTCACTAAGATACCAAGAATGTCTTATAAGAGAGAGTGTTACACAACCTCCGTGTTGGGAATCACTTTTAGCCCAGCCTCTCACAAATTGCCATTGGAGGTGGAGGGCGACAGTGAATTGGTCACACTTATGAAACAAGAAGGACCAAGTGCTGCCCATGTTCTGCTGCCCTGCGTAAGGACAGGGGTTCCTGATATCCTTTGTCAGCTTTCTTCCCTCTCCACTCCTAAGACAGGCACTTTTTTCCCCTCCTCACCCCCGGAGCTCTGCTCTCCACTGGTTCCAGTTTAAATTCATCTTTCCTGAAGATGGGTGACCAGAGCGGTAGAAGGATTTCAGATGAGCTCTTAGCAGTGCCTTGTGCGATGGCATTAGCACTTCACCTTTACTGGAATTGCCTTGCCTGACACCATCCCACAGCACATTTGTTTTATTTTTTTCCAAAGCTGCATCGTATTTGCAGCTCCGAGTCATCCTGTTTCTAACCCCCCATCCTGATCTCTCCTCTGTCACTTCCAGATGAGGACCCCAACTTTGTTGCAGAAAGTCTTATTAACCTCCAAGAGCATCACTTTCCACTCAGTGCTTTTTTACCCCTGTCCTCACAGGCAAGGTCAGCTCCCAGACTGCTGCACTGGGAAGTACATTGGGGGGTGGGTTGCCCTCCATGGAGAAAGAACAGTGAAGAACTATTTAGAAAAGCTGGACACACACATCCATGGGCCAGATCAAATGCATAGGAGGGTGCTGAGGGAGGTGACTGATATGATTCCGGACACATTGTTTTATATCTTTGAAAACATTTGGTGACTGGGGAAGATCCCAGACAATTGGAAAAAGGAAAATGTGGTGCCCATCGTTAAAAAAGGGAAGAAGGAGAATCAGGGAACCTGAGACCAATCAGCCCTATCTCAGTTCCCAGAAAAATCATGGAGAGGATCCTCAAAGAATCCATGTTAAAACACTTGGGAGAGAGGAAAATGATCAGGAACAGTCAGCATTGATTCACCAGGGACAAGCCATGCCTGACCAACCTGATTCCTTCGACAGTGATATAACTGGCTCTATAGATAGGGAGGAGGCGGTGGATGTGATATACCTTGCCTTTAGAAGAGTGAATGGGGGGTTGATAGAAGCCTACAGCTTCCTGAAGGGGGGCTCTAAAGAGGACGGAGTGAAGCTGTTCTGAGTGGTGACAGATGAGAGAAGGAGAAGCAGTGATCTCAAGTTGCAGTGGGGGAGATCTAGGTTGGATATTACAAAAAAAACCTACTTCATTCTACTTCATAAGTACTGGAATGGGTTACCGAGGGAGGTGGTGGGATTTCCATTCCTAGAGGATTTTAAGTCCCAGCTTGACAAAGCCCTGACTGGGATGATTTAGTGAGGATTGGTCCTGCTTTTAGCAGGGAGGTTGTCTTGATGACCTCCTAAGGTCTCTTCCAACTCTACAAATCTCTGTTTTTACAGGTCAAGCCAAACTTTCCCTTGTCACAGATACTCTTTTCTGAAAATGCTCTTTACTTTACTTTGATTTTAACACATTGTCCGTTATTGCACATGCAATACACGAATTATTACACATGATTTATAATCGAGCTCCCTCTCCCTGTGCTGTGCCCCAGGGTTCCCTCCTCTGGGGACTGTGCCACACACTTAGGGGCAGGTGTCATGAATCCTGCATTTCTCCTGCACTTACCTGAGCAAACCGCACTGGCATCATTGTCGTGTGAGCACTGAGAGGGCCCCAGGGCAGTGACAGGGCATCGCCAGAGATGAGGCTCATTTCCATTGCAATGAAACGTGTCCTTCCAAACAGAGCCTGTTCCCTTCCCAAAATACCCTCCTCCTGGGGCTGATACAGCAAATCCGCAGTCGTGCTGATGACAGAGAACGTTGGCATCTGCTAGATCCCAGCCTGAGTCACACAGGGTTCCCCAGTCACCAAGGACCTGGAGCTCCACCCTCCCTGAGCACTCTGTGCTGCCGTTCACCAGCCGGACGCCTTTGAACCCTGGGGAGAGAGAAGAAGAGACGGAACCTTGGAGCTATTTTATAGCAAATATTTTAAGAAAGGAAAGTTAGAGCCATTTGATACTTTTCTCATTAAATTGGCGTCTTTGAGGTTTTGATCCAGCCCAACCCACCCTGCTCCCTACACAGGGATATCAGTACATTGCTTCACCTTAAACTTGTTAGCTGCGTCTACACGTGCACGCTACTTCGAAGTAGCGGCACCAACTTCGAAATAGTGCCCGTCACGTCTACACGCGTCGGGCGCTATTTTGAAGTTAACTTTGACGTTAGGCGGCGAGACGTCGAAGCTGCTAACCTCATGAGGAGATAGGAATAGCGCCCTACTTCGACGTTCAACGTCGAAGTAGGGACAGTGTAGACGATCCGCGTCCCGCAACATCGAAATTTCCGGGTCCTCCATGGCAGCCATCAGCTGGGGGGTTGAGAGACGCTCTCTCCAGCCCCTCAGCTCACTGGTGGCCACGTGGAGCGGCCCCTTAAAGGTCCCCTCCCCCGCCCTGACTGCAGGAGGCTGAGGCAACGTGCAGGCTGCAGCCTGCACACGCGGGCAGCCTGCAGAGCCCTCAGCCCCTGACAGCCGCGATGGCTGCCCAGCAGCCCCCCCAGCGCTCCCAGGGGACGCCCCCCAAGGGGAGGCAGAGCAGCCAGGGCAGCCAGAGGGCCACGCAGTCTGGGAAGCGGCAGCGGGGCCCCTCTTGGACGGAGGCCAAGATGCGGGACCTGCTGGGGCTCTGGAGCGAGGAGGAGGTGTCCCAGGTAATGGGGAGCAAGAGGCGGAACGCAGATGCGTTCGCTCGGCTGGCCGACGGCCTGGCTGCCCGGGGTCACCCTGCCCGCACTCCTGACCACGTCCGCAGTAAGGTCAAGGAGCTGCGGCAGGGTTACGCCCGGGCCCGGGATGCGGCCAGCCGATCTGGGGCCGCCCCCATCACTTACCCCTTTTACAGGGAGCTCAGGGACATCCTGGGCTCCCGGCACACCTCCTCCCCTCCGGCCACCCTTGACACCTCGGCTGACGAGCCCGAGCAGGCCCTGCAGACGGACTCCGCCCCGGAGGCAAGCCCCGCACCCTGGGGGCCCCCCCCGGAGGCCATCCCCGGGACATCGCGGCAGGAGGAGGAGGAGGAGGAGGAGGGGCGCTCCTCCTCCACAGAATCCAGCCTTCAGATCCTCCTCCTGCCATCCCAGAGCAGCAGCAGGGCCTCCGACCCCCGGGGATCTCCGGACCGTGGGAGCGGACCCACAGGTAGGTACCCCTCTCTGGTGGACACCCCGGGGCTGGAGGGGCGGGGGGAACAGAGATGTGTCCAGGGCCCCCCACACGCTCACATGGCCATGGCCCCAAGGACACCAGGGCCATGGCCCTCACAGCACTGCAGCCATCAGCCCCTGCCCCCCACCACCCTGCATGACAGTGCCATGCCCCATCCCCGGGCCAGGGGGGAGCGGAAACTCGAGGGGCCCCTGGGAGGAGGGGGTGGGACACCCCGCAGCAGCAGCATGTGATGGAGTGGGGGTAGTGCCAAAGGGAGACTCAGCCTACATATGAGCCACCAGAGCCGAGGAGCTCCCAGGGCCAAAGGAGGATCCTGGCGCTACAGCTGGCAGGTGACACCTCTGCCCTGAGCAAACAGGAGGGAGGAGCCGAGCTGGCTTGGAATTGGGGGGCGAGGGCGCGGGCCACAGGTAGAGGCTAGGGGAAGGGTGAGCTGCTAGGCAGCCAGCCAGAGGAGGGGGAAAGCTGCATCCTAGAGGGGCCCCCCTTGGGGTCTTCTCCCCACGACGGGTTGGAAGGACTGTCTCTTCCGACAGCTGGTGCTGACACTCCTGCCAGAAACTGGGCATCTGTGGCCTAAGAAAGCTCTCCTGCTGTCAGACCCTTCGGGGTGAAGTGAGAGTCGCTCCCACCAGGGGACGGGGTGCAGGGCAGGGGGACCCCTGAACCCCATCCATCACAGCAGCATCTCCCGGGGACGGGGATGGGGAACCTGCAGCACAGGGTGGGGGGGACAAAGGCCACGGCTCGGGGCCCACACTAACGCCTGTCTCCATTCTTCTTTCCCCCCTCCTCTCCTGTGTCCTGCACCTGCACCTGCACCATCCGAAGGACCAGAAGAGAGCGCCGGCGAGGCCTCGGTTGTCCCGGAGAGCCCTCTGGGACCCTCGCTCCAGGGCAGCCCCTCGGCCGAGGAACGACCGGCCCCGCGGAGGGCCAGATGGCGGACCCCGCGCCTGCTACCGGCGGCGGCCATGGACCCCCAGCTGCTGGCCATCCTCCGCCGGCAGCTGGAGGTGTCGGAGCAGCACCTCCGGCTGCAGGAGCAGGCGCTGGCCTGGCGCAGGGAGGCATGGGGGGCCTATATGGAGACCATCAACCGGCTGGTTGACTCCCTGGCCCCCCATGCTGCGCCGGCCGAGCCACCGCCCGCCATGCCCGCTCCTGCAGCCCCACCACCAGCTGCTCCAGCCGTCGCCGGGCCGTCCGCCGTCGCCCCACCTCCTCCCCGCGAGGGCCACCGCGCCGAGGGACCCCTGGAGCCACCCGAGACTCGCCGGCGCCGCTACCTTCCGGTGGAGCAGACTCCCACCCAGCTGCGGACCAGACTGCAGGCCCGGTGGAGCTCCCGGCCGGGCACGCCCACTGTTGGGCTGTAGGGGTGAGGGGCCCGGGACGTGCCCCCCCCCCTTGTTGTACATAGTTTTTTGTGGACTGCTTTATGTTGTTGCCCCTGTTTGCCCCGTCCCCCCCCTGTAAATAGTTCTCCCCATTCTCCTCCCTGCTTTTCGTTTTTGTTGATGGCGCACAGTTCTTTGATTTGTTGTTGTATATTGTTTTATTTGTGCACATCTTGCTTTTGTTGAACGTTTGTCCCTCCTTTTTGGTTTCCCTTTCACATATATATTTATTTAAAAAAAAAAAAAAATTCGTTAAGACAAAAAAAACATTTACGTTCACCCACAAGTTCGTGCTGTCATTTCTCCTGGACAAGTGGCGGGGGGCGGGGGGGTGCTCCATGGTGTGGGCGTTGGGGCAGGAGTGTGGGGGAGGAAGGGGTGGCAGTAGGGGGCCTGGGCAGAGTTCACCCCGCGGCCTGTTGCTCGAAGTGGGCCCGCAGGGCCTCCCGGACCCGGGTCCCCTCTGGGTCCACCTGCCGACTGGGGGCAGCAGGTGGCTGCACGTGTGCCCTGCCGGCCTCGGCGGCCCGGCCCTGAAGAAAGCTCTCCCCCTTGCTCTCCACGAGGTTGTGCAGGGCGCAGCAGGCACCCACAATCTGGGGGATGTTGTTGGGGATGGCATCCAGGCGGGTCAGGAGACATCGCCAGCGTCCCTTGAGGCGGCCAAATGAGCGCTCCACCACCTAGCGCGCATGGTTCAGGCGCTCGTTGAAGCGCTCCTGGCTGGCGGAAAGGTGGCCCGTGTAGGGGCGCATGAGCCACGGCCGGAGGGGGTAGGCCGCATCCGCGATGATGCAGAAGGGCATGGTGGTGTCCCCCAGAGGGATCTCCCGCTGGGGGATGTAGGTCCCCGCCTCCAGCCGGCGGCACAGGCCCGAGTTCCGGAAAACTCGGGCGTCGTGGGTGCTACCAGGCCAGCCCACGTAAATGTCCTGGAACCGTGCCCGGCTGTCCACCAAGGCCTGCAGGACGACTGAATGGTAGCCCTTCCGATTGAGGTATCAGCCTCCACTGTGGTGCGGGGGGCGGATGGGGATGTGAGTCCCATCCAGAGCCCCGAAGCAGTTGGGGAAGCCCAGGGTGGCAAAGGTGGCGACAGTGGCATGTGGGTCCCCCAGCCTCACGAGCCTGTGCAGGAGCATGGCGTTGATGGCACGCACGACCTGCAGAGAAAGCACATGGGACAGCCCCAATGAGGGGTGAGCAGGGTGTGCGTGGCCCTGCCCTGCCCTCGCCTGCCCTGGCCCCCCTGCCCTGCCCTGCCCTGCCCTGCCCTGCCCTGGCCCCCCTGCCCTGCCCTGCCCTGCCCTACCCTGGCCTGCCCTGCCCTGCCCTGCCCTGCTCTGGCCCCCCTGCCCTGCCCTGCCCTACCCTGCCCTGCCCTGCTCTGCCCTGCCCTGCCCTGGCCCCCCTGCCCTGCCCTGGCCTCCCCCTGTGGGTTCTCTTACCTCCATGAAGACAGCCCCGACGGTGGCCTTTCTGACACCAAACTGCTGGCCCACGGATCGGTAGCTGTCTGGAGTGGCCAGCTTCCAGACAGCGATGCCGACCCGTTTCTCCACAGGGAGGGCACGCCGCATGGCAGTGTCCTGGTGCCTGAGTGCGGGGGTGAGCCACTGGCACAGCTCCAGGAATGTCTGTCGGGTCATCCTGAAGTTCCTGAGGCAGCGGTCGTCGTCCCACTCCCCAAGCACCAGCCGCTCCCACCAGTCGGTGCTGGTGGGGTAGCTCCACAGCCGCCGGCGTGTGAGGCGGGGGGGGGCGGGGTGCTGCAGGGGTAGGGGCTGAGCCCCGCTGCCCTGGGGGCATCTCCTCCCCTGGGGCAAGAAGGTGCTCAGCTGCCCCCAACATGGCATGAGCCAGGGCAAGCCCTGCTCCTGCCGGGAGGGCTGGGTGGACCTCTACCTGCTGCTGCTGCTGCTGCTGGGGGTCCATGACTGCAGCGCTCGGGGTCTGTGTGCCTATATGGCTCCTCAGACCGTGTGCTGTGCAGGCTGAGTGTATGTGGGAGGGGCCCTTTAAGGGAGCGGCTAGCTGTTGCCCCGGAAGCGCTAGTCCGCCCGTTGACCCTGTGTGCAGCTGTGCCTGGCATCCCTATTTCGATGTGTGCTACTTTGACGTGTAGACGTTCCCTCGCTGCGCCTATTTCGATGTTGGGCTGAGCAACGTCGAAGTTGAACATCGACGTTGACGGCCCTGGAGGACGTGTCGCAACGTCGAAATAAGCTATTTCGATGTTGGCTGCACGTGTAGACGTAGCCGTAAACAGATAATTGGGATTTTAAAGACAGGGTGCTGAATTCTTACGTGAGCATATGGCACTCGCATCATTTGCATGTGAGCACGTCTGATTCTCGGGTGGGATCCTGGGACAGGAAAACAGGAGAGACTCATTTCCCACACACTGGAATCTTTCAGTCCAGATCTGCCCTTGTCCTTCCCCAAAGTGAGCGCCTCCTGGGACAGATGCAGCAACTCCACACTGTAGTTCATTACAGATCACGTTTGCAGCATGGAGATCAAAGTGTGCATCACAGACTGTGGCCCACGTGTTTCCATGTACTACCTCCACACGTCCTGAGCAGGCACCTTTCCCTCCGACCAGCCGAGGCTTAATGTGTCCTAAAAAGTCAACAGAGGCTGAAAGTTATCCAGGGGGCGTTGGGAGCTGGGATGCCTGAGTCGCATAAAACTTTGCCCGAAAGCTCATTTTGGTTTTGTGGTCAAGGGAAGGCAGCAATACAATTAAAATGACATTATATAAGAATGGGAATAAAGGACATTAGAGGAAATCAATATACGTGAGGAGTTCTAAAATAAAGAAAACTCGTAAGAGGCGCTAAAGGCATCAGTATAAAACCCATGGCCGACAGAGCTATGAGCAACGAGATTTTAAGTATGTAAAGTGCAAAGAAACAGATCCCAACCCCCAACAATTGCATAGCTACATTAGAAATGGAGATGGTAAAATTGTGAATAAGAATACACAGAAGGAAGAAATGAATGATGAATACTTTGACTTTGGGGGGAGAACACGTTATCTATTCTTATGTTTGTTAGAATACAGACTTACACAGCTAACTCTCTGTTACTGATTATATGTTTGTTTCATTTATTGTGCAAAGTCACCAATGATGGGAATTACACAGCCTCCCTACATAACAATACTATAATATTGTAATATTTAATTAGCCCTAGTGTTAGGCAGCTTTCCCTAACATTGAATCTGAATCTCCCTCGGTGAAATCATAGAATCATAGAATCCTTGGCCTGGAAGGGACCTCAGGAGGTCATTGAGTCCAGCCCCAGCCTAAAGTGGGATCAACCTCAACTAAATCATCTCAGCCAGGACTTTCTCAAGCTGGGACTTAAACACCTCGAGGGATGGAGATTCCACAACCTCAGTGTAAGTTAGTTATGTCCAGTTCTACCCTGCAAAACAACTGACAAACAATCTTTCACATCTTTGAAGACTGTTATCAGGTCCCCTCAGTCTTTTTCTTCTCTCGACTAAAAATGTCCAATTTGTTCGATATTTCCTCATGGATAACGTTTCCAGCAACTTTTACTCCGTTTGTTGCTCTCCTCTGGAAACTCTCCAATTTGTCCTCGTCTTTCTTAAACAGTGATGCGAAAAACTGAACCCAGCACTCCAGCTGAGGCCTCAGCAGCGCAAAGCAGAGTACGACAATTTCCTCTTCATTGTCTCATATGAAAGTCTTGTTAGTAAAACCCAGAGTGACAATTCCCTTTTTCACAACAGCAGCACGGCTTTTCAGACTGTGATTCATTGTAACCCCACCATTTTCTGCACTACTGCTGCGGAGTCAGGTTTTTTTAATTTATAGTTGATGTTTCTCTCCTGTCTTGTGCTTTGCACTTGTCTTCATTTATCAAGATTATTTTGAACTTTAATCCTGCCTTCCAGAGAGCTTGTGAACCCCCCTCACCTCAACGTAATCCACAAGCTGTGCGAGCACATTCTCCAATCAATATCCAAGTCCTTTAGGAAAATATCCAATTGTAGCAGAATCAGGACAGTTTTGTTTTTTGTTCCTTTTTTATTCACAGGATCAGAGCAATTGCCAAGAGCACGGATAAAGCACCTGACAGCCTGCAGGCCGAGGTCTTACCTAAAGCTCAGCATTTCCCTCAATATTTCCGCTGACTCACCTTCTCCCATGCACCCTGCTTCTGGAGACAGACTTTTAGTCTCCTTCCCTGCAGACCCTGCCTCACCCTCTCTTCTACTTCTTCTTCAGTCACTCACTCAGACAGTGGAACAGTGGCTGAAGCACAAAGGGCATATGAGTACCAGGTAATACCATGCAATGCCAGCCAGAAACGCGCATGAGACTGTCCGTTTTCAATATCAGGGGACACTGGAAACAAGCAGTCCGTGTCTGTATTAGTGAGTGCTTTGAAAATATCCAGTGGAGTTTCTACACAGAAAAGTTTTCTTTCAAAATTCAATGGCTCCTTTGGAAAGAGTTCCTCCACTCCTGGTTCAGGAAGAGCGCCATCTTTCAAAAGCTTCTTTCATAAGAGATCATGTGTAGGCGCTTCACAGGCTCTGATCTTTTGATCCCTGGCCCATTCGTTCCAAAGAGCGGGGCCTGTGAGGTCACTCACTTTCGAAAGAGCAGATCACTGTTCTGATCAGTTTCTGTGTGTGTGGACGCGCTCTTTGAAAAAAGTTCTTTCAGAAGTGATCTTCCGGAAGGACATCTTTGGAAAGAACTCCGGAATGGAGATGTAGCCGACGTGGGCAGCGTTACCTCCTGGGCATGTACACACACTTCTTTCTTTATTTGTTTAGTCGGGCTAAACTGCACGATTAAAAAAACTGAATCACCATTAATCGCACTATTGATCAAGGGGCTGCAGAGTTCCCCACCCTGATTTGAGTCTGTGTGGTGGCCATCTCAGCTGCGTGGCTGCTCATGGCTGGTGTCCCTGCAGCTCTAGGGATGCACCCAGCTGGTGTTCCCATTACTGCTGGCAGGACTCCTAGACACAGGGCTTCTGGGACTTCCCCACCTCCGAACCCGGTTCCAAGGGATGGGGCTGCTGGTGGGGCTCAGCACCCTATACAACTCCCACCCAAGGGCTGCTTGTGTCCCCCACATCCTGGCCAGGGTTTCCCATGGCTGCTTGTGCTGGCAGGGTTTGCACCCCACGCCGTTCCCAGACATGGGGCTACTGTGTTTCTCTCACTCTTGCCTTGATACTGTGAGACCCATAATGCATTTTTCTAGGGCTGTCAATTAACAGTTAACATCCGCAAATAACATGAATAATGTGTTAATTTTTTATCCCCTAACATCTGTCCTGTATTAATTGCAGGGATTGACGTGTGTTAATGGACAGACGTAATATTTAGCATATCTGTCAAGTACATACCATGCAATGCCAGTCACAAGTGTGCCAGGAGAATGTCTGTTTCCACTTTCAGGTGACATTGGAAACAAGCAGTGGGCAGCATTAGCTGTTGCAAATGTACACAAACTTCTTCATCTGAGCGATTGGCTGAACAGGAAGTAGGACTGGGTGGCTCTGGTTTCTCTGTCCATTAGGTCTTATATTCTCGCAGTACGTTGGCTCCTGATTCAGTCTGTCTCTCCTCACCTACCCCCAGTTGCTCCCACTGGTTGGGAGTTCCAAGCAGCCCCAGCCCCGCATCTCCTTGCTCAACAAGTCGCAATCGCTGCCCCTCAACTCGCTGTTCTAGTTCCCCGCCTAGCTAATCCAGTCAGGCAGCCCCAGGTGCTTTATCCAGCCAGTTGCCCTCTCCCCCTCTTTCTCCCTGTCCCACTTTCTCTCCCCATTACACATCAGTCTCCATTGTCAGAATGTCCCACCATCACCTCCCCATGCGCAGAGCCGTCCCGTACGTATAGGATGACGCAGACTGGCTGCCCCAGACCCTGCTTGGGGGCCCCAGGGCAGCCCCTCAACCATCCTGGAGTGCAGCTAAGTCACAGTGTGGCCCAGAGGATTACCTGGGGGAGCAGCCTGGTGTGGTTGCAGCCTGCTCTGCTCTGCCCTTCCCGCCCTCTGGCCCCTCTCACGCAGTCTCTGCAGTGGTGGGATCCGGAGTGTCCCAGCAGCCTGATCTGCTCTGCCCTTCCCTGCGCTCTCCCAGCCCCCTGCCCTCGGCTTCACTGCAGCAGCAGGAAGTGAGGCCCTAGTGTGGAGAAGTGGAGCCCAGTGGACTGGGAGAGCGTGGTGGGGGGAAGTGGAACAGACTGAGCTACCTCTGCAGCTCCCACCAGTGCAGTGACTTGGGGGGGGGCAAACCCCTGATGCTGCCCCTCACCAGCCCCTAGTGATCCCCCAGCTCCATTACTCAGGGGTTGAGGTGGGAAGGGGAGGGGCAGAGCAGGAACACGGCTGGGGCAATAGTGGAGCAGGGACAAGATGGAGTGGGGCAGGGCTTGTGTGGGTGGGGGTTAACCTGGGTCCCATGTGTGGGGTACTCAGGAGTAGGGTTGCCCCAAACTTTGTGCCCCGCAAGCGGTGACAGACTTGCCCCTTGTCCCAGTGCATTCCAGTCATTCACTCCAGTCTGGTTCTCTCCCCTGCTGAATTCAGTTCACGTCCCTTCCACCCTGCGGTGCCTGGAGGCAAAAGGGGAAGTTGATTTCCCTGGGACAGAGCACCCTGATTTGCCCTGCAAGAAAGTACTTAGAGGAGAAGCCCAGCAGGTGGGGTGGGATAAAGAGTTAAGTACCTGTCAGCCCAAATCTGACACCACAGGAAGGAATCCCCACTGGGTGCAGACTGGGAAGGAGGAAAATGGCCTATTCAGCTCAGTCACTGAATGTCCTTCAGGAAGGGAGAGCTCTGTTCCCCTCAGTCCTGACAAGAGGGCTGGATACAGTAAACAGACTGCATGTGTTTGGTAGGTGGTGTTTTTTACTGAGGTGTAACTAAGTGGTGTGTAAAATAACTCTGATTCCTGAAAAGGGCACAGTAATCTGGAGAGGTTGAATCATTCCTGTGATTATCAGATTTGGGCTGATGGGATACTTATCCCTGAAGATAACCACTGAAAACTTGCTGACTTTCTACCTTCTTATTATGAAATGAATGATCTGGAATAGACATATTGTACTTACATATCTGCATAAGACATATGAAGCAGTAGAAACAAGTCATTGTCTGAATGAACTTTCAGATTGTACTGAATGTACTCGTGTTTTTATTCCACATGCTGTAAAACCAGTCAAAGATCTAGATGAGTTGATGTATCTCCTGATAGACCTTGATGTACCCCCCAGTGGTACTTCTACTCTTGTGGGAAACACTGAGCTAGTGCACAGAGCTGGTTTGTAGAGGTCTGGCTGCTTCTTGCCAAACAAATCCGAATGGGCCCGATCCTGGTTCCTTTATACTCTGTCTTCTCTCTCAGTGTAACGCTCAGTCACACTGAAGTCAGTGGCTGATTGCCTGAGCAAGGATCCCTGAGCCGGCCCTGCAGCACTACCCAGGGAAGACATGTCACAGTCAGGGACATAACGATAAGGGTTCATCCTCCTCTCCAGCCTCCAGAACGGGGAGGGGAACAGCCCTCACTTTACCCCCTGCAGATGTGCAGCTCCAGCTGAGAGGCAGGGGCAGTTTTACGGAAGTGGCACTGAAGAGCTGGGCTGTGCTGCTCCTTTGTCTGTGAGCAGCCCCTCGCTCCCGTGGGGCTCAGAGGGGAGGGACTCAGTGCTGGGCACTTGCGAGATGTGCGGCACAAGGCAGTGCGCTGTTATCACTGGGGTGAGGGGCTTGGGGGCCCTTAGAAACAGGTATTTTTGGTGTCCCTCTCCCAGAGCCAAAGGGAAGGGAAGGGGCTGGTGAGAGCTCGGGACCCTGAGGTGAGTGTCCCCGGGGCAATGGGGAGAGGTCAGTGCTCCAGATCAGCCTGACCGACAGGGCTGGCAGGTCAATGAGGGAGTCAGGAATCCAGGGTTCCCATCGTCCCTGTGAGCTGGAGCCTGGGCCAGAGTGGGGAGGGCGAAGGGGAGAGCAGCGCCTGAGCTGGGGGCAGAGCTGTGCCAGCCAGAGCCAGAGCCACCAGCAGCAGCCCAGGGAGCTGGTGGCCGAGAGCAGCAGCAGCAGCGCTGGGGCTGGAGCAGCCTGGAGCTGGGTGCAGGGAACTGCTGGGGAGAGCAAGGGGGACCCTGGGCAGAAGCCCAGTGCAGGGAGATGCCACCAGCCTAGAGGCCTCTCAGGCCAGCCTTGGAGGGGGATTGTAACCCCAGTGGAGGCTGGGGAGATGGGCCCTGCTACCTAGAGCATGAGGGTGGGTGCCAGTGGCAACCTGCAGAGCAAGTGTCTGACCCGCAGCATCCCTGCAGCACAGCCACAGCCTGGGACGTGTGAGGGACGGACTGGCAGCCTCCCTCCCACTCCTGTGATGGCTGTTTGGGTGCCCCTGGGCCCAGGGAGTGGGGCTGTGTGTTTCCTGTAACTGATCCCGTTTCTAAAATAGCTGCTCTTAAACCACTGTGTTTGCTTTGGACTGTACCCAGGGCACCCACGGGGGCTGCCGCGCTCCTGCTGCTCTCCCAGACATGGTGAGCGGGGGATGGGCACAGGGAGGCGGCCCTGGAACAACAGGAAACACGTCACAGTCACACCGGGGGATCCTCAGTGCCCAGTGACACGAACAGTAACAGTAACAGCTCAGTATTAACAGCCACAGGACGTGCCCTGGCTTTGTGCATTTCTTGTTAGGGTCACAGGCACACAGCACCCTGGGGGTTCAGGCCCTTTGGTCTCAGGGGATTTGCCTGTCAGGACTGAGGTGGCTGATTCTTACCTGAACACGTCACTCCAGCGTCCCAGGTGTGGTCACAGAGAGATGTAAGCCATTCCAAGTTCTCACAGTCCCAGAGAACAGACTCGGTGCCACTACAGTTAACACCAGCGAGCAAAACTGGTCCATTTCCGGATCCATAATGTGCATTTTCATGGGCACTGAGAGCAGCTCCACATCCCAGCTGCTTACAAACCACTTCCGCATCTGTCATGTCTCAGCCATAACTACACACCGTCCCCCACTGCTCCTGGTGTTTCACCTCCACTCTCCCTCCCATCCAATTTCAGCATCTCCCTCAGACTCACCGTAGGAGGGGTAAGGGATGCCTTGTAATAGCGCAGTGTTTCAACATTTGGTGCTATGTAGACAGAGCCAAATCCCAAAACATCCTAGTTCGTAATTAACTCAAAATAGGACATGCAATTTGTAAAGTATAAATTGAGTATCTTATGTCAAGTTTAGGGCACAATGTAGTCCGAGCCTAAAACACTTCAGTGACTTAGGAGTTAATGTGCAATTTCAAAAATGACTCAAGACCAAATTATGAAGGGCATTTAGGTGCCTGGACATACAGGCAGATGCCGAGTACAAATTTCCAAAACTTCTGGGAATTTGACACTGGGCATATTTAAAAATCCCACTGGACACCGAGTTGCAGTTTGAGACAGTTTTAAGCATCTTTTAAAATCTGGCCTGTAGCCACTTAGGATCAATGATCTCTTCAAAGTCAATGCAAGTTGGGCACTGAACAATTGCTGGCCTCTTAAGAAATTTCAATGGGAAAAATCACATAAGCGTTTTGAAGAGAAGTCAGTGATTACAAAGGAAACAGACACATCATTTGCAAACAGGCAAGTTAGCTAAGTCAATTATTTTCCTCAGTTTTTCCCCTGACAATGACCCAATTATTCCCAAGTATTTTCCTCCAAATTGGCAGCTATCAGCCACAGTGCCGGTGGGGCTGACAGCACCTCATGAGGAAACCTTCAGCCCTGCACAGTAGGCAGCTCCTGGCTAGGTCACAGGTCTCTCCCAAATGGGCCCCCACCTCTTGACACAGATACCACAGGTGGGCTAAGACCCTCCCTATGCTGGACTCACACTCTAAAAGTAACAGCAAAGTGGGAGCTCTTCAAAGGCAAAGGAAAGAGGTGGCCCTGGAACAACAGGAAATGTGGTAAATGGAACATATCACAGTCCCAAGGGGCCGTATTCCCAGTGGTCAGTGACATGAACAGTAAGAATTACTAGTCAGCGTTAACAGCGACAGCACTTGCTCTGGCTTTTTCTCATTTCTTGTTAAGGGCACACGCACACAGCACCCTGGGGGTTCAGGGCACTTTTGTTTTACAGGACCAAGGTGGCTGATTCTTACCTGAACACACCACTCCAGCATCCTCTGTGTGATCACAATAAGAAACATCCCATCCACTGTTCTCACAGTTCCAGACAGCAGACTCAGTACCACGACAGGCAACACGGCCCAGCCAAGTTTTGCCAGACCCTTGTCCAAAATGAGCTTCAACAGTGGCATTGACAGCAGATCCACATCTCAATTGCTTACAAACAACTCCAGCATCTGCCACATCCCAGCCATCATCACACACTGTCCCCCACTGATCTTGGTGTTTAACCTCCACTCTCCCAGCACAGGGGCTCCCTCCATTCACCAGCCTCAGCTCCTCAGCACCTGCAAAGAGAGAGAGAGAAAGAGAGAGAGAGAGCAGGGTCAGAGCAAGCAGGGAGCCCCGTTCCCAGTGTTATCGCAGCAGAGTCTGCATCTGGTAGCAGCAATCTGTGCCCCCAGCCAGGAGACTGGGATATGCCCAGAGAGGACTCATGGCACCACCGTCTCCTGTCTCAAGCCTCACACTCGGGCTCTCAGTGCTGCAGCTCTGCTATTTTTCCCCCACTCTGGAAACTTGGGATGTTTTTACATGTCCCGTGAGAACCTGCTGAAACGTGCCAACTCCCTGACTTCCTCATATTCCAAAGGGCCCCATCTCCTGTCCAGTGTTCCCTTAATTCTTAATATCCACAGGCAGAATAAATGTTCCCATGTGTACCAAGGCATGAGCAACAGAAGGACAGGCTGCCAGCTGTGGGTGCTCTGCTAATCAGCTTGGTGGCACCTGAATCTCCCCTGGTTGGCTGCCCAACAGCTCAGCTGACAGAGAACAATGCTCCTGTCCCTGTCACTGGGGCTGAAACCAGCAAGATCCCACTCTTCCCTACAGTCTGTGGGTATGAGGCCGTTCTGAGTAAAGCTGGCTGCCACCTCTCACTGTCTGCAGTGAGACTGAAGCCCTCAGGAAATATGGCTGCTCCTGTAGGGCTGGGCGGGGTCCAGGGATTGCGAAGGGCATCACAGGTCCCACATCAAGGGAGTGGAGAGCAGGAAAGGAGCAGAGTGCTGGTGGGGGAGGGAACAGGAGGTAGCTGCAGAGGTTGCAAGGGAATGCAGGAGGCAGTGTGTGCGCAACCGGGAGAAGGAGGGAGAAGTGGTGGGTCTGGAGCTGTAGGGCAGGAGGGAAAGAAAAGAAGTCTGGACAGGGGGCAAGAAGAAGGGCTATGGGGTATAGAGGAGGGGTCTGGCTTGGAGGGCAAGAAAGAGGGTCTGGATCAAGTCAGAAGCAGGATGGAGAGGGTGAGATAGGGGTAGAGAAGAGGTGGTCTGGAGCGTGGCCAGGAGGGAAGCAAGGGGGTAGTAGAAGTTGGGGTCAGGAGGCAGGGAAAGGGGTCTGCAGCGGGGGCAGCAGAGAAGTCTGGAGTGGGGAAGCAGAAAGGGAGGTAGGGAAGGGACCAAGATTATGGAATGGGGAGGCTGGAGGAGTGAAGAGGAAGTGGTGGTTGGTGGAGCAGGAGTCAGGAGGGGGTCATGGGGCAGGGACAGGAAAGAGGGGAGAGAAGATCTGGAAGTGGGCACAGGAGTGGTGGGGGCAGGAGGGAGGAAGGGGCATGGTGTTGGAGCAGGGGTCCAGCAGCAGGAATCTGGGGGTGGTCTGCAGTAGGGGAGGCAAAGGGAGAAGTCAGGGGGGAGAATTAGGAACGAAGGGGCAATTTGGAGGGAGTGGTAAGAGGGGTAAGCTGGGGTGAGGAGAGGAGAAGGTTTGGAAAGGAGGCAAAGAATGGAGGGTAAGGAAAGGGGATCTCCTGCAGGGTCAGGAGGGGCGAGTGAGAGCAGGATGGAAGGAAAAAGAGGAAGGTCTGGAGGGGGTGGTCAGGAGGGGTGGATGGGAGAAGAGGGCATGGAGCTCGGGCCAGGAAGGAGGGAGGAGAGTAGAAGGCATCTAGAGTTGGGACCTCATCATTTATGTAGTACAGGAGCTCTGGCTACTGTGACAGGCCCAGGGCAACTGCATCCAATAGTCTGGTGGAGGGCAAACGTGTCAGGAGCAGCGTGAACGGTTTTCTGTTTCCTGAAAAGAAGTGCCAGAGACAGATGCCACAAAAATCAAGACAGGCAGGCACCTGAGGCGAATTAACAGGTAGCCTGAAGCAGCCGATTAATCAGGGAACTGCAACCAGTGAAGAGCCAGCAGTTTCATCCTTCAGAAACCCCCCAGCCTGCCCCCTCCAGTGAGCTCCAACAGGCTTTGTTTCTTTGCTTCCCTCTGGGATCCAGGACAATACTCCTGCTACTGGCTTTTTCCCTCCAACAACTACAGTAAGGGCAACACCCTGGCCCCTGGAGTAGGAGCTAGGGAAACCTCTGGCTTAGTTCAGATTACCCGTGCCTATGCATCCAGTGCCTGGTGAGGTAGCTCCCACTGTCTGCAGCTGTTTTTACTACTTAATGGATGCATGCATACATTGCTCTGTCTGTGGAGTCTAGGGAGTGCTTGGTACCACCAATGGCAGTGATGATGTCTGTGCTTTGCTTGCAGTCCAAGACCCTGTGATGGCAGCCACCAGCACCTTTTACAACAAAAATCCCATTTATATACCATACCTATTATATGCTTGCATGACTTCTGTGGCCTAGCTTGTGGCCTCACTCAGCACTCTGAACACTGGGGAGATTCAGAGCTGGCTGGGGGAGTAAAACCCATGGCTGTGGTCTGTCCCTGACACTTTTTCATTGTTTTCCTGGATCCTACATAATTGTACCCATTTATTTTGTTATACAATGGGGATAGATCAATATCTGTGAAACACAGTCTTCCAGCAGAGAGTGACCTGATTTCTGCTGAGGCCTCAGTGGGGAATACTGGCACATCAAGAAAAAAAAATAACTGCATACTTATCGTCTCTACACTGTTTATCCCCCTGCATCACTGTATCCACATCATGTGGAGCAAACTCATACTTCCCCTAGAAAATGAAAAATATCTAGGGGCTTCTGCACGTTTGGTTATTGTGATGGGGTTCTGGGGTCCCCCAAGCTCTGCACCCCGTCCGCAGGCAGGAGAGTCTCTCACTTAGCAGGAAAACAGCAGGTTTGTTAGCCGACAGGACACAGCATCGTACAGAGGAGTCAGTACAGCCGGCAGAGACAGCCAGTCCCATCCATGTTGGGGAGAGGAGGCCCCGAGGGGCCCCCAGAGCTGGGGCCTTGCCCCCTCCTTTGTCTTTCTCTCCCTCAGCCCAGACTAACTGCTTCCAACTTCCAGTTCCAATTCAAACCCCTCAGGCTCCACCTCCTCCTTTGTCTGCAGTACAAAGGTGTTACCTGGTTGTCAGGGTTACCCTCAGCAGGAGCCCCACACCCTCTGTGAGCCACTCACATACACACAGGTATCCCCCACTTCATCACATCTCTCCCCCCTTCCAGACCGAACTGAGCGGGGTCACTCAACTGGTGACCTGGGGAAGTTCGGGGCTCTCCCCTTGTGACAGGGCATCGGCTGTACCCTCTGTTCTCCCCTCGATGTGCACCACCTCCACATCATAGTCCTGCTGGGGGAGGCTCCAAGTCAGGAGCTTGGTCTTGGCCCTTTTCATGTGATGCAGCCGGGCAAGTTTCTTTAGTTCCCTTGGGTTGGTTGGTCTCGCTGCAGCACCAACAGATCAAACAGGTCTTTTGTGGTCTGGGTCCTGCCCCATCTGACCACCAGTCCATACAGCTGCTCCAGCCAATGTTTGGAATTCAGTTACAGTCCAGTAAAGGAAGGTACAAATGCTTCCACCCTTGGCATTTAGCCAGACCACCAAAATGGTTGTGTGCCTCAGTTTCCCCTTCCATGGCACACAATAGGTTTGGAATGTTCCTCCTCATGTGAGAGGTTGCAAGACTAGTTACAGGGAACAATGGTGACATTTCAGAGTTACAGACTCCTTCAACATACAATTTATGCTTCTACATCAATGTCATCATGTCACATGCCTCTTTTTAAACATTTAGTGCATGGTACAATTCTACAGCTTTTGGTAGCAGCACCCCTTGGTTACAGCAGTCAGCGTGAGTAACAGAACAAACCCATTGCAACTGTACATTTACGTTGCTCTTTGGTAGACCACAACTTTTGTGTAACCTCCTTGAGAATCTGGTATTTTGGGGATAAATGGCTGAGGCCTTTCTTAGCACCATCAAGTTTTAATCTTCTCTCTTGCCCCCTGGGGTAGAAATTTGATCTCTCTGGCTGTGCCCTCCCTTCTAACAAGAGCTGGGCCATTGATGATCTCAGGGAGACGACCCCCTTCCAGCCAGCCTGGAAATTTGCAAACCAAACTGCTTTCTGAGAGTTGTTTTGTGAGTCCCAGACGCAGAATCCACATGGAGGAATCCCTGTTTATCCCTTACTGGCCCACCAGGCCCAAAGCTCCTTTGTCCTTCCACCTCCAACTACTGCCTCCCCATGGAATCAGAATTGGAGTCCAGTGTGAGAATATAAGTGTTTCCACCATCTGGAGATGGGGAATTGCTGAACCTCTCCTGCATCCTACAGAGACTGACGGTGCAGCTGTTTTACTTGGTTCTCACAGGGCTGCTCACACGACCTGATAGTTTTCACTTTACTTGCACCAGCTTCCAACTCCTGAGAAACTTTTACCCTGCCTGCTTTGGACCCTTGCAGAGCACAGCCAGTGGTTTCACACTCAGGCAGGTCCTGGCCATCAGGAGCTGAAACAAACTTCTCCCCAGGCAAAGGGTTGCTCTGGTGCTTACAGACAAGCACCTTTCCTGTTCACTCTCCTTCACCTCACTCTCATTTTCTGCAGTCCCCACAGACGGGTCAGGAAAAGTTTCAGGGAAATTCTCTTCCTTAAGAGCTCCCCCAAACAACAACTCACCCCTGTCTTGCTCCACAGGGCACTGCTCCCTTGAGCCACAACCAGCTCCTGGGGTTCACCTACACCCAGGATCACTTCTGGCCCATTAGGCAGATTCCCACGTAATCCCCCTCCAGGCAGACAGCCAGTACCACCGGACAGAAGGTTAGGATCCCTTTCCTCCCTTCTGCTACCAGCTCCTTTGTCTTCATCAGTCAGCGTAACTCCATTGCCCGTCTGTTCTTGTGTCCTGGCGAGAGGATGACTCTGGTAGGACAGAGTCCTCTCACCCCCTCCCAGTAACACCTCAGCATCAGGCAAAGAACAAGTACCAGAATCGTCTGGTCTCTGGGATTCCCTGATGATCCTAACTGGATTAGACCAAGTTAAAGCATCATCCCCCATGAGAGACACAGAGGTAGGCCCACTTCCCATCTGGGCTTCAGCTGCCCTCAGATCCAGCTCTGGGATCTTGGCTCCATCTCGAGCCCCCACAGGCTCAGGCACAGGATTCACTTCCCCAGAAGCAGAAGCACTTTTCTTGCACCAAGGACCAGTGTCCTTAGCAGGGACACCACTGCCCATCCCAGAGCCATTCCCTCTGCTCCAGCCCCCATGGCTGGATTCAGAGTCACACCTGGAATGCTCTTTCCTGGTGGTTCCTTCTCCAGCCACCCCAGGCTGAGGAATCCTCCTCAGACAATGGGCTAGTTTCCTCGTTGGCACCTTTTCCAAACGCAGGCTCTGCTCTCTCCCCAGGCTGCTGCTGCTGTTCAACACAGACAGACAATGGGAGACACTCTCTCCTTTGTCCCAGCCCCCCGGCTGGTCTCCACACACACACAGAAGGTGAAGCAGCTTCTCTCACAGACAACTTGCCATTCCCAGTGGATCAGCTGCTTTCCTGCACAGACACACAGGCACCTTCCTCGGCCCAGGCCTGGAAAACTCTTCACAGGTCTGTCTTGGCCACTAGTAGATGATGGGTTGGAATCGCTCCTTCCCTCCTTGAGCTGTGGCAGGCCACTCGGTTCAGAACTCCATGCAGTCCAGGGTTCCCTGCCCCGATCCGGGCTCACCTCTGCAGGATTCTCCTTAACCCTCAGCTCTGCCACTGCACATCCACGCTGCCTTGACCAGCTTCTTTAATCTCGATTCGGTTTCCAGGTGCTGCCACTTCACAGCGGAGTTGCTCAGCGTGGTTGCAGGCTCTCAGGCTGATGCCCTCTGCACCCCACGATTCCTGGAAGAATCCCTTCAGTGTGCCAGGCTCCTTGCGGGTCACAAGCTGCCCAGGGTGAGGCCGTAGGCCCCTCCGCCCTCTGGGACCGACTCCAGCAGACTCCCAGCGGAACCCCTTCTTCAGTGTGACACCCGCTCTCAGGGACCATGAGCACCCTGTCTTGGGACAAACTCATTCAGCGTCAGCCTCCTCAGGGGTCACTTGTTCCTGGGGGTTGGGCTCTCGGCCCCTCCACCTTCTGGGACCGACTCCAACAGATTCCCAGGAGTAACCCCTCCTCGGGTGTGACACCCCCTCTCGAGGACCAAGACCGCAGTTGCTTGGGTTCGGCCGCAGGCCCCTCCGCCTTGGGGAGCTGCACCTCACTGCCCTTCAGCACACCTGGGTCTCGCAGGCCCCCCTTCTTCCAGGGCCCCGGTCACTTACTGCTGGATGCTCCATCCTCGGGGTGCAGAACATCCCACTTCTGACACCAGTGTGATGGGGTTCTGGGGTCCCCCAAGCTCTGCACCCCGTCCGCAGGCAGGAGAGTCTCTCACTTAGCAGGAAAACAGCAGGTTTGTTAGCCGACAGGACACAGCATCGTACAGAGGAGTCAGTACAGCCGGCAGAGACAGCCAGTCCCATCCATGTTGGGGAGAGGAGGCCCCGAGGGGCCCCCAGAGCTGGGGCCTTGCCCCCTCCTTTGTCTTTCTCTCCCTCAGCCCAGACTAACTGCTTCCAACTTCCAGTTCCAATTCAAACCCCTCAGGCTCCACCTCCTCCTTTGTCTGCAGTACAAAGGTGTTACCTGGTTGTCAGGGTTACCCTCAGCAGGAGCCCCACACCCTCTGTGAGCCACTCACATACACACAGGTATCCCCCACTTCATCACAGTTATAAATCCAATAAAATATATTTGAACTGAGCATGTGCTTGGTGCCACTGTATGAAACTACCCCAAAATCATTTGGCAGCCATTTACCCCGCACATGGCCACAGCTGTCCTTCTCCTGCAATATCCATCTGATCAGGAGTCATTACAGAATTTCCCTGCTTTTCAGACACAGACAGCTGTGTCATTGCTCTAATACCAGCACATTATATTTGAATTTCTTCTGAATTTGAAATATATACTCTAAGTACCTGTTAGATGGTTTGGTTTGCTCAGGATATTCTGGATACCAGCCCCCTACTCACCTTACAGTTACCAAGCTGCTTGTGAAATAGACATTAGGGAAGGTTTGCCCGCTTTTGGAAATGAGCAAGATAGAAAATGCAAATGAAGCACAGATTTACATATCTTGTGCTTCTTCGCATATTGTTGCACGATCGCAGTTCAGGAAGAGGCTTTTCTGGAAGCAAAAACAGCCGTATAGACGGGGTTCCTTCAAAAACAAACCCCATTTTCAAAAGAACCCGTGTTCCTGAAACAAAATAGGAAGAAGGGTTCTTTTGAAAATGGGGTTTGTTTTCAAAGGAATCCCATCCAGGCAGTGGTTTTTGCTTCTGGAAAAGCCTCTTCCGGAAGCGCAATTGCATGAGAATATGCAAATAAGGCCAAAGATATGTAAATCCATGCTTCATTTCCATTTTTGACCTCACTCATTTGCATTCCATTTCTGAACACAGAATGCAGTGTGGCTGCAGCCTCAGACGGTAATTCAAACTGGCAATTTGATGCCATGCTTCAATCTCCTGCCAGACACATGCACCATTCTCATACTGCTAACACTGAGTCAATAGGTTTCACTCACTGTATTATTTAAATCTTATTTGAGTTCCACATTAGATTTTAACCTGATTTTGAACCAGCTTTGGAATCTTTGGACCACATTCATCCCCTAAGATGCACCAGTATATGCTGCTGTCACCCTTGCTCGGTCCTCCTGCTATTGTTACATTTACCAGGAGCCTGGCCACTGCACAGCAAACAGTAGGAAGCCCCTTCTATGCCGGAAGAATGAGAAAGGCCCTAAAACTTGGCAGTCAACTTGAGGCAATGATACCCATATGTCCACGAGAGTCACTAATAAAGCACCTCTGCAAAGCACCTTGTGTCTTTGCGGGCAGGCTTGCAAACCTAGTGAGGAGGGCTTTAAACTAGGTTTGTCGGTGGAAGGTGATACTAGCCCAGAGGTCAGTGGGGAAGGAGGAGGCAACAATCAAGTGGGTTTCCTGGGTGAAGAGGAGAAAGTGGGCCAATTGGCCCCTTCTCTAAGATGCTTGTACACTAATGCCAGAAGCCTGGGGAACAAACAGGAAGAATTAGAGGCCCTGGCACAGTCACACAAGTATGAGGTGGTTGGAATAACGGAGACTTGGTGGGACGGTTCGCATAACTGGAGCGCGGTCATGGAAGGTTATAAATTGTTTAGGAAGGACAGATGGGAGAAAAGGAGGGGGAGTTGCACTCTATGTGAGGGAGCAGTATGATTGCTCAGAGCTCCAGTATGAGGAAGGAGAAAATCCAGTTGAGTGTCTTTGGATTAAGCTTAGAGGTGGAAGTTACAGAGGTTATGTTGTAGTTGGTGTCTGTTATAGACCGCCAGATCAGGGAGAGGAGATAGATGAGACTTTCTTCAGGAAGTTTAGTGAAGCTTCCAAATCACCGGCCCCGGTTCTCATGGGAGACTTTAATCATCTGGGCATTTGTTGGGAGACAAAGACATCAGGACACAGACAATCCAGGAAGTTGTTGGAGAATGTTGGGGATAACTTCTTGGTACAAGTGCTGAAGGAACTGACCAGGGGCCATGCGCAACTTGACTTGCTGCTCACAAACAGGGAAGAACTAGAAGAAGAAATAGAAGTGGGTGGGAACCTGGGCTGCGGCGACCATGAGATCGTAGATTTCAGGATACGGACAAAAGGAAGAAAGGTGAGCAGTAACATACAGACCCTTGATTTCAGAAGAGCAGACTTTGACTCCCTGAGA
The DNA here is from genome assembly GCF_033958435.1 of Carettochelys insculpta. Lineage (NCBI taxonomy): Eukaryota > Metazoa > Chordata > Testudines > Carettochelyidae > Carettochelys > Carettochelys insculpta. The sequence goes on along the minus strand of NC_134137.1, from coordinate 234,865,874 downwards.
GACTGGATGAGCAGGATCCCTTGGGAAACGAAAATGAAGGGGAAAAGAGTTGAAGAGAACTGGAAGTATTTTAAAGAAGTCTTACTGAAGGCACAGGAACAAACAATCCCGCTGCGTAGTAAGAAATGCAAACACGGTAGGCAACCAGCCTGGCTTAACAAGGAAATCCTTAGTCAGCTTAAATTCAAAAAGGATGCATATAAGAAATGGAAACGTGGACAGATGACTAAGGAGGAGTATAAACATACGACTGGAGAAAGCCGGGCAGTAATCAGGAAAATGAAAGCACAATTGGAACTGCAGCTGGCAAGGGATGTGAAGAGTAACAAGAAGGGTTTCTACAGGCATGTGAACAATAAACAGGTTATCAGAGAAGGTGTGGAGCCGTTACTGGATGAGGAAGGTAACCTAGTGACAGATGATGCAAGAAAAGCTGAAGTACTCAATGCTTTTTTTGCCTCAGTCTTCACGGACAAAGTCAACTTCCCCATGACGGTCCTAGATGATGCAGTATGGGAAGATGGAGGGCAGTCATCTGTGGGGAAGGAACAAGTTCTGAGCTATCGAGAAAAACTAGATGTGCACAAGTCCATGGGTCTGGATTTAATGCACCCCAGGGTACTGAGGGAATTGGCAGAGGTCATTGCTGAACCTTTGGCCATTATCCTTGAAGACTCTTGGAGACTGGGGGAGATACCGGATGACTGGAAGAAGGTAAACATAGTGCCCATCTTTAAAAAAGGAAAGAAGGACAATCCAGGGAACTATAGACCCGTCAGCCTTACCTCAATCCCTGGGAAAATAATGGAGGGAATCCTCAAGGAATCTTTTTTGGAGCACTTGGAAGAGGAGAAAGTGATCAAAAGTAGCCAACATGGATTCACCAGGGGCAAGTCCTGCCTGACCAATCTGATTAGCTTCTATGATGAGGTAACAAGCTCTGTGGACATGGGGAAGTCAGTGGATGTGATATACCTTGACTTCAGCAAGGCTTTTGATACGGTCTCCCACAACATACTTGTCCATAAGTTAAGGAAATATGGATTGGATCCTTGGACTATAAGATGGATAGAAAGCTGGCTTGATGGTCAGGCCCAATGGGTAGTGGTCAATGGCTCAATATCTGGATGGCGGTCTGTTTCCAGCAGAGTGCCAAAAAGCTCGGTTCTGGGGCCAGTGTTATTCAACATCTTTATTCATGACCTGGATGAGGGACTGGATTGCACCCTCAGCAAGTTTGCGGATGACACAAAACGAGGGGGAGAGGTCGATTCATTGGAGGGTAGAGAGAGAATCCAGAGGGACCTGGATAAACTGGAGGACTGGGCCAAAAGAAATCTGATGCGGTTCAATAAGGAGAAGTGTAGAGTCCTGCACCTGGGGCAGAAGAATCCCAAACATTGTTACAGGCTGGGGACCGACTGGCTCAGCAGGAGTACGGTGGAAAGGGACCTAGGGGTTATGGTGGATGAAAGGCTGGATATGAGTGAACAGTGTGCCCTTGTAGCCAAGAAGGCTAACGGCATATTACGGTGCATTAGGAGGAGCATTTTGAGCCGATCTAGAGAGGTAGTTATTCCTCTTTATTCAGCACTGGTGAGGCCACATCTGGAATATTGCATCCAGTTTTGGGCCCCCCAGTATAAAAAGGATGTGGATTTGCTGGAGCAGGTTCAGCGAAGGGCAACAAAAATCATTAAGGGTCTGGAGCACAAGACCTATGAGGAGAGGCTGAGGGATTTGGGCTTGTTTAGTTTACAGAAGAGAAGACTTAGAGGTGATTTAATAGCAGCCTTCAACTTCCTGAAGGGGAGCTCTAAAAAGGAGGGTGGGATACTGTTCTCAGTGGTGTCAGGTGGCAGAACAAGGAGTAATGGTCAGAAGTTGAAGAGGGAGAGGTATAGGTTAGATATTAGGAAAAACTTCTTCACCAGGCAGGTGGTGAAGCACTGGAATGTGTTGCCTAGAGAGGTGGTGGATTCTCCATCCCTTGAGGTTTTTAAGTTCCGTCTGGACAAGGTCCTGGCTGGGATGATTTCGTGGGGGTTGATCCTGCTTGAAGCAGGGGGCTGGACTAGATGACCTCCTGAGGTCCCTTCCAGCCCTATGATTCTGTGTTTGTTGGGCTTCTTTGGACTCCATTTGGGATTCTAAAATTCTCTGTGGCAGGAGAAACCCTGAAGGAAGAGGGAAGGGCTTCTTCAGGACAAATCTTCGCTCTGGCACAGCTTGAAGTAAGCTCATGAGCACAGGGCATTGCACACAGCATTCCCCCACTCACAGAACTGGAAGGGACCTTTAGAGGTCATCAGGTCTGGTCCTCTGCCCTCACAGCAGAGCCTATCACCATCCCTCTAGGAGGAATCAGCTCTGGGTTCATCCTGCTCAGCTCACATACATGCAAAAGTTCTACTGAGTTCAGGGAGTGAATGGGGCAAGGAGGAGCCCAGCCTCAGCTCTTGCAGCTGTGAGATTCTTGACCAAACAGACATTATTGACATACTTATTGGGATAAAATGTTAACGTGATGCCCAGCTAGGACTCTTGGCACCCAGGAACATTGATAACCCACTCAAATCCCAGCAGCATGAAGTGACTATCTGAACATGACCTAAGCCAGCCAGACACCTACAGAAACTCCTTCCTGCCTGACTCTTACAATGCCTGCCATCGGTGTTCCCCAATGCCCCATTGAAAAGTGCATTTTGTAGTGTGCCAGCGAGTTAGCTCAGTGATTTGAGCATTGGCCTGCTAAACCCAGGGTTGTGAACCCTATCCTTTAGGGGGTCATTTAAGGGTCTAGGGAAAATAGGTTTAAACACACAAAAAAAGGGATGGTGCTTGGCTCTGCCAAGGGGCCAGGGGACTGCACTCAATGGAGGTCCCTTCCAGCTCTATGACGTGTGTATCCAAAAAAAAAAAAAACGTTGTCAAATCTGGGCCACTGTGGTCCTAATGCTAGACTAAGTTTCAGAGTGCTGGCATCAACCGTGGCCTTTATTAGAGGATGTTCCCACTTTGGCCCACATGCTGATCACATGGGGAGAGAGGTGATCCCTCAGGGAGGCTGGTCCCAGGCCATTTCGGACTTTTTATAAAGCATCATCAACATATTGAGTCCACCCAGAGAGAGACAGCCTGGGAAGCTCCTGCAGCACAGCTGTAACATACTCCCAGAAACATGCCCCGTTCAGTAAATTAGCCACTGCCAATTGCGTCAGTTTCAGCCTCTGACTAGTTCTAAGGTGCAGCCCCACACAGAGGTCACTGCAATATCCTATTCTCAAGGTAACAGGCATGTGGGTAACAGGGGCAAAATCGAATCCCAAAAATTAACAACCTCCAAGACAGCCACGGATGGTAAAAGTGGACTGTAAAAATTGTCACTCTACTTCCAGTTAACTCTCTCTGCAGGTAAAGCGCAAAACAGACTTACCTGCTACATCCTGACTTGTGAGGAGGAGAAGCCACAGCACTGGCAGAGAGAAAAGTCCCTTCATTGCCGGTCTGGCCTGCTGTACCCCACTCACTGCACTGGCTGCACTTCAGGACCTGCCACGGTTCTTATGAGTCTGACAAGTGACAACAAAGCAGTGGACGGGAAATATATAGATTCAGAGGCTGCCATCAGCTGCGGGAAGGAGCCAATAGCAAACCCAGCTGCCTTTTTAGTTATTATCAGTGGTTTTATCTGTCACTTTATGCAGCTAAAACAGCCAATAAAACCTGCAACCAACAAACATTTCCATATATGAGTGAGGAGCCCCTCCCGACGTCAGGTTTCCCAGAGTCTCACACCATGGGCTACACCCAACCCCCAAAGTGGGAGGGAAAATTTGGTACAAACTGTACCAGTGTTGTTTCTCACCCTGGTAGGGGCTGTGTGGTACTGAGCACCAACTGGGGGACATTGGAGGATGATTATTTTGTAAATTCAGGAAGAAATCCCCTGTGTCAAAGCTGATCAGCACAAGACCAATCCCCAGTGCAGAACGCGCCCTCGTGGAGACAAGGAGAAGTTGGTAGAACCAGGTTGTGTCACTCAGAGCAGCTGTTGTGCAGGAGGAATTGTCCAGCACCGCCTGTTATATATACAGTTCTTCTACTAACAGTTCTTGGGGTTTCCTGCCGACACCATGAGCCTTAGTGACACAGGTGGAGCTTGGGGCCTGCTGAGTAGGCCACATCCCTCTGCTCCAGCACCAGCAGGCCCTGTGCACATCACACCCTTCAGTGCTGTCAGTAGGGGGACGGCTTCTCAGAAAGAAATTTACTAGACCCTTAAAGGAAGAGGCACAAGGCCGGGGCTCGCAGCACAGAGCAATGACTGGCTGACACCCACCTCCATCAGACTTTGTCTGCAGACTGTTCCAAACACTTGGGTTACGGGAAATGTCTTCACCTCGTTACCCGGGTGTTTTCTCCCCCACCGCACGTCCTGTGTGGAGAAACTCCCACAAAAACCTGCAGTGATCACCTGATCCTCCTCCAAATCCCTACCTGAGACTGCGCTGTGCTGTGTTTCTGGGCACCGCTTGGCCGTGACTAGCTGGGCAGGTCGGGAGGTGTGATTGTGCCTCTTGCCCTCCCTTTCCTCTCTTTACTTTTAGTGACCTTCCCGTCCCAGTGCTGCCGGACCCCTCACTCGGCCCTTCCCCTACTTAACCAGCAACGGCACAAGAGGAAATGGCACCAGCTGCCACCAGGTGAATTCACTTCTCTGTTATTTCTCTCATCTCCACTCCTGTGTCTGTTTTGGGGTCTTTGGGACTGTCAGGCCCCAGAGCTGGGAGTGTCTGCGACTGAACGGCCTTTTGCGTGCGACACAGACATAAATGGAATGACAGTTTGATTATGAACGATAATTGGTCCGTCTCCTGCTTTGTTAACAGGGGGGGTTAAAGAGGAAAGAATCTGGCTGCACCTGTTAAAATACAAATCAACCTGGCTTAGATGAGATGTGAAGGCTGCTATGAAATGTAGTAGATTACTTGCCCAGGCCACTAACAGCAGGTTCCTCAGTCAGGGAGCTCTCTGAGATCCTTCTTAAGTGCATCAAACACATAGGGTCAGAATCAGGAAGACTTTGTTTACCACCCAATTACAGCCAATTGTAAGTACAATTACACTAAAACACAAACTGGCGACTCAACCAGCGGCAGATTAAGGTTTAGAGGGGCCCTCAGCCAGACCAGTCCCATCCCTGTGCTGCTCCTTCTGCCTACAGCATTGCCTGTGGGTCCATCTCATTCTTCCCCTTGCTCCACCTCATTCCACCCACAGCCCACCCCATTCCACCCTGCACTGCGTCCTCACAAGCCCTTTGCTTCTTTCTACTCCCTACTCACGGCAGCCCCCTGACTGCCCTGTGGCCACAGCAGAACGTGAGAGCTCCCCAGCCCTGAGGTCCTGGAAGGAAGCTAGAACTCCTCCAGTTCCAAGGAGTGCAGCTGAGGTCTGGGTGCTGGGCATTCTCCCACGGGGGCTTCTTCTGGGAAGCAAATTTAGGCTCCAGGGACTTGCTGCAACCATTGCATCTGCGAGGGCACAGGACGCCTGGTCCCACCAAGTGGCCATGGCCACTGGGCTTGGGCCCCATTGGGCTCACAGCTAATCTGCTACTGAACACCAGGAAACAGAGAGGTCATGTACTTGTAACTTTATGGTGACTTTTCACACTAAAGAGGAGGAGCACAGTGAGTGGAGAGCACTGGAAGTCGGCAGTAACAAACTGGTTTCCCCTTTCCTATCATCCTAATGAATGTCCCAACTTGAGGTAAGGGTTGCCAACTCTCCAGCATTGTCCTGGAGTTTCTTGGAATTGGCATCAATCTCCCAGGGACTAGTGAATGCGATCCTGGTGAATTTAACAGGCTATATTTGGGCAATGACATGACATCACATGAGGAGAAAAGCATCTCCTGGAACAGCTCCATTGACAGTTGACAACACATCCTTTTTTCACTGTAGACATCTTTTTCTACCCATTGTCTTAATGTCCCACACATGCAGGACAATTGCTGATTTTGGTCTCAGCCCCCAGGCCAGAATTGTCATTCCAGGGGCAGGAAGTTTGGTTTATTAGCTCTTTGTTTCAATGATTTCAACACACAAATGTGGTTTCGTTACACAAATTCCCGAGAGAGCCATTAATTCCAGCATCTGCAGTGGCTGAGTGTATCCCAACGTACACACAGGAAAATATTTTAAAATCTCATGGCGTTAGGGTAAGAAGTCACACTAACTCCTTTGCTGCATAGGCCTAGAACGACTAAAAAGCCCATCAGAACATAAGAACACAAGAACGGCCATACTGGGTCAGACCAAAGGTCCATCTAGCCCAGTATCCTGTCTGCCAACGGTAGCCAATGCCAGGAGCCCCAGAGGAGGTGAACTGAAGACAATGATCAAGCGATTTGTCTCCTGCCATCCATCTCCCGCCTTCAACAAAAGGCTAGAGACCATATCTTACCCCTTGCTCTTAGCCGTCAATGGACCAAACCTCCGAACATTTATCGAGCTCTTTTTTAAACTCTGTCAGAGTCCTGGCCTTCTCAGTGTCCTCTGGCAAGGAGTTCCACAGGTTGACCGTGCGCTGTGTGAAGAAAAACTTGCTTTTATTAGTTTTGAACCTGCTAACCATTAATCTCATAGGGGCTACGTCTACACGTGCACCCAACTTCGAAGTAGCTTATTTCGATGTTGTGACATCGAAATAGGCTATTTCGACGAATAACGTCTACACGTCCTCCAGGGCCGGCAACGTCGATGTTCAACTTCGACGTTGCGCAGCCCGACATCGAAATAGGCGCAGCGAGGGAACGTTTACACGCCAAAGTACCCAACATCGAAATAGGGATGCCAGGCACAGCTGCACACAGGGTCACAGGGCAGGCTAGCGCTTCCGGGGCAACAGCTAGCCGCTCCCTTAAAGGGCCCCTCCCACATACACTCAGCCTGCACAGCACGCGGTCTGACGAGCCAGATAGGCACACAGACCCCGAGCGCCGCAGTTATGGACCCCCAGCAGCAGCAGCCGCAGCAGCAGCCGCAGCAGCAGCAGCTTGAGGTCCAGCCAGCCCTCCTGGCAGGAGCAGGGCTTGCCCTGGCTCTTGCCATGTTGGGGGCAGCTGAGCAACTTCCTGCCCCAGGGGAGGAGATGCCCCCGGGGCAGCAGGGCTTAGCCCTTCCCCCTGCAGCACCCTGCTCCACCCCCCGCCTCACACGCCGGCGGCTGTGGAGCCACCCCACCAGCACCGACTGGTGGGAGCGCCTGGTGCTTGGGGAGTGGGACGACGAGCACTGGGTCCGCAACTTCAGGATGACCCGACAGACATTCCTGGAGCTGTGCCAGTGGCTCAGCCCCGCACTCCGGCACCGGGACACTGCCATGCGGCGTGCCCTCAGCGTGGAGAAACGGGTCGGCATCGCTGTCTGGAAGCTGGCCACTCCGGACAGCTACCGATCCGTGGGGCAGCAGTTTGGCGTCGGAAAGGCCACCGTCGGGGCTGTGTTCATGGAGGTAAGAGAACCCACAGGGGGAGGCCAGGCCAGGCCAGGGGGGCCAGGGCAGGGCAGGGCAGGCAAGGGGGGCCAGGGCACAGCAGGGGGGCCAGGGCAGAGCAGGGCAGGGCAGGCCAGGGGGGCCAGGGCACAGCAGGGGGGCCAGGGCAGAGCAGAGCAGGGCAGGCCAGGGGGGCCAGGGCACAGCAGGGGGGCCAGGGCAGAGCAGGGCAGGGCCATGCACACCCTGCTCACCCCTCATTGAGGCTGTCCCATGTGCTTTCCCTGCAGGTCGTGCGTGCCATCAACTCCATGCTCCTGCACAGACTCGTGAGGATGGGGGACCCAGATGCCACCATTGCCGCCTTTGCCACCCTGGGCTTCCCCAACTGCTTCGGGGCTCTGGATGGGACCCACATCCCCATCCGCGCCCCGGACCACAGCGGAGGCCGATACGTGAACCGCAAGGGCTACCATTCCGTCGTCCTGCAGGCCTTGGTGGACAGCCGTGGACGGTTCCAGGACATTTACGTGGGCTGGCCTGGCAGCACCCACGACGCCCGGGTCTTCCGCAACTCGGGCCTGTGCCGCCGGCTGGAGGCGGGGACCTACATCCCCCAGCGGGAGATCCCTCTGGGGGACACCACCATGCCCTTCTGCATGATTGCGGATGCGGCCTACCCCCTCCGGCCGTGGCTTATGTGCCCCTACACGGGCCACCTCTCCGCCAGCCAGGAGCGCTTCAATGAGCGCCTGAACCGTGCACGCCAGGTGGTGGAGCGCTCCTTCGGCCGCCTGAAGGGACGATGGAGCTGTCTCCTCACCCGCCTGGATGCCAGCCCCACCAACATCCCCCAGAATGTGGGTGCCTGCTGCGCCCTGCACAACCTTGTTGAGAGCAAGGGGGAGACCTTCCTTCAGGGCTGGGCCGCTGAAGCCAGCAGGGCCCACGTCCAGCCACCTGCTGCCCCCAGTCGGCAGGTGGACCCAGAGGGGACCCGGGTCCGGGAGGCCCTGCGGGCCCACTTTGACAACCAGGCCGCGGGGTGAACTCTGGCCAGGTCCCCGACTGCCCACCCCTTCCTCCCCCACACTCCTGCCTCAACGCCCACACCACCATGGAGCACCCCACCGCCCCCCCCCCCCTTGTCCAGGAGAAATGACAGCACAAACCTGTGGGTGAACGTATTTTTTTTTTTTGGTGTCTTCACGAATTTTTTTTTTGTAAATAAAAAAATAGATTATGTGAAACAGAAACCAGAACGGAGGAACACACATTCACCAAAACCAAGATGGGCACAAATAAAACTATATACAACAATCCAAACATGAAACCCCTGTGCGCCATCCAAAGAAAAACAAAAAGCAGGGAGGAGAACGGGGAGAATTATGTACAGGGGGGACGGGGCAAACAGGGGAAACACCCACACCCCCCACCCCCCACCCAGTCCCCAAAGTCAAAGAAGGGGGGGGCCACGTCCCGGGCCCCTCGCCCCTAGAGCCCAGCCGTGGGCGTGCTCGGCCGGGAGCTGCGGCGGGCCTGCAGTCTGGTGCGCGGCTGGGTGGGAGCGGGCTCCACCGGCAGGTATCGGCGCCGGCGAGTCTCGGGTGGCTCCAGGGGTCCCTCGGCGCGGTGGCCCTCGCGGGGAGGTGGTGGGGCGACGGCGGACGGGCCGGCGGCGGCTGCAGCAGCTGGTGGTGGGGCTGCAGGAGCGGCCCTGGCGGGCGGTGGCGCGGCCGGCGCGGCATGGGAGGCCAGGAAATCAACCAGCCGGTTGACAGTGTCCACCAGGGCCCCCCATGCCTCGCGGCGCCAGGCCAGCGCCTGCTCCTGCAGCCGGATGTACTGGCGGGACACCTCCAGCTGCTGCTCCGACACCTCCAGCTGCCGGCGATGGATGGCCAGCAGCTGGGGGTCTGTGGCCACCGCCGGCAGTAGGCGCGGGGTCCGCCGTCTTGCCCTCCGCGGGGCCGGTGGTTCCTCGGCCGAGGGGCTTCCCTGGAGCGAGGGTCCCGGAGGACTCTCCGGGACGACCGACGCCTCGCCGGCGCTCTCTTCCGGTCCTTCGGATGGTGCCGGTGCAGGTGCAGGACACAGGAGAGGAGGGGGGAAAGAAGAATGGAGACAGGCGTTAGTGTGGTCCCCGAGCCGTGGCCTTTGTCCCCCCCGCCCTGTGCTGCAGGTTCCCCATCCCCGTCCCCGGGAGATGCTGCTGTGATGGATGGGGTTCAGGGGTCCCCCTGCCCTGCAGCCGGTCCCCTGGTGGGAGCGACTCTCACTTCAGCCCACAGGGTCTGAGAGCAGGAGAGGTTTCTTAGGCCACAGATGCCCAGTTTCTGGCAGGAGTGACAGCACCAGCTGTCGGAAGAGACAGTCCTTCCAACTCGTCGTGGGGAGAAGACCCCAAGGGGGGCCCCTCTGCGATGCAGCTTTCCCCCTCCTCTGGCTGGCTGCCTACCAGCTCTCCCTTCCCCTAGCCTCTACCTGTGGCCCCCGCCCTCGCCCCCCAATTCCAAGCCAGCTCGGCTCCTCCCTCCTGTTTGTTCAGGGCAGAGGTGTCACCTGCCAGCTGTAGCGCCAGGATCCTCCTTTGGCCCTGGGAGCTCCTCGGCTCGGGTGGCTCATCTGTAGCCTGGGTCTCCCTTTGGCACTCCCCCCACTCCATCGCCTGCTGCTGGTGCTGCGGGGTGTCCCACCCCCTCCGCCCGGGGGCCCCTCGAGGTTCCGCTCCCCCCTGGCCTGGGGATGGGGCATGGCACTGTCATGCAGGGTGGCGGGGGGCAGGGGCTGCTGGCTGCAGTGCGGTGAGGGCCCTGTCCCTGGTGTCCTTGGGGCCATGGCCATGTGAGCGTGTGGGGGGCCCTGGACACATCTCTGTTCCCCCCGCCCCTCCAGCCCCGGGGTATCCACCAGAGAGGGGTACCTACCTGTGGGTCTGCTCCCACGGTCCGGAGATCCCCGGGGGTCGGAGGCCCTGCTGCTGCTCCAGGATGGCAGGAGGAGGATCTGCAGGCTGGAATCGGTGGAGGAGGAGCCCCCCTCCTCCTCCTCCTCCTCCTCCTCCTCCTGCCGTGATGTCCCGGGGATGGCCTCCGGGGGGGACCCCCGGGGTGCGGGGCTTACCTCCGGGCCGGAGCCCGGCTGCAGGGCCTGCTGGGGCTCGTCAGCCGAGGTGTCAAGGGTGGCCAGCGGGGGGGAGGTGTGCCGGGAGCCCAGGATGTCCCTGAGCTCCCTGTAAAAGGGGCAAGTGACGGGGGCGGCCCCAGATCGGCTGGCCGCATCCCGGGCCCGGGAGTAACCCTGCCGCAGCTCCTTGACCTTGCTGCGCACATGGTCAGGAGTGCGGGCAGGGTGACCCCGGGCAGCCAGGCCATCGGCCAGCCGAGCGAACGCATCCGCGTTCCGTCTCTTGCTCCCCATTACCTGGAGCACCTCCTCCTCGCTCCAGAGCCCCAGCAGGTCCCGCAGCTCGGCCTCCGTCCAGGAGGGGCCCCGCTGCCGCTTCCCAGACTGCGTGGCCCTCCGGCTGGGCTGGCTGCCCTGGCTGCCCTTGGGGGGGGTCCCCTGGGGGCGCTGGGGGGGCTGCTGGGCAGCCATGGCTGCTGCACGGGCTGAGGGATGTGCAGGCTCGCCGCCGCATGTGCAGGCAGGAGCCTGCACGTTCCCTCAGCCTCCTGCAGTCAGGGCGGGGGAGGGGCCCTTTAAGGGGCCGCTCCACGCGGCCACCAGTGAGCTGCGGGGCTGACGAGAGCGTCTCGCAACCCCCCAGCTGATGGGCGCCATGGAGGACCCGTCAATTTCGACGTTGCGGGACGCGGATCGTCTACACTGTCCCTACTTCGACGTTGAACGTCGAAGTAGGGCGCTATTCCCATCCGCTCATGGGGTTAGCGACTTCGACGTCTCGCCGCCTAACGTCGAAGTTAACTTCGAAATAGCGCCCGACGCGTGTAGACGTGACGGGCGCTATTTCGAAGTTGGTGCCGCTACTTCGAAGTAGCGTGCACGTGTAGACGCAGCTTTGGTGTCCTCCAGTTCTAATATTATGGGAACAAGTAAATAACTTTTCTGTATTCACTTTCTCCACACTACTCATGATTTTATATACCTCTATCATATCGCCCCTCAGTCTCCTCTTTTCTAGACCAAAAAGTCCCAGTCTCTCGAGCCTCTCCTCATACGGGACATATTCCAAACCCTTAAGCATTTTAGTTGTCCTTTTCTGAACCTTTTCGAACGCCAATATATCTTTTTGGAAGTGAGCAGACCATATCTGCACGCAGTACTCAAGATGAAGGCGTACCATAGTTTTATCTAGGGGAAGTAAGATATTCTTCATCTTATTTTCTATCCCTTTTTTAATTATTCCCACTGTGCCTCTGTTCATTATCAAGCACACCTTACTTGTTACCAAAACAGTTATGTAAACCCCCTGGCATGTCTTGCATTGCAGCTCTTTTAGCTTCTCTTTTACTTTCTAGAAGCATTTTGATATGCCTTAGCATGTTATATGTCACCTAACCTTGCACACTCAGGTTAGGCCAGATAAGTGTTTTACAGAGATCTCAAAAGGTAAATATAAACAAGGACTTATCATGAAGTGAGTGTGTTTCTAGTGGGGTCCTGCAGGGGTCACTTCTTGGAATTTTGTAACTTAAATTTTTTTTTTCAATGATGAATGTAAACAAAAGCTCATCGCTGATAAAATTTGAAGATGACAAAAGCCTGAGGGGAACAGGAAACAATGAAAATTTAGGTCACTGGTGCAGAATGATGTAAATTTCCTGGTGATTTGGACACAGGAAAATAATGTGTTCTAATATCACCAAATCAAGGAACAAAGAATGCAGAACAAGGGATGGGGGGCCTTATCCTAGGTAGCAATGACTCTGGCAAAGATTTGTGGCTCATGGTGGATAATCAGCTGAACGTGACCTCCACATATTATGCTGTGTCCACAAAAGTGAAGGAAATCCTTTGATGCAATGAGAGGGCACTATTGAGTAGGAACATGGAATTTATATCACTTCTTCCATTGGCACTTGCTCTATCACTGCTGCAGAACATGTGTCTGTTATACTGTGTGAAGCCACTGAGTTTAGGAAGAAATCACGTGAACACAGAGAGCTGCTTTTCTATTTATTCCATCCCACACCACAAGCTACCACCAACCAAGCTGGACTAACCCTGTAATTATAACAACCAAATCTATTACAATGGCAGCCCAATACACAACATATTCCTCTCCATGAATAAAAATGTCACCCTTAAGAGAACGAACCCTAAACTTGGGAAGGAGAGTAGACTGCCTCAGTTCCTGGCTAACTCTTGAGATTATTTTGCCACATATTTGAGTGTTAACCTTAATTAATGGCCCAGCCATTGAGTAGACCTTTGTTCTCGAGGTAGATTACAGTGAACATCTGTTGTTGTTGTACATGATGGTATCAGAGGTATGACCTCTGTCGGCCTGGGACTCGATGTATGAACAGGTGAGGGTATTGAGTCAGCCTGATCAGGGAAGAGGTTTGTGTTTGCCACAGATAGTGATGGAGGAGGAGAATCAGGAACAGGTGACTCTTAACTTGGTATCTCACTGGTAGTGAGTGAGATCAGGCAACTCCACTAGAGATGTGTCCTGGGGGCAGGCATAACCTGGCAACAGATGATCTCCATTTCACTGTGAAATGAGATCTTGGGCAGTCCATACAGTGTAGGAAACAGTGAGCGGTGATGGTGGCGGGGACCCCTTTAGCTCCAGAAGCACAATTCTGAGCCAAAACCAACTGACCAGGACAAAAGGTTCCATCTTTTGCCATGGACACACACCTGATGACTTGACCCTGCTGAAGACATTGCATAATATGTCATGGTCCTGAAGGTTTCAGCAGATCACAGCAAGTATACAGATGACTTCCCATCATGAGAAAGGCAGAGGACACCACTTTGGTTGTAGCATGATGTGTGTTTCTGCAGGACAATAAGGTGCCCAGATGCTTTTGACTAATTTGAAAGCTTTTTTCATTGTCTGCAAAGGGAGCACCTAGTACAGAGCAACAAGTCCATCCTCCTGGACATGTAGGCTACGTCTACACGTGCACGCTACATCGAAATAGCTAATTTCGAAGTAACGACATTGAAATAGCCTATTTCGATGAATAACGTCTACACGTCCTCCAGGGCCGGCAACGTCGATGTTCAACTTCGACGTTGCTCAGCCCAACATCGAAATAGGCGCAGCGAGGGAACGTCTACACGCCAAAGTAGCACACATCGAAATAAGGGAGCCAGGCACAGCTGCAGACAGGGTCACCGGACGGACTCAACAGCAAGTCGCTCCCTTAAAGGTCCCCTCCCAGACACACTTTCATTAAACAGTGCAAGATACACAGAGCCAACAACTAGTTGCAGACCCTGTATATGCAGCACGGACCCCCAGCTGCAGCAGCAGCAGCCAGAAGCCCTGGGCTAAGGGCTGCTGCACACAGTGACCACAGAGCCCCGCAAGGGCTGGAGAGAGAGTATCTCTCAACCCCCCCAGCTGATGGCCTCCATGGAGGACCCCGCTATTTCGATGTTGCGGGACGCGGATCGTCTACACGTCCCTACTTCGATGTTGAACGTCGAAGTAGGGCGCTATTCCCATCCCCTCATGGGGTTAGCGACTTCGACGTCTCGCCGCCTAACGTCGATTTCAACTTCGAAATAGCGCCCAACACGTGTAGCCACGACGGGCGCTATTTCGAAGTTACTGCCGCTACTTCGAAGTAGCGTGCACGTGTAGACGCAGCTGTAGGGGACAAGACTGGGTGAGACCTGAGAGCCCAATAGAGATGTTCCATGAATCTCTGGGTCCATAACTTGGGTAGTACTGGATCAACACGAGTTGCTCTCTTAACTTGAGTCGCAGTGATGTGCGTGTTCTTTATGCGCTCAAGTTAAAAGATTTCCTTCTCGACAATGTATTTAGGCTTATCTGGCAATGCTATCCTGAAAAGACAAAATGCATATGCAGAATGGATTTCTGATATCTGTTTTTGTATGTGTCCAGAAAGCAACAATTTCCATTGTGCATATGACTAGCCAGCAACAGACTAGGAGGCGGAATGCCTGTGTGTGGACAAAATGGCGAGGTCAGAAGTCGATGGTGAGTGAGAAATGTAAACTTACGTCTGAATGGGTACCGATGAAATTTCTGAATCCCAGAAATGATTCCCAAAGCATCATGCACAATTTCTGCAGAGTTAATTTATTGCTCAATATGCATGAAAAAAAAGCTCTTGAGATCTCTTCTCCCAAAGGGATAATGCTCCCACTCCATAAAAGGAGTCATTACGGCCAACTGTTAAAATAAGGAGGTATCAAACTGCATCAGGACCTCTGAGTTTAGCAATGTACATTTCATCATCATTTAGCTTTATTAAATGCAACATCAGAGACTTCAGTCCACTCTGAGGCCTTGTTCTGGCCAAGGAGTTCATGACGTGGTTTTTAGCAGTCTGGTAACCGTTAGATAAATGTTCCATACCAGTTCAATAGTCCTAGAAATGAGAAAAATTGACTAACATGGTGAGGTTTTAGGGAGTAGGTCTTATCCACTTAGGCCCTGCAACACTTAAGTCTATTAGCACCTTCTTCTCTTCTGTCATGTAATTTGTAATAACAAAAACATCAAAACCCTCACTATAGATGTGCCATTGCTCTGCAGGTGATTCTGTAAGGGGAGTCACAGCTTTCCAAAAAAAAAAAAGGCTCTCCCAGCCGCAGGGGTTTATGTCAGTCAGAACAAAGAAGTCCCTGGTTTTAGTTTCTGTTTGTACCAGCTGTGTAACAGTCAGTGGACACCCACCACCCTGTCCTTGACATCCTGTTCAGAACCACAAAAGATTTCTTTACGTATGTTGGCTTCTTCTGTTGCAGGAGACAGCACAGGAATCCCATCCTCGATGCCATGTTGTTTTAGTGTTTGGAATCAGAGATTTTAGGAAGAAATCCCTGGAACACAGAGAGCTCCTTTTCCATGTCTTCCACCCCATGCTACAAGCTAGAACCAATCAAAACTGGCTATGCTAATCCTCTTACGATATAACTCAGTTACTATGACAGCAATCACATCTATCACTGTGACAACCCAATAAGCAACCGGTGTCTAATTCCGGTGCCCAATATTTAAGAGGGATTCTCAAAGACAAGGTTAGGAGATGATTCAGTCACAATCTTCAAGAACCTACATGAAGAATAAAATTTTCATAAGAGGCTCCTAAAACTTGAAGACAAACTTATAGCAAGATACAGAGGCTTGGAATGGAAGGTAGGTAAATTCAGGCTAGAAACAAAGCTCTGTTTTTGAATACTGAGGTTAATTACCCATTGGAATGACCTACAAAGGTAGCTGTGCAGACTCCCTATAATATCATTTTAAAAACAAGACTGGAAGTTTGTCTAAAGCTGTGCTCTATTCAAATAGTAATTAATTCAGGACTGCCCTATTGCTAGAGATAGATTAATTAGGCGAGATGCTCACAGTGGTCTTTTCTGGCCTTGTAATTTGTAAGTCTGTAAATCTGTAAGATTGTGAGCCAGCCATCGTCCCACATGGTTAATGGAGTTGTGCTCCATTTTTCCGTCCCATGACACCAATGTCTATAATCAAAAAAGTTCCAGGGGCAAAGCTGCAAGTCATATGTCCCACTTCAGCTACGTCTACACGTGCACCCTACATCAAAGTAGCTTATTTCGATGTTGCGACATCGAAATAGGCTATTTCGATGAATAACGTCTACACGTCCTCCAGAGCCGGCAACGTCGATGTTCAACTTCGACGTTGCGCGGCCCGACATCGAAATAGGCGCAGCGAGGGAACGTCTACACGTCAAAGTAGCACACATCGAAATAGGGATGCCAGGCACAGCTGCAGACAGGGTCAACGGGCGGACTAGCGCTTCCGGGGCAACAGCTAGCCGCTCCCTTAAAGGGCCCCTCCCACATACACTCAGCCTGCACAGCACGCGGTCTGACGAGCCATATAGGCACACAGACCCCGAGCACCGCAGTCATGGACCCCCAGCAGCAGCAGCAGCAGCAGCAGCAGCAGCAGCAGCAGCAGCAGCAGCTAGAGGTCCAGCCAGCCCTCCTGGCAGGAACAGGGCTTGCCCTGGCTCTTGTCATGTTGGGGGCAGCTGAGCACCTTCTTGCCCCAGGGGAGGACATGCCCCCAGGGCAGCAGGGCTCAGCCCCTACCCCTGCAGCACCCCGCTCCACCCCCCGCCTCACACGCCGGCGGCTGTGGAGCTACCCCACCAGCACCGACTGGTGGGAGCGGCTGGTGCTTGGGGAGTGGGACGACGACCACTGGGTCCGCCACTTCAGGATGACCCAACAGACATTCCTGGAGCTGTGCCAGTGGCTCAGCCCCGCACTCAGGCACCGGGACACTGCCATGCGGCGTGCCCTCAGCGTGGAGAAACGGGTCGGCATCGCTGTCTGGAAGCTGGCCACTCCGGACAGCTACCGATCCGTGGGGCAGCAGTTTGGCGTCGGAAAGGCCACCGTCGGGGCTGTCTTCATGGAGGTAAGAGAACCCACAGGGGGAGGCCAGGGCAGGCCAGGGGGGCCAGGGCAGAGCAGGGCAGGGTAGGGGAGCCAGGGCAGGGCAGGCCAGGGGGGCCAGGGCAGAGCAGGGCAGGGCAGGGGGGCCAGGGCAGGGCAGGGCAGGGCAGGGGGGCCAGGGCAGGGCAGGGCAGGGCAGGGCAGGGGGGCCAGGGCAGGGCAGGCCAGGGCAGGGGGGCCAGGGCAGGGCAGGGCACGGGGGCCAGGGCAGAGCAGGGCAGGGCCATGCACACCCTGCTCACCCCTCATTGGGGCTGTCCCATGTGCTTTCTCTGCAGGTTGTGCGTGCCATCAACTCCATGCTCCTGCACAGGCTCGTGAGGCTGGGGGACCCACGTGCCACTGTCGCCGCCTTTGCCACCCTGGGGTTCCCCAACTGCTTCGGGGCTCTGGATGGGACTCAAATACCCATCCGCGCCCCGGACCACAGTGGAGGCCGATACGTCAATCGGAAGGGCTACCATTCAGTCGTCCTGCAGGCCTTGGTGGACAGCCGGGGACGGTTCCAGGACATTTACGTGGGCTGGCCTGGCAGCACCCACGATGCCCGGGTGTTCCGGAACTCGGGCCTGTGCCGCTGGCTGGAGGCGGGGACCTACATCCCCCAGCGGGAGATCCCTCTGGGGGACACCACCATGCCCTTCTGCGTCATCGCAGATGCGGCCTACCCCCTCCGGCCGTGGCTCATGCGCCCCTACACGGGCCACCTCTCCGCCAGCCAGGAGCGCTTCAACGAGCGCCTGAACCGTTCACGTCAGGTGGTGGAGCGCTCATTTGGCCGCCTCAAGGGACGATGGCGATGTCTCCTCACCCGCCTGGATGCCAGCCCCAACAACATCCCCCAGATTGTGGGTGCCTGCTGCGCCCTGCACAACCTCGTGGAGAGCAAGGGGGAGAGCTTTCTTCAGGGCTGGGCTGCCGAGGCCGGCAGGACACACCTCCAGCCACCTGCTGCCCCCAGTCGGCAGGTGGACCCAGAGGGGACCCGGGTCTGGGAGGCCCTGCGGGCCCACTTCGATGACCAGGCCGCGGGGTGAACTCTGCCCAGGCCCCCTACTGCCCGCCCCTTCCTCCCCCACACTCCTGCCCCAACGCCCACACCACCATGGAGCACCCCACCGCCCCCCACCACTTGTCCAGGAGAAATGACAGCACGAACTTGTGGGTGAACGTTAATGTGTTTTTTGTTGTCTTCACGAATTTTTTTTTTTTTTAAATAAAAAAATATATGTATGTGAAACAGAAAGCAAAAAGGAGGGACAAACATTCAACAAAACCATGATGGACACAAATAAAACTATGTACAACAATAAAAAAATGAAAGCTCTGTGCGCCATCAAAAGAAAAACAAAAAGCAGGGAGGAGAACGGGGAGAACTATGTACAGGGGGGGACGGGGCAAACACCCACACCCCCCACCCAGTCCCCAAAGTCAGTCCAAGAAGTGGGGGGGGCCACGTCCCGGGCCCCTCGCCCCTAGAGCCCAGCAGTGGGCGTGCCCGGCCGGGAGCTGCGGCGGGCCTGCAGTCTGGTGCGCGGCTGGGTGGGAGCGGGCTCCACCGGAAGGTATCGGCGTCGGCAAGTCTCGGGTGGCTCCAGGGGTCCCTCGGCGCGGTGGCCCTCGCGGGGAGGTGGTGGGGCGACAGCAGACGGCCCGGCGACGGCTGGAGCAGCCGGTGGTGCGGCTGCAGGAGCGGGCATGGCGGGCGGTGGCATGGGCGGCGCGGCATGGGGGGCCAGGTAATCAACCAGGCGGTTGACGGTATCCAGCAAGGCCCCCCATGCCTCTCTACGCCAGGCCAGCGCCTGCTCCTGCAGCCGGAGGTGCTGCTCCGAGACCTCCAGCTGCCGGCGGAGGATGGCCAGCAGCTGGGGGTCTGTGGCCACCGCCGGTAGCAGGCGCGGGGTCCGCCGTCGGGCCCTCCGCGGGGCCGGTGGTTCCTTGGCCGAGGGGCTGCCCTGGAGCGAGGGTCCCGGAGGGGTCTCCAGGACGACCGATGCCTCACCGGCGCTCTCTTCCGGTCCTTCGGATGGTGCAGGTGCAGGTGCAGGACACAGGAGAGGAGGGGGGAAAGAAGAATGGAGACAGGCGTTAGTGTGGGCCCCGAGCCGTGGCCTTTGTCCCCCCCGCCCTGTGCTGCAGGTTCCCCATCCCCGTCCCCGGGAGATGCTGCTGTGATGGACGGGGTTCAGGGGTCCCCCTGCCCTGCAGCCCGTCCCCTGGTGGGAGCGACTCTCACTTCACCCCGCAGGGTCTGACAGCAGGAGAGGTTTCTTAGGCTACAGCTGTCCAGTTTCTGGCAGGAGTGACAGCACCAGCTGTCGGAAGAGACAGTCCTTCCAACCCGTCGTGGGGAGAAGACCCCAAGGGGGGTCCCTCTGCGATGCAGCTTTCCCCCTCCTCTGGCTGGCTGCCTAGCAGCTCTCCCTTCCCCTAGCCTCTACCTGTGACCCCCGCCCTCGCCCCACAATTCCAAGCCAGCTCGGCTCCTCCCTCCTGCTTGTTCAGGGCAGAGGTGTCACCTGCCAGCTGTAGCGCCAGGCTCCTCCTTTGGCCCTGGGAGCTCCTCGGCTCGGGTGGCTCCTATGTAGCCTGAGTCTCCCTTTGGCACTCCCCCCACTCCATCGCATGCTGCTGCTGCGGGGTGTCCCACCCCCTCCGCCCGGGGGCCCCTCGAGGTTCCGCTCCCCCCCTGGCCCGGGGATGGGGCATGGCACTGTCATGCAGGGTGGCGGGGGGCAGGGGCTGATGGCTGCAGTGCTGTGAGGGCCATGGCCCTGGTGCCCTTGGGGCCATGGCCATGTGAGCGTGTGGGGGGCCCTGGACACATCTCTGTTCCCCCCGCCCCTCAAGCCCCGGGGTGTCCACCCGAGAGGGGTACCTACCTGTGGGTCCGCTCCCACGGTCCGGAGATCCCCGGTGGTCGGAGGCCCTGCTGCTGCTCCGGGATGGCAGGAGGAGGATATGCAGGCTGGAATCGGTGGAGGAGGAGCCCCCCTCCTCCTCCTCCTCCTCCTCCTCCTCCTGCCGTGATGTCCCGGGGATGGCCTCCGGGGGGGTCCCTGGGGTGCGGGGCTTACCTCCGGGGCGGAGCCCGGCTGCAGGGCCTGCTCGGGCTCGTCAGCCGAGGTGTCAACGGTGGCCGGAGGGGAGGAGGTGTGCCGGGAGCCCAGGATGTCCCTGAGCTCCCTGTAAAAGGGGCAAGTGACGGGGGCGGCCCCAGATCGGCTGGCCGCATCCCGGGCGTAACCCTGCCGCAGCTCCTTGACCTTACTCCTAACGTGGTCAGGAGTGCGGGCAGGGTGACCCCAGGCAGCCAGGCCGTCGGCCAGCCGAGCGAACGCATCCGCGTTCCGTCTCTTGCTCCCCATTACCTGGAGCACCTCCTCCTCGCTCCAGAGCCCCAGCAGGTCCCGCAGCTCGGCCTCCGTCCAAGAGGGGCCCCGCTGCCGCTTCCCAGACTGCGTGGCCCTCTGGCTGGGCTGGCTGCCCTGGATGCCCTTGGGGAGGGTCCCCTGGGGGCGCTGGGAGGGCTGCTGGGCAGCCATGGCTGGTCTCAGGGGCTGAGGGCTGTGCAGGCTCAGGTGTGTGCAGGCACGAGCCTGCACGTTGCCTCAGCCTCCTGCAGTCAGGGCGGGGGAGGGGCCCTTTAAGGGGCCGCTCCACGCGGCCACCAGTGAGCTGCGGGGCTGGAGAGAGCGTCTCTCAACCCCGCAGCTGATGGCCGCCATGGAGGACCCGGCAATTTCGACGTTGCGGGACGCGGATCGTCTACACGGTCCCTACTTCGACGTTGAACGTCGAAGTAGGGCGCTATTCCTATCGCCTCATGAGGTTAGCGCCTTCGACGTCTCGCCGCCTAACGTCGAAGTTAACTTCGAAATAGCGCCCGACGCGTGTAGATGTTGCGGGCGCTATTTCGAAGTTGGTGCCGCTACTTCGAAGTAGCGTGCACGTGTAGATGCAGCTTTCCTCTCCCGGAAAACAAAAGGTGGCAAATAAAAGGGTTCAAGAGAGTGTGAAGCCTTAGAGAATATGGGAAGCTGAATTCTGGGGAGAGATAGCCTAGCTGAGCTGAAACAAAGGCAAAAGTAACAATCGAGCTCTGCTGCAGGACAGTGTACACTAGAGAACAGGGTAGCCCTGGATCTGAAGTTTGTAGTTGTACAGGTGATGCTGTAGTGGTAATCCACTGGTATTGGTGGTGGAATTTGCTCCCAGTGAACACCAGGTTCATCAGTTGCTCCATCAGCCACTGTTCCTTGTTGTTGTTGTTGAGGAATTGGGCTACTATTATCTCCCCCTGCTGTGTGTCCCATTCCGGCTTTGCCTTCTGGTACCGCAGGGGTCATCACTCCTGCAGAGCCTGTTGGTGAATACCTCATCCCTGTCCCTCTTCGTTTTCCTTTGCTGACTGAGAGTCCTGTCCCATAGAGACTGTGGGGGTGGGCTGGTTCAGCTGAGGTAGTATCGCCAGCCAAGAAGATGGCATAGTTTATTTTTATTCAGATAGATAAAAAGAAGCCCTCTGTTTCCACGCCTCAGTGAATCTCAGATGAGAATATGAGATTCACGTTGCTGATAAATCGGGAAGACACACCCTACAGTGGGTGTTTAGTCTTTAGTAAGAAATACCAAGCCAATAACAAAAGTGAAGCTAACAGATATTTTGGAACATAAGCTTTCGTGGGCAAAGACCCCCTTCAGGAGATGCTGTTGAATTCTGGGAGAGATAGGAAACCTAGCTGAGCTGAAACGAAGGCAAAGGTACCCATCGAGCTCTGCTGCAGGACGGTGTAGCCCTGCATTTGAAGTTTGTACTTGTGGAGGTGATCCTGCAGTGGTAATCGATGGGTACCTTTGCCTTCAAAAGCTCATGCTCCAAAATATCTGTTAGTCTGTAATGTGCCACTGGACTTCTTGTTTTTTTTGAAGACACGTGTTGACTCGGCCCCTTGCCTGATAAAAGTAAAGCCCTGTCTCACCACAGCTGCAAATTAGATATCAGAAATGCAGACTGTGTAGGTATCCCAGCCTTAGTGTCACCATTCAGTTACTAAAATTCATGATAAATGGCTAATTACAAGCATTTTAATCAAGTCAAGGTTTCTTCTGATCCCAAAGAACCAGCCACAAAGCAAGATCAATAGAAAACTCTGATCTGACCCAATATTCAGGAAATCTAATGGCGCTGACATAAGCTTTTTCTATGATTTATCCGGCAAACTAAGTACCCTTCAGTGGGCCATCAACTTGAACGTTCACAATGTGCCAAACAATTTGTATGGAACTTAAATTCTTCATTGTGTTATCACAGGAACAAACACATTTGAAATACAGACAAGTTACTTCTCCATTGACACCTGACAGACTTTGTTCAAGATTTTAGTCAATTTTATCAGGATAGTTGCAAGGCTATCTTACGTCATGTACTATATATTTTACAAACTTTGTGTGTCTGTCTTTCTGTCTATCAGTGTATCTGTGAAAGAATTCCTCACACACCATAGCCACGTCTACACGTGCACGCTACTTCGAAGTAGCAGCACTAACTTCGAAATAGCGCCCGTTGCGGCTACACGCGTCGGGTGCTATTTCGAAGTTAACTTCGACGTTAGGCGGCGAGACGTCGAAGTCGCTAACCTCGTGAGGGGATCGGAATAGCGCCCTACTTCGACGTTGAACGTCGAAGTAGGGACCGTGTAGACGTTCCGCGTCCCGCAACGTCGAAATTGCCGGGTCCTCCATGGCGGCCATCAGCTGGGGGGTTGAGAGACGCTCTCTCCAGCCCCTCAGCTCACTGGTGGCCGTGTGGAGTGGCCCCTTAAAGGTCCCCTCCCCCTCCCTTCCTGTGCAGCAAGCTGAGGGAAGTTGCAGGCTGCAGCCTGCACACGCGGCCAGCCTGCACCACCCTCAGCCCCCCACACAGCTGCGATGGCTGGCCGGCAGCCCCCCCAGCGCCCCCAGGGGACCCCCCCCAAGGGGAGCCAGGGCAGCCAGGCTGGCAAGCGGCAGCGGGGCCCCTCCTGGACGGAGGCCGAGCTGTGGGACCTGCTGGGGCTCTAGAGCTAGGAGGAGGTGCTCCAGGTAATGGGGAGCAAGAGGCGGAACGCGGATGAGTTCGCTCGGCTGGCCGACGGCCTGCCTGCCTGGGGTCACCCTGCCCGCACTCCTGACCACGTCAGGAGTAAGGTCAAGGAGCTGCAGCAGGGTTACTCCCGGGCCCGGGATGCGGCCAGCCGATCTGGGGCCGCCCCCGTCACTTGCCCCTTTTACAGGGAGCTCAGGGACATCCTGGGCTCCCGGCTCACCTCCTCCCTTCCGGCCACCCTTGACACCTCGGCCGACGAGCCCCAGCAGGCCCTGCAGATGGAGTCTGCCCCCGAGGCAAGCCCCGCACCCCGGGGGCCCCCCCCCGGAGGCCACCCCCAGGACATCGCGGCAGGAGGAGGAGGAGGAGGAGGAGGGGGGCTCCTCCTCCGCAGAATCCGGGCTGCAGATCCTCCTCCTGCCATCCCGGAGCAGCAGCAGGGCCTCCGCCCCCTGGGGATCTCCGGACCGTGGGAGCGGACCGACAGGTAGGTACCCCCCTCTGGTGGACACCCCTGGGCTTGAGGGGCGGGGGTAAGAGATATGTGTCCAGGGCCCCCCACATACTCACATGGCCATGGCCCCAAGGACACCAGGGCCATGGCACTCACAGCACTGCATCCATCAGCCCCTGCCCCCCCCACCCCGTATGACAGTGCCATACCCCATCCCCGGGCCAGGGGGGGAGCGGAACCTCGAGGGGCCGCCGGGCGGAGGGGGTGGGACACCCCGCAGCAGCAGCATGCGATGGAGTGGGGGGAGTGCCAAAGGGAGACTCAGGCTACATATGAGCCACCCGAGCCGAGGAGCTCCCAGGGCCAAAGGAGGATCCTGGCGCTACAGCTGGCAGGTGACACCTCTGCCATGAACAAACAGAAGGGAGGAGCCGAGCTGGCTTGGACTTGGGGGGCGAGGGCGGGGCCCACAGGTAGAGGCTAGAGGAAGGGAGAGCTGGAAGGCAGCCAGCCTGAGGAGGGGGAAAGCTGCATCCCAGAGGGGCACCCCTTGGGGTCTTCTCCCCACGACGGGTTGGAAGGACTGTCTCTTCCGACAGCTGGTGCTGTCACTCCTGCCAGAAACTGGGCATCTGTGGCCTAAGAAACCTCTCCTGCTGTCAGACCCTGCGGGGTGAAGTGAGAGTCGCTCCCACCAGGGGATGGGGTGCACAGCAGGGGGACCCCTGAAACCCATCCATCACAGCAGCATCTCCCGGAGATGGGGATGGGGAACTTGCAGCACAGGGCTGGGGGGACAAAGGCCATGGCTTGGGGCCCACACTAACGTCTGTCTCCATTCTTCTTCCCCCCTCCTCTCCTGTGTCCTGCACCTGCCCCATCAGAAGGACCGGAAGAGAGTGCCGGCGAGGCATCAGTCGTCCCGGAGAGCCGTCCGGGACCATCGCTCCAGGGCAGCCCCTCTGCGGAGGACCGACCGGCCCCACAGCGGGCTAGACGGCGGACCCTGCGCCACCAACCACCGATGGCGACGGACCCCCAGCTGCTGGCCATCCACCGTCGGCAGCTGGAGGTCGCGGAGCAGCACCTCCAGCTGAAGGAGCCGGCGCTGGCCTGGCGTCAGGAGGCATGGGGGGCCTACATGGAGACATATAACCGCTTGGTGGACTACCTGGCCCCCCATGCCGCGCCGGCCGCCACATCGCCCACCCTGCCTGCTCCTGCAGCCCCACCACCAGCTGCTCCGCCCGTCGCCGTCCTGTCCGCCGTCCCCCCGCCACCCACCGGCGAGGGCCGGAGCTCCGAGGGACCCCTGGAGCCACCTGACACTCGCCGGCCACCATACCTTCCGGTCCAGCCTGCTCCCACCCAGCCACGGACCAGGCTGCGACCACGGCAGGGCTCCCGGCCACCAATGCCTGGTGCCGGGCTATAGGGGCGAGGGGCCCGGGACATGGCCCCCCCCCTTGTATATAGTTGGACCCTGTTCTTTTCGGCCCCCGGTTTGCCCCGTCCCCCCCATGTAAATAGTTCTCCCCTTTATCCTCCCTGGTTTTCTTTTTATTATTGAGGACTGTTGTTTCTTTGTATTGTTTTATTTTTGTACATATTGCTTTTGTTCAACATGTTTGTACATAGATTTTGGTTTTTGGTTCAAATATTTATTTACAGTTCCAAAAAAAAGGTTTGGAAAGAAAAAAAAAAGTTTAAGTTCAGCCACAAGTGCGTGCTGTCATTTGTCCAGGACAAGTGGGAGGGGGGTGCGGTGGGGTGCTCCATGGTGTAGGCGTTGGGGCAGGAGTGTGGTGGAGGAAGGGGCGGGCAGTAGGGGGCCTGGGCAGAGTTCACCCCGTGGCCTGTTCATCAAAGTGGGCCCGCAGGGCCTCCCGGACCCGGGTCCCCTCAGGGTCCACCTGCCGACTGGGGGCAGCAGGTGGCTGGACGTCTGCCCTGCTGGCCTCCGCAGCCCAGCCCTGGAAAAAGGTGTCCCCCTTGCTCTCTACCAAATTGTGCAGGGTGCAGCAGGCACCCACAATCTGGGGGATGTTGTTGGGGCCCGCATCCAGGAGGGTCAGGAGACATCTCCAGCGTCCCTTCAGGCGGCCAAATGAGCGCTCCACCACCTGGTGCGCATGGTTCAGGCGCTGGTTGAAGCGCTCCTGGCTAGCGGAGAGATGACCCGTGTAGGGGTGCATGAGCCACGGCCAGAGGGGGTAGGCCGCATCTGCGATGACGCAGAAGGGCATGGTGGTGTCCCCCAGAGGGATCTCCCACTGGGGGATGTAGGTCCCCGCCTCCAGCCGGTGGCATAGGCCCGAGTTCCGGAAAACCCGGGCGTCGTGGGTGCTGCCAGGCCAGCCCACATAAATGTCCTGGAAACGTCCCCGGCTGTCTACCAAGGCCTGGAGGACGACAGAATGGTAGCCCTTTCGATTCAGGTATCGTCCTCCACTGTGATGCAGGGCACGGATGGGGATGTGAGTCCCATCCAGAGCCCTGAAGCAGTTGGGGAAGCCCAGGGTGGAAAAGGCAGCGATGGTGGCATCTGGGTCCCCCAGCCTCACAAGCCTGTGCAGGAGCATGGCGTTGATGGCACGCACAACCTGCAGAGAAAGCACACGGGAAAGCACCAATGAGGAGTGAGCAGGGTGTGAGTGGCCCTGCCCTGCCCTGCCCTCCCCTGTCCTGGCCCCCCTGCCCTGCCCTGCCCTGCCCTGCCCTGCCCTGGCCCCCCTGCCCTGCCCTGACCTCCCCTGCCCTGCCCTGCCCTCCCCTGCCCTGGCCTCCCCTGCCCTGCCCTGCCCTCCCCCCATGGGTTCGCTTACCTCCATGAAGACAGCCCCGACGGTGGCCTTGCTTACACCAAACTGCTGGCCCACGGATCGGTAGCTGTCGGGAGTGGCCAGCTTCCAGACAGCGATGCCGACCTGCTTCTGCACTGTGAGGGCACGTCGCATGGCGGTGTCCTGGTGCCTGAGTGCGGGGGTGAGCCACTGGCACAGCTCCAGAAATGTCTGCCAGCTCATCCTGAAGTTCCTGAGCCAGCGGTCGTCGTCCCACTCCCCAAGCACCAGCCGCTCCCACAAGTCGGTGCTGGTGGGGTAGCTCCACAGCCGCCGGCGTGTGAGGCGGGGGGGTGGGGTGCTGCAGGGGTAGGGGTTGAGCCCTGCTGCCCTGGGGGCATCTCCTCCTCTGGGGCAAGGAGGTGCTCAGCTGCCTCCCGCATGGCACGGAGCAGGGCAAGCCCTGCTCCTGCCGGGAGGGCTGGGTGGACCTCTAGCTGCTGCTGCTGCTGCTGGGGGTCCATAACTGTGGCGCCCGGGGTCTGTGTTCCTATGGCTCCTCAGACCGTGTGCTGTGCAGGCTGAGTGTGTCTGGGAGGGGCCCTTTAAGGGAGCGGCTAGCTGTTGCCCCGGAAGCGCTAGTCCGTCCGGTGACCCTGTCTGCAGCTGTGCCTGGCATCCCTATTTCGATGTGTGCTATTTGAGTGTGTAGACGTTCCCTCGCGCGCCTATTTCGACGTTGGGCTGCGCAACGTCAAAGTTCAACATTGACGTTGCCGGCCCTGGAGGACGTGTAGACGCTATTCATCGAAATAGCCTATTTCGATGTCGCTACTTCGAAATTAGCTACTTCGATGTAGCATGCACGTGTAGACGTAGCCCATAAGAGCTAGGACCACCAATTTTGATATGCAGCTTCCTCTTATCATAGCTTCAAGCAAGGTAAGGGTTTGGTTGTGGCAGGGTAATGGGATGTAACTGAAGTTCAACTGCATCTCTTAAAATGGAAAGGGAGGTGTTTGGTAGTGGAGACCATTATAACTGTACAATGACCATGGGAGCTGGGTTAAGCGCAACAGCAAGAGGCCAGCGATGGGGATCATGATAGCCATAAGCCCCCTAGGCCAGCAGGGGGCAAGAGTCTGGAAAGGGATTTTTACAAACTATGGCTACGTCTACACGTGCACCCTACATCGAAGTAGCTTATTTCGATGTTGCAACATCGAAATAGGCTATTTCGACGAATAGCGTCTACACGTCCTCCAGGGCCGGCAACATCGATGTTCAACTTCGACGTTGCGCAGCCCGACATCGAAATAGGCGCAGTGAGGGAACGTCTACACGCCAAAGTACCCAACATCGAAATAGGGATGCCAGGCACAGCTGCACACAGGGTCACAGGGCAGGCTAGCGCTTCCGGGGCAACAGCTAGCCGCTCCCTTAAAGGGCCCCTCCCACATACACTCAGCCTGCACAGCACGCGGTCTGACGAGCCAGATAGGCACACAGACCCCGAGCGCCGCAGTTATGGACCCCCAGCAGCAGAAGCCGCAGCAGCAGCCGCAGCAGCAGCAGCTTGAGGTCCAGCCAGCCCTCCTGGCAGGAGCAGGGCTTGCCCTGGCTCTTGCCATGTTGGGGGCAGCTGAGCACCTTCCTGCCCCAGGGGAGGAGATGCCCCCGGGGCAGCAGGGCTTAGCCCTTCCCCCTGCAGCACCCCGCCCCACCCCCCGCCTCACACGCCGGCGGCTGTGGAGCCACCCCACCAGCACCGACTGGTGGGAGCGCCTGGTGCTTGGGGAGTGGGACGACGAGCACTGGGTCCGCAACTTCAGGATGACCCGACAGACATTCCTGGAGCTGTGCCAGTGGCTCAGCCCCGCACTCCGGCACCGGGACACTGCCATGCGGCGTGCCCTCAGCGTGGAGAAAC
Source organism: Carettochelys insculpta (assembly GCF_033958435.1). NCBI lineage: Eukaryota > Metazoa > Chordata > Testudines > Carettochelyidae > Carettochelys > Carettochelys insculpta. The sequence continues at coordinate 234,837,503 of NC_134137.1, read as the reverse complement.
GGGTCGGCATCGCTGTCTGGAAGCTGGCCACTCCGGACAGCTACCGATCCGTGGGGCAGCAGTTTGGCGTCGGAAAGGCCACCGTCGGGGCTGTGTTCATGGAGGTAAGAGAACCCACAGGGGGAGGCCAGGCCAGGCCAGGGGGGCCAGGGCAGGGCAGGGCAGGCCAGGGGGGCCAGGGCACAGCAGGGGGGCCAGGGCACAGCAGGGCAGGGCAGGCCAGGGGGGCCAGGGCACAGCAGGGGGGCCAGGGCAGAGCAGAGCAGGGCACAGCAGGGGGGCCAGGGCAGAGCAGAGCAGAGCAGGGCAGGCCAGGGGGGCCAGGGCACAGCAGGGGGGCCAGGGCAGAGCAGAGCAGGGCACAGCAGGGGGGCCAGGGCAGAGCAGAGCAGGGCACAGCAGGGGGGCCAGGGCAGAGCAGAGCAGAGCAGGGCAGGCCAGGGGGGCCAGGGCACAGCAGGGGGGCCAGGGCAGAGCAGAGCAGAGCAGAGCAGGGCAGGCCAGGGGGGCCAGGGCACAGCAGGGGGGCCAGGGCAGAGCAGAGCAGGGCACAGCAGGGGGGCCAGGGCAGAGCAGGGCAGGGCAGGCCAGGGGGGCCAGGGCACAGCAGGGCGGCCAGGGCAGAGCAGGGCAGGGCCATGCACACCCTGCTCACCCCTCATTGAGGCTGTCCCATGTGCTTTCCCTGCAGGTCGTGCGTGCCATCAACTCCATGCTCCTGCACAGACTCGTGAGGATGGGGGACCCAGATGCCACCATTGCCGCCTTTGCCACCCTGGGCTTCCCCAACTGCTTCGGGGCTCTGGATGGGACCCACATCCCCATCCGCGCCCCGGACCACAGCGGAGGCCGATACGTGAACCGCAAGGGCTACCATTCCGTCGTCCTGCAGGCCTTGGTGGACAGCCGTGGACGGTTCCAGGACATTTACGTGGGCTGGCCTGGCAGCACCCACGACGCCCGGGTCTTCCGCAACTCGGGCCTGTGCCGCCGGCTGGAGGCGGGGACCTACATCCCCCAGCGGGAGATCCCTCTGGGGGACACCACCATGCCCTTCTGCATGATTGCGGATGCGGCCTACCCCCTCCGGCCGTGGCTTATGCGCCCCTACACGGGCCACCTCGCCGCCAGCCAGGAGCGCTTCAATGAGCGCCTGAACCGTGCGCGCCAGGTGGTGGAGCGCACCTTCGGCCGCCTGAAGGGACGATGGAGATGTCTCCTCACCCGCCTGGATGCCAGCCCCACCAACATCCCCCAGATTGTGGGTGCCTGCTGCGCCCTGCACAACCTGGTTGAGAGCAAGGGGGAGACCTTCCTTCAGGGCTGGGCCGCCGAAGCCAGCAGGGCCCACGTCCAGCCACCTGCTGCCCCCAGTCGACAGGTGGACCCAGAGGGGACCCGGGTCCGGGAGGCCCTGCGGGCCCACTTTGACAACCAGGCCGCAGGGTGAACTCTGGCCAGGTCCCCGACTGCCCGCCCCTTCCTCCCCCACACTCCTGCCTCAACGCCCACACCACCATGGAGCACCCCACCGCCCCCCCCCCCCCTTGTCCAGGAGAAATGACAACACAAACTTGTGGGTGAACGTATTTTTTTTTGGGGGTCTTCACGAATTTTTTTGTTTTTAAATAAAAAAATATATGTATGTGAAACAGAAACCAAAAAGGAGGAACAAACATTCAACAAAACCAAGATGGGCACAAATAAAACTATGTACAACAATAAAAAAATGAAAGGTCTGTGCGCCATCCAAAGAAAAACAAAAAGCAGGGAGGAGAACGGGGAGAACTATGTACAGGGGGGACGGGGCAAACCGGGGAAACACCCACCCCCCCCACCCCCCACCCAGTCCCCAAAGTCAAAGAAGGGGGGGGGGCCACGTCCCGGGCCCCTCGCCCCTAGAGCCCAGCGGTGGGCGTGCTCGGCCGGGAGCTGCGGCGGGCCTGCAGTCTGGTGCGCGGCTGGGTGGGAGCGGGCTCCACTGGCAGCTATCGGCGCCGGCGAGTCTCGGGTGGCTCCAGGGGTCCCTCGGCGCGGTGGCCCTCGCGGGGAGGTGGTGGGGCGACGGCGGACGGGCCGGCGGCGGCTGCAGCAGCTGGAGGTGGGGCTGCAGGAGCGGCCCTGGCGGGCGGTGGCGCGGCCGGCGCGGCATGGGAGGCCAGGAAATCAACCAGGTGGTTGACTGTGTCCACCAGGGTCCCCCATGCCTCGCGGCGCCAGGCCAGCGCCTGCTCCTGCAGCCGGATGTACTGGCGGGACACCTCCAGCTGCTGCTCCGACACCTCCAGCTGCCGGCGATGGATGGCCAGCAGCTGGGGGTCTGTGGCCACCGCCGGCAGTAGGCGCGGGGTCCGCCGTCTTGCCCTCCGCGGGGCCGGTGGTTCCTCGGCCGAGGGGCTTCCCTGGAGCGAGGGTCCCGGAGGAGTCTCCGGGACGACCGACGCCTCGCCGGCGCTCTCGTCCGGTCCTTCGGATGGTGCCGGTGCAGGTGCAGGACACAGGAGAGGAGGGGGGAAAGAAGAATGGAGACAGGCGTTAGTGTGGTCCCCGAGCCGTGGCCTTTGTCCGCCCCGCCGTGCTGCAGGTTCCCCATCCCCGTCCCCGGGAGATGCTGCTGTGATGGATGGGGTTCAGGGGTCCCCCTGCCCTGCAGCCCGTCCCCTGGTGGGAGCGACTCTCACTTCAGCCCACAGGGTCTGAGAGCAGGAGAGGTTTCTTAGGCCACAGATGCCCAGTTTCTGGCAGGAGTGACAGCACCAGCTGTCGGAAGAGACAGTCCTTCCAACTCGTCGTGGGGAGAAGACCCCAAGGGGGTCCCCTCTGCGATGCAGCTTTCCCCCTCCTCTGGCTGGCTGCCTACCAGCTCTCGCTTCCCCTAGCCTCTACCTGTGGCCCCCGCCCTCGCCCCCCAATTCCAAGCCAGCTCGGCTCCTCCCTCCTGTTTGTTCAGGGCAGAGGTGTCACCTGCCAGCTGTAGCGCCAGGCTCCTCCTTTGGCCCTGGGAGCTCCTCGGCTCGGGTGGCTCATCTGTAGCCTGGGTCTCCCTTTGGCACTCCCCCCACTCCATCGCCTGCTGCTGGTGCTGCGGGGTGTCCCACCCCCTCCGCCCGGGGGCCCCTCGAGGTTCCGCTCCCCCCTGGCCTGGGGATGGGGCATGGCACTGTCATGCAGGGTGGCGGGGGGCAGGGGCTGCTGGCTGCAGTGCGGTGAGGGCCCTGTCCCTGGTGTCCTTGGGGCCATGGCCATGTGAGCGTGTGGGGGGCCCTGGACACATCTCTGTTCCCCCCGCCCCTCCAGCCCCGGGGTATCCACCAGAGAGGGGTACCTACCTGTGGGTCCGCTCCCACGGTCCGGAGATCCCCGGGGGTCGGAGGCCCTGCTGCTGCTCCGGGATGGCAGGAGGAGGATCTGCAGGCTGGAATCAGTGGAGGAGGAGCCCCCCTCCTCCTCCTCCTCCTCCTCCTGCCGCGATGTCCCGGGGATGGCCTCCGGGGGGGACCCCCGGGGTGTGGGGCTTACCTCCGGGCCGGAGCCCGGCTGCAGGGCCTGCTGGGGCTCGTCAGCCGAGGTGTCAAGGGTGGCCAGCGGGGGGGAGGTGTGCCGGGAGCCCAGGATGTCCCTGAGCTCCCTGTAAAAGGGGCAAGTGACTGGGGCGGCCCCAGATCGGCTGGCCGCATCCCGGGCCCGGGAGTAACCCTGCCGCAGCTCCTTGACCTTGCTGCGCACATGGTCAGGAGTGCGGGCAGGGTGACCCCGGGCAGCCAGGCCATCGGCCAGCCGAGCGAACGCATCCGCGTTCCGTCTCTTGCTCCCCATTACCTGGAGCACCTCCTCCTCGCTCCAGAGCCCCAGCAGGTCCCGCAGCTCGGCCTCCGTCCAGGAGGGGCCCCGCTGCCGCTTCCCAGACTGCGTGGCCCTCCGGCTGGGCTGGCTGCCCTGGCTGCCCTTGGGGGGGGTCCCCTGGGGGCGCTGGGGGGGCTGCTGGGCAGCCATGGCTGCTGCAGGGGCTGAGGGATGTGCAGGCTCGCCGCCGCGTGTGCAGGCAGGAGCCTGCACGTTCCCTCAGCCTCCTGCAGTCAGGGCGGGGGAGGGGCCCTTTAAGGGGCCGCTCCACGCGGCCACCAGTGAGCTGCGGGGCTGGCGAGAGCGTCTCGCAACCCCCCAGCTGATGGGCGCCATGGAGGACCCGTCAATTTCGACGTTGCGGGACGCGGATCGTCTACACTGTCCCTACTTCGACGTTGAACGTCGAAGTAGGGCGCTATTCCCATCCGCTCATGGGGTTAGCGACTTCGACGTCTCGCCGCCTAACGTCGAAGTTAACTTCGAAATAGCGCCCGACGCGTGTAGACGTGACGGGCGCTATTTCGAAGTTGGTGCCGCTACTTCGAAGTAGCGTGCACGTGTAGACGCAGCTTATATGTTACACAGAGTTTGTATGTCTGTTTGTCTGAGTCTCTTGGCCAGCCAGGGGACATGCGCCCCTTCCCTGGATATGCCCAACTCAGTTGCTCTGGAGAGGCACTTCACCACCATCCCAAGCTGCTGTGGTGAGAGAGAGCTGGGTTTGTCCTCTCTGCCTGCGACAGCCACCTTACTAAAGCCCTCATCCCCAGCCCCACTCAGAACAATGTTCTGTGTGAAGAAGAACACAATTTATTTGATTTAAGGACCTGAAATTGACCTGTGGTGAATTACTCATTCTTTTGGGACTGGGAGTGAGACACGTATCCTTTCAAAGGGATGGAAGTTTTAGTCTGCATCTTCAAAAATTACAAGCATTCCTGTGACACCTTGAAGACTAGTGTATTTGTTAAGATGCACTTTTTTTTGGACAAAACCCAGGTGAAAAACGGAGATTAAAAACAGAACCCAGGACTTATGTTCCTTGGAAGGGTGTGGGGTGAAAGGATAAAACGTGTTACCTGTCTCTGATAGGACCAGTTCATGAAGCAAATTGGGTAGGATGTGTCCCATGCCTGAGACTATCAAAAGTGGGGAAATTGCCCTTGTAATGCATAAGATAGGTAAGATCCCTTTTCAGGCCAAGGTTGACAGTGTGAAATTTGCAAATGAATCCCCATTCAGATGTCTCCCTCTCTAATCTGGTGGTAAAATTCTTTTGTAGAAGAACGGTGACTTTTAAATCCCTTTTTGATTGTTCAGGGAGGTTAAGTGTGTTCACATTCCTGATGTTGGATTTATGTCCATTCCTCCATTGGTGTAGGGGGTGCCTGGATTGGTAAATGTGCATGCGAGAGGGGCATTGCTGGCACATGATGGTGTATGTCACATTATTCAATGTGGAGGTGTATGAGCCCCTCATGATGTATCTGATTGGTTAAGGCTGTGTGATGATGTTGCTTGTATAGGTAAGTGGACAGAGCTAGCAATGGGGTTTGTTGCAGGTACAGGTTCCTGGGTTGATGTTTCTGTGGTGTGATCGGTGGTTGGGCAGCTGCCTGCTGGAGAGGACTGGCCTGTTACTCAAGGCTTGTAAGACTGATGGATAATTTTCCAGCATAGATTGTAGACAATCAGTGATGTGATGGAGGGGTTTAAGCTGTGGACTGTAGGTGATGACAAGCTCGTTCTGCTATTTTACTTGTTGGGCCTATCATGAAGTAGGTGACTTCTGGGTATTCATCTGGCCCTGTCAATTCTTTTTCTTACTTTCTGGATGGGCAATTAAGTTTTAGGAATGCTTGATAAACTTTCTATGGGTGTTTGTCAGTGTAACTGGAGCAGATTCAGTTGTATCTCAGGATTTAATGTAGACAATGGGTCATGTGATGCGAGCTGGATGGAAGTTGGAGGCGTGTCTGTAGGAATAATGTCAGTAGGTTTCTGGAATATAATGGAATTTATGTGACCATCATTGATTTTTATTGTAGTATCCAGGAAGTGGATCTCTTGTGTGGACTGGTCCAGGCTGAGGCTGACAGTGGGGTGGAAACTGTGGGTCTACAAGGGTCTCCTTATCTGGGGTCCATATGAAGAGGAAGTCATCAATATAGCACTGCTCTTGGGCTTGGCCACTCCAGAGGAGGGATGGGACTGCCCTTGCACTCACTGAAAGTGAAAGCAAAGGGTGGGGGTGGGAGTGAGCACTGGGTGGGGGCTGCCTGTGACCCTTCATGCACCCTGCACACTTTATTCAAAGAACTAGATATAAATAAGGTTGCAGACAGTTTCGAACAGAAGGTTACAATGAGACAAAATGTCTACCAATGTTCTACCAAATTTGGTTTTTGTCTTGGCAGAAATATTCATCTTATATATTGCTTGCTAATAGGGAATTCTTCTCACCATGTGTGTAATTATATATGTGGCTTGACTTCAATCCTTCTACTCTGGGTGGAGCACAGACCATTGACAAGTCTCCTCCATTTCTAGATGACCCCAGAGGTGTCCCAATTGTTGTCCTTCAATATCTGTAGATCTTCTCCACGTTGTACGAGGCCTTCCTCTTCTGTGTTTTCTTTGAGCATGGATGTGAGCTGTTGAGGGACTATGCTGGAAGATGGTTTTCTGAGAGTGTGGCCTAGCCAACCCCACTTCCTTCTCTTGATTTGAACATCAAATGGTCCCTGTCCTGCTCTGTTCCAAAGCTCCTCATTTGTGACCAGGCACTTTTATGAATGTCTGCAGTTTGTAATTGGAAGACGTTTTAGTGTGCCAGCTCTTGCATGCCTCTTGGTGGTCACTCGATAAGGAGCAGGACGTCTTCATGTCACCCACCTGTTTGTGAGTCTTGTAATGGCTGATCACCCTGATTCTGGGGCCCCAGGTCTTATCACTGAAGGGGCAGGTGTTATAGCTTGGGGAGTTGAGGCTCAGGTCTCACTTGGATAGAAGATCACGTTCTTCACATTTGGGTTGAAGGTTATCAGTATTTTCTCAGCAGATGTTTTGTGTGACCTCCATATGGGATGAAGAGTCTTGATTGCAGCTGTTGCTTTCCCTATTCTGGTGTTGATATCACTGTCTGTTCCTCTGTCTCTGCCCATAATTCTCTCCGAGTAGGTGAACTGCTCTATATCTTCCCGGTCATCCCCTCCCAGTGCGATGGTGGTGCTGTTGGATTAGGTGATCCTCATTGTCTTGGTCTTTCCCTTGTTGATTGGCAGTCTGGTAAGTGAGGCAGTTTTGTCTAGTGTTGCAACCTTTTCCTCCACACTTTCATGTTAATGTGAAACGAGGGCGACATTTTCAGCAAAATCAATGTCCTCTTACAGTTTGTAAAGTGGCCACTGAATTCGCCATTGATGGCCATCTGTTGTCCTGGGACAATTTCCCCTTTATGCACCTGGATTCAGAGTGAGTTTTGAATCTGAATTCACTTCAGGAAGAAAATTTTGTTAATACCACAATGTTCTCTTGCTGCTGTCTCCTTCTACCACGTGCCTGACAGAACATTCGGTGTAAACTCAGTTCCCTCAGTTCCCTTTCAAACCCACACCTATGCTCAGAGGTGGTCCATCCTTGTCTCTTGGTTTGTTTAATCTGAGCCTCTCTCCATGATCAACAATGTAAAAAAACCTCCAGTGGGAGCAAGACTTTCATAAGGAGTTTAATCTATCAGATACAAATTCAAGATGAAGAGATTACAGCAATAAAAAGGAGAAGACTTACACACACCAAACAATGGTAAAGTATACAAAGGTAAAAACTTGTCCCAGTAACTTTTGTATTTCCCTGAAGCTTCACAAAAATCTTTGAAAAACACCTGCTTTGTCTATCTACCAGGCAGGTCCTGGCTCTGGGCCACCATAGCAGAGGAAACATTGCAAAAGAAAGTGGCAAAGCATTTCTATCATCAGAAGGTTATTTTCTGCGATGAAATGGTTCTGATACTGATCCTCCAGAGTCACCGTGTCCCACATCATCATAACCTATATCTTCAGGAGGCAGGAGTGGGGTTTCCTTCTCCGTCCCAGAGACACCTCCACTCCTTAGCGAGTGCAGACTCCAACCTGAAAATACCAAGGAAGACGCATGCGGTTAGGAGAACGGTTCTGTGGGTAAGTCCAGCTGCAGACACAGGTGGAGTGCTCTGTACAGAAGAGAGTCTGACAGTGGGTCTGTCCCACGAAAGCTCACCTAATAAACTATTTTGCTAGTCTTTAAAGTGCTACTTGACTGCTTTTTGTTTTTATTTGATTGCCCCGCTTTGTTATCTTGCAGCCACGCAAGGAATTGAACCTAGAAGCTGAGGGAAATTCTGGTATCTTGCTGGCTTGACAAGACACAGCAGGGCCCTGATTTTCCTCTCTCGATTCCCGGAAGCCTCTTCTTTGAGGGAAGGAAGAGTGGGGAGAAGGAGAGTTTTTCACAGGAAGTGGTTCGACCAGGGCTGTTCCTGTGCTGTGTAGTCCAGATTTCAGCCACCCCGTTCTGTAGAAATGCAGGGAAGTACAAACTCACCTGTCTGTGAGTCCCTGTTCCTGCTACTCTCTTCCCTGCCTTCTTCATCATTCTTCCCCCAAACAAGGTCATCGTCATGGACAGACACTTCTCTGGCATCATCATACCCATCCCCTGGGGCATCTGCAGACAGGGCAGGGGCATCTGGTGGGAAGACAAGAAGTGAGTATTAACAGAAAATTCTCATTAAGGAAAGAATCAAAGGGTAAGTAGCAGACACACCAGCTATACTGTCCATGGGAATCTCCCAGCATTTTAGCCCTCAGGGCGATGAGAGGAGCCTTCCTCAGCAAGCCTCAGACTGTGGGATTTCACACACCGATTTGGGTCATTTCTGTAGCTGGCCAATGGGATCTTCAAGCTCCGAAGTGAACAGCTGGAGGGAGAGTTCTGGGAAGAACTGACAGGGACCTAGTCCAGAGGGACGGCTGCACAGGAGCTCTGTTACCAGCAACTCAAGTGTAAAGGATTGGGAGCTGTCCAGAGTTTGTCCCTGATTTCCTAAACCTCCCATAGCTCTACATGATTTCAGTGTGTTCCCTCAGTCTCCATTGCACTCACACTGCTGGGAGCTGAGCCAGCTAATAAGAGAGGGACTCTTGGGTGTAACATCTCTATGTCCCACCCACCCCGTCACAGTGTTTGTGACACACGTGTGTAAACTGTAATAGCCGTGTGCTGGGAAAGGCTGGCAATGAGCCCTGCTGCACTGTGGAGGTTTCTGCTGCACTCTGACCTCCTTACAAACGTGAGTAGCTCCAGTGCAGATAGAAAATAAAGGCATGTGCGGGTGGGAGTGGGAGTGGGGGGAGCTTTCTGGTGTTTTAACAAACTACTGTTGTTCCATCTTGAAACAGAGTTAGTTTCTGGGAGTGTAATGGAGCTTCCCCAAGGCGGATTGTCTGCTCACCCGGGCCACTTGGAGTCTGCGGCGCGTCATCCCAGGCAGGTTCCTCCGCATTGTCGTAATCCAACTGGGACCCCTCAAGGGAAGCTCTGTCTGGAACAGCAAACACCACCCTCAGCCCAAGCACGAGCAGTGCAGGTGGCCCTTAGAGCCAGAGCTGTTTGTCACAGCATGTGGGAGGGTGAGTTGCAGGTGCCCGTGGTGAGAAGGGCACAAGTCAGAGAACTGCAGTAAAACAGGACTCTCAAAAACATCCAAGGGCTCAGAGTCCCGACTGAGTACAACAGTGGTTCATTTGTGTGGTGCAGTGGGAGCAGGGTCTGGCCTTGTGCTGAGATAACAGGCTGGAACATGGGCGCTGCCAGGCCAGAGCCGGCCTGTGCCAATCTAGCAGAACCCTGCAGACAGGTTTGAATTATCCTGTCACACATTATCTCCTCTCTCTGAGCAGTGTGAGTTGAGCCCCACGGGACTCAGACACAGTTTACTCAGACAGTGCCCCAGCTCCTCACCTGGGGAGATCCCAAGGATCTGTGCTCAGGAGAGCACACGTGTTCCATCCTGAGGCTCTGTCAGAAACCCTGTTCCACGGGATTGGACCCGACTGTATGAAATGTGAACCATGGGAGGGGAAGTGGCTGCAGCTGCAGGAAGTGTCACAGAAGTTCTGTTTTGTCCCCAGATTTGGGTCTGTGGCCTGAGTCTGCTCCTTCCCCGTTACCTTGTTCTGATCCAGGATCGTTTTCCCCCTCACTGTCCCCGGTGTAGTACTGCAGCTTCCTCACTGACTCATCTGAATAGGAGACTGTGGAGACAAGAACCAGAAATTCATCACAGTGAGAGCAGCTGAATGGAGGCGCGGGGAACACACCAGGGGCCTGGGACAGGATTTCTGGCTTCAGTCTGGTCCTCCTCCCAGAGAAGATGCTGAATCACTGTGACTCTGAGCAGTGAGGGGCAACACACACACCCAGGAGAAATCTTGATGTTACTGTGGTAAATGTGACTGACGTTATGTTACAATTTGACTTGCAAGATGCTGTGGTGAGTGAAGGGAATGTCTCTGGCCACTGGTCCAGGGAAGTTCACAGCGGTTGGTCTCCTCAGCCACAGACAGGACTTTTACCTCTTAAGGTTAAATACCTGCCTCCCCCATGAATCAGTTGATCAGCTCTTTGGGGTGTTTCCAGCCTAACCCAAGAACAAGCTCTGTGAGTCACTGTAACCATCCTGAGAGGGGTTCTGAGGGATGCTGCGTGTGTTCCCAAAGTCCTGCTACAGCTGAGGCCTTGGGCACGATGTTCCTGTCTGACACTGAGATAAAATGGCGCAAAGGGTAACAGAGTCGTGACTCTAAGCCACAAGGCTCTCCTGGGCTGATCCCTCTGCTCTGGGGGCAAGAAGGAGACCACCTAGGAGACCAGTGTCTGAGACAGGAGGGGGCACAGAATAGCCTCGGCCTCAATGTTCCAAAGCAATTTTCAAAGTATAGGCTCGCCTGACGCCAGAGACAGTCACTTTCCTGACCCTCTCACTGGAAACATTCCCAGGCTGCAGCATGCGCAGATGGGACATTAGGTGTCTCTAGAGCTGGGACCCACACAGAGTATGGCGGAAAGACAGCAAATCTCACAAAGGCTCCCTGAGTAACTGCTGATCTCAGCACAGACCCGGCTGCCACAAGTAGAGCATGGCAGAAAACAGCTGGTTTGTTTCCACGGCCATTGTAAAAATAAATAAACAAATGCATAGATACAAATGCTTTGCCTTGAGCTTTTTTGAAAGTTTTTGGCAAATGCAAAACTAAAGAGTTTGATGCTGAAGATCCCTTTTGTGTTCTTTTGGACATTTGGAATTTTTTTAAAAAAGTAGGTTTATAGATTAAGGGAATTTACAATAGAGAAGTTAAAGTAAACTCCAAAAACATGTTTTGTTTAGAAAAGATTGAAATAAAATGAATGAATGTGTTTGAAATAAGTGGGTGTAACTGATATGAATTTGTGTATTTTTTGGTGCTTCCACATCTGCATTTTCAACCAAAATATTTTGTTATACATTCTTGTGCTCAGCTCTAACGAGAAGCTCACAGGGCTGAAGCTGCACTGATGTAGCTCTGTGTCAGGGCCTCAGGATGAAGGGTGTTAGATAGCTGCTCCCTGTCAAGGGTGAGACAGACATACCTGAGCGACTGAACATTTGCTTCTCTCTCATGAGGTTATAATCAATCTCCTCGTACACGGCCTCAGAGAATGGATCCAAGGGTCTTTTGCTGTCTGCAAACAAAGGACAGGGTTAGCACAGGGTCAGAGAAACCAGTGTTTGGAAACATCATTAGCTCATCCAGCCCTCTCCTGTTGGGCCTGGTCCAAGCCTGAACCCCACCTACTCTCTGTGAGTCTGTAAGGTGCCACAGGACTTCTTGTTGTTCTCAAAGATACAGACCAACAGGGCTACGTCTCTGATACCTGCCACACAGTCTCACTGCTTTGTCCAGGCTGGATTTAAATGGGCTAGTGACAGAGACAATGTCCCTTTGCACAACTTACCATTGATGATGGCTCCTTAGACTAGTTTGGTGTCAGGCAACTTCCTCACATTTATCTTAACTGTCTGCTTTTTAATTTCATCCCATTATTTCTGGTTACTCCACTTTGAAGCAACTTAAACCATTCTTCCCCCCATGCTCATGTTTCCACCCATCCGCAAAATAATAACTCCTCTTTTCACAGACTTTAAGGCCAGTGGGGACCATCAGAACAGTCTGTCTGACCTCTTGTATAACTCAGCCTGTGACACTTCACCCGGACACCTCATGTTTGAGCCCAAAGATCCATTTAGACTGAATCACGTCAGGGGAACCAGCTATTGTGTTCCACAAGCAGAGAGCAGGAGGGAGTGAGGTACCACCAATGGTCAAGGCCCCTGCAATGGCAGGGAACTGAAAAGCTGAGTGATGTCTAGGTAGTCCTGGCAGGGGATCTGTGCTCCAGGCTTCAGAGGAAAATGAAAATCCCCCAAGGTCCCTTTTTGCCATTTTGACCTGGCTGAAAATTCTTTCCTGACCTTCAGTCTGGAAATTGGTTTGACCCTGAGCTCATGAGAAGACACACCAGCCGGACACCTTAGATGGAGGTTTCTCTGTCCCACTCAGACAGCAGGCCCAGCCCATCCAGTGTCATGTGTGAGGCTCTTGCTAAAGCTGGATGCATTAGAGAAGGGTGAAAACAAAGCTCAGAATGTGAGGGCTTCCCCATCTTCCTTCCTCCTTGCAAGTAGCTGGCTGGAAAGTTGCTAACGGACCAGGCATGTGGATGGCAACCCCCTGCCCCGCTTTCTTTCCAAGGAGCTGAGAGCTCATATTGGTACAGGGTACTACAGATGAAAAATCCTCCACAAGTGCCACCCATGAGCATAATACAGAGCAGTCCTGCTTTCCCACATTGTTCCTCCCGCACAGTGTCCTTTCTACTGCATCTCCCTCTTCACAACCGTTTCCCACGGCTCTGTTTTAATTCCCTTTTTCCCCGACAATATTTCCAGTTTCTCAGGGTACCACTGCCTAATGACTCCGTGACACTAAGCACCACGATGTGGAACAGAAATTGCAACCCCATGCAGGACCTTTGGGAACCACTGTATGAAATCGGTGACTGGCTTATGTACGATTCTGTTCTAATGCCCATTGGAGATTTACCACAGCTCCTTCATGAAGGAAAAACACAGGTGGTGGGAATGGGGGGATTAAGGTGAATCACTGAGATTGTAAATAGTTCCAGAAAGGAAAGAGCCTTCCAGGTGGTCACACAGACTGGTTCAGAATGGCTTTACTGGAGATCAAGAGACAGAAAGATTTCTGAGATAAAAGGCTGCTTTTAAACAGACTCAGGGTCTCCATAGCGACCTAGCAAATGGACAGGACAGGTTGGTGGAGCCTCCCTCTGGGGACGCAAGTCCCAGCTCCTCCTGTTCTGCTTCCCCAATGCCCCATGGCAGTGCCCAGAGACAGCTCTCCATCAGCCAAAGGAACCCCTAATTGGCTGAAGCCTTAAGACCTCCCCTCTCCGCCAGAGGAGCCCTGAGACTGTGACTCTCCCTAGCTAGTAGCACATTCAGTCAACATAATAATAAATGAGAGAGGAGTTAACGGGGACCCTCAGCCACCCACCCAGCCTGGTTACACCCCTCCCTTTGGCACCCTGCAGGCCCCTGCTGTTGCAGAGACTTTTCACACAGTGACACCCATTAGGACTCACCTCTGCGCTGGGCCCTGGCACTTCGCACCTGCACCCCCAGCAGGATTAGGACCAGGCAGAGCAGGGCCCCCAGGATAATGCAGACCACCACGAGCACCGTGACTCTCCCACTGTCGGATGAAAGGCGGCGCAGGGGAGCTGGATGGAAACAAACATGTGACAGGGAGAGATGGGTCTGTGAGAGTCCAGGGCAGGTGACAGGGAGCTCCCCAGTCACTCATGGCACAGCCCAGGGTGGCAGTGTAATGGGCTGGGACATCTGTGTGCCTGGGTGGCAGCTCACAGGCTGCTGTTTAAATCGTGGGCCTGGCACTGTCAGCTGAAACCAGGAGCCAGGCATCGTCCTGCTCAGCATGGCCTGTAGCTCCCACCAAGGTGTCATTGTCCCCTAGATGTGACAGGCCCTGGAAAGGAGCTCCTGCCTTCAGGCTGAAGCTCAGAGCTCCTCCTCTGGGACCCAGCCCAGGGAAATGTAGCCTTGATGGGAGGAGGGGGAGGTGTTACCTGGAGTATTCGGAGAATCTGTCTTCGGTGTCACACCTGTGAAGGGAAAAGGGGGAGAGTTGGAGCCTGGCATTGGGGACAGGGATGTGGTTGTTAATGGGGGAACATCTCTTCTGAGTTCCTGGGAGTCTCCCTCTGTCACCTGCACAAGCTCCCTCTTAGCAGCACAGGGCCTGTACGATAAGGATTTCGGACACAAATCCCATGTGCTCTGGGCAGCGATGAGGACACTGGTAACAAACCATCACACAGGAGCCTGTCATGGATGCAGGGGTTACATGGACTGATATCTGAGCTGCTCTGAGCTCAGAAAGCTCCCACCCACCACATCTACAATGCTCCTGCACCTTGGGATTGGGAGGGCCTGGACCATGACCAAAGGGGCTGGTATGGGGAGCTTCTTCCTGGACATCACAGGATGGACTTAAATCATCTCCTGTCACTCACCTGAGCAATTCACAGCTGCATCCTCCTTATGGTAACAGTCGCTCTCACCCCAGGGCCTGGCAGGACAGTCCCACAGAGATGACTCCGTCCCTCTGCAATGCAGCGTCTCCACCCAGATGGGACCAGTCCCCTCACCGAATGCAGCCTCGCCCAGAGCAGACACAGCAGCGCCACAGTCCAGTTGTTTACACACAACGTTAGCATCCGCCATGTCCCAGGAGTCATCACAAATTCTACCCCAGGAACCACGGTACCAAATCTCCACTCTGCCCGAGCACCTGTCCTCTCCTCCTACGAGGCGCAGCTTCTCCTGGTCTGGAAATGCAGAAACCTCATTTGTTAGTGGGACAGCTGGGAAAGCCCTCAGGGACCAAAGGGGAGAAAGAAGACAAGGTACCTGTGCAACTTGTAGAGTTCGGGCATTCAGGAACTGGGGTCAGAGTTGGTTTTGTTTTATTGCCTACAGAGAGAGAATGCTGAGGTGAGTGGACTGAGTTGTGTGTGTGAGGCTGGTGAAGAATTTATCTGCAATTCATATGCCTATTTTCAGCACTGTATAACCTGAAACGGGAACTCTAGGTCATTGAATACCCCGTTAGTTTGCTGTTCATCTGTTCCTTGGACACAGCAGGAGACACACACAGATCTGTGGGGAACTCTAGACAAGACCTACATGGCACAGTCTGGGCCCATCTCAGTTTGTTCATCCCAAGCTGCCTATCAATGTTGTCTGCGGAGAGGTTTTTCTTGCATCTCAGGCTCCCTTATCACACTGAGTAAACTCGTCTCTCTTCTAATTCATTTAGTAACTTCCAGGTTTGTTGTTAATCAGACATATTCTTGTGCAGAGATTTTAAATCTGTCTCTGCTGAGATACGACCAACAAGAAAAGTTCCATCCTAACCCTTCCCTTAATTAGACAGCTCACATGCATGTCTGTGCGCACACACATACGCAGAGTTTCAGAATTACCAGTGCAAGTAATATGTGTCTCTTCTCTTCTGTCATCACAGGACTGTTCATTCCATGGCTCAGACGGGCACTGCCAGAGGGAGCTGTGCTGCTCACTGCATTGAACACGGTCCAGCCACGTTGGACCAGAACCTTCTCCATATGTAGAGTCTCCAGCAATGTTCCCTCCATCCCCGCAGTGCAGCTGTTTGCAGACAATTACTGCGGTGACTGTAGACATCTGATTGGAGCAAACGCTGCCCCACGTCCCATTGTAGAAAACCTCCAGCCGCCCGGCACAGTCACTGCCGCTCACCAGCCGCAGATCTGTGAACTCTGGAAAGGAATGCGCAAAAATGGGAATTAAACCATCTTATTCTGTCATGACCTGAGGTGTGAAGGGTGAGGGCTGGAAGGGGCCAGTTACCAGCCACTAAACACTCATTTTGTTAGCTTAAGGCCTAAAGGATTGTGATAGTCACAGGCCAGATGCCAGCTCTGGCCAAGGCTGAAGTCCTCAACTGAGAAGTGACAGTCTCCTGGCTGGCGACCAGAGCAGGACTGGTTACTGCTTTATTGCTCTCCTCGAGCAGCACCTGCTGCAGGGCTCCTCCCTTCATGCTGAAGGCTGGAAAGGGGAAACTAAAACAGGAGATGTGGAGAGTTTTTCTCTCTTTGGCCGAGTGAACTGAACCAAAGTGAAGCCAGAGATCCCAAGGGGCTACCTGTGTCAGTTATGAAGGACACTAGAATTGGCAAATCACACAACTCTGTCGCTTTCAGGATTTAAATGGGAACTGATTTCTGTGTGTGTCTTTACTGGCTTTTTCCTGAAAATAACCCTTTCATTTTCTAGTTAATAAAGACTGTCTGTGGTGTAAGATCGAGGCCCTTTCGTAAGTGCTATTTTCTCTCCGTGAAGGTATTTATGCACCATAATCAAGTTATCTCTTGATGTTCTCATGAAGCTGAACCGTTTCAGTATCTTAAATCTCTTACCACAGGGCTTTTCTTCAAGCTCCCTATTCACTTTTGTAACTCTTCTCTGCTCCCTCTCCAATTTCTGTGGCATCCCACCTGGGCACAGTATTCCAGTTCCTGTCTCACCAGTGCCACACACAACAGTAATGTTCAGTTCCCAG
Organism: Carettochelys insculpta; assembly: GCF_033958435.1. Taxonomy (NCBI): domain Eukaryota; kingdom Metazoa; phylum Chordata; order Testudines; family Carettochelyidae; genus Carettochelys; species Carettochelys insculpta. Next base: position 234,820,872 of record NC_134137.1, on the reverse strand, counting down.
TCCTACTCACTACACACCTGTCTACATATCCCCGGCTCACATTAGCCCATTTCACCTTGATTTGCCAAACACAACACTCTGGCACTAAAAGCTCATGTTATTTCCCCGCTGGTACCCACAGTCCTCTGCAGTCTGCTCTCTGTAACAGAGGCTCCTTCACATACCAGAGCTGTGTCTACACAGCCCCTCCCTTTCAGAAGGGGCATGCAAATGAGCGAGATCAAAAACGTAAATGAGGACCTGCTTTAAACATCTCATGTCTCATGTGAATATTCCCGCGTGATGTGGCTTTTGGAAGAGCCATTTCTGGAAACCAAAATATCCTTGTGGACGGGGCTCCTTTGAAAGGAAACCCCCCTTCCGAAAACACGCTTCTTTCTAATTTGTTTCCTTTTGAAGGAACCCCATCCATGTGGCTGCTTTGGCTTTTGGAAATGGCTCTTCTTGAAGTCATATCATGAGAGAATATGCAAATGAGGTGTGTGATATTTAAAGCAGCACCTATTTTGCATTTTGGATCTCACTCATTTGCATACCTCTGAAAGGGAGGGGCTGCGTAGACGTAGTGCAGCTTTTAAACATTAGGGTAAACTTGCCATTTCATCACTGCCTCTGGGAGGCAGCTGAGGACTTTCTAATGGTGACCCAAGCAGATAGTTGCACAAGGGAACGGGAGGCAGACACAGCCAGGGAGAATATCATTTTCAGCGATCTCCTCCCCTGTCCACTACACGGCCTGCTAACCAGGCTCATGGCAGAGCAATCACAGACCAGACCTGAGCAGAGAACTCCTGCATCCTCTTTGTGTCTGCAGTTGTGCTGGCCCCAGCCCCTGGAAGGACACTCCCAGAGCTCAGATTCGTTCCCAGTGCAGTTCACATCGTCCAGCCAGATCTGCCCAGAACCTCGTCCATAATGAGCAGAGACAGTGGCATTGACGGCGTGTCCACATCCCAGCTGTTTGCAAACCACATTGGAGTCTGACAGGTCCCAGGAATCATCACAGACTGTCCCCCAGGTTCCATTGTAGTAAATCTCCACTCTCCCGGAGCAGCGACCCGCTCCATTCACCAGTCTGATCCGCCTGCTCCCTGCAGGGATAGAGCCCAGCTGTCAATGTGGACTGTCCTAGGAACAGACAAAGTTTCTGAGCTTTGGAAATGACTCACCCGAGCAAACGACACTGACGTCCTCAGCAATTCCTGCCTGGGCTGTCTCAGACACTGAGTTGTTGCAGAGTGTCAGATGAGTCTCATTCCCGACACACTGGACCCTTCTCAGCCCCACAGGGCCTGTTCCCCGCTCAGACTTCGGGGGGTTATAAGCTTTCTCAGCGACTCCGCACTGGAGCACCCTGCACACCACGCTGGCATCGGTCATGTCCCACTGCTCATCCAGCACTCGGCTCCACACACCACCGAGGGAAATCTCCACTCTGCCGTCGCACCGGCTCTCTCCGTTCCGCAGCCTGAGCGACTCCGAGCGACCTGGGCTCCGGACAGAGGGAAATACACTGAGTGACACTGTTGTACACTGGAGACCAGACAGAGTTCCTATTAAATTTTGAACTGTTTCTCACTAAGAAGATCTCCCCAGGGATCAGAGAGTGTCACAGTGTTAAAGGGAACAGCCTCTCTCAGAAGATACTTTCCTTTTGGGGCTAGACGTGGAAGGTTCTGTAAGGATTGGAACACACTGAGCATGGTGGAGCAACTTCCTAGCAGGCACTGTTCACGAGTGAGCGAGGCCGCCCCTGCAGAGTGCTGTGTGTGCTGGTGGAAGGGCTGCTGAGGTTTGTAGTAATGTACCCAGGTTTAAATGCCTGGCAGCCAGTGGATGGTGCCTGCACAGGCACCTAGTAGGTGGCTTGGGAATGATTTCAGCAAGTTAGTGACGAGGGAGTTTGGCCAATGAAGGAGCAGGGCTCATGGCAGTCGAGAACAGGCTCTGGTAAGTAACTTCACTTAATTCCCTCGGGTATTTGCCCCTTGCTTGGCCAATGTCTCAGATCACCTGGGTCGTGCACAGGAGAGCCGAGTGTTAGATCCTGGCAATGGTGGTTCTGACTGGAGAAGTTCCCTGAAGTGTGGTGTCATCTCTGAGCCCAATGTGGGTTCCAGCGGATGAATGCAGCGTGTATGGAGCGCGGAAGGGGACATTCTGTGCAGGGGGCTATTGTGACTCCCTTGGGACGTGTGCCTCAGTATGTGCGTGTGTCAATGAGTCCCACACAAGGAGGCAATGTAAGAATTACTGACTGAGTTCTGATGTGGGTGGAGCCAGGAGAGACTGACATGGAAAAAGACAAGCAGAAGGTTAGTGCTGGATACACCCAGCTGGCTGTGTCTGGTCCAGCAGGCACTGATGTGACATCTGGGGGGTGCAGTGTGTGTACATTGGTTCCAAACAGCTCTACGGTCATGGTACCCAAATATCAGTTGGAGCCCAGGAGTGAAATCCTGGCCCCTCGGAAGGCAATGGTAAAACCTCCATTGACTTCAAGGCAACAAGGAGCTGGGAAATGCTTCATGTTGCAGGTGGAGTGTGATGGTAGAGAGCAGCTTTGGGGCTTCCCAACATGGCTCATGGGTAAAACTGGCTACCACGGCCCCTCAGGGAGGGCAGGAGCCCTCATGGCTGATGGACGGGGCCAGGAGCTGTTCCTAATAAGGAATTCGCTTTGCAACAACTGTAGGGAGAAATCAGCCCCTCCATGTGCTGTGAAATTCCCCCCAAGAACCCAGGTCCTAGCTGGGTAGTTCGGAGGAGAATCAGGGAATTCAGTTTCGGAAGCAGGTCGCAGTGTCAGAGAGAAGCATGAGAGCTGCGAGGTGAGTAGCCTGCAGGGATAAAACCTCTCAGCTCTGAAGGGGAGAATACACCTCTGCTGAGAGTGCTGGGCAGGGCCCTGTTGGCTTAGTCATGGCGTGTAATGGCCCCAGTGACAGCGGATGTGTGGGAGAGAGCTCTGGATGCAACGTGTACTCTGTTAGGCAAGGTACAAAGCCAGGGCTTCTGCAGTAGGCGTCAGTGTGAGGAACCCCCCGTACGAGCCAACCAAGCAGCTTTGTGGTGTCTCTGTCCTTGGAGAGGAATATGGGGCAAAGGTGGCTCTGCCTCACTCACTTCAGAACCTGGAAAGTCACAAGAGACCAGCAGGGAAGAAGAAAGCACCAGGACGATATTGCTGGGAGAGGTGACCATCCTCCAGTCGTTAGCACTCGACTCCAACCCTGCCTCGGCTGCAGAATTCATTGGTGATCACCGTATATCGTATCTATATGTGGTGTCCTAAACTAGACTTTATGGGGTGTGATTTGCAGAGGCACTGAATGCTCCCAGCTCTCGCTAGGGTGAAGACAAGATGTGAATGTTGAGAGAATTTGTCGTCACCCTGCGTGATGGGGGGATGAGCGCAGGGCTGCCAGTCAAAACAGTAAGTTTTATCCCAGCTCTGCTGATGAATCACTGGAAGTGCTGGGTCTCGAGGGCTGTGGGGAACTTAGGCACCTCACTTTACTTTTCTCTCTCTCTTTCACAATATGTAAAATGGACCTAATAATAATTGCTACCCACCTACTTCCCTGGAGTTTTGAGAGGGGTTAGTAATGGCTGGACAGTCCCTTGAACAAATAAAATAAATGAGGACTGTTGAGCCTTCTGAAAAATCAGGTCCTGAGCGTTTCAGGCAGGTGCCAGATCACCCCAAAGAAGTTACAAGTTTGGAACTTTGGTTTTAATGAGTCTGTGTAAAATTTTCAAAAGAGTTAAATGATGGAGATGCCCAAGTGCCATTTTCAGAAATGACTCAGGCTGCAGGAGGGCTCCTTATCTCTTATGCTATTGAAGTAAATGGGACTCAAGTCCCTCAGTCACTTGGGCACTTTAGAAACATTCTTCTTGGGTTTCTAAGTGTCTAAGGTGATTTTGAAATGGGCATCATCACTATCTGCTGTCATCTGGGGTGTTATGAGGACAAAATCATTGCTGTTGGTGGTGCAGCCCAGTACTATGGTAATGAGCACCATAGAAAAGCCCATAAGCAAATTAATAATTCTGTATGCAGTGCAGTGTCTGTATGGTACCTCGAGTAATTAAAGCCCTGGGTCACATGTGGAATGATCAGCACAAAAAGAAATATTCAGCAGCTCCTTCATCCCCTGAGCACCATCCTCCCAGAGCAGTGAAGGACCAAGGAGCCGCTAGCATGGAGGGGAATATTAGGATGTGTACATGCTCTGGCAGTGTATATGCACAAGTGAAGAAGGAAGATGAATTAACGTTGCATGAGCAACCTTAGCTCCAGGGTTTCTTAATTCTTGTGCATTTGGCTGTGACTAAGTAAACTAAATAACACTGTTTAATGTTTTAACATAAGGTGAATATTAGAGCAGATTAAAAACCCAAAACCCTGTGAAGTATTTTAAATGCAATAATTCACTTTTTAAATACACATGAGATACCGGCATGTGAAACTGAATGAGAAATTTTTGTTTACATTCTAACTAATCTGTTGACTCATTTGAAATTCTAGAAAAATGAAATAAAGTCATTTTCCGTTGCAGTTTTGAGTTTTACAGGCTCTCTCTCCTTCTTCCCCATTTATATTTTTTGCATCTTTTTTATTCTTAAACCTTTTGAAAAAGAAGAGTAAGAAAACAGGGAAACGGTATTTTTTCCAACTAGAAAGATGATATAAAAGTTTTTAAAATGCAAAGGGAAATGAATTGTGACTTTCTCTGTTCTGTGTTATCTAAAATACCCTCAGGAATTCACCTGAGAAAAGGGAAACATGATTTTCCGCGGTTTATAATTCAGCCCAGACTGGAAGGTATTTCAGTGCCACCACTCACTCCTTCCCAGACTGTAAAGGCTGCTGCAATCAGTGAAGGCACAAGAGGTTCTCACTAAGATACCAAGAACGTCTTATAAGAGAGAGTGTTACACAACCTCCATGCTGGGAATCACTTTTAGCCCAGCCTCTCACAAATTGCCATTGGAGGTGGAGGGCGACAGTGAATTGGTCACACTTATGAAACAAGAAGGACCAAGTGCTGCCCATGCTCTGCTGCCCTGCGTAAGGACAGGGGTTCCTGATATCCTTTGTCAGCTTTCTTCCTTCTCCGCTCCTAAGACAGGCACTTTTTTCCCCTCCTCACCCCAGCAGCTCTGCTCTGCACTGGTTCCAGTTTAAATTCATCTTTCCTGAAGATGGGTGACCAGAGCGGTGGAAGGATTTCAGATGAGCTCTTAGCAGTGCCTTGTGCGATGACATTAGCACTTCACCTTTACTGGAATTGCCTTGCCTGACACCATCCCACAGCACATTTGTTTTATTTTTTTCCAAAGCTGCATCGAATTTGCGACTCCGAGTCATCCTGTTTCCAACCCCCCATCCTGATCTCTCCTCTGTCACTTCCAGATGAGGACCCCAACTTTGTTGCAGAAAGTCTTATTAACCTCCAAGAGCATGACTTTCCACTCAGTGCTTTTTTACCCCGTCCTCACAGGCAAGGTCAGCTCCCAGACTGCTGCACTGGGGAGTACCTTGGGGGGTGGGTTGCCCTCCATGGAGAAAGAACAGTTAAGAACTATTTAGAAAAGCTGGACACACACATCCATGGGCCAGATCAAATGCATAGGAGGGTGCTGAGGGAGGTGACTGATATGATTCCGGACCCATTGTTTTATATCTTTGAAAACTTTGGTGACTGGGGAAGATCCCAGACAATTGGAAGAAGGAAAATGTGGTGCCCATCGTTAAAAAAGGGAAGAAGGAGAATCAGGGCACCTGAGACCAATCAGCCCTATCTCAGTTCCCAGAAAAATCATGGAGAGGATCTTCAAAGAATCCATGTTAAAACACTTGGGAGAGAGGAAAGTGATCAGGAACAGTCAGCATTGATTCACCAGGGGCAAGCCATGCCTGACCAACCTGATTCCTTTGACAGTGAGATAACTGGCTCTATAGATAGGGAGGAGGCGGTGGATGTGATATACCTTGGCTTTAGAAGAGTGAATGGGGGGTTGATAGAAGCCTACAGCTTCCTGAAGAGGGGCTCTAAAGAGGACGGAGTGCAGCTGTTCTGAGTGGTGACAGATGAGAGAAGGAGAAGCAGTGATCTCAAGTTGCAGTGGGGGAGATCTAGGTTGGATATTACAAAAAAAACCTACTTCATTCGACTTCGTAAGTACTGGAATGGGTTACCGAGGGAGGCGGTGGGATTTCCATTCCTAGAGGATTTTAAGTCCCAGCTTGACAAAGCCCTGACTGGGATGATTTAGTTAGGATTGGTCCTGCTTTTTGCAGGGAGGTTGTCTTGATGACCTCCTAAGGTCTCTTCCAACTCTACAAATCTATGTTTTTACAGGTCAAGCCAAACTTTCCCTTGTCACAGATATTCTTTTCTGAAAATGCTCTTTACTTTACTTTGATTTTAACACATTTTCCGTTTTTGCACATGCAATACACTAATTATTACACATGAGTTATAATCTAGCTCCCTCTCCCTGTGCTGTGCCCCAGGGTTCCCTGCTCTGGGGACTGTGCCACACACTTCGGGGCAGGTGTCATGAATCCAGCATTTCTCCTGCACTTACCTAAGCAAACCACACTGGCATCATTGTCGTGTGAGCAGTGAGAGGCCCCCAGGGCAGTGACAGAGCATTGCCAGAGATGAGGCTCATTTCCATTGCAATGAAACGTGTCCTTCCAAACAGAGCCTGTTCCCTTCCCAAAATACCCTCCTCCTGGGGCTGATACAGCAAATCCGCAGTCGAGCTGATGACAGAGAACGTTGGCATCTGCTAAATCCCAGCGTGAGTCACACAGGGTTCCCCAGTCACCAAGGACCTGGAGCTCCACCCTCCCTGAGCACTCTGTGCTGCTGTTCACCAGCCGGAAGCCTGTGAGCCCTGGGGAGAGAGAAGAAGAGACGGAATCTTGGAGCTATTTTATAGCAAATATTTTAAGAAAGGAAAGTTAGAGCCATTTGATCCTTTTCTCATTAAATTGGCGTCTTTGAGGTTTTGATCCAGCCCAACCCACCCTGCTCCCTACACAGGGATATCAGTACATTGCTTCACCTTCAACTTGTAAAGAGATAATTGGGATTTTAAAGACAGGGTGCTGAATTCTTACGTGAGCATATGGCACTCGCATCATTTGCATGTGAGCACGTGTGATTCTCGGGTGGGATCCTGGGACAGGAAAAGAGGAGAGACTCATTTCCCACACACTGGAATCTTTCAGTCCAGATCTGCCCTTGTCCTTCCCCAAAGTGAGCGCCTCCTGGGACAGATGCAGCGACTCCACACTGTAGTTCATTACAGATCACGTTTGCAGCATGAAGATCAAAGTGTGCGTCACAGACTGTGACCCACGTGTTTCCATGTACTACCTCCACACGTCCTGAGCAGGCACCTTCCCCTCCGACCAGCCGAGGCTTAATGTGTCCTAAAAAGTCAACAGAGGCTGAAAGTTATCCAAGGGGCGTTGGGAGCTGGGATGCCTGAGTTGCATAAAACTTTGCCCGAAACCTCATTTTGGTTTTGTGGTCAAGGGAAGGCAGCAATACAATTAAAATGGCATTATATAAGAATGAGAATAAAGGACATTAGAGGAAATCAATATACGTGAGGAGTTCCAAAATAAAGAAAACTCGTAAGAGGCGCTAAAGACATCAGTATAAAACCCGTGGCTGACAGTGCTATGAGCAACGAGATTTTAAGTATGTAAAGTGCAAAGAAACAGATCCCACCCCCCAACAATTGCATAGCTACATTAGAAATGGAGATGGTAAAATTGTGAATAAGAATACACAGAAGGAAGAAATGAATGATGAATACTTTGATTTTGGGGGGAGAACACGTTATATATTCTTATGTTTGTTAGAATACAGACTTACACAGCTAACTCTCTGTTACTGATTATATGTTTGTTTCATTTATTGTGCAAAGTCACCAATGATGGGAATTACACAGCCTCCCTACACAACAATACTATAATATTCTAATATTTAATTAGCCCTATTGTTAGACAGCTTTTCCTAACATTGAATCTGAATCTCCCTCGATGAAATCATAGAATCATAGAATCCTTGGCCTGGAAGGGACCTCAGGAGGTCATCAAGTCCAGCCCCAGCCTAAAGTGGGATCAACCCCAACTAAATCATCTCAGCCAGGACTTTCTCAAGCCGGGACTTAAAAACCTCTAGGGATGGAGACTCCACGACCTCCGTGTAAGTTAGTTATGTCCAGTGCTACCCTGCAAAACAACTGGCAAACAATCTTTCACATTTTTGAAGACTGTTATCAGGTCCCCTCAGTCTTTTTCTTCTCTCGACTAAAAATGTCCAATTTGTTCGATATTTCCTCATGGATAACGTTTCTGACAACTTTTACTCTGTTTTCTGCTCTCCTCTGGAAACTCTCCATTTTGTCCTCATCTTTCTTAAACAGTGATGCGAAAAACTGAACCCAGCCCTCCAGCTGAGGCCTCAGCAGTGCAAAGCAGAGTACGACAATTTCCTCTTCATTGTCTCATATGACAGTCTTGTTAGTAAAACTCAGAGTGACAGTTCCCTTATTCACAACAGCAGCACGGCTTTTCAGACTGTGATTCACTGTAACCCCCACCATTTTCTGTATTACTGCTGCGGAGTCAGGTTTTTTTAATTTATAGTTGATGTTTCTCTCCTGTCTTGTGCTTTGCACTTGTCTTTATTTATCAAGATCATTTTGAACTTTTATCCTACCTTCCAGAGAGCTTGTGAACCCCCCTCACCTCAACGTAATCCACAAGCTGTGCGAGCACATTCTCTACTCAATATCCAAGTCCTTTAGGAAAATATCCAATTGTAGCAGACTCAGGACAGGTTTGTTTTTTGTTCCTTTTTTATTCACAGGATCAGAGCAATTGCCAAGAGCACGGATAAAGCACCTGACAGCCTGCAGGCCGAGGTCTTACCTAAAGCTCAGAATTTCCCTCAATATTTCTGCTGACTCATCTTCTCCCATGCACCCTGCTTCTGGAGACAGACTTTTAGTCTCCTTCCCTGCAGACCCTGCCTCACCCTCTCTTCTACTTCTTCTTCAGTCACTCACTCAGACAGTGGACCAGTGGCTGAAGCACAAAGGGCATATGAGCACCAGGTAATACCATGCAATGCCAGCCAGAAACGCGCATGAGACTGTCCATTTTCAATATCAGGGGACACTGGAAACAAGCAGTCCGTGTCTATATTAGTGAGTGCTTTGAAAATATCCAGTGGAGTGTCTACACACAAAAGTTTTCTTTCAAAATTCAATGGCTCCTTTGGAAAGAATTCCTCCACTCCTGGTTCAGGAAGAGCGCCATCTTTCGAAAGCTTCTTTCATAAGAAATCATGTGTAGACGCTTCACAGGCCCTGATCTTTTGATCCCTGGCCCATTCGTTCCAAAGAGCGGGGCCTGTGAGGTCGCTCACTTTCGAAAGAGCAGATCACTGTTCTGATCAGCTTCTGTGTGTGTGGACGCGCTCTTTGAAAAAAGTTCTTTCAGAAGAGATCTTCCGGAAGGACATCTTTGGAAAGAACTCCGGAATGGAGATGTAGCCGACGTGGGCAGCGTTACCTCCTGGGCATGTACACACACTTCTTTCTTTATTTGTTTAGTTGGGCTAAACTGCACGATTAAAAAAACTGAATCACCATTAATCGCACTATTGATCAAGGGGCTGCAGAGTTCCCCACCCTGACATGAGTCTCTGCAGTGGCCATCTCAGCTGCGTGGCTGCCCATGGCGGGGGTTCCTGCAGCTCTGGGGATGCCCCCAGCTGGTGTTCCCATGACTGCTGGCAGGACTCCTAGACACAGGGATTCTGGGACTTCCCCACCTCCGAACCCGGTTCCAAGGGATGGGGCTGCTGGTGGGGCTCAGCACCCTATACAACTCTCACCCAAGGGCTGCTTGTGTCCCCCACATCCTGGCCAGGGTTTCCCATGGCTGGTTGTGCTGGCAGGGTTTGCACCCCACGCCATTCCCAGACATGGGGCTAGTGTGGTTCTCCCACTCCTGCCTTGATACTGTGAGACCCCTAATGCATTTTTCTAGGGCTGTCAATTAACAGTTAACATCCGCAAATAACATGAATAACATGTTAATTTTTTATCCCCTTAAATCTGTCCTGTATTAATTGCAGGCATTGATGTGTGTTAATGGACAGACGTAATATTTAGCATATCTGTCAAGTACATACCATGCAATACCAGTCACAAGTGTGCCAGGAGAATGTCTGTTTCCACTTTCAGGTGACATTGGAAACAAGCAGTGGGCAGCATTAGCTCTTGCAAATGTACACAAACTTCTTCATCTGAGCGATTGGCTGAACAGGAATTAGGACTGGGTGGCTCTGGTTTCTCTGTCCATTAGGTCTTATATTCTCGCAGTACGTTGGCTCCTGATTCGGTCTGTCTCTCCTCACCCACCCCCAGTTGCTCCCACTGGTTGGGAGTTCCAAGCAGCCCCAGCCCCCCATCTCCTTGCTCAACAAGTCGCAGTCTCTGCCCCCCATCTCGCTGTTCTAGTTCCCCACCTAGCTAATCCAGTCAGGCAGCCCCAGGTGCTTTATCCAGCCAGTTGCCCTCTCCCCCTCTTTCTCCCTGTCCCACTTTCTCTCCCCATCACACACCAGTCTCCATTGTTAGAATGTCCCACCATCACCTCCCCATGCGCAGAGCCGTCCCATACGTCTCGGATGATGCAGAGTGGCTGCCCCAGACCCTGCTTGGGGGCCCCAGGGCAGCCCCTCAACCATCCTGGAGTGTAGCTAAGTCACAGTGTGGCCCAGAGGATTACCTGGGGGAGCAGCCTGGCGTGGTTGCAGCCTGCTCTGCTCTGCCCTTCCTGCCCTCTGGCCCCTCTCACGCGGTCTCTGCAGTGGTGGGATCCGGAAGCTGCGTCTACACGTGCACGCTACTTCGAAGTAGCGGCAGTAACTTCGAAATAGCGCCCGTCGCGGCTACACGTGTTCGGTGCTATTTCGAAGTTGAAATCGACGTTAGGCAGCGAGACGTCGAAGTCGCTAACCCCATGAGGGGATGGGAATAGCGCCCTACTTCGACGTTCAACATCGAAGTAGGGACGTGTAGACAATCCGCGTCCCGCAACATCGAAATAGCGGGGTCCTCCATGGCGGCCATCAGCTGGGGGGTTGAGAGATACTCTCTCTCCAGCCCTTGCGGGGCTCTGTGGTCACCGTGTGCAGCAGCCCTTAGCCCAGGGCTTCTGGCTGCTGCTGCTGCAGCTGGGGGTCCGTGCTGCATATACAGGGTCTGCAACTAGTTGTTGGCTCTGTGTATCTTGCACTGTTTAATGAAAGTGTGTCTGGGAGGGGCCCTTTAAGGGAGCGACTTGCTGTTGAGTCCGCCCCGTGACCCTGTCTGCAGCTGTGCCTGGCTCCCTTATTTCGATGTGTGCTACTTTGGCGTGTAGACGTACCCTCGCAGCGCCTATTTCGATGTTGGGCTGAGCAACGTCGAAGTTGAACATCGACGTTGCCGGCCCTGGAGGACGTGTAGACGTTATTCATCGAAATAGGCTATTTCGATGTCGCTACTTCGAAATTAGCTATTTTGATGTAGTGTGCACGTGTAGACGTAGCCGGAGTGTCCCAGCAGCCTGCTCTGCTCTGCCCTTCCCTGCCCTCTCCCAGCCCCTTGCCCTTGGCTTCACTGCAGCAGCAGGAAGTGAGGCCCTAGTGTGGAGAAGTGGAGCCCAGTGGACTGGGAGAGCGTGGTGGGGGGAGGTGGAAGAGACTGAGCTACCTCTGCAGCTCCCACCAGTGCAGTGACTTGGGGGGGGGCAAACCCCTGATGCTGCCCCTCGCCAGCCCCTAGTGATCCCCCAGCTCCATTACTCAGGGGACGAGGTGGGAAGGGGAGGGGCAGAGCAGGAGCAGGGCCGGGGCAATAGTGGAGCAGGGACAAGATGGAGGGGGCAGGGCTTGCGGGGGGGGTTAACCTGGGTCCCAGCTGTGGTGTACTCAGGAATGGGGTTGCCCCAAACTTTGCGCCCCGCAAGCGGTGACAGACTTGCCCCTTGTCCCAGTGTACTCCAGTCATTCACTCCAGTCTGGTTCTCTCCCCTGCTGAATTCAGTTCAGGTCCCTTCCACCCTGTGGTGCCTGGAGGCAAAAGTGGAAGTTGGTTTCCCTGGGACAGAGCACCCTGATTTGTCCTGCAAGAAAGTACTTAGAGGAGAAGCCCAGCAGGTGGGGTGGGATAAAGAGTTAAGTACCTGTCAGCCCAAATCTGATGCCACAGGAAGGACTCCCCACTGGGGGCAGAGTGGGAAGGAGGAAAATGGCCTATTCAGCTCAGTTACTGAATGCCCTCCAGGAAGGGACAGCTCTGTTCCCCTCAGTCCTGACAAGAGGGCCAAAGACAGAGGATCCTGTAAACAGACTGCATGTGTTTTGTAGGTGTTGTTTTTATGTGAGGTGAAACTTTGTGGTGTGTAAAATAACTCTGATTCTTGAAAAGGGCACAGTAATCCGGACAGGTTGAACCATTCCTGTGGTTATCAGATTTGGGAAAGCAGGATTCTTTCGAAGATGGGGTTTACTTTCATAACAGCAGCATCTACACTGCTTTTCTTCTTTCAAAAGAAGCTCTTTCAAAATAAGAATATGTAAATGAGGTGTCAAATATGCAAATCATGTGCATTTTCAATTTCCCTCATGTGCATGGCTCTTTCAAAAGAGGAGTGAAAGTGTAGATGCCCCGTGAGTGATTGGCTGAACAGGAAATAGGACTGAGTGGACTTGCAGATTCCAAAGATTTACATTCTTTTGTTTTTGAGGGCAGTTTAGCAAACAAAAACCCTCCATATGTATGTTGTGCCTTCACAATAAAGAGCTTACACTTCAGTACTTGTGGTCAGAGGCAAATTGAAAAATATACTTTCTTACTGTCAATGAGTGCTGTATGCTTTATGCTGTGAGTATGCTGTATGCTGTATGAGTGCTGTATGCTTTGAATTATGTGTTACAACTGAAATCAATATTAACAATGTAGAAAAAAAACAAAATATTTATTACATTTCACTTGGCCTTCTATTGTTTAATTTTTATAATTGTGAGTATCAGAAAACCTCAGTAAACACACTCACCAGTGATTAAACAAGAACACACTGAAGCCCTCCTAAAGATAGGTCAGAATGATGGGGTGATGGATGGAGATGTTCTGATCAACACAACATACACCAGGGAAAGGGCGGTAATGAACCACATGAGACAGGCGGTACACAACTCGTTAATATCAGAGTATAAAAGGAGTCTTTTTTTTGGTCTCAGGGGGAGTGGCCATCGTAAAGTTTGCTCATGTGCAGGTGAAATTACAGACACTGATCCAGGGAACTAGTTCTGTACTTTGTCAGCAACAAACCCAGCCCTCGCAATGACCCGAATCTACAGTTTTTTTGGACAGTTTGACTGCGGCCTCTTTCACAGAGCTGGGCAACACACCAAGTGAAAACCTACGCAGCCAACACCCCTGGGAGGAAGGGAAGTGTCATCTCCATTTTACACAAGGGGAAACCAGCCTGGGAACACTGTGGCCAAAACTATCCAACTCCACTGATTCTGGGAGCCCAGTTTGAGACACCCACATCCTGGTTTTCCCGTGTACTGAGGCTTGTGCAGCACGTCTCCCACGGACCTCAGCGTACAGCACAGAGTGCTCAGCTCTTCTGCAGATCGGACACTCACAGTCTCAATGGCCACCCATCAAAGGAGGAACACGTCATTAGTGACCAGCTGTGAAATGTTTGGCGTCAGTGACTTGCCAGGTTTGACGGCGGAACTCTGTGGCAGAGGCAGGGATAGAATCAATTTTCCCCAGGGCAGCATTCACCTGCCCTAACAAGAGACCTCCACCCTGTGTCTGCAGCCCCCTGCCTCACACACAGCACACTGGAAAGTATCAGAGGTGTAGCCGAGCTAGTCTGTATCTTCAAAAACAACAAGAATTTCTGTGGCACCTTATAAACTAATGTAGGGAATGTGGCAGAAGGAATGCAGTGCTGCTGAAGGCTGGGAGGAATGAGTCTCCCAGAGGTCATCTGCATGAGAATGCAAAAGGTGTGCATGTGTGATACCTTTTCAGGCAAAGCCTAATGGGTAGCAAGTAAGCCATGAGATTTGGTCTATTGTAAACATGTAGTTGTAAAATCACAATTTAAGCTGACACTTAAGGTGGGAGTTGTGAGATCTCACCAATGCTCTGGGTTGTTGTGGGGGGACAGGGCAGTCGCCTTAGCTGTGTAAGACATTGATTACACAGGGCTCCCTGGTTTAAAGCATTGCGAGAGAGAAGGGGAGGGGTATGGGTTGAGCCAGCTTGCTGAGTGCCTTGGCCCTGCCTATGCCTTGGCCATATAGCTATAAGCCTGGCTTGACTAACCCTCCCCACCTGTTAAAAGATAGAGCTGGGTACTAGGGTGTTTTTGAAACCCCACAAGAGTTGAACCCGGCCCTTCTGGCAGGCATCTGGCGTTAACAGAAGGGTTACATAAGTGGGGGCTCGTCCGGGATATCTTTGGCTGGGTAGTACCCCTCGCAAGCGCATATATATATATATATATATATAACATTGTAAGAAGCAGTTGTTGTTGCGGGATAAGTTAGAGTTTATACCATGGCTGGCCGTATGCTAGAAGAGTGGTGTGAGGAGTTGGGTATTGACCCTAGAAATTGTCTATTAGTTTTAGGGATACCTGAGGGTATGGAAGATGGCCCGATTGAGGCCCTTCTAACAAAAGCCATTGATTCTCTAACGACGTGTCGCATACGGGGGCGTAGACCTCAAGTAGACGACAAAGCATTTGTGGTGATATGTGAATTGCCAGTAGCTGTGGACTCTTTGCAGATCCCAAGTGAGATAAAGATTCCCACTGGCACTTTGAAAGTTGTGATCGCCAAGGCCTTTGCAACAGGCCCCGCTTCACATGCTGTATTTGAGGAGAAGATGACAGCCTTTTTGGCACAGGAAGGAAAGACTATGGCTGACGTGTCAAGTCTACTGAGTGCTGAACCATCGGCCCCTGGCCCTTCTATGGATGTATGGGCCAAAGCTTTGGGACAAGCATTGGAGAAGGTCCTGCAACCTCCTCATGAATCTAGTTCATACCGTAAGTTACGCTTATTTTCGGGTGGTGCGGTCTCAATACCCGGGGAAGAAGCGTTTGAACCCTGGTTAGAACATACCACTGAAATGCTCCGAGAGTGGGCAGTACCTGAAGTTGAGAAGAGAAGGCGACTGATAGAGAGTCTCCGGGGTCCCGCACTGGATGTCATTCGGACGTTGAAGCTGGGTAATCCGGAGGCTAGTGCAAATGACTGCTTAGAAGCTCTCAATCATGCCTTTGGGAGGACTGAAGATTCGGAGGAAGTTTATTGCAAATTCTTGAGCACCAGACAACAGAGAGGCGAAAAGTTATCAACCTATGTTCAGAGGTTGGAGAAACTACTGCAGAGAGTTGTCTTGCATGGAGCCATCACAGCGGAGCAAATGGATCGAACTCGAGTGTCCCAAATTGTGAGGGGAGCGCAATACCAGCACCCAATCCTATTCCACCTTCGGTTAAGGGAACGACTGGCGGCCCCACCCAGCTATTCGCGATTGATTAAAGAGATCCAAGAAGAGGAAGAAAGGCAGGCCACCAGTGAGAGCAGGGACACTCAACCATCCAAACATGGCAGCACGGCCCCCTCGCAACTCTCCAAAACATTGATGGTGAACGGTGGAGAGGAGCTTGCCCAAAGAGTGCAAGACCTGATGGTGCAGGTGGACGAACTGAGGGGTGCTGTAGGTTCAGCCCGGGCACCAGGGAGTGGTGAACAGCTAGCAGCAGCAGTCCATAAGATTGGGCTCAGGACAGCTACTTCTGCAGGCCGGCCAAGTAAAGGATCCTTCTTCTGCTACAAATGTGGTCAGGAAGGACACACTGCAGCAAGATGTCGAAATAAGGAAGATCCAACACTGGTGTACCAAAAGCTGAGGGCCACCTGGGAAAAGTCAGGAAACGGCTACAGGGTCTGGGAAAGGAGCCGCCCACACCCTCGGGAAGCGAGGGCTCCCCTAGAAGAGACAGACCCACGGCTTTCCCACGAGGACTAATAGGACCTAGAGCAGAAGTCAATGTGAAAATAGAAGGGGTGGAATGTACAGCCGTCCTTGATACAGGGTCTCAAGTGACGATCATATTCCAGTCATTCTATCAACAAAGGCTTGGGCACCTGCCTATCCAGCCATTGACAGGTCTTGGCCTGTGTGGACTCAGCCTGAATGAATACCCCTATGCGGGGTATATCATCGTGCACCTAGAGTTCCCAGAAGATGTGGCAGGGGTAAGAGAGGAGGTGGACACAGTTGCCTTAATATGCCCTGACCCCAAGGGGATCTCTGACGTGTCGGTGCTCATAGGGACCAACTCCAGTCTCTTTAAAGTACTGGCAGAATATTGCAGACGACGGGCCGGGGACCAATACCTGAGCACCCTGATGATTCATGCACTTTGTGCTGAAGCCTACAAAAAATTTGAGGATTCTAAACAGGAGTTGCCTGAACTACCAGTGGGTACCCTGAGGTATGCGGGCACAACTCCCATAGTAGTGCCTGCAAGGACAGAGCAAGAGGTGCTCACTAGGAGTACCTGGCTAAAGAGCAGCGGAGGGACTCTAGCTATGGTAGAGCAACCAGCTGATGGAGGCCTTCCTGAAGGAGTGCTGGTTCCCAGTGGAGTTATAGCCTTACCTGCTGAAGCCCAGGAAGAGGTGACTATACTAATCGCTAATGAGACGAGTCGTGATATTGTTGTAAAGCGAGGGCAAAAGATAGCAGACCTTTTTGAGCCCGATGCAGTGGTAAAGCCCCAGTGTGGTACTCCGGCCCCAACGATAGATCCAGAAAAATTCGACTTTGGAGGTTCACCACTGTCTGAGGAATGGAAGATGCGGTTAAGGGAAAAGCTTTGCATGAGAACAAAGGTATTCTCACTGCATGAGTGGGATGTGGGATGTGCAAAAGGGGTTGAACATAACATCAGGCTGCATGATTCTCGACCCTTCCGGGAGAGATCTAGGAAGATTGCCCTTTCTGAGATGGAAGATGTGCGACAGCATCTTCAAGAGCTGGCAGAGAATGGCATCATTACAGAGTCCCGCAGCCCATATGCTTCACCCATTGTTGTGGTCCATAAAAAGAATGGAAAAATCCGGATGTGTATTGATTACCACACCCTAAACAGCCGTACGGTGACTGACCAGTACACTATGCCTCGGATCCAAGATGCCTTAGACTGCCTGCTAGGAAGCCAGTGGTTCTCAGTTTTAGATCTTCGAAGTGGATACTATCAGATTCCTTTGGAGGAAGAAGCTACAGAGAAGACGGCCTTCATCTGCCCATTAGGATTCTACCAGTTTGAACGCATGCCACAAGGGATTTCCAGGGCACCAGCCACATTCCAGCGTCTTATGGAGAAAGTTGTAGGAGACATGAACCTACTGCAAGTCTTTGTTTACTTGGATGACCTGATCGTATTCAGAAGAACATTGGAGGAGCATGAAGAAAGACTTCTTAAGGTCCTCGACCGGTTGGAGGCCTATGGGTTGAAACTTTCTATTGACAAATGCCAGTTTTGTAGAACGTCGGTGAAGTATGTGGGTCACATTGTGTCCCAGGAAGGTGTGAGTACTGATCCAGACAAAATAGAGGCACTGGTCACATGGCCACGTCCCAACAATTACCGAGAGCTTAAAACCTTTCTTGGATTTAGTGGATATTACCGTAGATTTGTGGAACATTATGCGTCCATTATCAAGCCTTTGAATGATCTCACTCGTGGATACCCGCTCAACAAGAGCAAGGCTAAGACCAAGGGTAAGGGGGGCCCTCAAGACTGCCAGGGCAGAAGTGCCGTGGCCCTCTAGAGCCTTTTGGATCACAATGGGATGAGAGGTGTGAGAAAGCTTTCCGAGAGATCATTAACTGCCTAACTCATGCTCCAGTCCTCGTGTTTGCTGACCCAAACAAACCCTTTATCTTGCATACGGATGCCAGTTTGGAAGGGTTAGGGGCGGTGTTATACCAAGACGTGGACAGCAAACATAGGCCTGTGGCCTTCGCTAGCTGAGGATTGTCTGACAGTGAGACCCGTTACCCGATCCACAATCTGGAGTTCTTGGCCTTGAAGTGGGCCATCACTGAGAAGTTTCGTGACTACCTATATGGCGCTAAGTTCCAAGTATGGACAGACAACAATCCATTGACATATGTATTGACAAGTGCTAAGCTGGACGCCACTGGGCAGAGATGGGTGGCTGCCTTGGCCAGCTACGAGTTCAGCCTACAGTACCGATCGGGCAGAAGCAACATTGACGCCGATGCATTGTCACGACGCCCACAGCCACAAGAGATTTCTGAGATTCCTCTAGATGGAGTAAGAGCCATTTGCAATGGAAGTTATCACAAGCCCCAGGCCCCTGAGAGTTGCATTGCTGAAACTCTAGGTTTACCACCCGAGAGTGTGCCGTCGGCCTCTGTGAACTATATTGCGTTGGATCAATCGCCATTGCCTAGGCTCAATGCAGCAGACTGGCAAAAAGCCCAGTTGCAAGATGCCGACATCCGTGACACCCTACTCGCAAAAAGAGAGGGGCAAGACCCTTGAACCATTGTTCCCTCCACTCCGGGAAGTAAAATACTACTAAGGGAGTGGAACAAACTGAGACTGATACAGGGTGTGCTGCACCGGTTCACCGTAGATCCATTGCAAAATCGACGAACACAACTGGTACTACCGACCGAGTACAGGGTTCTGGCCATGAGGGCTCTGCATGATGATTTCGGACATTTGGGTATGGAAAGAACACTTGAGCTTCTCCGGAATAGGTTCTATTGGCCCCGGATGGCTGAGGATGTACGCAGGAAATGTGAGACGTGTGCTCGATGTGTTCAACACAAAACTCTGCCCACTAGAGCAGCCTATCTGCAGAGCATCATGACCAGCAAACCCTTGGAACTGGTATGCATTGACTTCTTGTCTCTGGAGCTGGATAGGAAGAATATTGGAAACATCTTAGTGGTAACTGATCACTTTACCCGATACGCTCAAGCCTACCCCACACGGGACCAGAGAGCCACCACTGTGGCACGGGTATTGTGGGA